>NC_092875.1:236779635-237979635 GCF_028372415.1 Notamacropus eugenii | reverse complement strand
CCCATAAAAACCTATGAGGTACAAAGTTATTTCCTTTCTTCTTTCAAAACACCCTAAGATTAACTGTTCTGGAATACCTTCCTAATCTTTCTCACTGCTGCCACAAGCCCTCTATTTCCATGGTTCCTCCGTTTCCCTTCCTAACCATAAGTTTGGCTGGAGGGTGACACAGCAATTCATGTTTCTCTTTTGCCCTGCTCCCTGAAAATAGAATATATCCCTTTCTGGGGTGGGTTACTGTTTTCAAAGGTCTATGATTACACAAATAGGGAGCTACATGTGGGGATATTTTTTGTTAAGAACTAAAAATATTTAGTGATTTCATGTGCGTAGGAGCTCCCCGGGGGAGGAACTTCCTTTACTTTTGTAAATTGGCAACTCTTCTTTGAGGTGGAGCCTGAAAGGATGAGGTGGAGAAGAATAGGGAGAATGTCATAACATAAAGGGAAGTTTATGAACTAAAATGACTCTAAGAATGAACCCTGAATATTTGGGTCAGCTATGAAGAAGTAGGCCTTACTCTTCTTAGCTTCCTCCTGCTTTGTGACTAATGCTCTTCTGCCAAGTACTATCCTCAGAAATAGATTGGTTCAAGTGTTTTAACTAGTAGATTCAGTCTGACAAGGTCCTTGTCTTCTAGAACTGTCTTTTCATAACACTATAACCAAGGAGTGGGAATCTGGGATCTGGAGCAACCTCCTCTCTCCTACAATTATCCACCCCATCCTAGTTCTCTAGCTCTGTCTATTTTAAGGTCCTCAGGCCCTCTGCCTCCCCTCATCCTAAAATCACTGGTGACAGACCTTGAAAATCCCCATTTATTCTACTTCCAAGAAAATGTTGAGTATCCTCTCTAGCTTATGCCTCCTTAGGCTTTAGTCATCTATCACCTTCAATCTCCTCTGGAAATTTCAGTGTTCTGATCCTTGGAAAGTCTCACATTCTTTTCCTAACCACTTATCTTTCCTTTTCTTGGTTGACCTGCCTCAACAAAAATTTCCCTAACTGTACTATAGAACTGGCTCTGCCCTTCATAATTATGCTACCTTGTCTACATACTATCCTATACTTCTGTTGGGCCCTATGGCCTCCAGTCCATTAGGCTAAGCTTCTCTGGCAAGCTTGCTGACCTAGGATTTTTTCATGCTATAGACACCTTGAGCTTCTATCCAAACCAAAGATATTGTAGATCCTGATGCTCCTAGAGTCACAGAATTTGAGAACTGGAAAGGGCCTTGGAGGTATCAATCTGCTCTACCCAATACACCAAAGGAATCCCTGGCCCCTCTCCCCGTCCCCTCCCCAAACATATAGAGTCTTAAGTGGTCATCCAGCCACTGAGTGAAGACTTCCAGGGAGGAGCAATCTACCACCTCAAGAGGCAGCCCACTCCAGTTTGGACAGCTCCAATTGTTAGAAGGTTCTCCCTGACACAAAATCTAAATTGTCCTCTTTTCAATTTGCATCTGTCTCTCCTGGCTCTATCCTCTAAGGTGAAGAAGAACAGGTCCAATCCCTTCTTCAAATATTTGGAAGACAGATGTCATGTTCCCTGAATCATCTCTTCTTTGGCCTTAACCCACTCTACAGCAAATCCTCATAAACCATTAACCCAAGGTTCTTCACTGTCCTGTGTCCTGAGGATCTGACTCTGCTTCCTGCTCATTGGTTCTTGTAGGACCAATGATCAATATGACTTGACAGATTGAGCAAGTTCAATGTGAGTCAATAGGACACTGACAGTCAGAAAAGCTAATGAAATAATTATCTACATTGCAAGAGAAATAGCATTCAGAACAAGACCAAGATCATTTAGATAGCTCTGGATGGAGAGAGAGAGAGGTAGATAGATGAAGAGTTGGACATAGATATATAGACAGATAGATGATAGGTAGAAAGATAAATAGATAGCATTTAAATGGTACTCTAAGGTTTATAAAGTGCTCACAAATATACCACTTTTTCTTCACAACAACTTTGGGAAGCGGGTATTATTATTATATTCATTTTATAAATGAAGAAACTGGAGCACAGAGAGGTTAAGTGACTTACCCAGGGTCATATAGGTAAGTAATTGTCTGAGGCCAGATTAATTAGTAACAGAGTTTATAGGTTCCCTTAATGGGTTCATATCACCTGGCCAAGATGCATTACATTTCTGGATACTGACAACTTATGGATATGATTTTTGAGTGATCTCTGGAAGATTCTAGAGAATAGGAAAAGTAACAAAGGATTGAAGAAGTCCCAGTCTGAATGAAAGAAAGAAAAAAAGATCAAGAGAAGGAGGAAGGAAAAAAAGAAAGAGAAAGAAAATAAAGAGATAAGTCAAAAAAAAAGTGCACTTGACAACCTACAGGTCAGTGAGTAACTCCTGGCAAAATTCTAGATAGTACCATTAAAGGGATGCTATTGAATACCTAGAAAAGGAAACAGTGATAATACAGAGCCAGCATGGTTTCACCAAGAAGAGCTTATGCCAGACTAAATCTTTCCTTAACAGGGTTACAAAACTGGTAGATTGTGAAATGTTATGGAAATAGAATATATATGTAGATAGAGCATCTACTAAAGTCTTGCAAGTTATTCTTGTGGAGAGGAAGAAGTGTTGGTTGAATGGCTGGATCCAAAGAGTTGTCATAAATAATAAGGATTTAACATTAAGGGAAGTCTCTAGTGGACTGCCTGAAGACTAGGCTCTTGACTCATACTGTTTAACATCTTTATCAGTGACTTGGTATGCTTATCAAATTTTCAAAAGACATAAAGTTGAGAGAGATAGATAACACTGGACGAGAAAGTCAGGACTCAAAAAAATCTTGACAAGCTAGATCATTGAACCCAAATGGCTAAATTGGAATTCAAAAGTCATAAAAATGACTCGAAAAGTCAACTTTCCAAATACAAGATGAGAGCAATATCACTAAACAGCATTTTGTCACATAAATATATGGATGTTCAAGCAGAGTGAAACCTTAATATGAATCATAAGTCTGATGTGGCATTCAAAAGGTTAATGCAATCTTAGACTGTATAGATAAGGAGATAACAAATCCCTTGTTCATTATCAACCACATCTGAAGTCTTATGAATGAATGAATGAACATTACATTTATTAAGTATTTATGTGCAAAGCACTATACTTAGCACTGGAGAGAAAAATGAAAAAATAAGACAATCTTTACTTTCAAGGGGTTCACATTCTAATGGGGAGACAACACATATTGAAGATTTCAGTTACAACTTAGAAGAAAAGTCCCATGATCCTTAGCAGATGTTAATGCTTATTCTTTAATGCCATTTTCACTAACATCCTATCAGATTGTGATTCAACATTGCTAAAGACTTTGCAAGAATTTTCTTTCCCTTGTCTTCAATGGCTGTAGGTGTACAACCCACAGAAGTAGTTGCCAGGCTGCATCTCTACAGGGATTGTTCCCAAGATGATGGCTATGGATACTGGCTTGGAAGCATTGATCTACCCAAAGCTCTTAAGTTCAGTGACCTAGGTTCTATAAGACGTGAGGAGAGATGGTGATTGAGATGGTGATAGTGGTTTGACTTGCCTTGCCCAATGCTGCTTCCATTAAATGAACAATTGCTGTTCATTTAATTAATCGCACTGCTCCTATACATTTAATTAGTCTGATGATGATGATGGTGATGGTGATAATGATAACTGGTATCTACATAGATAGCACTTTCAGGTTTGCAAAATGCTTTAAAAATATTATCTCATTTTATCCTCATAACAGCTCTGGGAAATAATAGGTGTTTTTCCATTTTATGGATGAGGAGACTGAGTCAGACAGAGGTTAAGTGAATTTTCCAGCTAGTCGGTGTCTGAGACAGGAAGTCCCTAAGGCTGGATTTAAATGCAAGTCTTCCTGATTTTAGGTCTAATGCTCTATCCATTGTGCCACTTAGCTAACCTCATGGGGAGGAGAAGGAGGATGGGAAGGGGGAAAATTAGACTTGATTTGCATTCTGAATCCTTAGATGTAAAATGGAATAGTACCTACCTCTCAGGGTTATTGTGAGGATAAAATGAGTTAATATTTTTAAACTAATGAATGGCAGTTTCAGGAAAATGGATTTTACCTCAGTGAAGGGAAGAACTTTCTAACAATTAACACTCTAAAAACTGAATGGGACGCTTTAGGAGGAAGCTAGTCTCTTTCTTAACAAAAGTCTTAAATTAAAAAGCAGATGATTGTTTATGGGCGAATCTTTAGACAGAGTTTTCGGTCCAGTGTCATTAGATTGATCCCTGAGGTCTCTTTCAACTTTGTAATTCAGTGATTCCCTGAATATTGGACCAGTATTCCTACTCTCACTTACTACCTCTAGGCAGTTTTAGGAATGATGCTTGCCTCTGCTGTCATCCTTTCTTCCCAAAGGATTGGTTCATTTAAATTCAAGCTGATAATGAAACATTTCTTAGATTGTGCAGATTCATGGAGCATCCTTTCTGCTTCATAAGAATGAGCTATGTTTACACTGAATCTTATTCTTTGTGCCTCAGTTTCTCAAACTCCCCAATCAGATGGGCATTTCAGACTTTCTCCCCACCAGATTAAGAGACTCCCTTCTTCACTTCCCTTCTTGAAATAAACAAATCTACACCTTTTCAAGAAGCTAACAAATACATGGCCCAGTCCTAGGGTGTCCTCAGTTGTACTGCTCTTGTGTGTCATGTTCCTGAAATGTAACTTCTGTGGTTCAGAAATGGAGTGGTTTTGTTGTGGTTGTGTGTTGTTGTGCAGGAGAGCTCCATCTATTATAAAGTGGAAGAGACATTTATGACACATTATGAATCATGAACAGCAAATATAACCTTGCCAGAGCTGGTAAGTTAATGAATCTGCCCTGGTATATTGTTTCTAGATGAAGCATTAACATCTCTTGTGCTACTATTTGCTTTTGACCTGAAATCCAGACATTAGCTCTCAAAGCCAAGTATTCATAGCGCTGAACAAAGCACTTCTGGGTAACAAAGACAAAGCTCCTGGGGTCTTAGGAGAGCCTCTTTTATTAAATTCCCAGAACTCCTCAAAAAGCTTAATGAGATGGTGTTTTAGAACCAGACTCTCTGGCCTTATAACTCCTCACCTTCTGTGACTCTTAACTAGGGGGGTAACAAATGGTTTGAGGTTCTTCCATATTCATGGAGCATCTTTCCTTAACCTGTAGAAAGCCAGCCAGCCTGATCTAACCAACCTTATCTCTAAGGATCCCAGACTTAGGGATGGAAGGAAAGTTGGTGGTCATCCAGTTCTACGATCCTAGTCCACATCTCTGTTTTTTCATATGGTAAAGGTGAAGCCCAGAGAAAGTAACAAACCCAAGGCCGCACAGATAGAAATGACAGAGATAAAATTTGCACCTGGTCCATCTGATGCCAACTCCTCTGTCCTCTCTGTACCATGCTGCCTGTCCTTAGGAAGGGAGGCAATAACATTTCAATGTAGCAAAAATGTTTTTAAAATTACTTAATCGATAATGATTAAGTGTCTACTGCATGCCAAATACTGTACTAAGCACTTGAGATAAAATAAAAGGCAAAAGACAATCTTGTGAACAGGAGTTTGTGATCTAAAGGGAGAAACAAGATGCAAGTAAATATATACAAAGTGAGGTATACACAAGATAAAGATGAAATGATTAACAGTTATATAATTATATAACAATTAATAGGAATTATACAATCATTAATATGAAGGCACTAGAATTAAGAGGGGTTTTGTAAAATGACAGGCTTTTAGTTGGGTCTTGAAAGAAGCAAGGGAAGTCAATAGCATTGTCCAGGAGAGAGAGCATTCCAGGTAGGGAGCACAACCAGAGAAAGTGCCTAGAGTTGAGAAAAGGAACAGCTTGATCATAGAACAGCTAGGAGGCCAATGTCACTGCATCAAAGAGCATGAGGCTGGGAGTCAGCTGTAAGAAGCCTGAAAAGGTAGGAGGGGACTAGATTATAAAGGGCTTTGAATGTTAAACAGAGCATTTTTGAATATGATCCTGGTGTGTGTGTGTGTGTGTGTGTGTGTGTGTGTGTGTGTGTGTGTGTGTGAGAGAGAGAGAGAGAGAGACATAGAGACAGAGAGAGAGAGAGAGAGACAGAGAGAGAGAGGGAGACAGAGAGAGAGAGAGAGAGAGAGAGAGAAACAGAGAGAGAGAGAGAAGGGGTGACATGAACTGGCCTGCACTTCAGGAAAATCACTTTAGTGGTTGAATGGAGAATGGATTGGAGTGAGGAGAGACTTAAGGCAGGCAGAGTCTACTAGCAGGCTATTGTAGTAGCCCAGATGTGAAGTAATGAGGACCTTTTCTAGAATGGTGTCAGTGTCAGAGGAAAGAAATGGGTATATAGGAAAGATATTGCAGAGGTAAAATCCCAAACCTCGGCAACAGCTTGGATATATGTGGTGAGGAGAGGGAGAAACAAGGATGTTTCAAGGATGACTCTTAAGTTTCAAACCTGAGGCACTGAAAGGATACAATAGTCCTCTACAGTAATAGGAAAGTATAACAGCAAAGACCCTGACACACATGAGAAGGCCTACAATACAGGTTCTTAGGTTAACTTTTCTAAAAAGAAAACAACTTTTGAGGGATCAACAATCTACTTTAATCAAACACATGTATCATTCACTTAGTTTATGGGAAAAAGTCAGCACCCTGAACTTCAGAGAAAATACAGAGAAATAAAAATCAACAGACAGGGCTTCCAACTGTCTGACCGTAAGCAATACATACATAGTTACCAGAGAGAGAAATGCCAACATCAGGGTTTTCAAAACCGGAGGTTTCTTAGTGGCTGTCCAGAGTCTCCTCTGGCCAAACACTTCCAATGAGTAAGCCCCAAAGTGAAACCTCACCTCAGAGTATTCATGGAAATACGACTATAACAAAATGTGGAAATATGAGAATATTAAAGCTATATATAGTCATATGAAAAATACTCTAAATCACTATTGATCAGAGAAATGCAAATTAAAACAACTTTGACATATCTCACACCTATCCGATTGACTAAAATGATAGAAGGGGAAAATGACAAATGCTGGAAGGGATGTGGAAAAGTTGCAATGCCCTCAATAGAAATTTAAAAAAGATATTGAGGCGTATTAATGGGCTTGGAGAAGATCTTTAACTTTTCCTCTGACCCACCATTAACCTTAAATTACCATTAGAGGAAGATTGGGGAGGGATGGTTTAGGGGGAAAGATGGTGAGTTCTGTTTTTAGAAAGATTTAGGTTAAGGTATCTACTGGACAGCCAGTTTGAGATGTTTGGTTGAAGATAAGGTATTGGAGGCCTGCAGAGAGGTTGGGGCAGGAAAGGTAGATTTGAGATTAGCGTAGAAGTGGTCATGAAATTTATGGGAGCTGAAAAGATCACTAGGTAAAGTAGTATAGAGAAAAAAGAGAAGAGGGCTCAGGTCAGACCCCTCTGGCTGAGGATCCAGCAAAGCAGACTGAGAAGTCAGCCTATAGGGAGAAGTTAAGAAAAGAACAGGAGAGAAAGAGGGTTCCTTTTGTAAGTTGCCTTTTTGAGGAGTTTAGCTACAAAGGGCAGAAGAAATATAGAATGTCAGTAGGGATGGAAAGATTGAATGAAGATTTTTCTTAGAAGATGGGGGAGACATGGGCAGGTTTATAGACAATAGGGAATGAGCAAGTATGCTAAAAAAAATTACAAATAAGTGATAGAATGGGGGTAGTCTGTTGGAGGAGATGGAATGGAACATGTAGAAGAGTTTTATACATATAATAAAAATGACAATTCCACCTAAATTAATCTACTTATTCAGTACCATCCCAATTAAATTACCCCCCAAATCATTTTACTGAGCTAGAAAAAATAACAAAACTCATTTGAAAGAACAAAAGATTAAGAATCTCAAAGAAACTCATTAAAAAAAGAATGCAAAGGATAAGGTCTAGCTGTACCCATTATTAAACTGTATTTTAAGGCTATAATTATCATAACTACCTGGTACTGGTTAAGAAAAAGAATGGTGGATCAGTGGAACAGAGTAGATGGACCAATGCACACTTGTGAACAATTTTAGTAATCTTGTATTTGAGAAATATAAAGATTTAAGCTTTTGGGATAAGAATTCACTATTTGATTAAAAAAAATTATTGGGAAAACTGCAAAGCAGTCTGGCAGAAACAAGTAGAGACCAATGTCTCACACCATTTACCAAGATAAGGTCAAAATGGATACATGATCTAGACATAAAGGAAGATGTCATAAGTAAATTAGAAGAAAATGGAGCATGTTACCTATCAAATTTATGGATAGGAGAATAATTTATGGATAGAGAACACTGTGAGATATAAAATGCAGAATTTTGATAACACCAAATTAAAAAAGTTTTGTACAAATAAAACCAATGTAGCCTACATTAGAAAGAAAACAGAAAATGGGGGATGGGGTGAATTTTATAGACAATTTCTCTAATAAAGGTCTCGTTTCTCAAGTAGAGAACTTTGTCAAATTTATAAAACTATGAGTCATTCCCAAATTGATAAATGGTCAGAGAATATGAATAGTCAGTTTTTGAAGACTATCAAAGCTATACATAATCATATGGAAAAATGCTCTAAGTCATTATTGATCAGAGAAATGCAAATTTAAAAAACTTTGACATATCTCATACTTATCAGATTGACTAAAATGATAGAAAAGGAAAATGACAAATATTGGAGGGGATATGGAAAATTGCAATACTAATACACTGTTAGTGGAATTGTGAACTGATCCAATCATTTTAGAAAGCAATCTGGAATTATGCCAACTTATAAAACTGTGTTTATCCTTTGAGCCATCAATGCCACTATCAGGTCTGTTTCCCAAGGTGATCAGGAAAAAAGGAAAAGTAGCTTAATGCTCTAAAATATTTATAGCAGCTCTCTTTGTGGTGGAAAAGAACTGGAAATGGAGGTGATGTCCATCAGTTGGGGAATGGCTGACTAAATTGTGATAGATGGTTGTGATGGAATACTACTGTGCTCCAAGAAATGATGAATAGATTGATCTTAGAAAAACATGAAAAGACTTGCATGAAGTAACGAAGAGTGAAATGAGCAGAGCCAAGAGAACATTGTATATAGTAACAGTAATGTTGTTCCAAGGGTAACTGGGAAGGACTAAGCTATTCTGAGTAATATAAATATTCAAATCAACAACAAAAGACCTGTGAAGCAAGATGCTATCCACCTCCAGAGAAAGAACTAAAAATGGAAGTATGTATTGTATGTTTTCATACACACATATGTTTATATATGTGTGTATTATCTATGTCTGTCTATAGATCTGTGACAAATATTGGTCTTCTCTAGTAGGGGTTTGGGGGAGAAGGAGAGAAGGAAGGAGGGAGACAGCTTGGAACTCAAACTGTAACAGAAAAAAAATTTAAGTCACGGGATAATTGTTCAGTACTCTAACTAGTCCCTTTGAGGAGGACTAAGGACTAAAGGAGCTGTGACTGTGTCTGAAAGAGACCATCTCCTTTTTCCCTTCTCCTAACAGTGAAGGGAGAGCTGGAATTGAACTGGTGGTGAGATGTGAACAAGTGCCCTGGGGAGAGAACCAAGAATTGTGGTTAGTTCTTGATACCTTTCACGCTGAACCACGTTTCCCAACACACAGACTTAGCATTCTATGGAATATATTTTAACTGGGGGTCTGGGGATTGGTCAGTTTAACTCCTTCCTCACCCATTACATCTATGTAATTAACCTGTGAGAACAGGTCTCAGAATAATTCACAAAATATGGCATCTTTGTTGAGTTTTTCTTCTTGAATTCACTTTAGGAACACAGTTGACAATCTTTGTCATTGAAATAGAAGTTGAGTGATTTCCCATCATCACAACAAATAAATGTTGGAGACTAGATGTGAACCCACCTCTTCCTAACTCCAAACTCAGCATGATCCACAATGCCATACAGTTTCCATAGAGGACAGATGACATCCTGTTATAACTCTGTTTTACATCAAAATTTCCTCATGTAAAATTCAGACTTTGTTGACAAGAAACTATTGCTTTAGAATATGTGGAGGATGAGTTATTATTTATGGCATATGACATGCTCATGTTTATGGTTTATCCAGTGATATGCTTAGGTACAGTGTGTGTGTGTGTGTGTGATATTTTTAAATTAAAATTTGTAAGTTTCTATAAAAGATGATCTTTTAGCCTTTGTTTTCCTCTTCTAACTGCTTCTCAGCAAGGACAGCGGCTTCTTTCTAAGGTTTGTAGGCTCAAAGATTGAAAATGGGATTGGAGAGAGCAGAGTCATAGCTATCTGGGGAAATTACATGAAATGCACCCTCAAACATTGCTGGGAAAGCTGCCTTGGGTATGCTCCAGGGAAAGGATGGCGCAGTGGCCTGAGAACACGCTCTCTAAGGTGTGATCATAGCCATCTGGTAGCTTCTTATTTTAACTAGTTATTCTTGCTAACTATTGGAAGATCACTTGTTTTTGTACTGCTAAGCAGTTTGAAGTGCTATAAGCACTCTTCAGATTTCACTACCCTGGGAAGAGCTCTGATTGCCTTGCCCCAGTTACAGCTCTGTGTGAGAGTAGATAGATGATGGTGATATTAGGAAGGATAACCCAAGACAAGAAAAAAGAAGGAAAAGGGCAAATCAGGAAGAAAAAATCCCTGGGGTTTCTGTGTTGGTGAAGATAAGTGAAGAATAGATATGTCATTGCAGATGTGGGAAGTCCTTTGATATCCCAAGTTGGAGGTCAGTAGTTTCCTGGAAACATCTTCTCTCCCAATTTCTCCTTATCATCTTTTCATCTAAGTAATAGCTGGCTTCATACCAAATGTAGAAGTTTGAGGTTTCGTATTTGATCCTTCCAACACAAGAAAAGTACATCATTTATTATTCCCATTTTACATAAGAGCAAACTGAGGCTGCAGAAAACTAAATTATTAGTCCAGAATCCTAGAGTTAGCAGAGCTCAGATGGAGAAGGATTTGAGCCAATGTTTTCCTGACTCCAAGTCTGATGCTTTGTCTACCATGCCACCTAGTTACCTTTTCTTGGACTCCATTGGTTAATTGACTTTACTCTCCATTTACCCTTGAGAATCTGATTTCAACTCCTCCCTTGCTCTCTTTATACCCCTTATCACTCTCCTCCCTCGCTGTATCTTTCGCCTATTCTCTCACTCTTCTTCTGACCCTGGAGCTGTAGAGATGCTAGCTTACAGCCTGCCCCTTTGCTGATAGTTTTACAGACTTTGTTTATAAAAAAAACATTTTGCTGACATAAAAGAAAAATACAAACATATCTTTTATGAAACCTGTCCAATTTTACTTTGAAAATCTCATACTTCATTTCAAATACAGTTCAAGCACAAGCCTAAGCACCAAAACAAAGTTTTTGTTACAAAGATTTATTGCTCCATGGATGGAGACTTTTAAGGCTCCGTCTGTTCTATAGGATTTTCCACTTAGTGGAATTTGTTGAAACCAGATCAGCAAAGCTTTGTTACCAAGAGCCATGCACATGAACATGGAAATATCTTGGTTGAACAGAATCCTGTGCTAAAATGAGATTCTTAAAGAAGGAGCTGTATTTTTTTAAACCTGTGGTCTTTCTACATAATGCTACAGAAGGTGCTAAAGATAAGTAAGGATGGGGACCGGACCACTGGGCAAACTAATCAAGAAATTTCTTTTTCTGGAAAATTCTCAAGATGATAAAAACATTTTTTAAAAAATCTGTAAATCCAAGTTTAAAAAAATAAATGACACGGTTCTGGGTATTAAACTACTACTACTCACATCGTATGTGCCATGTTATATAGAGGCCAACGTGTAGATTTATGCTAAAAGCAATATAAGTAAGATCCCTTGTTCCTAGCCAAACGAGATCACCAGAGCAACCAGAAAGAAGAATGATGTAATGGAAAGAACAGTCAGAAGACCTGAATCTGAACCTTGACTCTGTCACTTTAACCTTTATTTAACCTTTCTCAGCTTTAATTTCTGAGGTTTTTTAATTAGATGATTTCTAGGAATCAGAGCTTCTAGATTCAGACCTTGGCTTCATCCATCCCTATCTTTGTGACTTTGGGCAAATCACCTCTATGGTTCAGTTCCTCAATTCTAAAATCAATATATTGGATTATACCATCTCTAAGATCCCTTCTAGCACTAATTTCTAGGATTCCATGAAAATCAGGCAATGGAAGGACTTTTATCCTCACTGTACTCATCAGTTAGGGAGAACTAAATTTAATCATTGGAGTAATATCTAATACCTCTATATTTACAAAGTACTATGTCATCCCTAAATCAAGCTGCTCTGTATCCTTGTGGAAAATGTAGGGCTTATGAGCCAGACTTTCTAGATGAAGACACGGAGATTAAACGATTTGTGAGGGAAGTCAGTGGCAGCTACAGGATTTAAGGTCAGAATGTTTTTGCTGTTTTGTCCTTCATTTTCAGAGGACCAATGACATGACAGGGTGATGTCTTGACTTGAGAGTGAATTGGATTTAAGTGAGGCAGTGTTCCACAAAGTTATCAACCTCACTCTCTCTTTCTGAGTCATTGATGTCCAGTGGCAAGACAAAAGTCAGGATGACTGGTGATGGCCCAGGATGACCTTGGAGTCTTTGATGTTTGACCAGGCTCTAAGAGTTCCATAGTGTTTGCTTCAACTGTCTTTACGGCTGTTGGAACAAATTGTTCTCATCTTCCCATTCCATCAGGGGAAGTCTTCACTTGCTTGGGGTAGACAGCTCTCTAATTCACCAATGGGTCTGTGACCTGTTGGTTCCCCTCAACATGGCTTAGCCTGTAAATATTTTCAATATTTAACTCAGATCAGCACCTTCTTGGTGACCTAGTCTAGCACAGAGTTACAACATCACTATCAGAAGTAGATCAGCATCCAGGTTCATTTTACTGGGGTGTGGCTGCTGCGCATGCTGCAGCTTCTTGGAGATGCAGGTGAAGAGTTGAGTGACAGGTAGACACCAAAGGTGGATGAGTAGCCCTGAAAAGGGATTAGTAAACCCTCACACTAGAGGTGCTAGTCCTCCTTGAACACCTACCTATGCACCCTTGAATTCAGAATATCTATCATGTCAATAGCTGAATGCTATGGTTCTTACTCAAGCAAAACTCATACCGACAATCTGAATAATGGACTTCACTGGGAACTATGACTGCCAAATCAGGTTTATAAATTATATTTTAGTAGAATATTATAAGTTGGTCCTGCTAAAGAAGCAAATATCAATCTTTCTTACAATTTATAGTTAAGAATAAGCTGGAAAGCTAATCTAACCACTGACAAAAATCATGTCATAAAGAAGTAAGAATTCAGCCTAAACTTTCAGTGAGTAAGAGTATCAAATCACTCATATCATCTCAGAGTTAGAGATGCCATCTTGTCTGACTCAAACCTGAACATGGATCTCCTCTGCAATAGCCCTTACAATTGACCAAGCAGGTCCCACTTGAACCCGCTGAGTAATAAAAAATTCACTATGTTCTAAGGCAGGGCATTCCATTCTGAGACAGGTCATTGTTCAGTTTTTCCTTAGATGTGGCTCAAATCTGTTTCTCTCTGATATCTGCCTAGTGCTTTTAAACCAGAACTTCATGATCAAGTATTTCATTACGACATCTTCCATGTGATATATTCCAAAGACAACTCTTAGGTCATCTGACCTATGTTTTCTCTCTTTCATGCTACTCTTCCCCACCCCAATTCTCCCCCTCCCCCAGTTCTTTTGAGCAAAAACTGGATAATACTTTAGGAATATGTATAGAGGAGATTCCTGTTCTGCTTTAGGTTGGGCTTTGTGAAGTCCCTTCTAATGCTGAGATTCTCTGGTTCAACTGAGCTTGTGTGGCATGGTTCTGAATCCCCTTCACTTTCTTCTGGGTGCCTTCCAGCTTGTATTTTTTTTTAATTGGATGAAGATCACCTGTGAAGAATTTTCAATATTTAACACAGATCAGCATCTTCTTGGTGACTTAGTCTAGGCCAGAGTCACAATATCCCTATCAGAAGCAGGACCTGAATGCAAGTCTTCCTGATTCTGCAGCCTGTTCCCAAGCCATTATACCATACCACCTCTACCTTTTCAATATTCCTCCAAAAATATGGTTCCCAGAACTAAAAATAATATTATAGATGTGTTCTGACAAAGGCAGAATACAACAGGAATATCATCTCCCTGAGGTTGCACAATGGATAGAGCACTGGGGCCAGAGTTAAGAAGATCTGAGTTCAAAGACAGCCTCAGGCACTTACTAGCTTTTTGACTCAGGGCTAGTCATTTAAGTGCAGTTTGCCTTAGTCTTGTCAACAGTCTGGCATAATAGCACCAGCCTCCTAGGGCTGTTATGTGGATTAAATGAGATACTACTTGTAAAGCACTTAGTATTGTGTTGAGCACATAGTAGGTGCTTAATAAACACTTGTTTCCTTCTCCCACGTTCCCCCCTCTACACCCCACCACTATCGGGACTCACTTTAAAGCAACCTGACATTGTGTTAGCTTATCAGGTTTCCATGTTGGATTGTTGACTGAAATTTGAAGTTCTCAAACTCCCTAGATCTTTTTCATATAAACTGTTGTCTAGCCACATCTTCTTCATACTGAACTTACAGGGTTGATTGTTTGAACCCAGGTTCCAAACTTAGTATTTATCCCTATTGAATTTCTTTATAGATTCAACCCATCATCCCAGTCCACTGAAATCTTTTGGATCTCTGCTGTAGCCTTGGCCAGCTTAGAGGTCTACATTGTTGAGTGAAAGGGATCCTCTGTCTCTCTTTTCAGATGCGCCAAAGGTAAGGTCAAGGGCATTTTTTTCAGGAGAATTTATTTTAGTGCGAAAGTGAATATGTGTTATTAGTACCTGGCCACAAGCGCTTTTCACAATAATTGCAAAGAGAGTTTATTAGGCGTTTAGGATTCCAGGCTTTGTTGATGTTACTGTTTGCCAGTTTGGTATAAAGGAACCAAATGAGAAAAATATCAACAACAAGGGCATTCTAATCATCAAGAAACTTGTCATCTGTTTGAAATTTCATTTAAGAGTAATTTGTTCCCCATTCTTCGGGCAAATAGATGAAAAGCATACAGACAATGTTAGACATTGTACTAAAAATCATTTGCTAAAGGTTATAAAAGGGCTAAAAGAATTCAAATGGTGAAACTTCCCAGAATGCAATTATGTCACCAAGTCTTATTTGTGTCATTATTTCTTGCTTCCAAAGAAAGAAAGAAAGAACTTAGTGTACACCACTGTAGGTACTCGAGCTGTAATTTTTGCAATGAAATATCATGAACTGTGTCATGGTATAGAGGCATTTAATTAGAGCAATTTAACACATTGTAACTCACCAATGATTTTGCATTCAGTATTTTGAAACAGCTGAGCTTTGAAAATGGAAAGATTTGTTCACCACTAAATATCAATGGGCCTCTGCAGCTGTGCGGCTCCTCATATCTGGCTTTGCATATGTAGCGTAATGACTCTTTAGGAACTCAAAAAACTATGGGAACAGTAATAGAGAGAAAACCCAACTAACAAGTGGTCTAAATCATCCTTGAAAATAAGCATCAGCTTTCATATGCTAGACTTAAAGAAAAGAAGCCAGTAGTCCTGATGGAAAACGGGTAGTGGACCAGAAAATCATTTAATGCATCCCCATTTATTCCTTTTTTTGTTTAGGTTTCAAGAGTAGTCCTTTCTAAATTACTATATTTCTTTTTTTTAAAAAAAAACCTTATTTTTATTAATATTTTATTGCATTGGGCCTAGAGTTGAGAAGACTTGAATTCAAATGTGATCTCAGACAGTAGCTGTGTGACCATGGGCAAGTCCTTTAACCTCTGTTTACCTCAGTTTCCTGATTGGTAAAAGGAGGATAATAGTAGTACCTACCTCCCAGGGTTGTTGTGAGGATCAAATAAGATAATATTTGTAAAGCACTTAGCACAGTGCCTGGCGCAAAAGTAAATACTGCATAAAATGGTGTTGATCATTATTTTTTTATGTTACCCAAGTTTCCTAAAAAATCCCTTTCCCTTTCTGGCCCAACCATCTCACTACCTTTTCCTGCCCTACCATTTATATTTCTTTTTTTTTTTTTTTTTGTAAGAAACCAATGTTTATTTTCCATCAGCATTTTTTCCAATTAGACCACCTGGGGTAAAACTTAAGACCACCCTGTGGTAGTTCCTACCCACTCAGTGGCCTGAGCAGTAGGAGCCGCAGACCAGTCCTCAGTACCTGGCTGAGCCCTCCAATCTTCAGTAGGGAACTGCTGAATGGGCACAGAAGGCACCTGTACTCCCTCAGACTAATCAGCCACTTCAAGCTGAGTAGCAGTGAACTCTGGGGCAGGTGCAGTCCATTCACTCTGAAACTCCTCCTTTGTCACTGCCTTCTCAGCTGCCGCCTGCTCTTCCTTTTCAATCTCCTCTGGATCCCTGTAGAAGTAAAGATCAGGCATAACCTCCCATGGGTGTTCACGGAAGATGGTGCCACGCACATGTAGGACTTCACGGGCCATCATCCACCACATCAGACCCACTGAGTGAGCTCCCTTGTTGTTACATAGAATGGCAATGTCCACATAGCGCAGTAGGGAGTCTGTGTTGCACAGTGCAATGGTTGGAAGGTTAACATAGGATGCTTCAATCAGAGGCTGATGATCTGCCCCAGGATCAGTGACCACCAAGAGGCAGCTACCTGGATCTGGTTAGTGAAAGTGCCTGATGTGAAGCATCCAGCAATAGGTGTAGCGCCAGTGGCAGCAGCACATTTCAGAACAGCCCACTGGCCTGTGTTCCTGGATGAGAGGACACTAGCATCAGCTGGGTTTTCAATGGCAACAATTGCATGAGCTGCCAGCAGAAGCTTTTCCCAAGTTCTCTTCAAGTTAATGATGCAGATGCCATCGCTCTTTCTTTTGTAGATGTACTGTTCCATCTGGAAGTCCAAGTTGGTGTCACCCAAATGAGTTCCTGCAGCAAGGAATTTGAGGACATCCTCCTCCTTCATCTGCAAGACATCTAGGGCTCCGGACATTGTGAAAGTTTCCCACCATTTATATTTCTTGAAAAAAGAAAAGAGCAGCTTAAAATTACATCAAAAATGTTTTATTGCATATTCAATATTCCACATCCCTAGTCCCTTACCTCTGGGGAAAAAAAAGATGGGGGAGGATTAGGTACATTTTCTCTGCTCTTTTCTAGCACTAAGCTTGGCCATAATTACATCATTTTTTATGTCTGCTTACACTGTTGTGGTCATTTTGTATATTGTTCTTCTTGTTCTGCTTACTTCACTCTGCTTCGGTTCATGTCTTCCCTCTCTGAAAGTATCATTTTTATCATTTCATGGGAGGCAGCAACATTTCACTACCTTCATATCCCATGATTTATTTACTGTTCCCCCAATCAGTGGCTTCTGCTTTGTTTCTAGTTATTTGCTACCACAAAAAGTGCTGGTATAAATATTTTTAGTATATATTGGTCCTTATCTTTCTACAGTGCTGACCATGACTCCTTTCATCATCTTTTCTTTTTCCTTGGCTTCTGTGATACCACACTCTGAAGTTTCCCTTCCCATCTCTCTAAGGCTTCTTCTCTTTCATCTTTGAATCTTTGGGACTCTTGTCTTCTCTTTCCTTCGACCATCTTTCATATTGATATCAGATCAATCTTCCTAATGCATAGCTACAAACATCTACTTCTATGGTTGGAATCTTTCAAAGACTCCTTTTTGCCTACTCAATAAGATCCATTTGCCCTACTAGACTATAGACTCCTTGAGATCAATGACCTTTATCTTTTTTATCCTGTTATGTTCTTCTGGGAGACCTATGATCCTTAGGCTGTCTCTGAGCATTCTGTATATGAGTTTGGTATATTTTGCTTGGATAGTAAGTGTATCTTCTTTTAATGTAATTTTTTGTTTATTTCTATTCTTCTAGATTATCCTTCACTTCTGTGTAAAGAACACATTACCAATTAATTGTTCTCTCTTTTGTTTCTTTGGTGAGGCTTGCCTCTGTAAATTCCAGTTTTATCATTCTGCTCATTATTTTTGTTGTTCAGGCTATAAATCCCGTTCTTATCCTTAAAAATTCTTCTTTGGACTACTCAGGGACAGTGTGCTGTGTGTCTGTGTTCTCCTCAAATTCTATAGGGTCCTCTACCTCAACAAGTATTAGATCATTTTCCTTTGTTTTGCAGTGTTTATTTACAATTTCATTTACTAGATCTGGAGAGCACATTTCTTCCTGTTGTTACTGTTTTTTCTCTCAACTTACCTGTTTACGTTCAAGGTCTTTGAGTTTTCTTTTTTCTGAACTCTCTGGTAATTTCAGCCTCTCTACCCATTTGTTTTCCCTATCATTCACTTTCTGACTCCCTCCCCTTTGATTGGGGGGATGGAATCTGGATCTCAAAACATCTCAGCATCCTCTCACACTTGATAATTTACAGTTTTCCAGTCTAAATTCTGACCCAACTGAATTTTGAGTGGTCAGAATTGGTCCTAAGTGGATACTGCTCTATCCCTCAGGTTTTGTGGAGTGCTGCACACTGCTACATTGGTAGTTCAGAGCTATGCAGTGATGGTGCTACATGGTTGTTTACTGCAAGCTCTGCTTGTACTACATGCAGAATTGTTTGCCTTAGTACTGAGAGCTCACAGCTCTGCAATGCTGATGCTGTAGTACTGGTGTTGTGGTCCCTGGAAAGATTTTGCTTCTTAGAGGCTGTGGCTACCTGGCTGTCTGTGATAGCCAGGGTACATTTCTGCAGCCTGGAGATGCAATCTCCAAGGCGCTGGAGGGAAGAACGGCTACTGGTGGGCAAAGGTGGGGTTTGTTGTAAGCCTTTGTAGTGTCTGCTGGTGGCGTGGAAGTATAATGTTAATAGAATAGGAAGATCTTCCTCACCCATTAATAGGCCTCACACATGGAGCCTGTGATCACATAGAGCCTGAGGTCATGGAGCTCAGACTGGGAGGAGCTTGCCCAAGCAGGAAAGAGAGAGAGAGAGAGAGAGAGAGAGAGAGAGAGAGAGAGAGAGAGAGAGAGAGCACAAGCAGAGAGTGAGAACAGGCAGAGCAGAGAGAGAGAGAAGCAAGCTGTGAGTGGGTGGAGGGAGGAATTTGTCTAGGGGAACTTGTTTTTTCGGGGAGACCTGACAGAAAGAAGACTTAAAATGTCAGCAGTCCCTGGATTAGTGATAAGTACCCTGTTAAATCTTACCTCCTGGTATTCTATGATGTCTCCAATAAATATGTTGGTTTTTCCTTTGAGGAAGAGAGCTCATTGTACTTTGTGAATTTGCCCTGGAAATATACATGCATATTCATAGCAGCTGCTATGGGTCTCACACTGGCATTACAGGAAGGTGGGGGATGGCTACTATATGAGCTGTTCAGGATCAGTAATCATCAATTCCTGGACTTGACTGTTTTTTTAATCTTCTTTTGGATTTTGGGTGTCTTAGACCATGAGGACAGCTGATGTTGCCTCATCTTTGGTGCATAATTTCTGTTTTAGAGAGATTCAAGAAGTCGTGGGATCCAGAGAAAATGTCTAGCTCTCCACCTTGTGCCTCACATGACCCAGAAGTCCAAGACAAACCTTTTTCTAAAACTTGACCTTTATCTTTTTACACTATATCTCTGTGGTGTCTAGCACAATACCATGCACTTGACTAGAGTTTAATTTTTGTTGAACTTAAATCAATGTAAGTAGGGTATTTGTAGAATAATTTCATTCATATGTTCATTCAATAAACATTCATTAAGTGCCAAGTATGTTCCAGATACCTTGCCAGACACTGAGAAAGAAAGATAAAAACAAAACAGTCCTTGTCTTCAAGAAGTTTACATTCCTTTAAGGGAAGCAAGCATATAGCAAAGTAAATGGAAAATAGATACAAAAGAGATGGGGAGTAAGAAATGGGCATTGCTGTTACAGACTCAATAATCTGAAAGATATTTAGAAAATATCTCATCCAAGCTATACTTGGTCAAGACTCCTCCCTACAAAAGTCCTTCACAAGGGGCAGTTTAGCCTCTGCTGGAAGATCTCAGTGACATGATACCTCCACTGGCTCTAAGACATCATGAAATAAAAAATGATCTTTGGTATGCTATGCTATGGTATGAAGTGAGGCAGGAAGACCAAACTTGTTTCACAATAACTCCCTCCATTCCTCCTGGTACTGTAATTCTAATCACAAATGTAGAATCTTCAAGCTGAAAGGAATTGCAAAAGCAAACTAGTCCAACCTGTCATTTTATAGACTAGGATAAGAATCAAAAAGAGGAGTGATTTAGCTAAGGTTACATAGGTAGTAAGCACCAGAGGCAGAATTTGAATTCAGATCCTCCCATTCCAAATTCATGCTTTTTCCACTGAATCACAATGGGTATCTGTATCTGATTGGTAGAATTCAACATCCCAATGGGATTTTGGATGGATTAGGACAAGCCCTCCATTCAGAAACCCTTCTCTCTCTCTCTCTCTTTCTCTCTCTCTCTTTTTCCTTGTCTCTGTCTCTATCTTTCCCTCTCACTATTTCTGTCTCTCTCTCTGTCTATCTTCCCTTCTTCCCCATTATTCTCCTACATTATCTTTTAATAATGTCCAGTAGCTAAATATTCATTATGTTTAGTCTCTTTTACTGCTACTTTGGGCAAATCACTTGACTTCCCTAAGCCTCAGGTACTTTGTCTCTAAAATGAAGGAACTGGAATTTAATGACTTTTAAAGTCCTTTCTAGTTCTATTATCCTAATATATTATTTTTTCCTATGAGCTTCTTTTTCCCATTACCTACCCCATCTTCAGAATGTTGACTCTGGATCTCTTGCAATGCTCTATCCTTTGCTAACCCTCTCACTCTTGAGAGTTCCCTTTAAATTAAAGTCAGTCTTTTCTAAGAAAGAGAGAGATGAATGAAGGGAGGTATGAAAACCTGGCCTATTTCTGGTTGAGAAGGAAGGCATTTAGTTCCTTCCACAGACCATTAATATTTCATTTTTCAGAAGAAAATTGAACTGCACTTCTATATGAGTTAGCCATCCTCTTCCTTCCCTTTTCCTGGTGGAGAATGATGATAATGTAGAATGATACTCCGGCACCCTGGAATGAACCAGAGCATTGCCAACATCTTCACATTTTAATGTGACAGAAATTCTGAGGAATTAAGAAACAGGTGAAAACAGACTATTCGGGTATTCACTCATTTTGTTTTGTGATTTCTTGGTTTCTCATAAAGTCATTGGCCTCCATCTGTTCCATTCTAATTTTGAAAGAATTATTTTCTTCAGTGAGCTTTTGAATCTCCTTTTCTATCTGGCTAATTCTGCTTTTGAAAGCATTCTTCTCCTCATTGGCTTTTTGAACCTCTTTTGCCAATTGAGTTAGCCTATTTTTCAAGGTGTTATTTTCTTCAGCATTTTTTTGGGTCTCCTTTAGCAGGGTGTTTACTTGTTTTTCATGCTTTTCCTGCATCTCTCTCATTTCTCTTCCCAGTTTTTCCTCCACCTCTCTAACTTGATTTTCAAAATCCTTTTTGAGCTCTTCCATGGCCTGAGCCCATTGGATGGGCTGGGATACAGAAGCCTTGACTTCTGTGCCTTTCCCTGATGGTAACCATTGTTCTTCCTCATCAGAAAGGAAGGGAGGAAATGCCTGTTCACCAAGAAAGTAACCTTCTATAGTCTTATTTTTTTTCCCTTTTCTGGGCATTTTCCCAGCCAGTGACTTGACTTCTGAGAGTCCTCTTCACACCCACTTGGCCTCCAGATCCACCCAGCCAGCACTTGGGGTCTGAGATTCAAATGCTGCTTCCCAGCCTCAGGGCTTTTGGAGGGGGCATTCAGTGTGAGATTAAGTTCAGGTGCTCAGGTGGGGGCAGGGCCACCTCACGGAGCTCATTTCCCTCAGGGGGTTTATGCAGAGACCTTCAACAATGGATCCAGGCTCCTGCCTGCTTGGGGAGCCCTGGTCTGCTCCCGCCTCTGCTGCTGCCTCCTGAGGGGGCCTGAGTTATGGGGGCACTCCGCTCCCCTCTCAGCAAGCCGAGAAGACCCTCTCACCAACCTTTGGGGCCAGTGGGTGGAGGGACCCGCGCAGCCGCTGAAGATTCTGTCCCTGAAGCCTGCTCAGATCCACTCCTCTCGGTGCTGCACGGCGAACGCAGGGCTGGATGGACTTTTCGTGTCAGGTCTTCAGGTCCCTCTGGAACAGAAATCTCCTCTGCTCTGTTGTTCTGTGGCTTCTGCTGCTCCAGAATTTGTTGGGAGTTCTTTTTTACAGATATCTTGTGGGCTGTGGGTTCAGAGCTAGCATATGTGTGTCTTTCTACTCTGCCATCTTGGCTCCGCTCCCGCCCCCCCCCCCCCCCCCCGTATTCACTCATTTTGGCAAAACTGAGGCATTGGTTCTTAGGCATTGTTTGGGTTCACGTACTGATAATTTTTAAAAATTATAACAAATAATGGAATCCCATGTGTTTGCCACATAAAATTGTGAGAGAAAAGCCCAAGACATATTGCAAGATGAAGTGTTTCTCTAGCAAGCCCCACATGAGAGAAATACACAGATTAAGCTCCCATTTTTTGGCACAGAAGACTTCGATCCTGTAACCTTCATACATATTTAACTTGAGTTTACTTTAATTGATTACAAAATATCTTCAACCCCATTTAACTTGCCTCTGTTGTGCCAAGAACATAAAATGAGAGTTGAGACTGGAAGCAAGGTGACTGTAAAATGGGTTTTTAAAAAAGCTGGAAGAGTGTAATATTCATTCTAGTTATGGTTATCAAAGAAGCATCTGGAACACTGTAATAGTTATTATTTATCATGTGGAAGGCACAAGAGGGATATACCTACCTAGCAGTAGTGCCATGATTTTGTGGTCTAGTAAAAGAGTTTCTAGGAAGTTGTAACTCCCTCTTAATTCACCTCACCCTTATATGTGTTACATTACTCCTTCCCAGCCATTCCCTTGCATCCTCCCCTATGGAGAAATTGTTTTCCTTTCAAATGTGCCTCAGAAAAAAAACGGCAGCTCAAGTGGCCAAGGCCTCACTTCTTACAATGGTACCAGTTAATCACAGCATCCCTCAGCAAAAGCTGTTGACTTGTTTGTGTAGAAACAACAGGATCTCTCTCTCTCTCTCTCTCTCTCTCTCTCTCTCTCTATTTCTCTATGTTCTAGAAAATTATTTTTTAAAGTGAATCAATAATCCTCTTTCATTTGCTCTGACCCCCCAGCAAGGAACTGTCCTGGCAAAATATGCTGCAGTTGTAAAATTGATCCTATTCTGTCCTCCACCAACATTGCCCTGTTTTCTCTTTGTACTGAATTTTGGGTAATCACACACACACACACACGCACATGCACACACACACATCAGCAAGGTGATGGTTAAGTACATTTATCATAGTTAAATGACAAATAGAAAGGCAAATACACTTTTCAGAAATGGAAATTGGGGGAAAGGGTAAACACTTCTGAGAAAGAAATGGGAGGAAAAAAAAGGGAGGTGGGAAGAGAGGTTTCCCCAGTCCTGTTCTGAGCCATTAAGAACAGTTCCAACAATCCCACATCAACCCCATTTCTCTTGTGCATACTTGGGTCACACTATCCCTGTCTTATTGACAAGTGTTGAGGAGCTTGTCAATGACAGTATACCTTCATGGTCCACTGAACTATTTTCTTTCCCCTCTCCCTCTTACCAATCTCTTTCCTCTTTCAAACTTCTCTTTTTCTATTGAAAGTGTCCCAGGTTCATAACTTTGGAATTATCAACTCCTCACTATCTCTCATACCCTATTTATCTGATCAGTTGCCAAATCTTGACATTTTTACCTCTACCACATCTCTTCCATCCGACCCTCCTCTCTACTCATATGGCAACTACCTTATTTCAAGATCACATTGCCACTTCACTAAATTATTAAAATAGCCTCCTAACTGGTCTCCTTGTCTCAAGTCTCCCTCTACTCCAATCCATCTGAGATGTGGTTGCAAAGAAGTTTTCTTAAGTGCAGATCAGACTATGTCACTCAAAAACTCCTAGCTCTGCCTATTACCTTTAAGGATAAAATCGCAACTCCATTATCTAGCTTTTGAATTCTTTATAATCTGGCCTCAATCTTCCAACCTCATTGAACATTAATCTCTTGCCTGCACTCTGTGACCCACCAAACTGGCCTCCTTTCCTCTCATATAACATTCCATCTCTCTTCTCCATGTTTTTTCTTTGACTGTTCCCCATGCCTTGAATGCACTCCCTCATCTCTTCTGTCTTATGGGATGGATACCTCTTGTCCTTCCAGGCACACACAGCTGAAGCTTCCCCTTTCTACATTCTTGATTACTTTACTTCTGCTAGAGCCATCCCTTCCAAACTGCTTCGTATTTGACTACTCAATATGTATTTACACTATTCTGTATATACTTATATAAATATTTGTTATCTCCTCCATTAAAATACAAGGTTTTGGGAAAAGAAATAGTTTCAATCTTTGAATCAATTTCTCAGCCCTAGCACAGTGACTGGAACATAGTAGGTGCTTATTAAATGCGATGATATTATCATAGTCAGTTTTTTTTAAGACCTTAGAGAAAACACCAAGTTATTTATGACTACTACTATCACTACTACTAGATGACATCTTCTATAATGAAGAACTCCAAAATGCCTCTATTGAACCATAATCTGCTGTTATTCCATCTCTCATCACTAGGTTTTTGTGACTTTGCTGTCTCTTGGCTCTCCTCCTACCTGTCTCTGACTGTTCCTTCTCAATCTGCTGTGCTGAATCATTCATATTCTGCTCTGCAATTGTGGGTATACCTCAAGGCATCATCCTGGACCTTCTTATTTTTTTCTATCCTCTTTCTCTCTTAGGTACCTCATAAGCTCTTATAGGTTCAGTTATGGTCTCTAAGCAGACAACTATTTGACCTATGTATTCAAACCTCATCTGTCTTCTGAGTTCCAGTCCAAACATGTCCAAGATAGAAGTCATTAAATTTTGCCTAAAATTCATATTTTTCTAACATTTCTATTTCTGTTGAGTGTACTACCATTCTTTTAGTCATCCAGATTCAAAATCTTGAAGTCATTCTGAACTTTTCCTTTCCTTCACGCCCATATTTAATGAGTTGCAAAATTTTATTGAGTCCAACTTCACATCTCTCTCTCATTCATTCCCTTGGCCACTATCTTAGTTCAGACCACATCTGCTCTTTACTAGACTTCCAACTATTCTCTCTGCCTTAAGTTTCTCTCCTCTCCAAATGATCTTCCACATAGCTGCCCAATTGAGAATTCCTAAGAATCCCTTTGACCAGTCAAAAATGAGTCAGGCAACAAACATGTTAAAGTGCCTACCAGGCACCAAATCCTGTGCTCACAAAGCTACAGTTGTTCAGTACAGTTGTACAGTTGTTACAGTTTTTCGGTTGTGTCTGACTCTTTGTGGGTTTTCTTTGACTGTTCCCCATGCCTAGAATGCACTCCCTCATCTCTTCTATCTTATGGGATACCTCTTGTCCTTCCAGGCACATACAGCTGACTCGTTTGGGGTTTTCTTTGCAAAGATATCGGAGTGGATTGCCATTTCCTTTTCCAGCTCATTTTGCAGATGAGGAAACTGAGGCAAATCCTTCCCAGGATCACACAGCTAGTAAGTGTCGGAGACTGGATTTGAAATCAGGAAGATGAGCTTTCTTGACTTCAAGCCTGGCACTCTATCAATTGTGCCATCTAATTGCCTTTAGAATAAATTATAGTCTCCTCTGTTTGGTGTTTAAAACCTTCACAGTCTGGCCTGTCAATTGGACCAAACCAACCTCTAACATGTGGATGGCTGGAATCAGACTGAGCAGGTTAGAGACAGGAGACTCAGGATACAAATAGAAGTTTAATTTCAAAGTGACGGAAATGATTGCAAGCAAGGAGAGAAATTAGACACATGTGTCAGGGTGCTGCCCCTAGTGGAGGAGACCCAAGGCGGTTTGGCAAGATCTCAACCCTAATACCAATAACTGTGTAGTGAGCTGTAGCCCTGATGACAGGTAACAGCAACAGTGAGACAAGTTGGATTCATAGCAGGCCTTCATGACCAGAACATGGGTATTTTTCTGGTGCTTGTCTGAGTTCAGAGCACACCCGGTGCTGGTCAAGGCAATACAATGATTATGTGGTTTTGCCAGAGGATGAGCTCATCCAGTGGAAGAGCACAAAGGATTGCTGTTATGCCAAGCTTAGGGCACAGCTTGTTTGCCAGGCCTTACCTCTGAAAAACAAGGTGTCTCCTTTAATCTCAGCAGGCTCATTCACAGCTCCACATTTTTTTTTAATAAGAAGGAAAGAAATAAGTATTTATTAAGTGCCTACTGTTTGCCTACACTATGCTAAGCATTGCACGGTCTGATCCTCACAAGAGCATATATCATTCACCTTCATATACTCTATGATCCAGTCAAATTCGACTCTTTGTTAGCTTTCATATAAAACAATCTATCTTCTACCTCTGTGCTCCTGTACAGGCTGTTCTCTGTGGCTGGAATGCATTCTTCTCTTGTCTCTGTTTTACATAATCTCTAGCTTCCTTCAAAGTTTAGCTCCAATGGCACTTCCTACATGAGACCTTTCCTGATCCTCTCCCCCGCACCAACAGTTTATTTTATTTGAATGTATTTTGAATTTACTTCCATGTGTACTTGCCTTTGACATTTATATGTGTGCCTTCTCTTACATGCATTGATTGTGGGACTCTGATGTACTTTGCCACTGTTTCTCAGCTGTTCTCTCTCCCAGCAGCTTCCTTAGTACCTGGGGCGTCCTCATCCCTCAGCCTAATTGGCTCCCTTTTCCCAGTGATAAGTTCCTCCTGGAGTCTTCATTTTGGAGAGAGGCCCAAGTCAATCATGCTTCATTGCTGAATTTTTTTCTATTGTGTCCAACTTATTGCAACCCCATTTGGGGCTTTCTTGGTAAAGATACTGGAGTGATTTGCCATTTCCTTCTCCAGCTCATTTTACAGATGAGGAAACTGAGACAAACAAGGCTAAATGACTTTCCCAGAGTCACACAGCTTGCTGAAGCTATGTTTCATTGCTCTCCTAACTCTCCTTCTGACTATCCAAACTTTGCCACCACCCTCTTTCAAAGATACCTTCCCCCCTACTTGTTCCGTAAACTTGAGATCAGGGACTATTTAATTTTTGTCTCTCTATCCCAGCATATACCACAGTGCCTGGTAAATAGTAAGCTCTTCATAAATCCTTGCTTATTGATTACAATTTGTATCCTCTTCAGCACTTAACATAGTGGTCTGCATATAGTAGGTGCTTAATATAGTTGTGTTGATTTGCTGACTTGTTGAGATGTGACTTTGTTCCATGCTAATTCTTATTCCTCCCTTACAATAAATAACTGGCCAAAGTCTGCTATTACCCTTTCCCCCACTTCTGATCAATAGGCCATCCATATTTTATTGGCATCTTCTTCTGCAAGATGAATTTTTCCCAAACTGCTACACTGATTTTCTTCTGAATTTTATTTTAGACTTTCTGTTTCTTAAAGGAGTTTCCTTAAATGAGTAAGCTAAGACTTTATGAACATTTTAAATTATTTAGAGATAAAACATATTTAAACCAGTCACAATGATATCCTTTGCTATGCTTCATCAGTCATCCAAAGCCCTAGCTTCAACAAAGTACTGTGCTGATTACAAGAAACCAGCTCCTTCCTTTTAGAAACTTCAAATTTATTGTTCTAATTGTCAAGGTTGCTCCACGATATAGTTGGTCTTGTTCTTAGAATCCAGACCTCATGAGTTCTCAGACTTCTGGAGTAGAACAAATGATTTGGAGCTAGATGTTACTAAGAGAACTAAAAAGTTGCTTAGACCAACTCTTTTAGTCATCATTTTGGTGATTAATCATGTCCAATTCTTTGTGATCCTAGTTGGAATTTTCTTGGCAAAGATACTGGAATGGTGTTGCATTTTCTTCTCCAGTTCATTTTACAGATGAGGAAACTGAGGTAAACAAGATTAAGTGACTTGTCTAGGATCATACAGCTAGTAAGTGTCTGAGGCCACATTTGAACTCAGGTCCTCCTGACTTCAGCCTCGGCACTCTATCCATGGTACTACCTAGGTGCCCCTAGTCTAACTCAACCCTGCCCCAATTTTGAAAATAAGAAAACTGATGCTGAGAGAAGTTGGGGCTTGCCTCTAATCATTTAGGAAGCAAATAGTAGGTGTATTTCAAACCTATGTCCTTAGACTCCAAATCTGGAACTCTATCCATTATGCCATGCTGCCTCTTAACTGGAAAGTAGTCAAACACAACAAAACAAAAAACTCCAGAATTATAGATTTGAAGACATCTTCTAGTCTAATATATTATTTAAAAATAATGGAACTGAAGCCCAGATATCTACTCCCCAAGTTCATATGGGTAAGTTAGCATGGCTATAATACAAACTCAAGTCTTTTTTTCTGCAAATCCTCTCTTATGGCAACAAACTATCCCCTAGCAATATCTGCCACTAGTTGAATATAGCTGCAGTACAAGAAGCTCTAGCAGCAGGGGGAACCTGGAATCATTTGAAGTCTGGGCAAAAGATCAAAGGCAGCCAAGGAAGGGGTGCAGATTGTCCCTAAACATTAGGACTGAAAAGATCATTGAAATGAATGAGTTCATTTGGAAATTATTCCTTTTGAATGAGTTTGGTACTGCTTTGGACAGGATCATGGATCTAGAGATGGAAGGGACCTTAATGACCCTTTTTTATAGATGAGAAAACTGAGGCTACAGGCAGTTGACTTGTCCAAAGTCACAGGGGACCCATGTCTGGTCCTTGGAGCCATACCTGACATTCCACTATTCCTATCTGTCTGGATCTCATTGTTCCCAAATAGAGATTCTCCAACACATTTCTTGCCTCTGATCGCTTTTTGCTAGTGATCTAATGATAAATAGGATCTACCACTTTTTTCTGAGCTATCGCCTCTGAACCTGTCATCCTGACTTCACCCTACTCATCTGGAGCTTTTAGTCACAGACCACTCTCCCTAACTATCTCTTCCCTTGGACTTGCCCTGAGGATGAGTCAGGAGAAATAATTCTAGTGATCAGAAAGAAAAAAAACAACAGCTCAAGACATCCAAAGACCCAACAATTATACTGAATATACACATGGAGGAGGGAAAGGAGTCCTGGGTTTGGGATCCAAGGACCTCATTTCATAGCCTA
This sequence comes from Notamacropus eugenii, assembly GCF_028372415.1. Classification (NCBI taxonomy): domain Eukaryota; kingdom Metazoa; phylum Chordata; class Mammalia; order Diprotodontia; family Macropodidae; genus Notamacropus; species Notamacropus eugenii. The sequence continues at coordinate 237,950,307 of NC_092875.1, read as the reverse complement.
GCTTTGCTACTTAAGATTTTTCTGGTTTTAGAGAAGTCACAGTCTCTGAGTTTTAGCTTCATCATCTGTAAAATGAGAAGCTTGGACTAGATCATGTCTAAAGATCCTTTCAGCTCTAAATCCCCTGTGATTGATCAGCTTGTCAAATTGTTGTTAGTCATGTCAATAAAAGGCAAAGCTGAGGGGAGGAGCAATGACAAAGAAATGGAGACTAGAATGACTCTGAAACCTGGAATGTGGAGCTGGAGAAGGGCAATAGAAATCTTTGTTGTGCCTTGAAAGTCCTTGGACTCATAAGGCACCTTTACTGAGGGTATATAAGAGAGGCAAAGAGCTACTTGAGCTTATACTCAAATGTCCTCTCCAAACATCAATGTGCTGAGAGAGAGAGAGAGAGAGAGAGAGAAAGAGAGAGAGAGAGAGAGAGAGAGAGAGAGAATCATTGCTCTGGGGGTGGGGCATTCACAACAATAACAAAAAAGTCAAGTCAAAGGGCTGGGGACTGGACCTGTATTTTCACTGATATAAGTAACTCCCAGGTGAGGAAATTCCCTTTATCAATGCAGGTCAGCACCTTCTCTGCAACTTACAGTCCTAAAGAGCTGCCTGGAAGTGTTAAATGACTTGCCCAGGGTCCCACAGCCAGTATGTATCACAAGCAAGACTTAAAAACAGGTTTTTCTGCCTCTGAGGCAGGATCTCTATCCTCTACACTAGTGGGATCAAACTCAAAAAGAAATGGATCCCTGTGGGCTACATATTGACCTAGAAAACTACAAGTTCACATTATCTATGTTGTATGGTATTTTATTTATTTTGTTCAACATATCCCAATTACATTTGAATCACTTTTGAGCTGCACTTGGGAATTTTGCTGGCTGACTGAGGTCGCAGGGGCTGCAAGTTTGACACCTCTGCACCACAACATCTCAAGCAGAATTATTACACAGCAAAACATTCTTATCAATGCACCAGTATCTACACCAATATCAGATACTGCTACGAGGATGGAGTGTTGTAGAAGTTATACAGATTAAAGACTTTCTACAATGAAAGATGGAACAAGCATACAAAATTTGTTCTTAAAGGAAAAAAGGACATTTGTATGTAATTTGAAAAGGAAGAATGCAAAAAAATCTAGAGCGATTAGAACATCATTGGTTCTTCCTTGGTTTAGAGCTGAACTAATACGATCATCAGTGTCTAGACTGAAACGGTCCTTAGAGGTCATCTAGTCCAGGGGTGGGGATCCTGCAGCCTTGAGGCCATATGTGGCCTTCTAGGTCCTTGGGTGCAGCCTTTTGACTGAGTCCAAGTTTTACAGAAAAAATTCCTTTATTAAGGGGACCAGGTTTTGTATGAATGTGTGAATGGTTTTAAGTGAAAAATCAAGATATGCTTCTATTTCTGATTTGTTCCTTTTCTCTCTTTCCCTAGCTCTTTATATCTTCCTGGCCTTTAAGGTGGTCCCTAAGGGTCTATCTTTGGCCCACTTCCTTTCTTTCTCTGTATTCTATTGATTAACCATCTCATCCTACCTCTATTTGTATGCCGATATATCATTCCTTATTCTGGCTGCCAATCTTCAACTTTGTGTAAGATATCTCTGTCTGGACATTATTCAGTGCCTCAAACTCCACTTTCTTCAACCAGGCTTACAATCTTTACCCTTAAAACTTTATCTCTTTTTGATTTCACTCTTTCTATTGGTGATGACATCATTCATCCATTTGTCCACCTTCAAAACCTTGGAGTTCTTCTCTCTCCTTTAGCTATTTTATCCATTTACCATAACCTGCCAATTCTGCCTCTCAACATCCTTCACTGTTAGCTCACTCCTCTCTTCTCATGTCCATGATCCTAGCTATTGCATTAGCCTCCTAACTTATGATTCCCACATAGTGGCTAGAAAAAAACTCATGCACATGCCTAGTACTATCAGTCTTTTGCTTGAAAAACTTTCATTTTTAGTTTCCTGCTATTAAGTAAAGTCCAAACCTATTTACTTAACATTCAAGGCCCTTCCCAATCTGGCAACTTCCTAAGTTTCCAACCTGGAAAGGTATTATTTCCCCTGGAAAGGTAGGAACTTTAGATGCCAGAGAGTTTATATTTTATCCTGGTGGTAATATTTAATATTATAATATATATAATATGTAATATTGTAAATAATATATATATACCATATATTATGATATAATATCTTGGTGGTAGAATTACTAGAGTTCACCAAAGCAAGGAATGAGATGGTCATTTTGCTTTAGTGAAAATACTTTAGCAGCTGAGTGGAGGCCAGATTAGAACAAGGAGAGAACAGACAGAAGACTTTTGCAATAGTCCAAGTGAGATGTGATAAGAGACTGAACTAGGGTGGTGACTGTGTGAGCAGAGAGGAGAAAACATATATGAGAGATGTCCTAATGGTAGAAATAACAAGATTTGGCAACAGATTGGATATTTAAGTAAGAGAGAAGAATGGAGAATGACATTCCAGTGGTGAACATAGGCTACTAGAAGGATATTTGTGTGCACCATGATAATTAAGTTGGGAAGAATGGAGGGTTTAGAGGGAAAGATGATGAGTACAGAGTTGAACACAGTGAGTTTGAGATGCTTATGGGATATCTAGTTTGAGATGTCTAAAAAGTAGGTATTGGTATGGAACTCAGGAGAAAGATCAGAGAGTCAACTATTCAGAAATGGATTGGATCCCAATTCCATTGGATCCATGACAGCTGATGAGGTCAGAAGAGGGCCTGGTGTGACACCTATAGGGGACACCTATGTTTAGTGGCCATGATGTATGCGAAAAACAATCAAAGGAGACTGAGAGGGAATAGTCAGACTGACAGGAAGAAAATAAGAAGAGAATAGTGTCACAGAAACCTTTTAAGAAGAGCACATCCAAGAGATGGGGATCAATAATGTCAAATGCTTTAGAGAAATCTAAAAGGACCAGAGCTGATTTAATAATTGGAAAATGTTGTCATGCTTAAATTTTCGGAGGGGTTTCATATTTACTTGCAGCTTAAGATGTACAAGTTAGTGTTTGCATAGAGAGTTTTTTTAATAGAAAGAATTGTTCTTACTTTTGTTTCCGCAGTGTTTGGAGTAACTCTTAGTATGTAGCACTTAATAAATGCTTGCTGACTGGTGGATTAATTTTTGTTGGTTCTATATCTGTATCTACATCTATATAACATCACCAGTAACCAGAACTTATATAGTCTACAATGTGCCAAGCGTTATGCTAAATCCTTTATCAATATTATTTCATTTGATCACCATAACAACCCTAGGAGGTTGGTACTATTCTTGTCCCCATTTTATAGCTGAGGAAGCTGAGGCAAACAGAGAGTTGGAGACTTGCCCAAGGTCACGCAACTAGAAAGTGTCTGAGCTGAGATTTGGACTTGTCTTCCTTCCTGACTCCTGACTCAGATTTTGTGCTATAAAATATAATAATAACTCATGTCCATAATGACAATCTTGAATTATTCAGAAAAGGTTAAATTATGTACAGTATCATATATATACACACACACACACACATACACAGATAGCTTTAGAGATACATGCCTTTGTTCAATATACTCAGTTTAAGAGAGTAATATTCAAAATTATGACTCTTCTTACTTTCTATGAAATATCATTTCATAATTGTAAGATTACCTGAGTAGAACAAAGGCATTGTATAGCTGCACAATGGTGGCCTTCAATCTGAGGAAGGAGGGTCAGTGCCTCAGAATATTTTTACCAGATCCCTGACCCCCTATATCACTCAATACTTCAAACAATGGGAACAGGGCTTTTGTTCAGAATGTTACAGAAGAAAACGTTGTAGAAGAGATTTCACAACAGAGTTAATTCATTGTGCAGATGCTGTGTTCAGTTGTTTTCAGTCAAGCCCGACTCTTCGTGACCCTATTTGGGATTTTCTTGGCAAAGACACTGAAGTGGTTTGCTATTTTCTTCTCTAGGTTATTTTACAGATGATGGAAACCCTGAGGCAAATAGGGTTACATGACTTCTTCAGGGTCACACTGCGCCAGATTTGACCTCTAAAAGATGAGTCTTTCTGGCTTTAGACCTAGCACTCTATCCACTGGGCCACCTAGGTGCCCATGTAGCAGGTGCTATATAGGATCTTTAATCCTATAATAATAGAAACGCAATTTTTAAGTGGCTTGTGCCTAGACCCTATTCAAAATCAAACATTAAAGAGATCCGGGGGGGGGGGGGGGGGGGAGGACGGGCGGAAGTGTAACCTGTATCACGTCACCTGACAAGTCACATTCCTCTTCTATCGCTAAAGGATTTTCATCTTTGGAGTAAGTCATCCTGGAGACATCAGCATTACAGTTAGTAATGTTCACTCCTCTTTTACATCTTACGGACAGTGCAAATGCTCTAGAAATGTGAGTGCACACTAATGAAAAGTGACCCATTGTTTAAGTGACACAGACGATGTCTTGAGTGCCTCTAACTGCCCAAGAACATTCTTAACAATAATACAGGAGAACATTTCTGATGGACAAGAAAACCATTGGAGAAGACATCTTCACCTCTGATTTATCATTAATTTTGTACAAAGAAAAGTCATGTTGTTAATCATGCTTCACTCCTTCATAGGAAGATGTAAAAGATCCAGAGAATCAAATCATATCAGATACTTTTTTTTAGGGAATTAAATTCTATGATCAGAGCTGGGCTAAGTAGCCATCACAGATTGATGTCCCTCAATATATTTTTTTAAAGACTGGTCTCCCTATCTTGTCCAGGTTGGAAGCACAGTGCCCCTCATGGGTCTGACCCCACTCCTGATCAGCAGAGAAACTTTAACCTGTTCAGTTTCTAACTTATTCTCTTTTGCCCCTTCTTAGGGCTCATGCTCCTGGAAGCTCATCATATTGGTGGCAGACTTAATGTAGACACCCAGTTAGCTTTAACCCTCCTCTGGCTTAAAATTCCCAAACTCAAGATCCACCAGCCTCAGTCTCCCAAATTTAAAGGGATTACAGGCCACCATGTCCAGGTGCTCCCCAACACCAGCATCACATCTGTATCTATCTCTACAGCTACTGGGGAATATCATAAGGATTTATTAAGGAGACAGTCTGGGCTAAAAAAAGATGTGATCATGTATTGTGAGTCACTGAATGAGTGTCATTGACCAAATCTCTCACCAGATGATAGACATGTCCTGGGATTTGACTTCACTTAACTAAACAATTACTTCAACTCTGCTCTTTAATTCAATTCAAAAAAACATATATTTAGGCCCTGCCATGTGCAAGTCTGGGTCTTTTGTGGTGCCGTACTCCTAGCTGGCTCTAGGCCTCAAGTTTGTGGTCCAAATGGGCTTTCTACTTTGACCTTATCAGGAGATTATGTTTGTTCTTCCACAAGATTCATTTTGAAATGATAATACATGTATTCATCGGGTCTAGTTTATTATAACTCATTCTATTTGCCTCTGACTATGACCGCATGAACATTGCAAATGATTTAATACTGCAGTGCCCTTCTAGATAAACCTCTAAGTCGGAATCACTGTTATTCACTGCTGACTACACTGGTTCACCATTTAATACTAGATTCAGCAGAAAGCTCCAGCTATCTATTGCTGGGTTTTAATGAGAGGGGATCCAGTAGCATTAGGAGCTGCCACACTGCCTGCCTGTCTCCATGTGAACCAGACTGGAAGAACATACTGACAGCCCTGGAAAGCAGCCTACCCAGAGAGGAATAGCAAACATGTTCAGAGAAAATCCTTAGGGCATGGAGTTCCCCACCCAAGGGTTCCTTCGTCGTGTGCACAACAGGCCACTTGGTCCAAGTCTCTGCAATTCTTCCATATGAATGCTTATGAAAGATAATACAGAACCTATTTACCTCATGATGGATTTAACAGAGAAGAAAGGTATGCCTTCCCCCCAAAAAGGTACCTGAGGTTGCCCTGATCACATCATTCTTCAGATAGATTTTTTAAGAGGTGAATATATGTGAGATTTATAGCAGACTGTTAATCAGGGTTTGATTATGTGTGTGTGGTGTATAAGAGCATATATCATAAATTCTGATTTTTCTGTGCTGCAATTGGCTGTAACATTTTTACAACATAATTATCTCAAACCAATTCCCTGGAACCATTGGGCTATGAAAGGCCATAATCAAGCACATCTGGTTTACAGTTCTTCTGATTCACCCCAAAGGTCAGAGCAATCTGTGTTATTTTCCACAACTCATAGCTACCCCCTCTATGTTTGCTTCTCAATTTCATTCCAAGACTCAGAGACCTAATCTTCAGTGTGATGGAGTGGTTTGAAGGTTGGATGGGGAGGAGGGGGACAGGGAGATTTTCAGGGGTGGGGAACTTGAGGCACATGTGGCCTGCTAGATACTTGGGTGTGGCCTTTTGAGTGAGTCCAAGTTTTACAGAACAAATCCTTTTAATAAGGGCATTTATTCTGTGAAATTTGGATTCAATCAAAGAGCCACACTTGAGGATCTAGAAGGCCACATGTGACCTTGAAACTGCAGGTTCCCTACCCCGATCTAGGTTCAAAGGTCACCACAAAGTATGACTAGGATTGTGGTGAAGTTCCAATGAGATAACATGAAAGATAGCTTTTTAACTTGTCAGATATTACTATGATTATTCATATTTTCTGAAAAATCTATCAATACCCCAACAAATGTGATGAGCAGAGAGATACATGGGGGTGGAGGTGAAGGGGCTTTTTTTCTTTTTAAATATTTTATTTTATTTTATTTTATTTAACTTTTAACATTTATTTTCACAAAATTTTGGGTTACAAATTTTCTCCCCTTTTATCCCCTCCCCTCCCAAACCCAAGCATTCTAATTGCCCCTGTGACCAATCTGCTCTCTCTTCTATCCTCCCTCTCTGCCCTTGTCTCCGTCTTCTCTTTTGTCCTGTAGGGCCAGATAGCTTTCTTGACCCCTTAACCTGTATTTCTTATTTCCTAGTGGTAAGAACATTACAGTTGATCCTAACACTTTGAGTTCCAACTTCTTTAGCTCCCTCCCTCTCCACCCCTTCCCTTTGGAGGACAAGCAATTCAATATAGGCCAAATCTGTGTAGTTTTGCAAATGATTTCCATACTAGTTGTGTTGTATAGGACTAACTATATTTCCCTCCATCCTATCCTGTCCCCCATTACTTCTATTCTCTTATGATCCTTTCCCTCCCCATGAGTGTCGACCTCGGATTGCATTCTCCTCCCCATGCCCTCCCCTCTATCCTCCCCCCCACCCTGCTTGTGCCCTTATCTCCCACTCTCCTGTATTGTGAGATAGGTTTTCCTATCAGAATGAGTGTGCATTTTATTCTTTCCTTTAGTGGAATGTGATGAGAGTAGACCTCATGTTTTTCTCTTGCCTTCCCTCTTTATCCCTCCACTAATAAGTCTTTTGCTTGCCTCTTTTATGAGAGATAATTTGCCCCATTCAATTTCTCCCTTTCTCCTCCCAATATTTCTCTCTCACTGCTTGATTTCATTTTTTTTTTTAAGATATGATCCCATCCTCTTCAATTCACTCTGTGCACTCTGTCTCTATGTATGTGTGCGTGTGTGCATGTGTGTGTGTGTGTGTGTACTCCCACCCAGTACCCAGATACTGAAATGTTTCAAGAGTTACAAATATTGTCTTTCCATGTAGGAATGTAAACAGTTCAACTTTAGTAAGTCCCTTATGACTTCTCTTTGCTGTTCACCTTTTCATGGTTCCCTTCATTCTTGTGTTTGAAAGTCAAATTTTCTTTTCAGCTCTGGTCTTTTCATCAAGAAAATTTGAAAATCCTCTATTTCATTGAAAGACCATTTTTTCTCCTGAAGTATTATACTCAGTTTTGCTGGGTAGGTGATTCTTGGTTTTAGTCCTAGTTCCTTTGACTTCTGGAATATCCTATTCCATTCCCTTCGATCCCTTAATGTAGAGGGTGCTAGATCTTGTGTTATCCTGATTGTATTTCCACAATATTTGAATTGTTTCTTTCTAGCTGCTTGCAATATTTTCTCTTTCACCTGGGAATTCTGGAATTTAGCCACCATGTTCCTAGGAGTTTCTCTTTTTGGATCTCTTTCATGCGGTGTTCTGTGGATTCCTTGAATATTTATTTTGCCCTCTGGTTCTAGAATCTCAGGGCAGTTTTCCTTGATAATTTCATGGAAGATAATGTCTAGGCTCTTCTTTTGATCATGGTTTTCAGGTAGTCCCAGAATTTTTACATTGTCTCTCCTGAATCTATTTTCCAGGTCAGTTGATTTTCCAATAAGATATTTCACATTATCTTTCATTTTTCCAATCTTCTCGCTATGTTTTGTGATATCTGTCTTTCTCATAAAGTCCTTAGCGTCCATCTGTGCCATTCTAGTTTTGAAAGACCTATTTTCTTCAGTGAGCTTTTGAATCTCCTTTTCCATTTGGCTAATTCTGCTTTTGAAAGCATTCTTCTCCTCATTGGCTTTTTGAACCTCTTTTGCCAATTGAGTTAGGCTAGTTTTCAAGGTGTTAATTTCTTCAACATTTTTTTGGTTCTCCTTTAGCAGGGAGCTGATCTGCTTTTCATGCTTCTCTTTCATCCCTCTCATTTCTCTTCCCAGTTTTTCCTCCACCTCTCTAACTTGATTTTCAAAATTCTTTTTGAGCTCTTCCATGGCCTGAGCCCATTGGGTGGGCTGGGACACAGAATCCTTGATTTCTGTGTCTTTGCCTGATGGTAAGCATTGTTCTTCCTCATCAGAAAGGAAGGGAGGAAATGTCTGTTCTACAAGAAAGTATCCTTCAATAGTTTTATTTCTTTTCCCTTTTCTGGGCATTCTCCCCAGCCAGTGACTTGACCTCTGAATATTCTCCTAAATATTTTATTAAAGATTTTTTTCTTATATTGATGTCCCTTTCCAGTGACTCCAACCCATTGCCACCATCAGAATCCTTCCTTCAACAAATAAATAATAAGTAGAGAAAAGTAAGAGGAAGCTAGGTGGCTCAGTGAATAGAGCACTGAACCTGGAGTCAGGAAGACCTGAGTTCAAATGCAGCTTCAGTCACTTACTAGTTGTGCAATCCTAGGCATGTCACTTAACCCTATTTGGCTCAGTTTCCTCATCTGTAAGAAGGAAATAGCAAACACTCCAATATCTTTGCCAAGAAAACTCCAAATGGGGTCACGAAGAGTCAGACAAGACTGAAACAACTAGACAACAATACGATCAAGCTAAAGAAAGTGACACATTGATCAAATCAAAAAACATATGTACCTATGCTCCTCCATCTCTGTGAATCTTATCATTATTCCTTGAAAGTTGCAATTAGACATTACTTCACTTCAACTTAAGTGTTCCAGTGTTGTGTTCTTTTACATGATTGTAGTTATTGTGTAAATTTTTCAGAGATCTACTTTCTTTTTAAAAAATTTTTTATAATTAATTTACTTATTTTTAGTTTTCAACAATCACTTCTATAAGTTTTAAATTTTCCCCCTCTCCCCCAAAGATGGCATGCAATCTTATATGCGTTCTACACATACATTCTTCTTAAACACAATTTCATATTTGTCATGTTGCATAGAAGAATTAAAATGAATGAGAGAAACCATAAGAAAAACCAAAACATAACAAATGAGAAAATAGTCTGATTCATTCTGCATTCTTATTCTTTAGTTCTTTCTCTGGATGAGGATGGCATTTTGCATCATGAGTCCTCTGGAAATGTTTTAGGTCCTCGCATTGCTGTGAAAGGCTAAGTTTATCAGATACAGTTCTCGCATGCTGTGGCTCTTACTGTGAATAATGTTCTCCTGGTTCTGCTCATTTCACTCAATCAGTTCATATAAATCTTTCCAAGTTTTTCTGAAGTCCTCCTGTTGGTCATTTCTTATAGCACCATATACCAAAACTTGTTCAGCCATTCCTCAATTGATGGGCATCCCCCTGATTTCCAGTTGGGGGCCACCACAAAAAAAGCTGCTTATAAATATTTTTGCATATGTGGGTCCTTTTCCCATCTCTATGATCTCTTTGGGATACAGACCTAGAAGAGGTATTGCTGGGTCAAAGGGTATAGTTCCAAATGCCTTTGGGCATAGTTCCAAATTGCTCACAGTTCTACTTTCAAGCCAAGTCTGTCTGACCCCCTTCACTGTATGGTAACTTTCAGTATCCTTTTGCTACAACATCTGCTTTCCCCTCACATACTGCTGCCAGAAAGCTTCATGAAAGAACCTGCAGTTTCCCACCAATAACCTGATAAATGCGAATGCCTTTGACTGAATCCCAAGCCTGAATTAGCATGAGCTCAAAGGTAGGAATGAAGAAAGGGCCAGAGTATGAGGTGCTTAGGAGACTGCATCCAAACTAGCCCAAGCAGCTCAATAACACTTATCTCATTTCCACCAGGGGCTCCAAAACCCTGGCTTTAAAAACATGCTAGGAATTATGCCGTAATTAGAAAGGGATTGCATTCAAGGTTTGAAAGAGAAGAATAAACAAAAATACTGTCATCTTTCCCTGTTCTCAAAAGTACTTAGACCAAACAGATTCCCTCCTCTCCTCCAGGGAGACACATGACCTTCTTTTAACTCTTCCTCTTTGTTCAGGATGATGAGATAGAAAGAGGGGCAGCTAGGTGGTTCAGTGGATAGAGCACCAGGCTGGGAATCAGGAATTCAAATATGGCCTCAGAGACTTCCTAGCTCTATGACCCTGAGAAAGTCATTTAACCCTAGTCGTCTCAGTTTCCTCATCTGTAAAATGAACTGGAGAAGTAAATGGCAAACTATTCCCGCCTCTTTGCCAAGAAAATCCCAAATGGGGTCATGAAGAGTCAGACAGAACTGAAATGACCCAAAACAAGATAGAAAGAAGTTCACTCATGAGCTCATTAAGAGAGGATGGGCTAACCTGCAAGCTGTGGCTTTCTTCTGCATTTCTTTTCCTTCTCTTGGTGCCATCCTTAGCTGGCATTGGTGCCAGAGGCCAAAATTCAATTCTACTCTCTCTTCTTCCCATGCACACACTTCTTTCCCAGTACTTGGAGACACAAGCTGAGAACATTTTTAGGAGCAGAGAAACATAGACATAGATGTGCCAGGACCATAGAGGACATCTGCTCCTACCTCTTTCATTTTACAAATGAGATAAATGGAACCTGAGAAGGCTAAGTCCTTGCAAGGCCTCTGGGCTCACTCCTCTCCACATTCTATATGGGTTTCTAGTTAGTGACCATACAGAGACTCTGCAATTAAGGACAGTTAAGATTTCTGGATATTTGCAAGGAAACAGTTTCTGTCTCTGAAAAAATTTGTTTCTATTGAGGGGCCCAATTGTTCCTGCTAGAGCAAGCACACCAAAAGGGTCATGATGATGGTCGTAACAATAGTAATAATATTGAATTCCAGCAGGGATCAATCCATGTGTCAGTCTCTAATCTTCAACCCTTTTGGCTTCTCCTTTCAGTTATGGCCTTGTCTTCTCCTTCCAAAAAGGTTAGATTAGGAGAAGAAAGTGATTCTCATGGGATCAGAGAATTAAAAACAAGAACCAAGAGAGAAACTCAGTCATTAAAGTATTGAATTGCACATTGATTGGGGGTTATTCCAATCAATCTGTTCAGGGCTATCGCTCCTACGTCAGTCTGAGGGCTAGCCCCCTCCTTCTCTATCAAAGAAGGGCTCATTACAATCACTGAGTAGACCTCTAGTTTCCTTTAAGAAAACAGTTTAGGAAGGACTTAAAGGGGGAAAAGTCCCCCAGACTCAAAAGATTTATTTGAGTTTTAACTTTCAAGGACTAAATTTTTAATAACTAAGAATCACTAAGGTTTGGTAGGGTATTTTTTTCCCCACTTTCTTTAACGAAAATGTATGACTTGAGAATTGATTTGTCATCGTCTGGCTTTAAATGAAAATTTTCAGACTGGAAAATAATAATAATTGTGTCACTTTCTTGATTTCATCCATGTTGAGAAGTATTAACAGGCATTGCTATCTCATAGGACAGATGGTCCCAGTGAGTTTACGCATTGAATTGGACAGTTCAAATCATTTCAAGAGAAGGTCCCACCTTTTGATTTTTTAAATTATTTTTTAAAATTTAATTTAAATTTATTGATGCCTTTTATTTTTATATTACATCCATTTTCAAGTAACTCTCCCCTATCCAATCAACTATGCATTCTAATAAAGATGAAGCAAGCGAGAGAAAAAAAGAGCAGTACATCAAAATCTACCAACACACCATGTCTAACCACACCCACAGCTCCCTAGAAATGCAATGAAATGAAGGAGGATACCACAGTTTTAAATGATATACAGCACTCCCCTTCTGAATCTAGATTTATGGGGAGTTTGTAATTGAGAATAACTTCGAATTTTCAGATGAGGTCAGATTTTTTAAAATCACCAGAGATGACTGCTTTGGAATAACTTGACAGCATTGGGGTAAAACATTATTAATCTGTTGTTATTTTAAATCAATCAACCAATTAACATTTATTAAACACCTACTATGTGCCAGGCATTGTGCTAAGTGCTGGAAATAATAAAAAGGCTGAGAGGAAAGGTAACATAGTAGATAGAGAGCTGGCTAGGGGTCAGAAAGATAGGGATTCAAGTTGACATAAAATGCCTGAGTGTTCCAGGGCAATTCACTTAACCCCACCGGGTCCTAAGCAACCATCTAAGACCTATACATAGCAGAGCAGGTGTTTCTTTGTAATTATTCTCTGGGAGTTCCCCATACAGATGAAATAAATCCCAAGCATAATAAGACAAAACACAGATATCCACACAAAAAGAGGTTTCAGGTTATATTGATCACAAAATGACACTGATATCCAAGGACTCTTTACTAACAGCTTCTCAAGGAAATAGCTATTTCACTCCTCAGGAAAAGAAAAGAGGGGCAAGGTAACTGATACACCATTCAAGTGCCTGCCCTGAAAAGTTAGCGCACCTTCCTGAACGCAAACCAAATGAAAGTGAATAGTAGTAATTAGCTAGTGTATGTGTGTGTGTGTGCGTGCACATGTATGTATGTATACATGCATATACAGATTATAAGCATGCATACATATATGTGTACATATACACATATGTATATGTACACGTATTTGATTTTAGTAGAATGCAGGAAGAGATAGTTGGTAGGTTGTATTCAAACATAATAGGTGTAGACTCTGCCTATGTTGTTGTTCAGTTGTATTTGATTCTTTCTGACTTCACTTGGGATTTTCTTGGCAAAGATCCTGGAGTGGTGTGCCATTTCCTTCTCCAGCTCATTTTACAGATGAGGAAACTGAGGCAAACAGAGTTAAATGGCTTGTCCTGGGTCACACAACTAGTACGTGTCTAAGGCCAGATAAGGAAATTAAGGTCTTGTACTTTATCCACTGAGCCCCCTAGCTGCCTGAAGGACTCTGCCCATAGGCAAAAGGTTTGCTCATTTTACTCTGCTTCTCCTGCTCTGCCTGCCACAGAACAAGATGTTCCTCAAGGTCATTTCATCTCCTCCAATCTTGTCATCATGTTACTAACTCAATCCTTGACTGACACCCCCTCCCTCAGTCTCTTCTGCCCTCTGCTTGGAGGACTGCATGGTGCAGTACTAAGCTCCTCCCAATGCTTTCCCATTTAGAGGGCAGAAATGGGATTTTTTTTTTTAGCTCTCTCCATTCTATACATGTTGTTCTCCCTGGTTTCAACCCTGTAGAACTAGATGCCCCATGGAGGGGCTTGGTCATCCCTGGCATCTTTTCTCTCTCATTTTCCTGCCTCTTTTTTTATATGTTGTCTCTACATGTTATATTGTAAGGCACTTGAAGGCAAGGACTGTATTTTTTTAAATTAATTTTCAATTGTATCCCCAGCTTACCACAGTACCTAGCACATAGTAGGTATTTAATGAATGCTTATTGGATTGGTTTACTGGTTTAGATACAGATCCTTCAAGAAGACACACAAAGGAATCTCCTGGTTTCAGGAACTATTATTCATGGTGCCTGGTTGGAGAAACAGATTTTCCCATTTTCAGAACAGAAGGTAAAAGTCATGAAACTAATAGGTGAAGAGAAAAACTTAGTGAGGTCTGCAATGACGGGATTTATCTTCTTGGAACAAGGATTTCACTTGCTCTAGCTAGAGAAAGAGTTGATGCTGAGTATTTATATAATGCTCTGTATTTTGTCAAAACGCTCTCGGATACATTATCTCATTTGACCTTCATGACAGGCACTCTGAGCATAGAAAGAATGGATATTAGTGCTCCCTGAGTAAAGTCTGAATATCTTTTCAGGCTCTCCATAAATCAGTGGCACCCTTTCTTTTTGGCTTTATGTTATAATACTCCCATCTGAATTCTCCATACCAGACAAGCTGATCTACTATCTGTTCCCCAAATATAGCATGAGCTCTCCCCTCCTCCTGTCATTGTTTACCTTGTTCCTTATGCCTGCTATGTCTTCCCTCCCCTCTTCATCTGGTGAATTCCAACCCTGCTCCCAACATTTAAGCCCAACTCTAATACTCAGCCTTCCACCCCTCCAGGACCTTTCCATTGTCTGACTTTGTATGCCATTTTGTTTTGTATCTCTCTAGGTATCTGCCATGTAAAATATATAGAGAAAGGGATTGGACCTGTGATTTCACTGGGAAAGGGAACTCCCACATGAAGAAATCCCTTCTATCAATACAAGTTGGCACCTTCTCTTCAATTTAACTGTCATAAGTTCCCTAGATCACTGAAAGGTTAAGTGACTTACCCAGGGAGTGACATTTGAACTGAGGTCTCCCTGACTCTCTGTCCACTATACCATGCTACTTGACTTCCTATAAAATGTGGTTAAAATATAATTATTTCTGTCTTTCTTATTCTCCTGTCAGATTGTAAACACTAACACTCCTTATCTCAATTTGCTTTCTTCCATAATGTCTAAAACAGTGGTCTGCACACTGTAAGCATTTGGCCAATATTTGCTGAAATGGTTCCATCAACCAAGAGGGGAAACTGAGGCTTAGAAAGGCTGACTTGACCAAGATCACTCAGCAAGCTAGCAGCAGATCTGAGTCTAGAGCCCTAGCCTTCTGACCCCTAACTTAGTTCTCTTTCCGCTATGCCAAGTGGAATATTTGATTCTTTCTGGTCAGAAGCTTTCATTTTCTCTTTGGAAGTCTGCTCTCTTTCCCATTCTATAGAGCAGTTGCTATGACATACGCTTTTTCTTTTCTATGTAACTTGGAAGTAGAGCAGCTTATTGAATCATTGCAAATTCTCCCTCTTTAAACAAACAAAAAAAATGCACCAAGCCTAACAGTGAGATTCCCCCCTTTACACCTGAGATAGTGTTTGCTATATTGTTTCTCAGTAAAAGGTATTTCTTTTGGCCTCCTTGTCACATAATCAGGCTTACTTCTCAGCGCACCAGAAAGTGACTGACTACAGCTACCAACTATTCTCCCAACCATACAGCATCTGGAAAAGGGAACTGCCTATGTGTAATGGCTGGTTAACAATCACCTGCATGATATGTCTGGCAAGCTGCCTGTGTTCTGCCAGTCATTCAGTATGTATTAAGGACAGAGAACATTGCCACAGACAACACATGAAAAAGTCAATAGAATCGTTAAATCTTAGGGTTGATGAGGACACATACTTTGGCTACATAGCCCATTCCATTTTGGGACAACCCTGACTGTTAAGAGGCTTTCCTGCTAACTTGTAATGTCTATCCACTGGACCTAGTTATGTCTTCTGGAATAATGGAGGATACATTTGACCTGGATTCAAATCCCACCTCAGATAGCAATTGGCTCTAAGATCTTGGGAAAGTTATTTATTTAATCTGTTTATCTCAGTTTCTTTAACTGAAAATGGGGAGAATAATAGCACCTGTCTCTCAAGGTTATTGTGACAATCAAATGACAATATTTCTAGCACATTTCTACGTAGCATAGGTGCTATATAAATTCTGATTGTTGCTGCTGTTACATCTGATAGCCCTTTGAATCTGTGAAGACTTGGTTGCTTGGTTGTTGTCCCAAAGCTGCAACAGGGTTAAGATAATACACGTACGCATGTAGAAACATAAGATATTTTACTTATGATCTAGCTAATGGTATGTTTCAACTATATATTGTACGATTGGTATGCTCACTAACTCCCCCCAGACTACCACCTCTCCATAGCTTGGCAAACAGTATTCACAAGGAGGTCTGGCTGAAAAATCCATTACCCTGTAGCCTGTTCAAATTAGCTAGCCTGGTCCTTGGACACAGAGTCTGTTGCTGAGTCCATACTTGAAATCCTTCCAACTTGATAGCATTTGCCAAAGGTTAGTCTCCATTGGCATAGACTTTGAGAACTCAGAGTTCTCACCATGATGAAGCATTAGCACAAGATTTTAGTGAAATTTAATAACAGCTTGTCTTTTCATTATTTTTAAATTTCCAAAGTGCTTCATATCCATTACATCATTTGAGCCTTATCACAACCCTGCCAGGTACACAATACAAGTGTTTTTATTTTCATTGTACAAATAAGGAAACTGAGGCTTAGGGAGGTTATATAACTTCCTCAAGGTCACCTCTGTAAGTGTTGTAGCAATGAATCACTCCCAAGTCTTCTAACTTTTAATCTCTGCAAGGATGCTTCTCTCTATGACTTCCTTCCCTCTCCTGTAAACAGACAACATCACTTAGCAAATTCATTAATTAGGGTCATTCTATTATCAACTCTAATCATTTTTTAGCTTGAACTGAGGTCTTAGTTTATTATAGTCATTACTACCTGTCAGTAAGAGATAATGAGCTTGGATTTTACAAGTGGCTACCATTAATAATAACCACATGCTTTGTGATTTTCCTAGAATGGTCCTGGGCTGACTCAATGTTTTCATATAACCAATGATTGTAATGAAGGTGCAAGGTTTCATGAAAAGTAACAAATTATTAGATTATCTTTCATAGCAGTAATTACCATGTGCATTCAGGAGGGTAGACAAGGAATGGACTGTCACATTGGAAAGCAGTGGAATCAATCAGTTGCAATTAAAAGGAGGCAAGAACTGCCAGAGAGACAAGACTGATGCACTGTTAAGAGAAGGGCATACATTCTATTAGGAATTTTCAGGTCCTTTCTGGAGAGACTTTACAAGCTTTTATGGGTCTGTGATCTCATCAGTAGTGTCACTCTGGCCACGAGAATAGATCACAGCTCATCCATCTTTTCTCATCCTTTGTGATCCTTAGCCATGTCCCTCCATAAATTCTCAATGGAAAACCTTCCCAAAGTGCTTTTAGCATTTCATGGTTACAAGTGCAACACACTCCCTATTCATTTATTATTTTTCCCCCTCCCTACATGATCAACTCATCTCTTTTCCCAGTTAGATTTTTCCTTTGAGTCATCTGTAGTTATCAAAATATTCAGAGATATTGAAGTTTCATTACTTGTAGCTATATGATATCAGCAGAAGAATACTAAGGTTGAAAAGATGCTTAGATGCCAGAGTGAAAAGCTTATGCTTTTAAACCTTAAAGGTTTCAAATGTAAATCAGTCCCATCTCCTCCTACAAACAACCTGAATCAAATGACTGTCTAAAGCATTATAAAAATGTGACTATGGCTACAGTTTTTTTTTAACTCTCATGTTTTTGTCTGATTCTTATAAACAGGCAAAAACTAAGAGATACTGTATGTCTCATAGTTCAGCAGCTTGGAGGTTAATTTGTATCATAAATGAAAAGTATTTAAGAGAGAAGTAATGCATAAGCAATGCATTTTGAAGTTTAGTCAAATGAAGATTTTTCATCCTCAAATCAAGTTATAACATATTTATACTTTTAAATTTAATTTGAATTAAATTTAGTTTTTATACTAAAAAGAAAAATAAATGTTTCAAAAAAAGAGAACTTAGTTTGAAATAAGAGTTATGCTGGCCTCAATAATCATCAGAACTTTTAAGTTCTTTATGTTTTCTGGAAACTCCTGAATTCCTAGAAAATGACCTCCTTCCCAATTTTATGTGGATAAGCATATGCTATGCCCCAATTATTCCATTGCTAGGAATATACTCTGAAAGTGTGATCAAGAACAACAACAAAAAAGCTATCTGTTTAAATATTTTCATAAAGACATTATATGCAATTTTTTTTAAAGTAAGCAACCTACTGTCCAATAAGGAAGTTAAATAACTTGTAGTAAAGTAACGTAATAGAACCAAGAGACATAAAAATACATGAAATCAGGATGGAGGAGACTCTATTAAATAATATAAAATGTAAAAGGAGGATGGAGAGCATGGACTACTGGATAGAAAACTAGCCTATAATTAGGATCAAGTCTCGTTGTTGACACATACTGATTGTGTGATCCTGGGCAAGTCACCTAACCTCCCTGTGGTCTAGGTCAGAGGTATAGCACTCCTAAGCACAGTGGAACCAGATTAAAATATAATTGAGAAATGTTTAACAACAACAACAATAACATATATATGTGTGTGTGAGTATATACACACACACATTGACATATATAATACAATATAATGTTAATTTGTGGTTTTCTAAGTCAACATGTAACCTGTAGGAATGTGTTTCTATTCAAGACCATTAGTCTAGGGGACTTTCTAACACTGTAAGTTGTTTGCTTTTTGAGCAAAGCAGAATTGAGACAGCACAAAGTAAATGTAGGATGCGCAGATTTGGGATATTCACTCCAAACGTTCACACAGGCTATCTGTGCCCAACCTGTGGTAGAGCATTCCGAGCTCGTATTGGTCTGATCAGCCACAGTCGGACACACTGACACTTCACTTTACAATGGTGATGTCATTTTGTCATTTCAAAGACGAAGGGCAACAATCAAACAGCCAAGTTGTAGAGGAAATGTAGATCACCATTTTTTGAATACAAGTCATTGTTGGTAATGTGCAGCTTTATTTATGCTCCCCTTTCCATAGATTGTTCCACTACACTCTAGTCAATCCTTCAGAAATTTTGATGTACCCTGATTTTCAGACTTATAGCATTTCTGGGAAAATTTTGCTCGCGAAAAAATAGGCCTTTATGCCCATGAGTCCCTTGCGATCATTCAAAAGTCTTTGTAGTTTCCAATTCAAATCCAGCACATACTTCTTCTATTCCATTCTGAGCAAAACTCATTGTATCTTGCACTTCATTCTGAACATACATGTGTGTTTATGTATATATGTGTGTGTACGTATACATGTATGTATACGAAATACTAAAAGACTAAATTCAGTAGTGTGCCCATCCAACTTCATGCCACAATTTGGACAATATACATTATTTATCCTCCTCATTTTCCCCATGTGTCTAAGTAGGTTGATTTTTTTAAAGTAGCAGTAGCTTTTGTTGAGGGGATAACATTCTTTTATGCAAACCAGCACAATTTTATCTACAAGCAGAAGTATCTTAGGGACTTCACCATCTATAGGGAATCCCTCTTGTATATAGACTCTGAATGAAAGATGTTCCATAAGAGTGATGAGCACCTTTGACAAACATCTCTCTCTCTCTTTTATATTTCACTTGACTCTGATTAGATTACCATTGAACAGAGTTGTTTCTGTCACTGCAGTTATTAAGTGATCTTGTACAAATGAATTTATCAGTGAAAAACCATTTTATTCAGTGCTGGCTATATACTATGCTAGACTCTAGGGATACAAAGGTAAGCAAATAAGGCAGTATTTGCCCTCAAAGAGCTTCTATCCCAAGTGAGATCTTGTATTAAATCAATCAATCAGTAAACATTTGTTAAGCACCAGTTCGGTGCCAGGCACTATGCTAATCACTGAGTACTGTACTCACTATAATTTCCTTTTAATATATAATTCACTATATAATTCAGTCAATCATGTCATTGTAATGATATAGTTGGCTACAAAAAAATCATCTGCAAAAGCCTGCTGGTTCTTTTCTCATATTTCTACCAAGGATATACTCAATACATGCATAAAACATTCTCATGAAGATGTATAGATAGGTTGGTTGTTGTCCTTCTTCCTCAAAGAGGCTCAAAATGATATCACTGTGCTAGAGTCAAGTTATAGCATGTCCAATAGACACACTGATCAGTGTCTGATCAGACCAATACAATCCTGGAATGCTCTACCACAGGTCGGGCACAAATAGCCCGTGTGAACACTTGGGGTAGATTCTCTAAATTTGCTCTTTAAGTCTTTAGTTGCTAATGTCTTCTTGGTGGCTTTTCTTTGGGGGGAGGGATATTAACACTGTCTATGTTGGGGCTTTTTTCCTGTTTTTTAGGAATGATTCTTTCTTTAAGATACTTTAACATTGAATCATTGGATGGCTTAGAAATTTTGTTGCCTCCAACACACATTTCTCTTTTGGGTAAATATTTGGTAGAAAGGAAGCTTTTCCTTATTTTACCATCTTAAGTGCCATTTCTACTTCCTCATATGATATATTGGGCAGTAAAGAATTAACATCCAAATGTAAGCAGTTTTACTATCCAGGAGTGGGAGTAGGTCACAGTGGAATGACTAGTAGTCATATTCTACTTTCCCTCTTTTTGCTTTCTTCTTTTTAGTTTTATTTATTAATTTTCTTGGAATGACTGACCTTAGCATTCCTCATGCCAATATTCCTTCATTTTCTCCTCCAGTGTTCTTTTCCTATTTTATAAAGTTACATTTTTCATAAAATTCTATCCATCTTTTCTTCTGTATTTTCCCATATGAGCAATACCCTAATGCTGGAGATTAATGGCTTAATATTTAACAGGTCTACTTAAAGTCTCTCCATTGGCTACCATGCCTCTCCATTTGGCAAGCAGAACTGTTTACAGGATTTTCTGGGCTCTTTCAGCCTCCTTGTTGTTACATTTGTTTCACCTTTCTTCCAGAGAATCATTTGAAGAAATGAGGGATATTTAATCTAGAGAAGAGAGGACTTAGAAAGCAACTTCTCTAAGAAATAATGATAGAAAATATTGATTACTTTTATGTATTTTTAATTTTTAAGTTATCCACCTATTTAAATAAGTCATATTGGAGCTGTTACAATTACATGCAGCTGTCCCATTTTTATTCTTTTTTCTAGTTTGACATTAATTTGAACTTTGACCACAAATAATTGACAGGCTGACAGCACAGAGATAACTGATTCTGAAATGATCCCCACATCAATAGCTAATTTCATTTTTTTGTGATGTTGTTTGGTTCTTGTCACGTTAAGCTTTCATGATGAACAGGTTTCAAAAGAGAAGAGATACAACCTATTAATAACATCTGAAAATGTTCAAAATTACCAATAGTCTGAGAAATGCAAATGAAAACAACCCTGAAGCATCATCTTGTAGCCATAAGCCTAGAAAAAAGACTGAAAGATGGGAAAACTCACTATTGAAGGGTGTGCGAGAAAAAAGACATGAAAATTTTCTGTTGAAGGAACTCGGAGTTGGTTCAACCATTCTGGGAAACAATTTGGAACTTTTCCAGAAAAGTTACTAAAAAATTGTTCAAACTCTATGACCCAGAGATTGCCCAACTGGCACTCTATCCCAAGAAGATGTTGCTAACAAGAAAAGGCTCCTACATGCAAATATGCCCATAACCCTGTTGTTTCTGATAAAAATGTATTTAATGATTAGGGAATGATTGAATAAACTATGTAATGTTTGGTAATTGGTAATATAATATGGAGATAATAGAATATTATAGAACCTCAAGGAATGAGAGGCAGCAAGGTGTAGTGTATAGAAAGCCAGCTCTAGAGTCAGACATTCAAATTTTTTCCCATGAGAACATGACCCAGAAAAGCAGTCTACCAATTCTATACTTCTAAAACCTAGATTCAATTCCTGCATATTAGCTGCCTGAGCATGGGCAAGTCACCAACATCTTAGTATCTTGGGCAGCTTTTCAAGACTGTAAGCTTCAGATGAATGGATTTATGAAGGGAGATTTCACACCAGGATTGCTTACACACAAAAATCAAAGGTCTACCCTCATTTTCACATTACAAATATGAAGAATTTAGAGAAGCATGAGGAGACCTGACTGAAGCTCAAAAGGCAGCCAAGAAACAATAGATTTTTTTTTAATCAATGGCTACAATAAGGTGAAGTTAATATTGAGAAGCAATTAAATGTTGGCAAGTACATTAGTTTGTGATCATATATGTATATATATATATCATATATAGTATAGTATAGATAATCAATCAATAAGTATTTACCAAGTATCTACCATATATCAAAGATAAGAGATAAGTTTTCTGTTAATGACTACCAAACATTTTTCTGGGAAAGTATCTTGTGGCAGGGTTAGGGCATTATTTGGACATTTGTTAGGATGTATCTATCATAACAAAATGCATCAATAATTTTTAAATAAAGTATTTCAATTTATTTTTTTAAAGATGTCATTTTTGTTGTTGTTCAGTTGTGTCCAACTTTTTGTGACCTTGTGGACCACAGCAGGCCGATACTGTCCATGGAGTATTCTTGGCAAAGGTAGTGGAGTGGTTTGCCATTTCCTTCTCCAGTGGATTAATGAGAAGAGAGGTTAAATGATTTGCCCAAGGTCACACAGCTAGGAAGTGTCTGAGGTCAGTTTTTAACTGAAGTCTTGGTTACCCCAAGTCCAGTTCTCTACTGAGTGCTCTACTCTAGCCATCTAGCTGCCCCTAAGACTTGTCATACATGTGTGCTATAGAGGAGTGAGGCTTCTACATACCCTCTAAGTCTTCCATCTCTTTCATTTCTTCCCCTCTCATCATATTTGTCAACATTGTTCACTGTTCAGAGTTGGCCTTGATGCTGGGCTCATCAAGCATCACAGGTATTTCTTGCCATGTTAGGGGGAATCTTCACAGTCTTCACAGGCTCTCTCAGCTTCTTCCTCCTCTGCAACAGATGCTGAAGGATAAATTGAAAATCATCATCATGATCTATTTTGCTCATGCTTATTGTGAGGACTGAAAAGTGAGAGGACCAAAAGCCTTATAAAATGAGGTTTTCACAGATTCCTTCATTCACCTCCTCAAGGGAAGCTCATGAATCATCTTTTCATTTGGCTGCAACTTCCCTGTACCATTTTGTTTCATGTAGAGCAGGGATTCTTAAACTTTTTTTGTCTCATAGACCTCTTTGACAGTCTGGTGAAGGCTACAGACCCTTTTCAGTGTAACATTTTTAGACTGGAATACAGTTATCGAAGCGTTTTTTAAAATAAAACCAAGTTCATAAATTCCTTATTTAAAATCGCTAATTTAGAGCAAGAATATGGAATATTAATGATTCCGCTCCTCTAGTACTATGGATAGTAATGTGTTATTGGACCATGATCTCACATTAATCAATCATTCAATAAGTATTTACTAAGTACCTACCATTGCCAGAAACTGCAGTGAGTGCTTGGAATACAAAGAAAGACCAAAGTCTTCCCTGTCCTCAAAGAGCTTATATTCTATTGGGGGAAGAAACATGTATATAAATAAACAGGTACATACACTAAACACCACCAATATTTAAATTAATATTTCTAAACAGTTTTAAATGGTAATTCTTAGTGTCCTCTGTCTCCCCATCCCCTATAAATTTGCCACTTTATCACTGTGGAAGTGGAAGAGACTCAAGCCAGCTTGAGCATGAGTTCAATGGTTGTGACCTTTGAGAACTTAGTCTCTTGCTGGGAAGAGACATTTGAAGAAGAAATTCAAGGACTCCCAAAAAGAGAGAGAATTTACTCTCGTACCCCACTTGTGATAGGGTAGTTACTAAGACCTCCTGACTTTTAGCTCTAACTCTAATTCCTACATCAGTAATATTGTCTCTAATTTCTACAATACTTTAAGATATGCAGCATGCTCCCCTCAGAGCAACCATAAGAGCAGGAATCTTCATTTTGCTGTTGAGAATGTGAGCTTGAGAGAAGAAGCAGGGTCAGAATGCAAACCCAGGCACCTGGCTGAGGGTTTCTCTAGGCTACATTATCTGGATGAACTGTCCATTCCTTTGGTCCATATGGGAGTATTTGTTTCCCAGCTATTAGTGGAAGGACACTTTAAACCTACACCACTCTACTCTTTTAAATTCATATTTAAAATAGTCCTTCCCCTTTCAGCTGCAGTAGCTATTAGCAGCATAGGAAGCTTTCATTGATCTTCTTCAAACCTCCAAAGAATTTCTCCAGTGTATTGTTTTATTCATATCATTGTGGAGAATTGGTGCAGAGGGCTGGCACAAGGGTGTGCTTCTCCCTCTAGATTGAGGCTATGGGCCCAAGCCTCACAACCCCAAAGGATACAGAAGGAGAGGAAGGAACTGGGGTGTGGCCTCCTGAGTCTCCCCAGTGCTTTTCTCTCTTCTGTCAGCTGTAGCTTTGCAAAGGACTCTGGTTTTGTTTCATTTTCTTTTTCATGGTGAAAAGGAATACGTTAGAGAAAGTCTGGTTTGGTGTCCTGGCATTCTCTCTCTGGAGCTACTATTTAGTGTTTAACCATGTTGGAAAAGAAGGGAGGTGGGGGAAGAGGGCAAGGGGATGACACAAAGCATTATTCTCTAAAAAGGAGCGGAGAGCATTTATGAAGGTTTTTGTTTGATTGCTTATTTGCTTAATTGAAAAGACTTATGGAGGTAGAGTCTGGAAACTCTGGGTTCAAATCCTGTATTTGTTACTTGTTTGGCATTTAACCTTCTAAGCCTCTATTTTCTCATCTATAAAATGGAAATAATATCTCTAGTATCTTCTTCACAAGATGTTTGGGAGGATTACATGGGGGCTTTGCAAAAATTAAAACCCTGTATGAATGTTACCTTTTATGCTGTTGCTACTGTGTAACTTGGAATTAAGGAAATCATTGACAAAAAGCGTTATGAAGCCATTGCCTATAAAGGATATCTGTTATGGCATGGTACTGGTGCTTAATAAAAGCATGTGTATCTTCAGCCCGTTTCATGAACTGCAGTAGTCATGGTTTGTCCACTTGAGGATTCTGCACCAGCTGTACTGAAGCATACACAGAAGGTGGAGTACAGTATCATTATTTCTGATTTATCCCAATGTACCTTGTCTTCTTATGGCAACTTAACATGAAAGGGTACCACTTCTTCCATGACCCTCTGCTTCAAGTACTGAAGATTCCGAGTACGGTCAGCCTATAACCCCGATGACTTCCCAGTCATCTCTTCGTAGGAACGATTACATCCTATTGGCTGGGGAACTAACCCAATCTGTCCAGTCATTGGAGCCTAACTGGTCAGCATTTCAGGGTTCTACCCAGGTCTTTACAGTCCCCATAGGGGTCTGAGGGCCCATAGATCATCAGCTGTATATCATCCCAGCTGGTATTTCACCTTACCCTTCCACATAGCATAGATAATGGGTTGGACTTTGAGGGAACTATATTATTATTATTATTATAATTAGTCAACAAGCACATATTAAATGCTTACTAGGTGGCACATTAGATAGAGCACTGGACTTGGAATCAGAAAATCTCATTTTCTTGAGTTCAAAACTGGTCTCAGACACTTAGCTGTGTGACCCTGGGCAAGTCACTTGACCCTGTTTGCCCCAGTTTCCTCATCTGTAAAATAAACTGAAGATGGAAATGCAAACCATTCCAGTACCTTTGCCAAGAAAACCACAAAATGGGGTCATGAAGAGTCAGAAACAACTGAACAAAAACAAAGCGCTACAAATTGTGCTGAGTGCTGAACGTACAAATAAAGGCAAAAGCCAGGTCCCTGACTTCTGGGAGCTCAGGTTCATGGAAGAAACAATATACAAACCATGTACATATAACATATATACAGAGTAGATGAAAGGCAATCTTAGAGGGAAGACGCTGGAGGGAAGGGGAGAGGGGTTTTGGAAAGACCGTCTATAGAAGGTAATATTTGGTTGAGTCTCTAAGGAGGTCCAGGAAGCCAGGAGGAAGAGACGGGAAGGGAGAGCATGGCATAGTTGTGAAATGGAGAGTATGCAAAGTACCGCAAGAAGGCAGGCGCAGATATAGCATAAAGGATGTTAAAGAGTGGAAAGTGTAAGAAGACTAGAAGGTGGAAAGGAGCCAGGTATAACAGGGAAACACCTAGTTTTAGGACTGTTACCCTCTCCTGGGATTCTTAACCTTCTTTGTGTGATAGACTCTTTGGGCAGTCCAGTAAAGCCATGGATCCCTACACAGAATACTATTTTTAAATGATTACAAAGGAAACCAATTACTTTGAAATAAAAATGCATTTTTGCTATTCAAATTAACATACCCTATCCTGAAATCTATCAGTAGGGATCTTTGGACTTCTTTATTCAGTCTAGTCTGAAAACAGGGAAACTTGTTTTCTGAATTTGATTTCATGACTAGTCCTGAGAAAGAGCGAAGAATTATGCACTAGACCCAAAGGATGAAAGCCATCTCCCTCTTTTAGCCAGGAGGCAGGCATAGATGGGGTTCTCTTCTGTGCAAAGGGTCAAATAGATTTGGGAGCTGAGGATACTTCAGATATCTGGGGTATTGTAGTCCAAAAGGTCTTTAATCTCAAAGACCAGACTGCTATAGCAAGCTGGTGCTGGTTCTTAATGTCTCACTTTGTATTCTGGGAGTCATTTTCCACATCTCCAAAGCCCACCGCAGTTTCAAGGTGATGAATGCTAGCTCTATCGGCCTCTTCTTTGCACTCCTGAAATTGCTGATCATACCTTTTTCACATCTTTCCCATCCAGCCCTCTAAGCCTTTATGCTCAGGACTTGAACTTGAATGGTTATTTCTAGCTCCTACATGGGTTCTACACAATCTACCATGTTAGAAGAAATCTCAGGGGGTTCATTGCAGCAAACATCTAATTCATGCTGGGATTCTAATAGGCATACTCCATTTTCCTATCTTTTAATAAAGTTATTGACAGAAACAAGTGGGACACAAAGGACTCTGCAGGGAAGCATTTCCTTTCCCTGAGCCCCATGTTCCTTCCCCCAATAACTGATACTAAATGAGACTAATGTCTAATTAAGAACTCGATTGTGTCTTAAAATATTTCTCCTCAGGAGTCTCATGAATTGAATCCAAGTCATTAGCAGAGCTCTGAGGAGACAGGGGAGGCACTGATGGTTCTGACCTCACACCTATTTAATTCTTTTTCTGTACTTTTTGCAATCATTTATGGGCCTTTTGGTCCATCCAGGTCACATTGAAGATGGCCTAGTTGAAGATGTGTTGGACCTCCAATACCAAACAACAAAAACAGGAAATATAGCTAGCATTTGTAGCACTTCATGGCTTACAAAAACCCTTTACATTTGAATCTCCTAGCAAAGATGTTGGGGAATTGCCATATTTGTTATAATCATTATATAGAGGAGGACAGTGAGGGGTCAGAGAGGCTCCAGAGGCTTATATAACTAGTCTGAGGCAAGATTTGAACACAAGTCCTTTTGAATTGTTCAACAAGTCTGTTTATCGACAGAACTATCTCAAGGTCATTGCCAAGGACTAAGTAACAATATTCCAACTACTCTGGTGCTGTCTACTAAGTAACATTCTGATTCCTCAACTGAGCATTCAAAACTCTGTTGTGTTCTGACACACCTTTGCAAGCCCTATCTCAGTCACATACCCTAGGCAACTGGGTGACAGTTGTGTTGGGCCTGGAGTCAGGAAGGTTATGTGAGTGAGATAGGGAGGGACCTTAGAGGCCACTGAATCCAACTCCCTCATTTTACAGATGAAGGGAAGTCTTTTTTAGGTAGTGTCAGAGATGGAATTTGAATCCAGATCCTCTGGCTCCTGAACTACAGCTATATACCATACCACTCTGTACTTCCTATCTCACCCTTCCTGTGTCCCTCAGTTTCAAATTATAAGAGAATTTACAGACATTGCATGGACCAGAACTAATGAAGTTAATGATATTCTAAATCACTGGTGTTAAACTCAAATAGAGAGACTACTGAACTGTATAGAAGCAGGACCCCTGCAGTCCAAACACTGCTATTTGGTCCACGATGTGTTTGACACATCTGTTCTAAAGAGCATCAGCATTTGGTCTCTCTAGCACGTTAACAAGATTCAGTGATCTCTCCAGTCCCATATTAACAGCACAATGATGTAAAGAAATTAGAAAAAGACACCTGTAAGGTTTTTAATTTTGAACTCCCTTTCCCCCTGTCTATTTGTTCACTGATGATCTAATCTCCAGGGAGCTATCTTCCAGTGAAAGCCTTCCAGGGAGGAAGATTCTATTTTTTCTGTAGATATTATCTTCCCAGATTTAACTGCTCTTTCAACAAAGTATTACTAACTGTATATCTCACCTCCTTTCTTCACACGGTGGTTTGGGCCATTTTTTTCTTTTCAAGTCCTACTTAAGAACAGAGAGTAACTATATAATTGCCTATGTATAAGATAACTTCAGAAACCTAGAGATAATTATTGAATTACCAAACCGCGCAGCCTTTTCTTCTGGTCAAATGATTTCAGTGCCCTTGGTCTTTCCTGATAAGTAGACTCAGAATACAGGTCCAGTGGTGTGGAAATAATTGTGCATGGAGTTTAGTATTGATGCCCAGACTACTTACTACCTCTGGGATATGGACACAAACTTTCCCAGACCACTGCTCCTCTAACACAAATGCTCCCCACAGGTCTGATCCTAGCATATAGGACAAAGGAGTAGTTCACTAGCACCACAAGCATGTTACTCTCTGGTTGTGAGGATAACTTATTGGCTTTGATTCACATCTTACCCTGTTCTTTCAACTAAAAAAGGTGGCAAATACAAATGAGAGAATTCAAGGTAGTAAGAACAACTCATCCAATTTCTGCTTATATATTTTATTTTCTGGACCTTTAATATCAATGAGTCTTGAAAGAGCCTAAAATGAATCAGGATACCAATGTTTTCAGGTCTGCCATTAACTAGCTGTGTGACAATCAAGAAATCAATTTATCTCTCTGTATTTTAATTGCCTCAAATGAAGGGACTGTTTCTTTTAGCTTTAAAAATCTATGATTCCTTGTAATGATGATCAGCTGCAGAAGACTTAGATACTCTGATTGATGTGAAACAAGATAATTCCAAAGGACCCATGAGGAAAAATGCTATCCACCCCCAGAGAGAGAATTGATGGACTCTGAGTATACATGGAAGCATATTTTTTCAGTTTCTTTTTGTCTGTCTTTCCAGCATGGCTGACATTAAAACATAGGGAAAAAAACCTAAGAGTTTCATCCTGTCAGACTCTTTATTTATATTTTCCTCTTGTTGATTATTTCCAATTTATCCTGAACATATTTCATTTGTACCAAGTTGTTTGTGTACTGATTTCCCCATTAGATTGTGAGTTCCTTGAGAGTAGGCACTATTTTTGCCTTTGTATCCCTAATGCTCACCACAGTGCTAGGCATACAGTAGGTACTTAATAAATGCTTATTGACTTTTGGGCCCTCCATCTTCTTAACTGTAAAATAGGCTAAATGATAGCTAAGATCTCTTCCAGATCCAAAACACTACGAATCTCTGAAGACATCTCAGAATTGAAAGGAATGCTTTAGTAACTCGGAAAGTCTCATGGTTCTTACATGAGACATTTATGATTGCATTCATTATCATTCCAGATTCCTTCAGTTCAGTACTACATTGCTGATGCAGGATCAGTTTTTCCATTCCCACATCTAGATCTTTTTCTGCCAAATTTGCGAAATGTGAAAGGTTTTATCTACCTTCATCCTTCCAGACTTTTATTCTGAACACTTTTGTGGCTTTTCCAAAGTCACCAAATCCTGATATCTGTGCTTAAGTATGGTTATATATGACATAAGTACTTTATGTCATGTTCTCAATAAGAGTGAGGAGTGTGATTGACAGGAGGTTAAATAATGCTAAATAACCATATTGCCTCTTTGATGGAGAAACCCTTCTATCACCTGTTTTAGTCAACGCTTGTCTTGATTGATTTCCAAATCGATCACCAAATATGCGCCAGCCTCCAGGCTCCTTGCTGATTTTATGAGAGGACTTATATCCCAGTGTTTTCTGGGAACTCTCTGGTTCTGTTCCAGCCTCTTGATTCCTTTATTTTTTTCCCCCAGGCCAACAGATCCCAATGTCATTGGCTATTTCCTTATGAAACCTCTGACATGTGAACTTTTATGTGCATGAGAATAAATTTCAGGATGTTTTTCCCCCAGCAGCCTATGAATCACCTAAATTCATTCACAAAATAAACAATTTGCCAGAGGAAATTCATTTTGGATGACTGTGAAGAGAAGGAGGCTCACAATACAGAGGACTTTTCCCTCTTTATAGTCGTGAACTATTCCACCAGGAGGAAAAAGAATGGGCAACCATATAATACTTTTAAATGTAAGCTTCTTGGTAATAAAAGTATACATCACACATAATGTAGTGGATTCATATTCTACTCTTCATTGCACCAGTGGAATTTTGTCAAACAACTTGGATTTTATTTGGGTCTTTTCCTGAAAGGAGAAAGACAGATATATTTTTTTTTAAAGCTAGGAGGTTTTGTAGAGTGCTTTTGCACCTTGATTTACGCAGGGATAAAAAAATAATAATAAAAAGAAAGAAAAGAAGGCCTTAACAATCTCTTGCTAACATTCTTGAGTACATGAATATAAAATGGGAAATTTGGTGCTGATATGAAATGTAGTTTGGTGTGTCCTTGGTGTGTTGAATGAATATGTGTGTAAAGGAGCACAGGATTTGCCATCCACAATGCTAAGTCTTGGGTCCATAGTTTTTTATTTTATCCCTTCTTTGTGTGTCTGTAATTGTTGGCTGCATTGTGTTTCTCTAACTCTCTCTGTTCCCTCTGTTGTTTTTATATCCTTTTATGGGAAAGTGGAGCTGGTGCTTAGTAATGATGGTGAAGGATGTGTGTAAAAAGCAATCACTGTCACTTTATCAAAACCAAAGCAGATATTTAGGTCATTTCTTTTGATCAGAACTTTTGCTTGAGTTTCCTGAGGGTGGATGGTGGGGCCAGGGATGGTCCTCTGAGAGGCAGTGCCTCCCTAGCACAGGGCACAGGGGAATCTCTGACCTCCTCAAGATGAATCGTAGCATCACTAGGAAACTTCAGCAATCCTTTCATTTACTCACTCCAATTACTGTACAGAATGTTTTCTGCACAATTTCTTTTGATTATTTGAGAGAAAGTTGCCCCTCCCCATATGGCACAGATTGGGTCATGAGCAATCAAAAACATACTAAAATAACCTTAAAAGGGAATCAATGTATAAATGTAATATAGTGTTTTTGTGTTGAGATTGGCCTTGTGTCACTAGATCAACACACTCAGACACCTTGTTGAACTAGCAATACAAGTATGGTTTTAATGGGTGGGTCCTGAGTCTGATCAGTCTAAGTCAGTATTTCTGGTGTCCTGATTAAAGAATGACAAAAATGTAGTGCATGCAGATGGATTAGCCAAAAATCATTTCTAATTCACAAGCACTTATTAAATACTTTCTGTATGCAAAGCATATAGTATTAGCCCCTCAGAATAGAGAAATTGATCTTGGAACTAGAAATTATTCTTGTCTAGTTGTTCAGTCATGTCTGACCTTTTGCAACTCCATGAACCATGGAAGCACAACAGGCCTCCATTATCTCCCAAAGTATGTCCAGACTCCTGTTCATTGATTCCATGACACTCTCTATCTATATCACCCTCTACTCTCTGTTTTTCCTTTTGCTTTCAATCTTTGCCAACATCAGGGTCTTTTTCAATAAGTCCTATCTTCTCGTTATGTGGTCAAAGTACTTAAATTTCAGCTTCAGTGTTTGACCTTCCAGTGAACGGCCCAAATTAATTTCTTTAAGTCAGAGTACCTGGGTTCAAATTCTGTGTCCTACACTTACTGACTGCATAACCCCGAGGAAGTCACATAAGCTCTTTGTGCCTTCATTTCTTCATCTATACAGGATGGAAGTGAGATAGATGGACTCTAGGGCCCCTTCAGTTTTAGTTCTAAGATCCTAGGATTTAAAAATGAAAAATCATGCATTTCCTACCTTTCAGTGAGCTTGTAACCAAAACAGACATTTTGTATCCCTTCCACACCACGTGATGTAGAGGAAATGATAAAAATATAGCTCTGTAGAGTGATTTCAACTCCTGGCTAAGCCATCCTTAAAACTTCTTTGGACCTCAGTTTCCCTATGTGCAAACTGTAAAAATTTAATTATTGCAATAGCTGCCGGTGGGTCTGCCTGGCTCAAGTTTCTCCCCATCCCAATCTCCTCTCTAGCCACTAAAGTGCTTTTCCTATAGTGCAGTTCCAATCATGTCACCCACCCCCATGCCCCACTGAATAAACTCCAGTGGATCTTCATTGGCTCCAGAAGGAACTAAAAAGTGCTCTATTAAACATTCAAAGCCCTTCATAGCCTAGTCCTTTCCTACCTTTCCATACTTTACTCCCCACAAATATTCTTCAATACAGTGGCACTGGCCTCCTGGCTTTTCCATGAACAACACACTCTATCTCTTGGTTCTAGACATTCTTTCTCCCAAGACTGGAATGCTCCCCCTCCTCTGCTTCGACTACTAACCTCTCTGGCTTTCTTTTAGTCCCAACTAAAATCCCTTCTTCTGTAGGAAGCTTGCCTCAACCCCTCTTAGTTTTGATTGATTACTACTTAATTAATTCTCTGTTGATTATTCCCTATTTATCGTGCATATAGCTTGTTTTGTATATTTTTGCTTGTATGTTGTCTCCCTCAGCAACTTGAGGGCAGGGATTTTTTTTTCCCTCTTTTTTGTAACCTCAACACTTAGCAAAGTGTCTGGCACATAGTAGGCCCTTAATGTTTAAAGCCAGATTGATTGATTGAAAGAATACAGAAGGACTGGGTTATGTGTCCTCTAGGTTTATCTTCTACTATTCCATGTAACTATATGGATCATATGAATTAACTATTGCTTATATCTTGTTCTGTAAGTAAATTTAAGTCAATGCCATACACACACACACACACACACACACACACACACACACACAAATCTATATACAGTCAGGTTGTAATTTACTACCCAACTAACAAGTACTTCTTAAGTATTTTCCTTGTGCCAGTCACTGCACTGAGACTATGAAGAAAAGAAATCAAAAGTCTTTGCCTTCAAGGAGCTTATATTCTGTTGAAATGATAAAATCCTTCAAGGCAGGTACTCATGGCTTGTTTCCTTCTGCTAGATTACCTCAGGGTCAACCTACTGCATGTGTTGGGAGAGAAATAACTTCTAATACAATCTGAAAGTATTAAAGAGTGAAAAATGGTTTAACTGAGGAGTATTAGATTTGGAAGTGTAAGATCTGAGTTCCTAGCTTAATGAATGAAGCATTAATTAAGCAATTACTATGTGCAGAATACTGGGCTATGTCCTGGTGATACAAATAGAAAAATAAGACAGTCCCTGCTCTCAAAGAGCTCACATTTTAATGGGGAGACAAGACATATGGAAAGCTTCACTTCAAGTGAGACAGAAAAGTCCTTATGTCATCATAAAAACAGAAGGTAATGTATTATCTTTAATGCCATTTTCCCTGATAAAATCATATCAGTTCCTGATGTTGAACCATCTGATAGTGCCAAGGTCTTTGGTGACAAGAAACTTCCTTTCTGGCTCTTTAGTAGTTGTGGCTGTGGAACCTACAGGGGCTTCTGACAGGCTGTATCTCCCCAGGGCTTACTTCCTAGAATGATGGTTGGTGTCACTGGGCTGGAAGCATTGCTATTCTCAAAACTCTGGGGCTCAGGTTTCTGGGCTATCTCCATCAAGATCTGAGCCAAGGTCAAGTTGAGGTGGTTTGACTTGCCTGGCTTATGTATGTTGTTTGTCCTTCATTTGTGAAGAGGACCATGACATCAAGGAGGTGCTCATGATGTGCAAGTAAATTGGATTTAAGTAAGGGAGGGCTGTGCAAAGTCACCAGTCTCACTTTCTCCTCTGGAACTTACTGAGACTAGTGACAAGATATAGATCAAGATGACTGAAGATGGCCCTGGAAGCAGTGGGAAACCTTGGTTTTTTTAAGCTAAGGTCTTTCCCAGGTCTCAGTTTGGCTGAGACAACGCCCATTCTGTATTAAGGCAAGGTAAGAAATGAGGCAAAGAAGGGCCTCTTTCACCAACTGAAAAAAAAAATCAATCTGGGAAGACCCTCAGGGTTTCTGGCCAAAACAGAAACAATTGCTAAATGCACTCTAAATCAATCCAGACCCAAACAATGACTAAGTGGGCTTGGCCTGGGATCTAGTGTTGGTCAATCAGATGAGAGCCAGAGTGATTTGACTTTAAGGTGAGGTCCTTAAGAGAGCATCTGCGGCTAAGGGTATGACACCCTAAGTAGACAGTGGGAATGGAAAGAAAGAAAGAAGGAAAGGAAGGAAGAAAGAAAGAATTGTGTTGCCTAAATGGCCAGTTCCAGTTGGATCCCCAGTGGAGCAGCTCCTATTTTCTCCTCACAGAGGTTATTGTTTGTCTTTCATCCTTGAAGAGGACCATGACATCAGGGAGGTGATGCCGTGACATTCACTTGCTCTATGCATGGCAGTTGGTGTGAATGACCATGCCCTTCTTCAAAGGAACCACTTCCCCAGATGATGGCTGTGAGGGCTGGGTTAGAAACAGAACCACAGGCAAGTCATAGGATCATAGGTAAGTTACAAGGGATCTGAGAGTCAACATGTCCAACTCCTTATTTAACAGATTTGGAAACTGATTCTGAGGCCAGTTAAGTGACATACCTGGAGTCATAAAGCTAGTAAGTGTATGAAATAATATTTGAACTCAAGTTTTGAATCAAGGTCAGCATTCTGAGTCAATTTCCTCATTTGTAAAATGAGATTAATGCTATTTATATTCCATACAGCACAGAGTAGTTGTAAGAAAAATGATCTACAAAATGCATGCTATTATGAGTTATCATAAAGAGGATTTAAAGGACATTTCAAAGTTCACTTATGACAAAGTCTCTCTCCTATGATTAACCACCACTTAAGACATTAATGCCACTTTAAATAATTATTTATAAGTAGGGAGGACCCTTTCTGGAGAGAAGAGGGAAGAAATGATTCAACTAGTCAGGCCCAGTCTCCTACTACACTCTCTCCCTCTGCCACTTGTTTCCCTAACTCTCCTTGGTTACCTCCAGAACTCAGTATCATCCTCACAGGCCACCCGAGATAAAAATCTAAAATTGTTCTCAACAAAGGTTCAGAAGCCTGAATCTTATATGATCTTATCTGAGTCATATTTGCACCTGAATACAGTCTCCCAAACTATGGGGAATACCTGGTTGGAAAGGGAAGGGTGAATAAAATCCATTTTTTCTTCTTTTTTTCACTTGCTTTGTTATGCCAAACTTAATCATCAATAAATTTGAATCTTTCCATATTAAAAAAAAAACAGTAAAAGAAGACTGTACTTAGAAACAGCTAGGTAGTACAGTAGACAGAGTGCTAGGCCTGGAGTCAGGAAGACCTCAGTTAAAATGTGGTCTCACTCACTTACAAGTTGTATGAGCCTGGGCCAGTCATTTGACCTCTGTTTGCCTCAGTTTCCTCAATTATAAAATAAGGACAATAATAGCACTTATCTCACGGGATTGTTGAGATAATCAAATAAAGGAATATTTGTTAAGCTTTATTTTATTTTCCTTCCCCCAATGTGGAACCACAAATCTCTGTTACCTATAGTTTCTTTTGTTTGTTTAGTTACATACTAAATTCAGTGATTCTAAAAATGCTTTATTTGTCTGTGTTTTACAGTGAACCTCCTTCTATACTTTTATTTCATTTTTAAAATGTTTCATTGATGCTCTTTTCTTTTTTATTTGGCATAATTATTTTATTTTATTTTATTAGCATAATTTGGTCTTCTTTTTTCCCTCAATCTACCCTACCCCCAAACAATAAAAGACACTCTCTTGTCACAAGCTATTGTAGTATATTCAAGGAAAACAAACCCATACATTAAGCATGTCCAAAAACATATATCTCGTTCCATACCTCCAGTCCATTACGCCTCTATCAATAGGTGATAAGCATGGTTCATCACTGGTCTTTTGAAATCATGGCTGATCTTTCCACTGACCAGAGATAAGTCTTTCAAAGTTGTTTTTCTGTATAATTTTATAGTAATTGTATAAATTGTTCTCCTGGTCCTGATGACTTTTCATCGCATCAGTTCATACATTTTCCCAGGTTTCTCTGAATCTATCCATTTCATCATTTCTTGCCACACAATATTCTGCTACGTTCACTCATCATAGTCTGTTCTGTTATTCCCAAATGATGGACATCCCCTTCATTTCCAGTTCTTTGGCATAACAAAAAGAATGCTCTTGTGAATAATTTTACATTCATAAGTCCTTTCCTTCTTTATTTGATGTCTTTGGGGTATGTAGCTTGTAATAGTATGTATAACTTAGTGATTTTTATTTATAAATTGATTTTCAGAATGAGTAGACCATTCAGAGCTCCATATGTACAAGAATGTCTGTCTTCCCACGTCCCTTCTAACAATTGTTATATTCCTGTCACCGTTGCCAATCTGATTAAGTGTGAGGTAGAATCTCAGTTATTTTCATTTTCATTTTTCCCATTATTAGTGACTTGAGGTCTTTTTAAAAAAAATATGGCTATTGACAGTTCGATTTTCTTCCTTTGAGAACTTTCTAGTTGTACTCTGACTATCAATCGGAGTATGGCTTTTACTCTTTCATACTCATATAGTTCCATATATTGTATTTGTCCTTCATTCTCAAAAAGGACCATGACATCAAGATGATGACATAACTTCCAGTTGACTTTGGTTTGAATGAGGGAGGGCTGTGCAAGGTCACCAACCTCACTTTCTTCTCCTGAGTCATCTGGGTCCAGTTGCCTGACATGCAGCAGGACGACTGGAGATGGCCCAGGATACAATGGGAGACCCTGGTCCTTTTAGGCTAAGGTCTTATCACATTCTCTCTTTGAGTGAGATGCACTCATTCAATTAATAGGCTTCTTTAAGCTACTCAAGGGATGGCCCCTTTAATAAAAAAAAAAAATCAAACTGGGAGTAGAAGTCCCTCAGGGTTACTGGTGAAAAGAGAAACAATTACTATTTAGTGGTTTAAGTAGAAATGACACTAAAGTTATATATATATGTTATATATATATATATGTATGTATGCATTTGGATATCATGACTTTAACAGAGAAACATGCTATATTTTTTCTAATCATTTCCCTTCTAATTTTAACTGCATTGATATTGCTTGCACAATGCCTTTTCAATTTTATGTAATCAAAATTGCCAATTTTATGTCCTATAATCCTCTCAATCTCTTATTTAATCAAGAATTCTTCCCCTATCCATAATTATGAAAGGTTTCTCTTTTCCCACTCCTCTACTTTGTTTATTTGACTACATTTCCATTTGGAGCTATTTCTGGCATATAGTATGAAATGTAGGCCTAAACTTTATTTCTGCTAGAATACTTTTGGTTTTCCCAGCAAATTTTGTTAATGATGAGTCCTTACTAAATTGGGATTTGGGGATTTCTTGAACACAATGCTACTGTGTTTGCTCCTGCATCTTGTGTTCCTAATCTATCCAACTGATCAAATTTTCTAGTTTTTTTTTATGATTTTATATATGTATATTAATATGATTTGAGATCTGGTATTAGTATGTGCCCCGTACACCCACTTTTTTCATTTTTTTCCATTATCTTTATTGAACAAATTACTTTAGGTAGAATAGTTATTTTTATTATGTTGGCATGGTTCAACCATGAATAGTTAATATCTCTCCAATTTTTCAGATTTTTCTTTCTGTAAAGAATATTTTACAATGAATTGTTCATAATTTTATTCATGTTATTCTGCTGTATCTCAGTAAGTGAATTATCAAATAGTTTACACATTATGATTGATTTTAATATTATTTCTCTTTCTAAGCAATAACTACTGAAACAATTGAAATACAGAAGCATATATTAAAAAGTCTAAAAACAGAAAATATGATCCACTATATTTACCATTGGAATTCACAAGGATTATTATAGATGGAGAGGAAAAACTGCTTTGTTTCTTTTTTACAAATGCTTTAGTTTTACATGGTGTAAAACTTAATCAATTAAATGACACAAAAAAATGTGTTATATAAAGATGAGAATTTTTCTAGAGAAAACAAAATGTTTTTAATAAGCAATGAAAAACTTTTTAGAAAATCATGGCTGTGACATTGGTAGGATTACTTATATTAAGTAAGGTTGCTTACAAAACCGTTAAGTATAAAAAGTCTCAATCAACAGGAGAAACATTGGTGTTATCCACAGCTACTGACATGATCAGAAAGATGCTTAGTGACTCATATGCAAAGCAATTTCAAATAACTTCACTTATAGATGATATAAAGAGAAGAACTGTCTGAAGACCTTTGTGATTATTGAGAAACTGAAATCTTTCTGTTTCACATTCAAAGTGATGAAGCAACAGCTGTAGTTCAGGATGATCATTTGATTACATATGCAGGGAGAGTTTTTTAAACTGATATTAGAAAATATGTGCTCTTTGCAAAGTTAGTGCTTGCAATGCCACATCAGGAAAAATTTTCAGTGTCATTGAGACTTTTTTTATGAATTTTATATACTGTGAGAGAATTGTATTGGCTTTGCACTGATACAATTCAATGTCAGAATGAAACAGAGGTCTATAAGCATTACTTTAAATTGTAATAATAAGTATAATTTATATAGTACTGTAAGGTCTACAAAGTGCTTTCGAAATATTAACTCATTTTTTCCTCATAACAGCCCTGCAGTTAGGAGCTCTTTAATGCATACTGGCTAGGCAACCCAAGACAAGTCTCCACATTTTAATGACCCCAAGCAAAACAGGTGCAAATTTGCATTAGTAGAATAAATTCTTCCTTAGGAATTCCCTATATTGATAAAATCACGTTTCCAGTAAAATATAAAATAAAACATAAGGAAGTTCTCCCTCCCCCTTTTCTTAGTATATTGAAACAAGCATTGGAACCTGAAAATCTTAGTATCTTTCCTTAGTATATTTACTTCAGGTAAATGAAGTATTCTGCTTTACAAAACGAAGTTATTCAAACCTTAATACCTATCATGTCTTTTTTTGTGAAATGAACATTTCTTCTGCAGTTGTCATAAAGACAAAATGTCAGCCTTAATTAGTGATTGAAAAAGAATGCTAATAACAGTATCATCAATATAGCTTTGTGCCAAAACAGCCCACACATCATAAAAACAAAATTATTATTTTGGTTATAATTTTACTCATCATAAATATGAGCATTATAAATGATTGCATCACCCCAAATCTATATTGGACTATTTTAATGCTTGTTTAATATTGATTCATGTTTTGTAAAATTAAGATGAATTATTCATTTTATCTGAATAGAAATCCTAGGAAATTGTTTTTTATAGATTGCTTTAGGAAAAATGTAGGGGCATGACAATTTTTATATAAAAGGAATTATCACTATATAATGTTTGCAAGCCACTGCTTAGTTTAAATTTTCATCCATATATTACTTCTTCCCAAAACCATTTTGAGCCTCATTGTTAATTATGGAAGGAAAGTTTTTGTGCTCTATTCTACCTAACTATAAGGCAGCACCTGAGCGTTTGAGCCCTAGGTCAAGGGTAACTGACCCCCCTGAGATGAATCAACACAAAAGCCAGGGTCCTGAGTTGCTAGTGGGGAATATGGAGTTTTGGGATAGGGGCAGGTGGCAGGTGACAGCTATGATAGCGATTAAGGTAAAGACCGGCTTTGGAGTCAGGGATCTGCGCATAGATACAGAGCTTTTGGTTGGGGAGTCAGGGGGAAAAATCAATGGATTTTGTTGTGAGACACCAAAGAGAAAGGGATGGTGGACTCGTCCACCCCAGTAATGCTACTGGTCACCCTAAAAGATAAAGGTATTTCCTGATGAATAAAAATAAGAACAGTCAATGTTAGACAGGGTAGGATTAGGGTGATACTGTGGAAAGACATGCTTTGAAGATGAGGCTGTGAATATGGTTCAATCATTCTGTGTTTCAGTTTAGAATTATTCAAGAGAAATGAACAAACCATCCATGCAGTTCCTTTTGATTAATCCCATTATTGGACATAATATGCCCAAGGAAATCAAAGATAGAAACCAAAGTCCAA
Organism: Notamacropus eugenii; assembly: GCF_028372415.1. Classification (NCBI taxonomy): domain Eukaryota; kingdom Metazoa; phylum Chordata; class Mammalia; order Diprotodontia; family Macropodidae; genus Notamacropus; species Notamacropus eugenii. The sequence continues at coordinate 237,910,083 of NC_092875.1, read as the reverse complement.
TATATTGTAACAAAATATTCACAACATCTCTATCTGTGACAGCTAGGAATTGCCTATAAATTGGGTGCCTATTAATTGGAAAATGGACCTAAGCTTCCTTTCCAGTTCTAAATCTATGACAAGCACAGAGGAAAATGCTAAGACGTGACAGAAAAGATCCATTCATCTATCAATCAGTAGACCGAGATAAGTGCGCCTAATATATGCCAGAAACTGATCTGAGTATTGGGGATACAAAGACAAAAAATATGAAATAATCTTTGCTTTCAAAAGGCTTATATTCTGTCAGATATACATGGGGCAAGGGGTTGGGTTACAGAACGTCTAAGGTCCTTTTTCAGCTCTGAGTCCATGATGAGCTCATAGTTTTGTCTTTGTTGACCTGAAAATTTAGATTAAAAAGAAGCAAACGAGATTCAAACAGGCAAACAAATGTATATTTATATATTTATTCCCTTAAAGTTAGCAGTTACATGATCATGGAGACAGAAGGAAACTTCTGACTAATACAAGAATGACCAGGCTTAAATCTGTTTTAGGACACCAAGGATGTCTGTGTCCCTCAGATTTATGGTCTCTACATGTGTTTAACCATACCATGAGAAAGAAATTTTCTTAATTGAATAAGTTGTAAATACAATAAGATATGAGTTGACAAAGTGTCAATTGAAATTACAACCCAGGATATCTGTGTCTTCTTTTACCATTAACGTGCCATAACATAGTAGATGTCCACAAAATATTAAGACAGGAAAAAGTTCCATTATTCAAGATAGTGTCTCAGGTTAAGGGTCTCGTAAAGAATGCTAAGTCAGCCCTCTCTGACCTTGTTGACACAGGAAGAGGTATTCTCTGAGAGAACAAGGAGGGTGTTAGGTCCAGGCTCTTCTTCTGATTAATTAATTCAGGCTCTGGCACTTATTAAAGTTCAAAAATGATGTTCAATGATTATCACCTTCATGATTGAAAATAGTTTTCTTCATTTATTCATTCATTTATTTTTCTGAGCAATAGATAAATTCTCATTTTTCCAGGTGCAAAATGAGGGAAACAATAAGGAGAACATCCTTACCTTTTAATATATTCTTCCTTTATAGTGACAGACATGCCCTCTTTTAACTTTAATTAGAAACCAAACTGAATAAAATGCTTGACTGTGACATACCAGTGATTTAAAAGAGACTTTTCAACTCACTACCCAAAACATGAAACAGTAATTCAAAAGGCCATTAACAGCTAGCTCTCCCACCACCTCTAGTGCTCAGGAAAGGGCTAAATTAATCAAAATGGTAATCATATCACAAATCAATTACTATTTAAGTACACTCCTACTAGACTTCACCATAAAATACTTAACATCCCTAAACCACAAGCTTAACCATGTTCCTTTGGAAAAAATAAGCCATTCCTTCTGTAAAAGAACATACACATACAAAAATCTCTTCATGGGCTATTAACTGGAGAGGCGATCATCTTCCTCATTTTCTCAAATAGCTTCTATCAATCACCCGGAGACAGAGCAGAATTTGAACAAAATCAAATACGAATTTCCTTAGCCCCAGATGAATTAGTACCAGAGACAACAGGGCTTACTCTTATTCATTTCTAGACACATCCACTCATAGATCAAAAAAAAAAAGTCTATGGTCAAGAAGATAAAAATATATTACCAAACAGACAGCCTTTTGATCTCAGTGGCTCCTAGCTTCTTGCTACTGGCCAGCAGAATATAATGAGATTTAAGGATTTAAAGCACTTTTCCCAGAATAATTAAAACCGCCTTAGAGGAATTTATTTTCCAGGATCCTAGACAGTTTTCTACGCTAAGAGCGTGTTAGATCTCCCATAATGTAAGCTAGTAGAATGCAGGGACTGCATTTATTTTTGTTCAGGGTCTAGCAAAATGCTTTGCACATGGCAGTTGCTTAAGAAATGTTTGATAAGCACAAACATCTATCTTGCTCCTAAGTACAAAGTATAACAAATAACATTGACCGTTACCAGTCAGTGGCCAGGGCATACATTCCATGGTTGCTATGTAAGTAAGAGAGTCGTAACAGGAGTTCTCCAACCGAAAAGAATTCAGGAGAAGCTGGAGGGAGGAGCCTAATGGTATGTTAAAAACATACATTAAAAACCCTGTGTGAACACTGAACACACAACGCAACAAAGTGGAATTCTCCCTGTCTAGCTCAGTAACCTGTTATTCTATCTAGCCTGGATTCCTAACCACTGGTCCTCATTTCCCACTGGACACCATTACCATTTCCCCACCCCACCTCTAACTCCCATCCCAGATGTGCCTTTGGTTTGACCTGGCTTCCTCTTTGGACACTGCGATTGCCTCTAGTTCACTCACACTGCACTGACCTTGGCCTCTATTTCAGTCAGTGAAAGTGCCTGGCCTTTTTAGTTCTGAGACTTTAATACCCTGACACCAATATTTGATTTTTATCCCTGCCCTTCCCTCCCTGCATCACAACCTGTTCTAAAACCTCTCGGGCACTCTACCAAGACAGGAGAGCATCAGTTAGCATCATGGCGCTTGGGCAGCCGTTTCCCCTTCCTGGGGGAACAGTACAAGTGTAAACAGATAAATGCCTCTTAGGTAAGTGCTCTTTGTCAAAAACACAATGAATCTTATGTAGAGAGAGGACCCTGCATATGGCAAGGGAGCTGCGGTTGTGTAGCTCAAAAGGAGGCAAAAATAGGCATCTCCAGCTCCCACATGTAAGGAAAAGGGCCCCACATGTGTAGTTAGGCTCCTCATGGCAAGGATGCTGACCTTGTATGGTTTAAAGGGAGGCAGAATAGACATCTCTAGCCTTTTCTTCTTTCCCTCGTCCCCACTTTCTTCAAGGGAAACTTTCATTCCTGCCAGGATGAGAAACAGGAGGCTGAGGCCAAGAGCCACCATCCTGATCCCCTCAGAGAGAAAAGGTACTGGGGTAGAAACATGTCTATCCATCACTTTAAATAGTGTTCATCTAAGGGGTATGATCAGTTTCAAACTAATTTCTGATCACTATACTGGAAGGATAAGAAAGACCCCAAGCTCTGTATCTCACCAACTAACAGTTCCACAATGAACATATATAGAGAACAGCAAAGAAACCCGTTTATCTAAATTGCAGCAAAACATAAATCAGAGAAGGTATACATAGGAGCACATATTTGTTGTTGTTTAATCATTTTGGTTGGGTCAGACTCTTCATGACCCTATTTGGGGTTTTCTTGGCAAAAACACTGGAGTGGTTTGTCATTTACTTCCCTAGCTCATTTTACAGATGAGGAAACTAAGACAAACAGGTTAAGAGACTTGCTTGGGATCACACAGCTAGTAAATGTCTAAGGCCATATTTGAACTCAAGTCTTCCTGACTCCAGACCTGGCCCTCTATCCACTGCACCATCTATATATAACTATCCCAGAAGAAGGAGCATGACCTGGATCTCACCCAAAGGGAAACTCCCTGCAGTCTCCAGGGTAGTAAGCTAGGGGTAGGAATGTGATGAAAACCAGTCCCACTTTTATGTTTCCAATATTTTCCTTCAGTGGCCCGAGATAGAGTTCACTTCTTCCCTCTTCTCTTTCAAAGCAGGAAGAAGAGCCTGAAGTGATTTAACCCTTGAGGAAAACTCAAAGTTTGATGAGTCACTAAAGCGGATTCATCCTGAAGAGTCTCCTAAGGGATTGCCTTTGAAGTATCCCAAAGGGGTAGCTCTCTTGCCTATCACCAACTTTGCCTCCTCCCCTCAAGTTAGACAGAGCATTTATCACCACTGATTAGGAGAGAGTCCTAGGTAAGGGGGTTTTTTTTATCAAAATGCAATGAATTCAAACATTTAAATTTAAAAATGATAAATGTTCACACCATCCATTCCATTTCCCCTTACCCTTCTGTTTTAGTGAAGGACTAAGAAAGGGGGGAAAAGTTGTAATGAAAATAAAATAAATTGCAGACAAGGTGTCATGTTTTTATATTTCCCACGTGCATATGTACATTATGCACAAATCATATGAATTTTTTTCATTTGTATTAGAAAATGATTCTGACAACTATCAACATCTGTGCAAATGTGGCCTCTTAGTCTTCACATACTATATGCATCAGAAGATTAAGCAGGGCTTGTGATTATAATCACTAGTTAAGAGTTCAGTGCTCAAGGGCCCTAGATTTCTTAGTTTCCTCTTCATGAAGACAATCTGAGGCAAGGCATTCCATTTCTGAACGATATCATTATTGTTATTTATCAGTAGTCTATGTGAATTTCTTTATAGGGTATATATGTATATGAACACCGTCAAACATATGTGTGTGTATATATTTATATCTATCCTACAGGTGCAAGTCTTGTCGATCACATATGTATATATGTGTATGTATGCATGTCTATACATGCATGTATAACTATACATCTATGAGTATAAACATATGTGTGTACATGTATGGGTACACATATGACATGGACAAGGCTTGCTTGGGATGAGAGGTTTCGCAAGATGGATTATGATCTGCACCAATGGAAGGCTATATCAATGAGGTCATAGCTGTATTGGAGTATTGAACTGAATACATAGTTAACTTGGTAAAAGGGACCATTCTTTGCTTCATTTCTTACCTGGCCTTAAATCACTGTATGAGTATTGCTTCAGACAAACTGAGACCTGGGAAAGACTTTAACTTAAAAAGGTGAAGGTCTCCCACTGCATATGGGCCACTCCAGTTGTTCTGATCTAAATCTTGCCACTGGACCCAGAAGGCTCTGGAAGAGAGAGTAAAGCTGGTGACTTCACACAACCTCCTATCTCTTAAATCCAATTCACTTGCAATTCATGGCCTCACTTTCCTGATGTTATGAGGACAAAGGATGAACGATGAATGAACCAGAGAATCATATGAATAATTTTATTTAAATTTTTCCAGCTATTTCCCAGAAGTGCTATGCAAATGCTAGTCAATTAATATCATTATTCTTCTCATCCTTTTCAATAGAGGGGTCAGGTGGGGCACAGGACAGAGTGCTGGGCTTGGAGTCAGGAAGATCTGAGTTCAAATCTGTCCTCAAACGCTAGCTCTTTGTAAGCTTATTTGAGTCACTTTAACCTCACTGCCTGCCTCAGTTTTCTCATCTGTAAAATGGAGGTAATAATAGCACCTTCCCTTCAGGGTTGATGAAATAATATTTGTAAAGTGTTTCATATGCCTTAAAGTGCTTTTTAAATGCTAGTTATTATTGCCACTAATCCTATTCTAAATGATCCTGGAACAAGTCGCTATATCACTTTTATTCCTTTGCAGCTAGGTGACACAGTGAATGGAGTGCCCAGCTTGGAGTCAGAAGGATTCATCCTTGTGAGTTCAAATCAGGCCTCAGACACTTCCTAGCTGTGCAATTCTGGGCAAGTCACTTTTGCCTCAGTTTCCTCATTTGCAAAGTGAGCTGGAGAAGGAAATGGCAAACCATCCCAGTATCTTTGCCAAGAAAATTTCAGAGGGGGTCACAAAGAGTTAGAAATGACTGAAATAACAGAAAAACGACAACAATGATTATTTTTAAATTTTCTACAGTCTATGCTCTGCAGACTAGAACTCATAGAAATCACCGATGGAGGACCTTTGATTTCATTCATGGAGCTTATCCACTTCTTGGGTTTCATCCAGAGGGAAACTCACTTGTAGTTATATTAGATAAATACAATGCCACACACTTCTTTTCGGCCTAGGTTATTGATCAGTTAAGTGATGTCTACATGTTCTAAAAGTATTTCTGTTGGATTTTTAATCTGTTTATCATGTGCTTGGAGAATGTCTATCAATCTGCTCCCTCCTTTTTGGCAAGAAAGTATTAATCTTTCCATAATTAACTGCCTTAGGGTGATGGGCCTTATTGTGCAGTTTCTTGTTAGAATAGTTTCCAAATCTACTTAAAGTATTCCACCTCTGACACATATTGATTGTATGACCTTAGGGTCTCTCAGGAGTCTAAGCATCTTTCTAAAACTACATTGTGGGGAGAAGATGCTAATCTGCATCTGCAGAAGGGATTTCTAATTCATCATTCCCTATACTCATGAAACCACAAGACCAGTCTATCCCAGTTCCTAAAATTTTCCTTTCTAAATCAGGGTGAAGACAAGACCATGAGAGTCATTTTGAAGAAAGTAGGATTTAATCTGAGTCTCAAAGGAAGTCAGGGAATTCAGGAAGCAGAAAGATGAGGAGGGAGGGCATTCCAGGCATGGGGAATGACTATTGGAAAAGCTTGGAGTTGAGAGATGGTCTATCATTTGTGAAGAACAGCAAGAAAGCCAATGTAATTAGATCATAAAATATATGGAGGGCTGTAAAGTCTAAGAAGACTGGAAAGACGGGAAAGGACTAATTTGTGAGGGGTTTTCAATGTCAAACAAAGATTTTATATTTTATCCTAGAGATAATAAATAAAATTGGAGTTTTTGAATAGGGCAGTGACATGGTTGAGCTTAGGCTTTAGATGATGATGAAAAGAGACTTGAGACAAGGAGGCCAATTAGAACACTGCTGCAATAGTCCAGGTGTGAGGTGATGAGAGTCTACACCAGCATGATGGCTGTGTGAGTGTTGAGAAGGAGACATATACAGAAGATATTGGGAAGGCTGGGAAAGATAAATTTGGGGAACTGACTGAGTATGCGGCTTGACAGCAAGTGAGGAGTCCAGGATGACAGCAAACTTTCAATCTTGGATAACTGGGAAGACAATGATACCTTAAAGAATAGCAAAGAAGTTTAGAAGAGGAGAGGTTTGGGGGAAGAAAATAACGAGTTTGGATATGTTAGCATTGAGAGTTCTGCAGGATGTCCAGGTCAACATGTCCAAAAAGCAGTTGGTGATGCAAGACTGATGATCAGGAGCGAGATTAGGGCTGGAGAGATAGACCTGAGAATCATCTGCATACAAACAATGGTTAAACCTATGAATATGTTTGTGGGAAGTAGAGAAATAGTCAGTAAATGGGGAAATTTTGAAGATTAGTGAGAGAATGGGAATGACAAAGGAGACAATCTATTAGGGAAGCTAGGACAGAATGAGATCAAGAGTGCATGTAGAATGGTTTGCCTCAACATGGAGAAAGCCCATCTCTTCATATGAAATAGGTATGGAAGAGGAGATAGAGGGAAACACTGTACTAGTGATATGAATTGAGGAGGAAGAAAGAGGGAGCTCTTGGCAAATGACATATATATGTGTGTGTGTGTATGTATATATATACACATATACTTGCTCACATATATGTCTATGTTTGTGAAATATGATGTAATGTATTCAACCAAAAGAAAGTCTTACAAGGAGTACCATGGAGGCTTGAGGTAGGATGAAAAGGTTTGAAATAGCTGCTGTGGTGAGTGGGATAACACACAATAATAGATGGGTGGAAAGGGACTGCCTTGCTGCAGTGAGGACCCAGTTATTATTTCACATAAATTTGTAGTGGACCCAGTTGGTATGATTTTATGATTTTTCTCTAGCTCTCTTCAATAGCACATGAAAAGGAGAAAAGATAGCAGATAGGGTAATACAGGGTTGGGATTTGACAAGGCGTGATAGGCAATAGAACAAGGAGGAAAGGGATTCAAGTATAAAGGATAGCATAGAGTTGAACTAGTTCACTAAAGGGACAAGCTGGGGTAGGGAAGAGAATGTAGTGCAGAGGTGATGGCCTGGGAAAGAACTGAAGGGTAGAGAGACTGGAGGTCATGGTAATGATGAGTACCAGGATTAAAGGTCATAAGGCAGAGAAGATGGAATAATAAAAGTTTAGAATCTATTAGAATATAAATTCCTTAAGGGTAGGTACTGTATTCACCTTTCTTTGCATCCCAGGTCTTAGTACTCAGCTTGGCACATAACAAGTGTTTAATAAATGCTTGGGTGGTACATGAAGGATTTTGGAGATCGTGAACATGAAAGTTGTAGGTGATGGCAAGATCAAGGGTATGACTGTCTCTGTGAGAATGTTATATGGAGTGGAGTATGTCATAGGAATTTATTAGACTGAGAAATCAGGAAACTAGGACATTTGAGGGAGTATTACTATATAAATTGAAACCCCCTCCTGACACAAGGGCAGGAATTGGGGTAAGAAGACTGTGATCCAGGCACTGAATTCATTGAGTAAGGAAGAAGACTGTCCTGGGTGTTGGTAGATTACACTTACCAGAATCTTGATTAGATCATGAATTTGGATTGAATTAAACTCAAAAGAAGCAAAGTTATTGAGTGACGGTGGTAGAGGGAAAGTCTGGAAGTGGTAACAAGGAGTAAGAAGTCTTCTGACTGCCCTATCATGACCCATGCATGTCATCTAGAAAGATCCAGGTCTCAGTGAGAGCAGAAAATGGAGGTAGTGAAAATTCATAGTGCCAGTTACATTATCCCTCAGGGATTTAGGACACCTGAGGGATCTGTTGCATCTCTTCTCTACCATCTCAGTTGGAGTTTCTACCGGGAACAAAAGTCCAAGTTCTATTTAACCACTACCATTTACAAAAGGATATATACTTCAAAAATATGGCAAGGATAAATGGATAAATATGTTCCCCAGTACCTCAGGTACATATTCTCCCTTACACTATCTCGTCTCTAGGGTGAATAGACTCAACTTAGCTTAGATCCTACAGAGTGTTGGTCCTACCAAGTTCACATCCAGATATGGCATGACTTCCAAATAAGTCCTCATTTCATATTCCACTGGCCAGAAGGTCACTGCTCTTGTTCCTCAGGGCATGACTATTGAGATGGATGCAAAACTCAGCCTGGACTTCAACTCTCCTGTCCCTGGGTTTCTTTCTTTACCTTTAGAAACTCATATGACTGGATTTAGTTCAACTTTAAATTGAATTAAAGTATTAATAAACATAATTTAAATTTAAAAGCTAATCAAAAGAATTTCACTCTCATCGCACAGAAGAGAAAAGACCAAAAGCAGGAATTAAGGACCAGAGCTTGGTTCTTAGGACAAAATGGTCTCAGAAGGGAGAAGACAACAAGGCCTCTCTCCTTACAGATTGGTCTCTTACCATACACCATCTCTTACCATACACCAAGAGCAAACAGAGCAATCCAAAGGATTGAAGTAGGACAAATCTGGCAGAAGAAAATGAGGTATTCTGAAAGCCTCTGCAACCAATTAAATAGTCTCCCATTCATCATGTGATCAGTAGCCTGGAACCAGGGACAGAATGTCCACACATGCCCTATAGTCTCTCCAAGGTACATCTCTTACACTTTATCATAACTCTCCCAGAAGCAGACTTTCAGTTTCTCCAGGTGGAGAAGTTATTTAAGGTACTCTGCACATGCATCAGACGCTGGTTACAAAAGGAAAAACCTTTAAGATGATTAAAGATTAAAAAGCTTGTGATTTCACATTGGTAGATACTAGTAGATATGGAAGGGAACATTATGGAGGAGAGGAGAGCTGAGAGGAAGGGATGGGAATGGGAGATAGGTAATAGGGCTTTATTTGTAAAAGGACAATCAGTAGTTCAGAAGGAATAGAGCAAGAGGGGCTGGGAGTATGCTAACCTTCGAGGAATGAGTCCAAGCCTATCTCATCAGTGTATAAAGACAGGAGCCTATTGATGGAGGCAGATTCAATTCGAGGCCCTCCCTTGAGGCCCAAATTCATGGAAGGCAGTGATGTATCCTATGAGGATGAGGAGACCCACTTCATAGTAGACAGGAACAGGGGGAGGTCTAGACAGTTTAGACAGGAGGTAGCAATTGGTAGTTTGAGGTAAATCTGGTCCGGAAAAAGCCTCCAGAAGACTGGAGAAAGGCCTGTGGTGAAGACAGAGGCCAGAAGCCAGTGGCCTCAATTCAGGGATAAAACAGAGTTCTTTGTGAAGGATCTGGATCAGAGAGGCCTAGATTGTGATGATGATGATCATGTCAATGACATATATGTGTAATTGATACTTCACTGGGTTGCTGTAAGAAACAAATGAGATAATGCATGTGAAAGTACTTCTGTAACCATAAAAGAGCAACATAAACTTACAGTCATGCAATAAAAGCTCACATTTATCAAATGTTTTAAGCTTTACAAAGAGCTTTCCTCACCACAACTATGCAAAGTAGATATTACAAATATCTTCCTTTAATAGATAAGGAAACTGAGTGAAGTGACCGGTCTAGGCTCACAATAGTTAGAAGTATCTGATGCAAGATTCCAACCCAGATCTCCTGACTCTAAGTTCAACATTCTTCCCTTGCTCTCAAAAATCCCCCTAGTTGATTTACACCTTGAAAGGGAAACAAATTTTATTTGTAGTCTTGGACTTCTATACAGTACGTAAATATGCTTTTTTCTCAGCTAATGCTGAAGGCGTTGCTGTTACATTTCCTATTAAATGAACCAACTGAACATTCCTGCTTTGAGATCAAAAGTGTAATTTTTCAGTGATAAGAGACAAGGACTCTTTCAAGCTGTTATCTCATCATGACTAAATGATACTGTGCTGAGACCTATCTATTTTGGAGTGTGCAATTATTTGTTTTAAATGAAAATATATGAGGCAGCAATGCTTGGCAACTTTAAGAAGAAACTTCAGCACCTTTCCCTTCTGTCTTCGGTTTGGCCTTGTCTAATATAGAACCACTGATTCTGACATTTTAGTCAAAATATTTTTTGACAGCCACTTATGAAATAGCAACTAAACATTTCTAAGACAAGAAAATATTTTAGTCTCTGGAAAATAATCTAATTTTTAAAAAAATTTTGGATACCATTTTAATTTTTGGAGTCACAGACTCTAGAGCTAGAAGGGATGCTCAAGATCATCTAGTTCAACCCTCTCATTTTACAGATTAGGAAATTGAGGCCTGTATACATAAATAGATCTACAAACAATAAGTGTAAGAAGCAATGGTTCTACTTTTCTACATTCTGAGTAAGTTGAGTTCAGAGAAGCAACCTGGCTAAAGGATTCAGAAGTAGGAATAAAGAGACTTCCCTTTTGGGGGCATTTTATACTTCTATTAATGCAGTTTAAAATTGGGTTCACTTTTTTGATGATAATATCATGCTGTATGCTCATATAAGGCCCACTAGAATACCCTATTCATTTTTGTATACATAGAGGATTGACCAGAAGAGTTCCCTGATCAATTGGATGAGCTGTTTTATGAGATTTTTGCATAAGAGATTGATCAAGAGACATCCCCAATGAAACAAAACAGCTTTCAGAGTGGTAAACCTTTGAGTATGTAATAAACTCTGGTAAGACATTAGGTGGCCACTGAACTCTGAGATTTGATGTTCTCCCCAATTTGTGAAGAGAAGAAACTAATACAAAATGAATGCTAACATAGAAAGGTATAGCATCCATTGCAAGTTTTAAGGAACTCTTGAGAGAGAAAGAGGGGAGGAGAATGGAGAGATGGTAGCCATCCCACAGCAGCACTGTGACCATGACATTCAGTGTCCACCACATCTGCAGTTCCCTTCCAGGAGACATGATTTCTAAATAGCCAAGTGGAGAGGTGGATGGCTGTGATATTTTTTTTAATCATAGCCTCAAGAAATGGCTATATCACCTCTATCTTGTTTGGTTTTTTAATTCTATTAGAGAACATATTTGCTGAATTTAATATTGTTTATTATAATCATCTGTGGTTGACTCTGCTTTTATTTTGTCTGACGTCCCTTTGTGGCATGAAGGTACAATTGGAGCCATAATTTAAAGTGATTTTTCTTAACACAAAGCTGGAAGCTCAAATCCCAGTCCACTAACTAGGGAAAATTAACACAAACCATTTCATAGCTACACACCCATCCAAGGAAGGAAGGAAGGAAGCAAGCATTTTTTTTCTATTTTAGTTATTTACTTAGTTTTAGTTTTCAACATTCATCTCCACAAGATTTTTGAGTTCCAAATTTTCAACCCATCTCTCCCCTCCCCCCACCCCAAGACATCCTGCATTCTGATTACTCCTTCCCCCAATCTGCTCTCCCTTCTATCACACCCCTCCCTTCCCTTATGCCTATCTTCTCTCTTTTCTTGTAGGGCAAGATAGATTTCTATACCCTATTACCTGTACTTCTTATTTCCCACTTGCATGCAAAAACAGTTCTCAACATTCGTTCCTAAAACTTTGAGTTCCAACTTCTCTTCCTTCCTCCCTCCCCACCCAGCCCCACTGAGAAGGTAAGCAATTGAATATAGCCTATATATGTGTAGTTTTGCAATAGACATCCATAAATAGTCATGTTGTGTAAGACTACCTATATTTCCCTCCATCCTGTCCTGCCCCCCAAGCATTTTTTAAAGTACTTACTGTGTGCCAGTCACTGTGCTAAGCACTTTACAAATGTTATCTCATTTGATCCTCATAACAGCCTTGAGACATAGATGCCCTTAATTTCTTCATTTTACACTAAAGAAAAGTGAGGTAGACCAAAGTGATGTGACTTGCCTAGCACCACACAGCTAGCAAATTTGTGGCCAGAGCCTCAGTTCTTCCTAGTCTAGTCCAAGTGCTCTATCCCCTGAGACACCTAGCTGCCTTCAAAGGGCAGAATAAATATGAATAAAAGCCAAATTTTATTTATCTGCACCATATACAAAAGCTTAAGAGTAACTAAATGTTACAATTATATCTCCCTTTAGAAAGTGGGCATATCCACTCTTGTTGAAGGTCATAAGACACTTAATTAAGTCTCAGTGAGTGAAGCCTGCTCCCAAAATTAGTTGATTGACCCAAAATCTCAGTGCTGGTCTATAAAGGTCCTACAGATTGCTCTCAGTGCCTTTTAATTCATTCCTTTCTGACCTTCTAGAAAGAATCAGAGAACCATTAATAAATATCAGAAGCTATTAATGTTGGCTTGAAAGAGACAGGTGGCGGATAGTTGCTTGCTTGTGGAACCCAAGACAGCTATTGCTGAGTCCCTGTCTCCTGATTATAGAAGAAGGAATTACCTAGACAACACAGTTAGAGAATCTCACCTTCTGGTCAGAGAAGGGAAATTTCTTGGGTCACCAACTTCAAGGAGTAATTTGAAAGAACTACCAAGTTCAAGTGTCTTGCAATTCAGCCTTCTATCCAGAGAAGGGGAATTTCCTAGGCAGTTTGATACCAGAATTTAGCCTTCTAGATGAAGAAAGGAGACTTCTTGGGTAGCATTAGCCCTATGCATTAGCTCACAAGTGACCCCAAGTTTGTGTGGTCTCAAGGATACATAGCTTCCTATTCAGAGAAAGGAAATGTCCTCTGAAGCATGTCTGTTGGAGGAAGAAGAGGATTACTCACATAGCACCAATGATGGGAAGAAAAGTCAGGGAATAAAATAACATAGGCAAGCTAAAGACCTCAATTTTTATCTCTGCTCTTGGTGAGTTAGACAATGAAGGACCAATGAGATTGGGTCACCTGTCTCACAGTCAGAAGTATCTTTCTTTTCTGGGGAGATCTGTATGAGAGACACTCTGAAGGCTTAGGCTCCCCCTGAAAGGAAAGATAGTTCTGAATGTGAGAGGGCCATGAGAAGGACCCACTAGATGAGAGGGTATTTATCTATCTAACAACCCCAAGTATGTTTCCTCCAAGGGAGTTCAACTGTATATGGTCTCACTTGGTGATCTCATCAGCTCCCGTGCATTTATTTGTCATCTCTCTGAGCTGATCCTCAGACTGGCTGGTGAACATTTTGAACTAGATGTCCCATAGGCATCTCAAATTCAACATACGTAAACCAGATTTCCTTATCTTTTCTCCCAAACCAACTTCCTTCTGAAATTCTCTTTTACTGTCAAGGGTAACACCATCCTTCTTGTCACCCAGGTTTGCAATGTCAATGTCATCTTCAATCCCCCACTTTTCCTCACATATATGGATCGATTACCTAATCTTGTCATTTCTATTGCCACAAAATCTCTTGTACACATCCCTTCTCTCTACTAACATAACCATCACCCTAGTTCAGGCTTTTGTCGCCCCTCATGTAGACTAGTGCAGTAGCATTCTAATTGATCTGATTTCCTCAAGTCACTCCGCAAACCATCTCCCACATAGCTGTGAAATTAATTTTCTTAAAGTGTTGTCACCCCAAATTCAATAAATTCCATTTGTTCTCTAGCACCTCTAGGATCAGATATAGACTTCTGCATTTGACATTTTAAGTTATTTACAATCTGGCTTTTCCCTGTCTTTTGAGTTTTCTTATGCTTTTCTCTCTACTCTATGGTCCAGCTATATCAGCTTTCTTGACATTCCTCAGAAACTGCTCATCTCCACGGCTTTTTGTAGGACTGTCCTTCATACCCAGAATTCTCCCTGAACGCTCCTCTGCCTCCTGCCTTCCTCCAAGACTCAGCTCAAATACTACCTTCTGTAGATGCCTTTTCTCTTCCCTGACTACCTTCTCCTCAGATGTTATCTTGTAACTATTTTACATCTATACATCTTCTATTAGAATAAAGCCCCTTCAGGGTAGGAACTGTTCATGCTTTTTCTTTGTATCCTCTAGTGTTTGGCATATGGTAAGAACTTAACAAATCCTTGTTGACTGATTGTTGAGAGGTCATTTAGCAGAATCTTACAACTAAAGAAGGAATTCTACTAACTCACAAGTAGTGAATCACAGGGCTCAGGACAATCCATCACAGGAACTATTCCACTTTGTCACAGGTTTAATTGTTAAAAAGTTCTTCCATAGGATGAACTAAAATCTGCCTCCATGTAACTATATCTTGGTCCTTGCCCTGCCCTCAGAACTAGCCACAATAAGTCTTCTATCAGATAAATCAGAAGTCTCTTCCAAGTAGTAAAAACTCTTAACTATTTAAAGACAACTGTCACATCCACCCCTCTCTTCCCTTTTCTAGGTTCAGCATTCCCAGCTCCTTCAACAATTCTTTACAGGACATGTTTTTTTGACTCCTCCCTATCCTAGTCACCCAGCTCTTGACTGGTTCCACTTTATCAATGTTCCTCTTTAAAAAGGGAATCCCAGAGTTGAACACAACATTCCAGGTGGAGTCTGGCCATGGCAGAGAGGAGCTATTTTCTCCTTGTGGGTGTTTTACTTTTATTAGTGAAGACTAAAATTGCATTCGCTCTTCTGGTTGGCATGGCTCCACACATGGTAATACATAGAGAGTCATTATTCTGCTAAAACCCCTCAATCTTTAGCTGAAGTAGCTAGGTGGTGAAGCCCATGGTCAGAAAGATCTGAATTCGAATCCATCCCCAGAAAGTTAATAACAGTTTAGACAAGTCACTATGCCTCTGTCTACATCAGTTTTCTCAACTGCTAAATAAGGATAAAAACAATACCTATCTCACAGAGTTGTTGTAAGGATCAAATAAGATAATATTGGCAAAGTGCTTAACTCAGTGCCTGGCATGCAGTAGGCATAGGCACTATATAATTGCATATCTCCTTCCCATCTCTCTCCCCATCTGCCTATACCACTATCCTATTGAAATTTCCACTTTTTTTGTTAATGACTTTGTAAGCTATTTTTAAATGCTCCTATTGCATATATATACATGTTACACACATATATGTGTATGGAAATAAATATAAAACATCTTCAAGGCATTTCCTTAATCTATCAGAGTATAACCTTTCTACTTCCTTCAACGATTCAAAAATCCATTATTTCATATGTGTAGATATTCTCTCCTCTGGCACAGGCTAAAGCTTCTCTATCACTTGGCAGATAATTTTCAAAAGTTGTAACCAAAGAATTCATCATTCTGTAGCCAATTATAAGCCTTTCTGAACTTAGCAAGGCTGGTCAACAGACAAGGTATCTAAGAAAGTCTATCACTGTGTCCAGTCTGGTAGATCCTCTCAAAAGCTTGTGTTCTGATGGGCAAGAATTCAGGCTTGCCTCTGTGTCATGACAGACTATCAAAAGGAGGAGTAAGGGCGATGCACCTACTATGTGCCAGGCACTGTGCTAAAAACTTTCCAAAAATTATCTCATTTGACTTTAGTTGTGGCTTTAACCCTTCAATATGTTCATCATAATCTTCCACAATCTTCCATGACATGAATCATGGCAGGTCCCAGGCTTGCTTCTGTAGAATTACAAGACTTTAATGTTTAAAAGAACTTTCCCAATCTTCTAGTTTAAATCCTTAATTTTACAGTCAAGAAAACTAAGGCCCAAAGAGGTCAAATGATATGATGATGGTGACATGAGAGGAAGAAATTCAGTTGAAGGAAAATGATCTATAATCTCAAGTAAGACTAAAGAAAGCATAGCATTTCTAGACCTTAACTACATAATTAAGTAAATTTATTTTAAATTAGTACTGATTAAAAAGTAGCAGACTCCATTATCAAGACCCAAAAGCAATTGACCAGTATAGCCCAGTGTACAATAAATTCGAGAACATTACCCACTGAGGGGTAGACTCTTTTTTTAAAAAAAAACTGATCAGTGAGGCAGAAGTAAGACTTATGCCATACACTACAATAAGTTTCAAATAGATATGTGACTTAAACACAAAAGGTAACCTCATAAGAAACTTAGAGCTAGTAAAAAGCAGAGCCAGATTTCAAACATAGTTCTTCTGACAGCTAATCCCATGGTATTTCGCTAAACTGAGATGTCTTGTCCACCACTTCCCCTTTGTACATACTCACAGATCATCTGCCTGATGTCTTCCAAAATATGGCCCAGAATCTTCACCAAGCTCCCAAGTTTTCAGTTGTGTTAATGTCGGTGGCATGTCTAAGTACTTGAGCATGAATCATTGATTTAAGGCTAAAAGAGACCTAAGAACTCATCTAGTACTACCTTTTTATTTTTTGCTGAGAATACAGAGCTCCAGAGAGGAAATAAATACATAGGCTGAACCCTAGAGGGGAGATATGATTTGCTCAAAGTCACATAGATAATAAGTGGGATTAGCCAGAATCCATACCTTTTTCTTTTGACTCTAAATCCATTACAATTTTCCCTATGCAATGCTGCTTTTCAATCCACAATGTGCATAACCAGAATAGGAAGTGGGCCAGTCATATACCAAATGTGAGGGATAAGAACAGATGGGCAACCTGAGGGCTGTCCTGGCAGCCAAGAAATACTGAAAGAACCCAAAGCAGGACTCAGCAAGTTTGGTGTATCTCCTGTGGGAGATTTACCAAAAGATTTGGACAATGATTGCGCAAGAAGAAAAATCTTGGAGGAGTTGAGATCTGACCCTATAAAGCAGACCTGTCAAACTTGGGGCCTGCTGGTATGGCCAGAAACAGATTAAAATGTAATTGGGAAGTGTTTAACAAAATAAATGAAAATAAGATATAAAATCAATAATGTGAATTTGGGGGGGGGGTTAAAGAAAATATGTAGCCCTTGGCGATCAATTTCTATTTTGAGCTTGATATTACTACTATAAAGCAAATGATTATATGAACAACATAATGGATTAATATGTCTAAGTCCTATCTTTTTAACATAATCATAGCAAACATCTAAGACCTAAAAGCAAAGTCAAAATGTCTCTGAGAAAATCAGGTCAACCCTATCTCTCTTTTTTGTTAAATTTTAGGGAATATTTTTATGAATTAATGCTAAGACAACAGCAACTCAAATCCTCCTAATAGAAGCAATTTGATCATAAAAGATGCTGTCAAAGTCAGGAAGACCTGCATTGACACCTGCCTCTAGCAAATATGGAGGGAATGACCCTGGACAAGTTGTTTAATGTCTTAGTGCCCCCTCCGTAACTCTCCAAGACCCTTAAGTTGTGTGGTAGTATGCATTTCTCATAAGGAAACCCCCTCTATCAATGAAATCACAGATCTGGTCAAAGCATTAGGAAATCCTAGTAGAATACTATATACTCCCTTTGTGATTAGGGATTATTTCGCTTTTTGTTTTTATGTGTATAGTGTTTAGAACCCAAAAGCTATTAAAAAAACACACATACACCTGTTGAATTGAATTGACGTGCAATCAATAGGAAGTGGTTAGAAAAGATAGGAAACAGAGGGGTAGCATTGGTACCCGTAGGCGGAGCAGATACAATAGAATTTGCGGGGGCCTAATGAAGAACCATTTGAAAAGCTGTTTTAAACATCCTCCCTACTCTTGTCAAAACATTATTTCCCAGCAGCTGAGCCATATCAGCCCTTAACACTGAAATTTAGAAAGATTAAGAAAAGGGAAAAAAAAAAGAATTACTTCAGGTGTTTCATACAGAAGGTAATCCTATCCTTTACAGATAAATCAACCAATCTTTTAAAATCACATTTTCTACATTGTTCGTTGTAGCAAATGTATCCCATTTGGGTTTTCTATTTTAGTTTTGGTATTGCCAACCAGCCCACAATCTATTCACAGCAGACACCTGTTTCTTCCCCATGGAAACAAATCAGTTTGCCCAGCTACTGGGAGGAAGAAGGAGGAAAGAATCTGCTGGCTGACACCTAGGTAAGCATACGTTGGAAAATGGGCCCCAAAGCATATTGGCTATTATCCTATCACTATTCCCTACATCTTCTTGGGAATGAAGACAGAACAGTTCTGAATGATTCTCCTACTTTGTGGTTGTTTAGATCTGAGTCAAAAGGTAGATGGTTACATTCTTTTATCTGGATCTCACTTGAACCTTCATGTCCTTGTACTTCCTTTAACAGTTTTCTATTTCATGGTACAATGGAAAAAAACCCTGAATAACGACTTAGAGGACCTTGGTAGCAGTCCCAGCTCTGTCATTTACTCTCTGTGTGACCATGGGCAAATCACTTCTCTGGCCTGAGTTTCCTCATCTGTTAAAATGAAGGGATTGATCTAGGTGTGGTATGTGGTCCCTCTCAACTTTAAATCTGTGGTCTCATGAGCCTTATTGTGTTTGAGAGGGATTTTTGGGAAAGATGGTTGAAACATTAGGGTATCCTTAGGATTTCAACAGCTTACATGACTCCTTAACTTTCTTCTGACTAAATGCAAAGTCTGACCTTGGAAGGAAATGAAAGCCGATTCAGCTCTGAGGAGAATGCTAGAATTTAATCCCATTTGAACTTCTAGTGGTTGGTTGGGTTTAGCCAGCCTGTGTGGAAATTGGGTGCAAATTTGCTGAAAATGTGCTTCTGAAAAGAGCTAAGATGGGTGAATTGAAGACCTAAATCCTCTGGTGAGTTGTAGTCTGCAAGGACGGAAAGAGAGCAGGGTTTTCTGGTTATGTAACAAATGAGGTCATTATCTGATGAACCAATGTTCTCTCCAGGACTGGGCTTTATAAAAGGAGAGTTGAGAAGAATCTGGGTTAGCCCAGAGTTTGAGGGTAAGTGTTCATTGGTCTGAGCTAATGACTGTGCCCATCATTGAGAAAATAGCTTCTCCATGGAGGAAATATGGTAGGTCCTGTAGTGATGACAGAAAACAGCTGATTAGCTGATGATAAAACATTTGGCAACTGTGTAAATTACCATATTAGATTACATGGAATTTTCCTGGATGATTTTTTTTTTAAACACGAATACAGCAAACTCTATTATTAGATGTTGTCAGGGAACGGAGGTGTTCTGGCTATTGAGAGTTGCCTGAATATAGCAAGTCATCACAAATAAGTTAGCAATTTTCCAATCATTATCATGCAAGAAAATGCAACAAATGGGAACTATGCTGAATGCATAACCTTTGATGATTCATCCAAGCAGATTCCTACCAATGTAGATTAGCATCTTCTCTGCACTTTATGGTAGAGACATTGATAGGTGAGGGAACTTGCCCACAATCAAAGAGGCATCCTGGAACCTGGTTCTCCATGATTCAAAGACCAGCCTGGCTGCTCTCCATAGACCGACAGAAATGTAAACTCCATTTCCATAGCACTTTCCTCACAAAAACCATGCTGTTTGAAGGAAAATAAAGCTCAGAAATTTGAATTGGCTTGTTCGTAATTATTTACCTAGTAAATGTCAGAGCTGGTATCCCATGTCCCATGTTCTTTACTATTGTTGACCTGTAAGTACAATGTCAGAGTTAGGGTTAATGGAGCTTTGATTAATAGAATGATAGACAACGATTTACCATATCTACTTGAAATGCTATCCTGCCCCTATTGGCTCTACTGGTTATGAGGTCAGGGGAGAAGGGAACAGAAGGAAACAAGGTTCAGGGCTAGGCCCTAGTCTTAGCTCTGATGTGTTTCAGATATGGTGTTCACTCTCCCAGACCATGTCCAGGATTTGTCAGTATAAGGGGTACTGATACAGAGCCAGTGGTCGGTCATGAAAAAATGAATTCCTGTGAGATGCCTAAGAAAGGGGAAAGAACTATGGAAGCAGGAAGTGGGAAAAGCAGGAAGGTTTATTTAGAACCTACTGACCATTAGAAAGACAAGGGAAGGGATGCCACTGGAATGGGTCATCCTCGGGTGGAGAATAACACCAGAGATTTGGCCTGGGGGGGTAGAAGGGAAAAACAGAGTCAGAGCAGGCTTCTCTTTTCTTGACCCTTAGTCAAGGGAGTTAGGCATAGCCAGTGCCTGACAACAAATCAGCCTCACTGAAATAGGACTGGATAAGGTACCACTGGTTAATGATAATAGGGCTCAGATCTTAGACCCTGATGTCCTAATCAGGCAACTCTAAGATGGCAGGGAAGGATCCCAGTACTCAAAGAGCTAGACCTCTATAACCTGATGCCTCAGAGTAGGTGGCCCACAGGTCACTACAAACTCTTATATGATGGAGCATATCTACTTATTGAACACTGGTGGGGTAAAAAAAAGAATCTCAATGTAATTTCTTCTCATTTTTAAATTTTTCATATTTTTAAAAAATCCTGGTTCAGGCCTCAAACTGTTCAATTAAAGGCAAACTCAGGATATAGGATCAAAAAAAAAAAAGGAACTTATTGGTACCCCAAGTTGGAGTGGGACCAGCTACTAAATCCAAACTGTAGCCTGCTTTATAGACAGAAGAATTTACATATAAGGGTAAAACAATTTGGATTGGTTGATGTTTTAATGAGGAGGTAGCATAAGTAACATCTCAGTTCCTCCCCATTACAGCAACATTGAGAGAGGAGATTAGTTCTCTGGTGATGGGAGTGGTCTGAAGGGGACCTCACCCTCTCCTATCCTCTGGCTGAACACAATACCCAAAGGTTGAACAAGGTTATATAATATGGGCATCATTCAAACTATATTTTGCCCAGTGGCCTGAATTTGCATATAACTATTTCTGATTTCCTTGGTTATATCAAGGAATTATATAAAAGTTGGACTGCTCACATATCAAGAAAGAGGAATGATAAGAGACAGCCAGAGGGCTCTTCTTGAATCCTTCTGATGTAATGAATAAGTGAAGGAAGACCTCCAGAACTTATGGGAGAACTGGATAGGTAGGCATGCATGGTTGGAAGAAAGTTACAAATCTAGGAGATCATAGACCTCTTTGAAGACTTGAGATTTCCTCACAATCGACTTGGGAACACTCCCTGTGTGGAAATTTCCTCCACTCATCCTAGTAGGGAGCACCTGAGCATAAAGTTATCATTTGTCCAAGGTCACACAGCTGGATTTGAACTCAGGTTTTTCTGACTCCAAATTCAGTTCTCTATTGATTTTGCCTCCATAGAAATTTCCTATCCAAAGTTAATGAGACCGTTCAGAACTCAGAGACCAGTTTTGCAACTCTGGCATTACCATTTGGGAATGAATCCCAGGACACCAACTTAAAGCTAGCCTAGACTTCCTGAGCTGCATTTCATTACTTGAACTCTCTCCCCGCCTTTCCCTTGCTGCCTTTGTTTGTTTGTTTGTCAGTGACCTTTTTATCTGATTTAAGCTGAGCTGCTTTGGTGGAACAATCTTTGCCCTGGGGAATTGTATTGTGCTTTGGAAGGTTTACTGTTTGTTTTCTAGACAATTTAAAAGTCACATATTTAAAAGTCACTTAAAGTAAATCCTGAAAACAACATTTGCTAGAGAGAACCAAAGCAGCTAGGAAGTCCCTACAGTTTGGTCAATGGATAGTAATAACATCTGGCTTCTAGATTCCACCTAGACACTTGAGGCTTCATAATATTAAATATATAAGAGTGCTTTGAAGTTTGCAATGGGCTTTATTTTCTCACATGATAACATTCCAATTTGTTAATGACTTCTATAGTTCCGCAGGGCAACTAGGTGAACCAATGGATAGTTCTGGGCCTGAAGTCAAGAAGACTCATCTTTGGGAGTTCAAATTCAGCCTGACACTTACTAGTTGTCACTTAACCCTGTTTGCCTCAGTTTCCTCATTGGTAAAATGAGCTGAAGAAGGAAATGGCAAACCACTCCAATCGTTCTGCCAAGAAAATTCCAAATGGGGTCACAAAGAGTTGTGCACGACTGAAACGACTCAACAGCAGCCTATGACCCCAGTGCTTCTACTATATCAGGGTGCCTCCATCTTTGGGGTCCTAAAAGTCTATTGAGGGTCAATTTCACTTAGACTCCCACCACTTTCCTCCATCTTACCTATATCTCACCACAGGGTTTCAAGCCTGTGGTTAAATCTACTTTCCCTTGGTTTTCTTCAGCCTCATGCCTGAGGGAGGAGAACACTTCCTCAGCTAGGACACTCACTGAAGCCATTTGGTTCCTTCCTAGAGGGCCAGTTTGGAACATCGTTTGGAAGCCTTGCTTTCACTTCAGCTGATCATGAGTAAAGCAGAGAACTGTCCCTTTGTGGACATAGATGGCAGATATTTGAAAGTGAATACTATGCCTTTTCTAGGTCAACAGAGCTACCCTCTGCGCATTTCTTTAAGTAAAAAAAGAGTCATTTAAAAAATAAGCTAACATTTATATAGCATTTGAAGATTTGTGAAGCATTTCGTAAACAATATCTCATTTCATCCTATGAAAGACCAAGTGAGGGAATGGCCCCATTTTACAGACTGAGAAACAGAGACTTGGGAAAGTTAAGGGTCTTACCCAAGGTCACACAGCTCGTGGTTTGTTTGTTTTTTTTAAAGCATATGTAAGAAATGTCAATTATTGCAGATTTCTCTTGGTGGCTCCCATTCCAACACTATACAAAGGCGCTCTCTTATTCTTTCTGGAAGATTGTCTCCTTTTGCATTTGGAAAGGAATGCTCTGGTAATGTGGTGCATTAGGGAAAGGACATTATGAACAATGCATAACAGTCTGGAAGATCTTCATAATGAGTATGCAACCACAATACTGAACATACCTTTCCCTTAAATCATCTCTTGTACTCCAAAAAACCAAAAAGCTAGTAAGACAAATATGAAGAATATATGTTTTTTTCAATAATGCAACAATAATGAACTCTTGGTTTTAAATAATAATCCACTTTTGGGTGGTGTTTGTAACAATAATGGTATGCAGATATTACATGACTAGTCTTTAAGTCTTTGTAGTTTTAGGTAAAAATTGGCTATTCTTATCCTCATGCACAGAAATAGGGAAACAGAGGCTCAGAGAATATGACGTTCCAAAATTGGTATAGTAATAAGAATAAAATTTTAATTCAGGTTCTTCTGGATTCTAGTCCTAATTGACCAACATATCTGCCATAAAGCCTGTCCAAACAGTTCGGGTAATTTATCTGCCTGCCTCTAAATAGATATAAACCCCACCACTATCCATTTTCAAGTGAGAGGAGAAGGAAATTCAGAATTGTTGATGCAAACGTTTGGGAGTCTTGTGTAGAAAAACTAGGTAAATTAACAGTTGGTCCTAAGGGTCTTTTCGTGTACCGATCATCTAGAATTAGGAAGACAGGGGAAACAAACAGGGAGTTCTGAACCCCAACAGTTTCACTCCTCATGACACTGTCTGGCAAATGGGGAATGGGAGAAGCATCTGGGCCCTGAGTCATAGGTTCCTATCATGCTTTAAAATACCTGCACTATTCACAAAGTTGGGAATAGTGTCATAAAATCAACCGTGCATGGGCTTTTGTAAAGCTATAATCATATTTCTTCCAACTCCAAGTATAAAGAGATTTGTTTCCCAAAGCTCCCACTCCATTTGCTAGACTTTATGTTAACTTGCGCATCTAATTCCATTTTTTCATTGGTAGAATGGTGACTTTGTTAGCAATGACATTCCTTGTAATCTTTCAGTTGTTATCAAAGCTGGCTTCAAGTCCCAAAAGAAAAGAAAAGAATTTTGGAAAAGAAAACGGAGTTACTAGAAACCAAAGGAGAAGGGACAGAAGGGTCAGGAGAAAGTCCTCACTTAAGCAGCTGATGCAGTGCTTACCTGAAGGAGGCCCAACAGAGCTGTCAACCAGATGCCCAGATGAGGGCCCTCTGACAAAGCCAGTACAAGAGCAGGACCACCAGGATGACCTCAAGGTTTTGGAGCATCAGCACCCTTGCCAAAAGGAGGGAATCCCTCAGGAGAGAGAGGATGAAGGCACTCAAGAAGAAACCCATCATCTCAGCCTTGGTGAAATAGGGCTAGTTCAGACAGAGCTGTGCCATGAAGGGAGCATGAGTCCAGAAAATCCTCAGGACTCAGAGGGGTCAAATGGAATAGACCCACAAATCTATGATGAACAAGACCTGAAGACTAAAGAGCAAGAACAAGGCAAAGGACCATTAAGGGAGCTCTTTGGATTGCTAGAGGAAGAAGTTATAAAGGTGATAAGATTATGGCAACAATGGGGAGTGGATGAGGTGGTTAAAGTTATGCAAGAACAGCATGGCTCTTAAGTAGAAGAGATGCAGAAAGTAATCCGCCAACAGCGGATAGAGAAAGAAGACTTCATCCAGCCTGGCTCCCAAAAGGAGCAAGGAAGCCTGGTGCAACCACAAAGGAGACAAGACCATGAGTATTCCTTGGGGAACTGGGATCAGTGTCAGAAGAAGAAAGGAGTTATATCCCTGCTGCCCCAACAAGATGAAAAATTGTCTGAAATGTTGTCCACAGAAGCCCAGTTAGGTGGAAAAGATCAAAAAATTGTGCAGCAACAAAGCTCAGATAAAGGATGGCCAATACGAGAAGATGAGGCTTCAGAATTATCCCCAAAGGAAGGCCAAAAGGATAATGAACCCAAAGTATCGCATCCAGAACAGCAAAAGGAAAATATTGCCAGCTTAACAGGGATATCCCAAGTTCTGCAAGTGATAAAACAGCAACATCAGTGCCAAAACGAGGCCATTTTGAAAGTGATGCACCAGCAGCAGACCCATCAAAAAGAGGCAATCCGGAAGGTCATTGGTCAGCAATGTCAAGTAGAGGTGGTTCTCGAGGTCATGCATCAAGGATGGCAGCACCAGGTGGAAGCCATTCTGAAGACTGTGAAGCTGCAGCAGCAATCCCAAGAAAAGGCAATTTTGAAAGTGTTGAGGCAGCTGGGACAACAACGGCCATGTGAAGAGGAGAATGATCACAAGGTAGCAGAACAGAACCAAGAGAAAGAAAAGAAATCAAAGAAACACAAAAGAGACGTCCCGAATTATTTTGTAGCAATTCCAATAACCAATGATCAGGTACAGTATTTTGCAGATTTGATGATTTTCTTTGAGAACTTAAGAAAATGTGAAGGATTTCAAAGATATTATTCTAAGTTTGTACTGTTTGTTATATAATACATAATATAAAATTATGATAGTTTTAATTCAATTTTAGGTTTATTTAGCATATGCTTATGTACATAAATGTACATATGTGTATATGTATATTTATGTGTGTGCACATATACACATACACATATTTGTGTGTGTATATGTGTGTGTGTGCGTGTATACACACGCACACACACACATACACATTCTACCCCTATGTGAAAGACAAAGGACAGCTTTCTCCTATCTATCAGACAAAAGGCTGCACTTGAGGACCTAGAGGGCCACATTAGGTTCCCTAATTTAGGGATGCCTAAAGGCTGAAAGCACAATCACTTAAGAGAGCAGGCAAGAAAGTAAACAGGAACTGAAAGAAAATAAACTATTTCCTACAAAACAGATCATCCCTTCCTGGATATTGAAAGAATAGTCATCAAATTACAAATGATGATTCTGTCCACAAGTTCATTTATGGTTTGGTTGTTCAGAACTCAGAACACATTTGACATAGAAAATGTTATACATAGTGGTAACAGAAACAACTTCCAAAGGCCTTTATAACATGCAGCATACATAATGCGTAATACTAATACTATAAGGCCTACTATCCATATGTAGCACTGTTTCTACAAGAAAATGTAGTCTAATTTCCAACTTAAGATATAGGGAATACTCCTAGATAGATAGATAGATAGATAGATAGATAGATAGATAGATAGATAGATAGATGATAGATAGGTAGATAGATAGATAGATGATAGATAGGTAGATAGATAGATAGATGATAGATAGGTAGATAGATAGATGATAGATAGATAGATGATAGATAGATAGATAGATAGATAGATGATAGATAGATAGATAGATAGATAGTTAATGTAGTCTAACTTCCAACTTAGGATATAGGGAATACTTCTAGATAGACAGATAGAAAGAAAGAAATGTATATCTGCTACAGTCAAAACAGCATCAACTGGGACTCTCGTTCTGTCTCTGTTGAAGTCAATGCTCTTTTAATCCCCAAATCCTAGAAATGGCTATCACTGTCTGAGGTTGGAGGAAAGATAAAGACTATGCTATGGTGGAGATGAAACTTTTGCAGGTAAGGACTGATCAGAAGAAGAATTGGGATGGGGATGGTGGAGGTGTAGAGTAGAAATGGTAAGAAAAGGGATAGAAAATAAAATGAGGGTAGATAAAGGAAAGGAATTGGAATGGAGTTTTGTTTTTCTAGAAAAGGGTGTTTCCCCCTTATTATCAGTGTCTTTGTTTTATCTCTAGCTATAGGCCAGGCTCACTGTTGCTATTGCAGAAGTTGGGAGTTGAGGCAGTGGGAAACCAGGATAAGGAAATGAGAGACTTCTTCAGGATTTCTGGACACTGATGAGACAGATTTTCATGGAAATTTCTAGTGCCATTAGAGAAAGAAACTGGCTAACAGGTTTCTTACCTTCATTCTCTCTCTTTGCCAACCCATTTCCACTTTATAATCTTCCTAATGCATAGATCAGAACTTGTCACTTCCTTGCTTAAAAATCATCGATGGATCCCTATTGCATAGAAGATAAAATAAAAGCTCTTTAGGTTGGCTTTTATGGTCCCCACCTACCTTTCTAGCATTATGCCACATTACTCTTCTGCACATAATCTTTCCCAGCCAAACTAGACTCTGTCTCAACTTAGTCTATTTCCTACTTCCATGCATTTTCACAAGCTTCATTTCCACTTTTCAGAATTCTCATCTTCTTTCAAGGAGTCACTTCCTGTAAGACACTTTTGCTTATCAGCCCAGTTGTTAATCTGCATATTTGTTTCATCCCAGTAGAATGCAAATTCTTTGAACACTGAGACTACCCTGGCTCAAAAATGGTACCTTGCACTTAGTAGATATATAAGTGCATAAATGCTATTACCATGTCAAAGGATCCCAGCTCTTTATAAATAAGGATAAACCTATCCAGAGTCAAGTATTAGCCAACGTATTACCTGTGTTGTATGTTGAAACACGCAAGACCCATAATGCTATTTGAGGTTTTCAGAAAATGGACTTAAGAAAAGGTCCTAAGTTGGGTCTACAGCAGTTTTAAATGAGTCAGATGTTGACTTTGACAAATATAATTTAAGTTGCAAATAGTCCTAAGGATAAATTCTCCATCATTGCTTTAGCTGGAGAGAACAATAATTTGACTCTACATTAGTCAGTGATCCTTTTGGAGCATCCATTAACTGCTTACATACGACAGACGAGTCTTCATGTTCCGTTTAGTTTAATGTTATGCTTAAGGCAGTAGCAATAGCAAACAAAGTGAAGAACAAGGAATAAAAATTCTCATCTTCCCTTTTTTATAGTGAGCCTACCCTCAAAATGTAGCCCTGATTCTGAGAATAGTCCTTTAGAAAGTTTGCATTGCCAGAGAATGCCTTCACTTCTTTGACTTTCAGCGTTCACAGTTGTATGGTGAGAATGGGGTCTTTTCTGCTTTAGAGGATTTGTTGTTGTGTCATTTTCAGGTGTGTCCAGCTCTTCTTGATCCCATTCTGAGACTGGATTTGAACTCAGGTCTTCCTGACTTCAGGCCCAGCATTCTATCTACTGTACCACCTAGTTGCCAAAACATAATAGGTGTGCCTATGTGGTTGTTCAGTGGTGTCTGACTCTTCATGACCCCATTTGGTGTTTTCTTGGCAGAGATACTAGAGTGGTTTGCCATTTCTCCATTTCCTTCTCCAGCTCATTTTACAGATGACAAAACAGAGGCAAACAGGGTTAACTGACTTGCCCAGGATCACGGATGTAGTAAGTGTCTGAGTCCAGATTTGAATTCAAAAAGATGAGTCTGCCTGACTTCAGGCTTGGCACTCTATCTAGTGTGCCCCCTGGCTACTCTGCCTTAAAAGATTAATGATGGACAATTTCAAAAAAGGAAAATTTCCCTCTGTGCCCCTTCACCACTGGTGACTTAACATTATGTGACCTAAGCCTCATCTAGTAGGATACATGACCCAGAGCCATAACTAAGGAAGTTAGGTTGATGAGTTGGGATTGGGGTAGAAATTACAAGGAAATGTCTTCTTTCTTCCTCTCCCCTAACCATGTTAGAGATTAGGATTGGATCTGTGATTTTATTGGTATAAGGACCTCTAAAGTGTCAAGATTCCCTCCACCAGTGCAAGTTGGCACCTTCTAGTTTTGGAGAGTGGCCTAGAGTACTGAACAGTTATGAGAAGACTCACAGGGTACTAGTAGGCTTCAAGGCCATATCTCTGCGTTACTCTATGCACTAGCAAGACTAATCAAGCAGAACTAGGTTAAAAATGAGTAAGAGACAGGGTATATGTAATTGCAAATAAGCAGACACACCTCCTTTGCCTTATTAATAAGATATTTATGTGATCCTCTCATCACTTTAACCAGCTGACCCAGTCCTTCCCCAAGTCACAGTCTCTTGATTGTGTTACAAGGCCTTTGAGTTTTGCCCCAGTTCACCATGTTCAAGAGCAACGGTTGCCATATTCCTTGTGCAGCCAAAGTACAGAGGCAACCTGTGTGTATATGTTTTTCAATATAGACATTGTTACTGCGTCTCAGAGTTTCACAAGAATCATGCTTAAGGAGAAATTCAGACAGAGGGTATAGCTAATTTGTGGAACAAACAGAGAGAAAGTATTCTCTCAAGCACCATCAGAACATAGATCAAGAGTCATAAGGGGCGTCAGAATAGACTTTTGTATAATTTCAACATTTTCTAGATAAGGAAACTTGTCATTTAGAAATTAAAAACAAAACAAAGGCCCTGGAGAGTTCTGGTGGAAAAAGAAGTTGAAAGGACCTCCCAGGGCAAACCAATCGCCTCTCTTGCAAGAAAAAGCAAACAAACAGATAAAACCCTTAAAGCTGTAAAGAAGAAACAAGGCTCACAGCTTCAGAGATCAGAGATGATTGGAAGTCACCGATTCCAATTCTCTTATTTGTGGAGTACGTGGTAGAGTGGATAGTGTAGAAGGCAGGAAGATATGAGTTTAAATTCTGCCTTAGTCTCCAACTGTGTGACCCCGGGGCAAGTCATTTAACCTATGTTTGAATAATTTTTTTCAATTGTATATAAAAAATTTTTAATTTTTTTTAAATTGAGTTCCAAATTCTCTTCCTCCCTCCTTCTCTCCCCATCCTCCTCCCTAAGACTGAAAGCAATTTGATATAGGTTATAAACATGCAGTCATACAAAACACATTTTTGTACTGTTAACTTCTGTTTATATCAGTTTCCTCACCTGAAAAATGAGGGTAATAACAGCACCTACCTCCAGGGTCATTGTGCAGATCAAGTGAAATAGAATATGTAAAACACTTCCCAAGCTAAAATTTGTGCTTTAAGAAACCATACTAAATGCTAGCTATCTAGCCCAACCCTTTGTTTGTATAGATGACTATAGCCCCCAAAGGGGCTAAGAGACTTGGCCCAAGGTCATGGAAGCAGAGAAGGACAAACCTGAGGTTCAAACCTTCCCTTCAAGTTCAGCATGATAACATCAACACAGGATCATAGATATTGGGCAGGAAGGGACCTCAGAAGCTATCTAGTCCATGTTTTACAGATGAGGAAACTGAGACTCGGGGACATTAAATAGCTTGCCCAAGGTCATGAGGTTAGTAAACAAAGTTAGTAGACTTTGAACTCAAGTCCCCTGCCTGGAGAGCCAGGGTACTTTCCACTATACCATCAGTAAATAGTGAGCGGTCAAGTGGGCCTTCAAAGTAACCAAATTTCATTGTTATATACTCTTGACAAAACCCATTCTGGGGAGGGTTTTGGGGAGAAATATTGCTGTGTATAACCAAAGGAGGTCCTAAACTGCAAAGGAGAAGCATCTTCTACATTGGCCCCCAATGCCCTCTGGCAAGCACACAGAATGCTCTCCCCACCTCACCCTCTTTAGGTATTTAGCTAATGGAATCTTTTAGTCAGTGAGTCTTTCCCCTCTGGTGAGAATGTCTGCATGATGCACTACTGGTTGGAGAAATACCAGGCAATGCCACTGCAGGAGGTGGAATTGCCAGACAAGAACGATTGCACCCTTTGTTCTGTGGCTCTGGGGAGTCCAATGGCTTCCGAGGAGGCACTTCTAATTACACTGCCACTGTCAAGTCCCTCTCAGAGGGGGAATTCTTTTGCAATTGATTAATATGCCAATGTATGACCTAGATCAGGGGTGGGGAACCTTCGACACATGGTCTTCTAAATCCTTGGGTTCGGCCTTTGAACTAAGCCCAAGTTTTACAGAACAAATCCTTTTATTAAGGGTTTGTTCTGTAAAGTTTGAATTCAGTCAAAGGGCCCCACTTGAGGACCTAGAGGGCCCCATGTGGCCTCTAGGTGTCAGGTTCCCCACCCCTCATGTAGATCCATAAAGGCAATAGGGATAGTGGAGTGGAGTTTCTTGATTCCCTCAGTGGCAGAAAGGGCATCCCTGGGAATGCATTGGTAGGTTCCATTCAGTATGACATTGCTCTTGGGTTGAAAGCAATAAGTTCCTCTTGTCTTTTTTTTTTTGGCTAAACCCCAATACTGTGAGATCACATTTCAGTGATAAGATAAAATGGTGATTCATCATAACAGAAAAGCAAAGACTCTGAAAGTATCCATCTCCTCACCAGCAGCCTATCCCCACTGGGAGATGCCTCTGTCGTCAGGCCTTCCCTCCTGATTGATGAGTCCCTAGTCTGGACCACCATTTCATGAGTCACCCAGGTCATGCCCACTTCACTTCAGGCTCTGTTCCTGACTCTTAGGACTTTTCTACCTCCTCTCTATCAGTCTTCCCCCTTATTCTCCTAACCCACTGCCCTGCTCTCCAGTTTCTTCATATAATATCTTTCACCATTCAAATATAAGTTCCTTGAGGACAGATGCTGTTGTGTTTATTCACATTTGTATTCCTATATAGCACAGTACTGAAATATACAGTAAGTGCTTAATAAATGCTTCATTTATCAAGTCAGTGATTGCTAAGTATTCTAGAATGGGTATATCCTAATGCTGGCAAGCCCAAAGTCATGGACTTCCCTTGACAGCCTGTGATATGGCTTATCAAAGGCCATTGTTGGGGAGGGAGAAGGGGGGGGAGAACCTTGTAGAAACTGAGTATTCCCAAGGTTTGAATGTTTTTTTCTTTTAGGGTAGTTTGGGAAAACCCCACTCTTTCTATGGTTTATTATTCATGGAATGGGCCACACATTGGCAGAAAGATTACCAGCAGCACTGATAGTGACACTAGATGCTTTGTTTTCATATTTCTTTTTTTATCTACTCAGATATCTGATGCATTCAATGTAGGACTCTCTGGCATCTTTCTGTTGGTCCGTGTTCTGTATATCCCATGATCAGGATTTGTTTTAAATATGTACCACTCATGAGATCCTGGAAATCAGAGACCCCAGGAATGAATGAAAAAAGCAGTTATTAAGTATTTGCTATGTACGAGGCACTGTGCTAAACACTAGAGATACAGAAAGAAATGAGACAGTTCCTGACCTCAAGAAGATTATATTCTAATAGAGGAAGGCAACACAACAACCATAGAGATGTGAGAGACAGGAGTATATGTGTGGCAGTCAGATTTGGAAATAGTCTGGAAGTATGTGGTGACCTCACCTCTTCAAGAAAGAGAAGACAGATATTAAGCATTGGAAAGTTCTAGATTTAGAGAGTATCTTGATGGACCACTAAGCTTGAGGTTAGCTAAATGGAAAATGACTTGGAAAGTTTGTGCCACCTAGGTTTTCTTTCATATGTACCTCATCTTGGTATTTTGCTCCAGAATTTTCCTTTTTTTAAAAAAAAATACATCCTTAAAATACATTCTTATAGTCTAAAGCATGTAGCAGCAAGGAGCAGAAGGGGAAATTGTATCAGATTCTAGAATTAAGTGCTCAGTTGTGATGGCAGAAACAGGGGAGCTAAGCAGGCTATAAGACCAAGAAAGGTCAGATGGCCTGCTGTCTTTAGTTGGGATCAGTGAAAGTTTAGGAAGTTGGGAAAGGCAAAAAGCACTGGGCATTTGGATTGGTTTGGAGAAGGAGAAGGGATCAAATATAGGTGAGAATCGTCAGAGGTGGGATTTGACCCCAGGGCCAATGTCCTCTCCATTACTGCCTTCCTAGCAATCAGCATCCAAATTGGGTTGTAGGTGAAGCATGAATGATAAGGGATCATGACATGACATGACATCTTTCTTGCCAGATCTTCTCTCACTGTTTTGGTGTTTTACTTAAAAAAACTCTTTCAGTGGCCCCTATCAGATCCACAGTAAAATACAAACTCTTTTCCCTGCCATGTAAAGCCCTGCCCAATCTGTTTCCAGCCTCACTTCATTGACCTTCACTTTTTCTAAGTCTCTAACAACCCAGCTGTTTTTCCACACTTGTTATGTCATCTCCCCTCTCCATGCATATGTCCATGATGTCTTCCCTGCAGCTAGGCGATGCAATGGACAGAGCACTAGGCTTGAACTCAGGAAGATCTGAGTTCAAATCCTGCCTCAGATGCTTACCAGCTGTGTGATCCTAGACAAGTCACTTAACCCCCACATGCCTCAGTTTCCTTAACTGTAAAATGGAACTCCCAAGTGGGACAAAGCAAGAACTCATAATAAATAAGAACCATGTTCCACCATAGCTTCCCCTGACACAAGAATGTAACAAGGAATCACAGACGAGTACATGGAGTAAAAGTAAAAAGGAAGGACGTTTGAGTCATTGGACAAAAGTGGGAAGCATTTCTATTACTATAATATATTACTATCATTATTATATAGCTACCATCTATTACTATAATAATAGCCCCTACCTCCCAGGATTGTAGTGAGGATCCAAGGGGACAATTTTTTTTTTAGTAGGTCAAATTTCATTGCAGAATTTATATTAAAGTTGCAGAAGGTTTGACATTTTGAGAATTTTTTATTTTGATAGGCATCCTTCACACAGCTGCCAAAGTGATTTTCCTTAAGAGGTGACATGGCCATGTCACTTGCTGCTCAATAACCTTCTGGGCTCTCTGTTGTCTCTAAGGTCAATAATAAACTCCTATGTTTAGCCTTTAAAGCTCTTCATAACCTAGCCCCAACCTTTCCTGCCTTATTATGATCTGTGATTTGTGACTCTGTGATGGAATAAAATTGTCCTTTCAGTTGCCAATACATGATCCTCCATCTCCCAACTCTGAGCCTTTGCATTAATCATCCCCTGTACTCTCTCCTCCCCCCTAACACATAGAATCCTTTAATTCTTTTTTTTTAACTTTCAACATTTATTTTCACAAAATTTTGGGTTATAAATTTTCTCCCCTTTTGTCCCCTCCCCCCCCAAACCCAAGCATTCTAATTGCCCCTGTGACCAATCTGCTCTCTCTTCTATCCTCCCTTTCTGCCCTTGTCTCCGTCTTCTCTTTTGTCCTGTAGGGCCAGATAGCTTTCTTTACCCCTTAACCTGTATTTCTTATTTCCTAGTGGTAAGAACATTACAGTTGATCCTAACACTTTGAATTCCAACTTCTTTAGCTCCCTCCCTCTCCACCCCTTCCCTTTGGAGGACAAGCAATTCAATATAGGCCAAATCTGTGTAGTTCTGCAAATGATTTCCATACTAGTTGTGTCATATAGGACTAACTATATTTCCCTCCATCCTATCCTGTCCCCCATTACTTCTATTCTCTTATGATCCTTTCCCTCCCCATGAGTGTCGACCTCGGATTGCATTCTCCTCCCCATGCCCTCCCCTCTATCCTCCCCCCCACCCTGCTTGTGCCCTTGTCCCCCACTCTCCTGTATTGTGAGATAGGTTTTCCTATCAAAATGAGTGTGCATTTTATTCTTTCCTTTAGTGGAATGTGATGAGAGTAGACCTCATGTTTTTCTCTTGCCTCCCCTCTTTATCCCTCCACTAATAAGTCTTTTGCTTGCCTCTTTTATGAGAGATAATTTGCCCCATTCAATTTCTCCCTTTCTCCTCCCAATATTTCTCTCTCACTGCTTGATTTCATTTTTTTTTTTTAAGATATGATCCCATCCTCTTCAATTCACTCTGTGCACTCTGTCTCTATGTATGTGTACGTGTGTGCATGTGTGTGTGTGTGTACTCCCACCCAGCACCCAGATACTGAAATGTTTCAAGAGTTACAAATATTGTCTTTCCATGTAGGAATGTAAACAGTTCAACTTTAGTAAGTCCCTTATGACTTCTCTTTGCTGTTCACCTTTTCATGGTTCTCTTCATTCTTGTGTTTGAAAGTCAAATTTTCTTTTCAGCTCTGGTCTTTTCATCAAGAACACCTGAAAATCCTCCATTTCATTGAAAGACCATTTTTTCTCCTGAAGTATTATACTCAGTTTTGCTGGGTAGGTGATTCTTGGTTTTAGTCCTAGTTCCTTTGACTTCTGGAATATCCTATTCCATTCCCTTCGATCCCTTAATGTAGAGGGTGCTAGATCTTGTGTTATCCTGATTGTATTTCCACAATACTTGAATTGTTTCTTTCTAGCTGCTTGCAATATTTTCTCTTTCACCTGGGAATTCTGGAATTTGGCCACAATGTTCCTAGGAGTTTCTCTTTTTGGATCTCTTTCATGCGGTGTTCTGTGGATTCCTTGAATATTTATTTTGCCCTCTGGTTCTAGAATCTCAGGGCAGTTTTCCTTGATAATTTCATGGAAGATGATGTCTAGGCTCTTCTTTTGATCATGGTTTTCAGGTAGTCCCAGAATTTTTACATTGTCTCTCCTGAATCTATTTTCCAGGTCAGTTGTTTTTCCAATAAGATATTTCACATTATCTTCCATTTTTCCAATCTTCTCGCTATGTTCTGTGATATCTGTCTTTCTCATAAAGTCCTTAGCGTCCATCTGTGCCATTCTAGTTTTGAAAGACCTATTTTCTTCAGTGAGCTTTTGAATCTCCTTTTCCATTTGGCTAATTCTGCTTTTGAAAGCATTCTTCTCCTCATTGGCTTTTTGAACCTCTTTTGCCAATTGAGTTAGGCTAGTTTTCAAGGTGTTAATTTCTTCAACATTTTTTTGGTTCTCCTTTAGCAGGGAGCTGATCTGCTGTCCATGCTTCTCTTTCATCCCTCTCATTTCTCTTCCCAGTTTTTCCTCCACCTCTCTAACTTGATTTTCAAAATTCTTTTTGAGCTCTTCCATGACCTGAGCCCATTGGGTGGGCTGGGACACAGAATCCTTGATTTCTGTGTCTTTGCCTGATGGTAAGCATTGTTCTTCCTCATCAGAAAGGAAGGGAGGAAATGTCTGTTCTCCAAGAAAGTATCCTTCAATAGTTTTATTTCTTTTCCCTTTTCTGGGCATTCTCCCCAGCCAGTGACTTGACCTCTGAATATTCTCCTCACACCCACCTCGCCTCCTGGTCCTCCCAGCCAGCGTTTGGGGACTGAGATTCAAATGCTGCTTCCCGCTTTAGGGCTTTTGGCCGGGGCAGGGCTGCTATTCAATGTGAGAATTAAGTTCATGTGGTCAGGTCAGGGCAGGGCCTCCTCTCAGGCTCAGTTCCCTCAGGGGGTTTATGTACAGACCTTCCACAATGGATCCAGGCTCCCGCCCGCTTGGGGAGCCCCTGTCTGCAGCCGCCTCTCAGCTTCTATCTCCCGGGGGGGGCCTGAGCCATGGGGGCACCCCACTCCCCTCTCAACCCGCCAAAGAGACTCTCTCACCGACCCCCGTCACCTGTGGGTGGAGGGGCTTGTGCCGCTGCTGGAGATCCCGTCCCTGAAGCCTGCTCGGATCTGCACCTCTTGGAGCCGCGGCTGCCGCAGGTCTGGGCTGGGCTCCGCATCTGCAGCGCGACGGACCTTTTGCGAGAGGTTTGCAGGTCCCTCTGTGGGTGGAGGGAACCGCGTGGCCGCTGGAGATCCCGTCCCCGTAGCCCACTCGGATCTTTTCCTCACGGTGTCGCGGCCGCTGCAGGGCTGCACTCTGCTCCCAGTCCCAGCACCCAGTCCGCAGCGTGAAGGACCCCCCGCGAGAGGTTTGCAGGTCTCTCCGGAACAGAAATCTCCCTCGCTCCAATATTCCGTGGCCTCTGGGTGCAGAATTCACCGTGAGTTGGTCCCCTCTAGCCGTTCTGTGAGTTGTGGGTTCGGAGCTATGTGTATGTGGGTCTTTCTACTCTGCCATCTTGGCTCCGCCCCCCCAACAATTTTTATAAAGTGTTAAGCACAGTTCCTGGTATGTAGATGGCATTTAATCAATGTTTATTTCCTTCTTTTCTTCCTTCCTTCCTTCCTTCCTGGGCTCAGAATGCTTTCCCTCTTCTTCTCTATTTTTCAAAATCCCCTTTGCTTCAAGGCTCAGCTCAGATTCCAAGATCTCCAGGTGGTGTTCCTTGATCCTTTTCTCTCACCTCACAGTCATCAAGCATTTTTTCCTTTGAATTATACTCACTTGTGTTCACGTGGCTTCCCCAAACTCCTGAATTCAAATTCCTTGAAGTTAGAGACTTTGATTTTTTACCTTTGAACCCCCAGCACCTACCACAGTGCTTTGCACATAGTAGTAGTGCTTGTTTGAAGGGAATATACTTGAGACCCACAGTTTGTCAAGAATATAAGACACCACTGTTAAAAATCTTTTATCCTGTTTGCTTCAAGGGATATTTCAGTTTCTCTCAATGCTCTTGTTATGTGAATTCTAATTAGCTGAGTTAATCACAAAATTCAACCCTGGAAAGGACCTCAGGAGTCATCTGTTAGTCTAGTTTGCTACTGAAGAAATGTCCTGTACCTCTCTATTGTTTTTTTTGTGTGTTTAAATGGAAGCAGATGAATGGGATGATTTCTAACATTCCTTCCAGTGCCACATCTATGATGCTCTGATATTCCATGATCCCTCTGTAACATCCCAGATTGAGTGGATATTCACCTTCCACTTGACAAGGAACTCTGCCTACCAGACTTGTCCATTCAAGTTTTAGACAGCTCTGATAACCCAAAGAAGCCATTTCTAAACAAGGCGAAAGCTCACACTTTATTCATCTATTTGCCAGAATACTTGAGAGGGGGATTGCATGACTATACAGATCCAGCAAAATTCCATTCTGCTTGTCACACAGGATGTTGCTTTGGTTATTTGCAAACAGGTGTGATCCAAGCTGGCTTTCAGAAGGACCACCTTGATCGCTGTGAACTACGCTGG
This sequence comes from Notamacropus eugenii, assembly GCF_028372415.1. Classification (NCBI taxonomy): domain Eukaryota; kingdom Metazoa; phylum Chordata; class Mammalia; order Diprotodontia; family Macropodidae; genus Notamacropus; species Notamacropus eugenii. Next base: position 237,872,340 of record NC_092875.1, on the reverse strand, counting down.
ACAAAAACCTTATTCAAAACAAAATGCTGGGGCATTTCTGCAGCAGCTTCAAGTAGGACAAAGCAAGAACTCATAATGAATAAGGACCATGTTCCACAGCAGCTTTCCCTGACACAAGACTGTAACAAGGAATAATCACGGGCAGGTACATGGACTAAAAGTAAAAAAGGAAGAACTTTTGAGTAATGGTGACAAAGGTGGAAAGAACTTCTATTGCTAAAAAAGTGGGAAGATGAGGAAAAGAGAGGAAATAAATATGATCAAAGCTGTAATTGATATTCTGAGCTATAACTAAGGTGAGACAATTGGGGCTTTGTTCCATGAAGTGAAAAGCATTTGCAGTTCTTCAGAAGCATAGAAATAACTGAGTTTAGCTCTGAGAAAGAATGATTACTTAATATAGAAAACTACCAGGGAAAGAGTGCATGCCATCCCTTTCCTCTCCCAGATTTAGAAGCAGCAGCCTTCCCAGCAAGAGCATTGGAGTGCCCCCACTGTCTCTCCTCATAGAGTTTAACTCATCCTTTTCCCTGCTATTGTTGAGAACACGTTGTCTTAGAATACTGAGAATGCTATTTCAGCAAAAGATCATGAAGCATCTGAGATTATAGGGCAAACCTTGCAGATCAGCATTATGGGAATGGGTAAGGGAAAACTGAAGATTGGTGTTGACTCTTCGGATCCGAGTTCAATTACAGTCATATTTCTGGTTCTGATACTTATTGCATGACCCAGACAAATCACTTCTCTGTGCCTCAGTTTCCCTACCTCTAAAATAGAGAAAATAATACTTGATGATATTTGCACTATGATATAATATTGAAAAGAAAGTACTTTATAAAGTGCAAAGTACTATAGAAATGTGACTCATGGTTATTACAACGAAAGCCCCTTAAAGAGTTCAAAAATAGAGACAGACTTCAGCCTGTTGAGTGACAAATTTAGGTTCAAAAGCTGTCTCTTCCCCCCACCCCCATCACCACCCAAAGCAAACATGTTAATTGTTAACTCTACTAGCTTCCAATTCCAACTCCTCCAACATCCTACTTCCTCTTTACCTGGAATCATGCACTGGGGAGATTGAAGGGGAAGATAGTTTAGGAGCTGAGGCAACGTGGTGAGGCAGGGGATAGAATACTAGAATCAGACCTGAGTTCAAATCCAACCCAGATACCTACTAGCTGGATGACCCTAGGCAAGTCACTTAACCTCTGCCTACCTCAGTTTCCTCAACTATAAAATGAGGAAAATAATTGCACCTGCCTTCCAGAGTTGTGAGGATCAAGTGTGACAATATTTGTAAAATGCTTTGCACAGTGTCTGGAACATAGTAAGCTCTATATTAAAAGCTTGCTCCCTCACTCTTTCCCATTCGATACATGATTAAGATAGATTCCTAGGTGCCCCCATTACCTATTTAATTCAATGAAACCTTTTGAATTCTCTGAATGTCTGTCCATTTGTGAAAAAAGGGCAACTGCCCTATACCATTTTAAGGTGCTTGAATTCTAGGGGGGATAGTAGTTGCAGAGTTATTTAATCTTATAAGATCACAATTATAAATTATATCCTGGCCTCCCCCCCTCTTCTGCATAGTTCTTCATTTTGAAAGGTGGTTGTTGTTGTTTTTTTGATATAGTAGGTGTCTGACACGTATCACTGCAACCTAATCCTAAGAGCAAAGCTGTGTTTGATGCCTTTTGGAAGGGTGGGGTGGTTGGTGCAAAATTTAATCTAATGGATAAATGTATTAAATCTCAAGAGGTCAGTTCAATATTCTTTAAAGAGAACTGGCCTCTAGCCTAAGTGAAAATGCTTAGCCATCCTTGAGTGAGGAAGGCTTGTACTGGAAATGTTGTAATGTTATATGATTATTCCAGGATGTCCTATTTATTGCTGCTCACTCATCTGCCATATCCATTGTAATGTTTTAAACAAATTTTGCATCTTGGGTAATGGAAAAGGCTATGTGTAGGGAATTTAAATTTAATTTTCTTGATTGAATAGAGAAGTTAATGGCTTAATCCTGAGCCCTGTTCACTAAATTGAATGGCACAAGGCCATCCAAATTTATGGAAAAGACCTCTGGGTTTGGAAGAACACTGAGTTTTTGACCTGAAGGAGGAATTGAAGACTTCAGTTTTATAGGTGACTTGAATGAGAATTGTAGGAGAGTTAGTCAAAGTCTCATCAGTTTGATGTAGTGGCTAGAAGGTTAGACTTGAAGTTGAAAAGAACTTGGTTCAAATCCTCCTTCTGAGACTTGCTAATTATGTGACTCTGGGCAAGTTACTTAATTTCTATAGTTTTCAGGCAATGTCTTTAGATATCTATGAAGTCACAGGGAGCTGCAATCTGTCTTGGTGGGAGTTCCTCACGTGGACAAAATCCCAGATCTTTCCTTCACATATTCAACTGAGAATATTAGACTATGAAGTCCAAGGGATTTATGAACCTTTGAGAGCATGGAAACAAGTCTCCTCACTTCTGGTGTCCCAGTCTCCTATTATTTGCTACTTTGAAAAAAAAAAAACGGTATTATCATGGCTATTTAAGCTGCCTTTCAGCTTTTAGAATTTTAATGCTTTCATTTTAAAATTTAAAAAACCGAGGGTCAAGGACACAAGGAGTTAGTGTCAGAGTTCAGGACTAGAATTGCCACTCTGGTTCTTTGTACTTTACCACATTGGTAGAGTTTGGATCTCATGAGAATTTTCATTTTCAGTTCTGAGTTTGAACAGTCTTAAGTAATACCTCCCTTGCTCATCTCAACTGTTCAATTAGTACTGTCCAAACATGGCAAGGAAATGCCTTGAAAAATCCTAGTCACAAGGGACTTCTGTTTAAGACAGCAGCCTGAAGAAGAAAAAAATATACTGCCCAGTTTTTACGTGCCTACTTTAGCAAAAATGTAAAAGTAGCACCAGACTGAATAATGGTCAAGAAATTCAGTGAAACACTGTAATAAAGGATTTCATCTAGCCCAGAACTGTGCAAAAAGTCAGTCAGCAGCCCATCGGTGATAAGAACAGGGTCCCACAGAAAAGCTAGCATCAGGACAGGCAAAGAGGAAGAAGCCCTCCCAATACGGGTCATCTGAATTAAGTCATACTCTATGTGGAAAAAAAACAGAGGAAACAGAATGAAACCTTGTGATCAGAACCCACAGTATTAAGAACTTGGAAGCATGATAGAAGTATCAGCAATCAGTTTGCAAAAGCAGAGGTCAGATTGGGACATGCCAGGCCTACAGGCACTAGGAGTCTGTGGCAATATAACTTGAGATTCCACAGAAGACCCTGAAGATCCAGCATTTTAAACCTCAGAGATAAAGAGTGTCCCAAAACCTACCAGTGCTCTGAGCACTGATACACCCTAGGGTTGAGAAGTCAATGCTGAGTCTAGATGACTCAGAATGACCAATCATAGCAAACTACCCAACCCAAAAGTGCAGGAAGGGCTCTGGCACAAAGTCCTAATTTAGAAATGAAGCCTGGATATATGAGAAAACAGGAGAAACTGAACACTCTAAAGAATTATTATAGATCCAGAGACATCCAAATATTCAGTCCAAAAGAAGTAACTTCACAACACCTACAGATACTAAAGAGTGGGGGAAAAAATGATTGGAGATAAGGAGTTCAAGCTAAAAAATTAAATAATTAATCAAATAATCAAATAATTAAATAAAAAATTAAATAATCAATTAAATAATTGATAATTAAATAATTAATTAAATAATGTGATGGAGTAAATAAGAATTCTTGAGGAAAAGAATTGGAAGGAGAATAAACAGCTGGGAAAAGAAAGTGGTCAATGGCACCCAAGTAGCTTCTTGAAAATTAGAAAAGAACAAACAAATCAATGAATCTATGAGACAACAAGAAATAGTAGAACAAATTCCTAGATACTGTATTTCAAGAAATTGTACGTGAAAATTGCCCAGACTTATTAGAACTAGAGGACAAAGTAAAAACAGAACGAATCCATCAGTGACCCATGAAAGAAATCCCAACAGGAAAAATCCCAGGAATATCTTAGCCAACATCTAGAATTTCCAGGTAGAAGAAAAAATTCTTCAAAGAGCCAGAAATAATTCAAATACCAAGAAATGACAGTCAGGATTACATAATTAGTTCCTTCAGCTACAAATGAGAGGAAATCTTGGCATATGACATTCCAGAAGATAAAGGCTTACAACTAAGAATAACCTAGCCTGCAAAGCTGAGTATAATCTTACAAAGGAGAAAGAATCTTTAATAGAATAAAGAATTTTTAAGCTGAGCAAATAAAGACCAAAGCCCAGCAGAAACTCTGAAATTCAAACACAATTCAAGAAGCCTGGTAAGGTAAATAGATCTGAGCAATTAAAAGGGGCTTAAATGCTGTTGATGAAGTGCTAACGCTCCAATAGAGAAGAAAATAAGAGTTTGCTTAGACCTTTAATATCTCCAAAGGTCATAAAGGAATTAAATAAGACCAGCACATAAAGGAATTGGGATTTGTTCAGATGGATTTCAGAGAGGAAAGAAAGGGGAAAGTAAAAGGAATATACTAGGGTAGAAAAGAGATCAAATTTACTGTTTCTCAAAATTGGAATACATAAACATATACAAACAAAATAGAAGTGTTTATAAAGAAGACATTGGATGAGCTAATTACTTACATGAACCAGACAAAAGAGTTGAATAGAGATAGAGAGTTTGTTGTAGAAATATACCAAAATGAGCAGGTAAACAGAGAGAGAGAGAGAGAGAGAGAGAGAGAGAGAGAGAGAGAGAGAGAGAGAGAGAGAGAGAGAGAGAGAGAGGGAGAGAGAGGATTAGGGAGGACAATAACATGGGAAAAGGAATACTCAAAGTCCTATAGGAGGAAAAGAATGAGTAAGAAATAACGATCAGAATCTGAATGAAAGGAAAGAAGTAAGTGCAGTGAAACTAAAAAATAGTTATAATTATGAGTGAGTAGCATTAAGCATATTTTGCATTTACCCCTGGCTTCTTCCTTATAGAGTGGAGAACGGGGAGCAAAGAGAGGAAAAAGCATAAGAAGAAACAACAAATGAAAATACCTAAATACCAATCAGTGGAAAATGTTAAGTTTGAACTTGCCCATTGAACAAAAAAAGGCTAGCAGAAAAGATTAGCAAAATTGAACATTTTGTTGTTTATAAGAAATATTCTTGAAGCATAAATATTTACATAGTTGTAAATGAAACAAAATTTATTATGCTTCAAGTGAACTTTAAAAAGCATGGCTAGAAATCATGGTTCTACATAGGTAAAAAAAAATAAACATGGTTAAAGAAACTACATTATGCTGAAAGACATCCTAGGCAATGAAATAACATGAGTACTTAATATGCATGTACCAAATGAACTAGCACCTATGTACTTTTTTTAAAAATCCAGTTACGGGGGAAATAACATTATGATAGATGGGGACCCCCAACATGCATTTTTTGGCCCCAAATAATATAACAAAAATGAAGGAATTATATAAAATTTTAGACAAAATAGGTATTCCAGATCTTTTGTAATTACTGAATGGGAATAGAAAGGAATATACATGCATTTTAGATTTGTGTTGTACTTTTACAAAAATCAAGCAACATAAATTGAAAGTTTCTATGCAAATAATATCATTGAAATTAAACTAAAAAGGAAAAAAGAGATGGGAACCAAGTCGGTAATTTCATTGGTACTTGGGGGAAGAGAAGAAACATTAATGTAGCACCTACTAAGTGCCGGGTAACCAGGCTAAACACCTTATAAACATCTAATTTGATCTTCACAACAGCTGTGAGGGATAGGTGCTATTATTATCCCCATTTTACCATTGAAAAAACTTGGGCAAAGAGAGGTTAAGTAATTTGTCCATGGTCACACAGCAAGTAAGTAGCTGAGGTTGTATATGAACTCAGGTTTTCCTGACTCCAGGGCTAGCATTGTACTGTGCCACCTAGCTCTTAGGTGAGGGAACTCCTACTAATTCAGGTTATCACCTTCTCTGTAGCTTATATATTCTTAGTTGCCTAGAGCACTGAGCACCTCATGAGCACCTCGTATCCAGCATACTGACAAAGATGACGGAAGAAAATGACAGTTGTGGAGGACAGGAATGGACATACTGTTGGTAGGGATGTGAATTGGTAAGGTAATTTGGAGCTTTACCTAAAAATTCACTAAACCATGTATACACTTTGACTCAACAATATCACTGTTAGGCTCATGCCCTAAAGAGAGTTTAAAAAGAAGAAAAAGATCTATATGTACAAATCTTTTTATAGTAGCATTTGTTGAAGCAAAGACCTAGAAATGAAGGGGAAACCCAAAAATTAAGGTATCAGAATGTAATGGCATATTATTGCTAAGGTATCAGAATGTAGTGGCATGTTATTGCACTGTAAGAAATTATAAAAGGGATAATTTCAGAGAAACATTGGAAGACACATATGAACTGACACAGTAAAGTAAGCAGAACGCAGAGAACAATTATACAATAGCACCAGCATTCTCAAGGAAAGCATTAATCTTCATATCTGTAACTCTGCAAGCAGGAGAGACCCTAAGCAACATTCTGAAGTAGCTGGAATTTTCTTTCCACAGTCTTTATACTCTTTTCAAAAGTGGTCTATTCCTCTAATTTCTCCTTGCTGCCTCCACACAGCTCTCTGTAGCACTCCACAGAGGCTTCTCCACCCAGAAGCAGGCATCAACCTAGCTCTGGACTCCAGTTCTAGATTCCAAATTCACAGTTTCCCCACGTTCTTACTTATCCTGGTTCCAGTGCCTTAAAGCCTTGTTGTTTTAGTTTTGCAAGGTGAAAATGAACAAAACTGATAAACTAATATGTAACTTGTTAATAGGTGCTAGATATTATAGAGGGCTAGTCCTTGACTCTTTCTCCTGTCCAAGATACTATGACTACAATTTAGTAGTGGCTTTCTAAGACAAATTCTCTGGTTTTGCTGTTCAGCATTCACAGTGGGAATTGCAGTTCAGACCGAAGGAGACAGTGGCTTCAGACTGGCCAACAATATAAACTTTTAGGACAGGTAAGACCTAACAGCACATCCTATAGGTGAAAACATTTTATGTCTCTCCAACGTTATGGATGCTTAAGCCTGCCAAAGAGGGCTCTCTGACTAGAATCACCAAAGATTGCCTGGAGAGGTCAAAGCAGATGCCCTCAACCTTGCAGTGGCAATAACTATAATTGAATGTACAAGGGGCAACTCCAAGTTAGAAGTTCTCTGTTAATCAGAGGCTTGAAGATCACTTTTTTGCATAATCATCAGTGGGAATTCTTTTAGTGTATGGGTAGGACCGGATAGATGCTGATGTCTCATCCTTAAATGCTGTGATTCTCTGAGTAGTGAAACAAACAACAGATTTAGTGTTAAAGGATGTCGCTTCAAGTCCTAATTCTGCCATTTATCTCTGTATTAGACAAGTCACTTGCCTTCTCTGGTCCTCAGTTAACTCATCTGTAAAATGAGGAAATTGGATTGAATGATTTTAAAAGTCCCTTATCTCTCTAGATACTATGATGTTATTTTTGAGTTAGCTGCTGTTCATAATACTGTGCTCCCCCACATCCATCTACAAGTTCACTCTTTGGACAACTGGCTTACTTTTCCATGCTCCCTCCCCTCCCACCCCCCAGTAGATGAATTCCTCTTGACTGGCTTCCTCCCTTGTAGGACTTTGGTGCCCATTCTGGCTCCTGCTGTGTAAGTCACTGTCTCTAAATTCTGTCCAGCACTGAGGAATTAGGCCATTGGCTCAAGGGATGCTTGCCTTGTCAATGGTAACTGGGGGTGGACAGATGGCTCAGGGTTTCTTCCCAGGGCCATGATAGTCCTTTTGTAATAAAAAGACAGGTAGGTCAATTTTATAGGAGAATTATTTAATTGAAGAAAATTTTTTTTTACTCCTTTTCCTATTTATTTATTCTTTAAAATATTTATTTATTTTTAATTTTCAACATTCATTTCCACAAGATTTTGAGTTCCAAATTTTCTCTCCATCTGTCTGCTTCTTCCGCCCCAAAGCACCATGCATTCTGATTACCCTTTCCCCCAATCTGCCTTTCTATCACACCACTCCCTTTCCTTATCCCAGTCTTTATTTCTACATATAGATTTATATACCCCATTACCTGTATTTCTTATTTCCCAGTTGCAGGCAAAAACAATTCTCAACATTTGTTTCTAAAACTTTGAGTTTCAACTTCTCTTCCTTCCTCCCTCTCCACTCATCACCACTGAGAAGGCAAGCAATTGAATATAGGCTATATATGTGTAGTTGTGCAAAAGACTTCCATAATAGTCATGTCGTGAAAGATTGACTATATTTCCCTCCATCCTATCCTGCCCCCCATTTATTCTATCCTCTCTTTTGACCCTGTCCCTCCACAAAAGTGTTTACTTCTAATTACCTTCTCCTCCCATTTGCCCTCCCTTCTATCATCCCCCCCACACCCCTTATCCCTTTCTCCCACACTTTCCTGTAGTGTAAGATAGATTTTCATACCAAATTGAGTGAGCATGCTATTCTCTCCTTAAGCCAAATGTGATGAGAGTAAGCTTCACTTTTTCCCTCTCACCTCCCCACTTTTCTCCTCCACTGAAAAAGCTTTTTCTTGCCTCTTTTATGAGAGATAATTTGCCCCATTCCATTTCTCCTCCCAATATAATCCTCTCTCACCCCTTAATTTTATTTTTTTATATATCATTCCTTCCTATTTCAACCCACCCTCTGTCTGTGTGTGTGTGTGTGTGTGTGTGTGTGTATGTAATCTCTCCAACTGCCCAAATACTAAGAAAAGTTTCAAGAGTTACAAATATTATCTTTCCATGTAGGAATGTAAACAGTTCAACTTTAATAAGTCCCTTGTGATTTCTCTTTCCTGTTAACCTTTTCATACTGATCTTGATTCTTGTGTGTGAAAGTCAAATTTTCTTTTCAACTCTGGTCTTTTCATCAACTTGACATCTTGATCATGCTTGAAAGCCCTCTATTTCATTGAATGACTATTTTTCCTCTGAAGTATTTTACTCAGTTTTGCTGAGTAGATGATTCTTGGTTTTAATTCTAGTTCCTTTGACTTCTGGAATATCATATTCCAAACCCTTCAGTCCCTTAATGTAGAAACTGCTAGATTTTGTGCTACCCTGATTGTATTTTCTCAGTACTCAAATTGTTTCTTTCTGGCTGCTTGCAATATTTTCTCTTTGACCTGGGAACTCTGGGATTTGGCTATAATGTTCCTGGGAGTTTCTCCTTTTGGATCTCTTTCAGGAGGTGATTGGTGGATTCTTCTTTTTTTTTTTTTTATTGTGAGGCTGTGGGACCCCAGTGAAAAAGCAGAAAGGTTTTTTTTATTTTAAGTTTTCAACATTCATTTCCACAAACTTTTGAATTCCAAATTTTCTCTCTATCTCTCTCCTCTCCCCACCCCAAAATGCCTTAATTCTGATTACCTCTTCCACCAATCTTCTCTCCCTTCTAACACCTCTCCCTTCCCTTATCCCCATCTTCTCTCTTGTCCTGTAGGGCAAGATAAATTTCTATACCCCATTACCTGTATTTCTTATTTCCCAGTTGCATGCAAAAACAATTCTCAACATTTGTTCCTAAAACTTTGAGTTCCAGCTTCTTTCCTCCCTCCCTCTCCACTCATCCCCACTGAGAAGGCAAGCAATTCAACATAGGCTATATATGTGTAGTTTTGCAAATGACTTCTGTAATAGTCATATTGTTTAAGACTAACTATATTTCCCTCCATTCTATCCTGCCCCCCATTTATTCTATTCTCTCTTTTGACCTTGCCCCTCCACAAGAGTGTTTACTTCTAATTGTTCCCTCCTCCCATTTGCCCTCCCTTCCAATGTACCCCCCACCCTGTTTATCCCCTTCTCCCCTACTTTCCTGTAGTGTAAGATGGGTTTTCATGCCAAATTGAGTGTGCATGTTATTTCTTCCTTGAGCTACATGTGATGAGAGTAAGCTTCATTTTTTCCCTCTCACCTCCCCCTCTTTTCCCCTCCATTGAAAAAGCTTTCTCTTGCCTCTTTTATGAGAGGTAATTTGCCCCATTCCATTTCTCCCTTTCTTCTCCCAATCTATTCCTCTCTCACTCCTTAATTTTATTTTTTTTAGATATGATCCCTTCCTATTCAACTCACCCTGTGCTCTGTGTGTGTGTGTGTGTGTGTATGTATGTGTATGTGTGCATAATCCCTCCAACTGCCCAAATACTGAGAAAAGTTTCAAGAATGACAAATATTGTCTTTCCATGTAGGAATGTAAATAGTCCAACTTTGGTAAGTCCCTTGTGATTTCTCTTTCCTGTTTACATTTTTATGCTTCTCTTGATTCTTGTGTTTGAAAGTCAAATTTTCTTTTCAACTCTGGTCTTTTCATCAACAATGTTTGAAAGTCCTCTATTATATTGAATGACCACTTTTCCCCTGAAGTATCATACTCAGTTTTGCTGGGTAGGTGATTCTTGGTTTTAATCCTAGTTCCTTTGACATCTATAATATTATATTCCAAACCCTTCAATCCCTTAATGTAGAAGCTGCTAGATCTTGTATTATCCTGATTATATTTCCACAATACTCAAATTATTTCTTTCTAGTTGCTTGCAATATTTTCTCCTTGACCTGGGAACTCTAAAATTTGACTACAATATTCCTAGGAGTTTCTCTTTTTGGATCTCTGTAAGGAGGTTATCAGTGGATTCTTTCAATATTTTGCCCTCTGGTTCTAGACTATCAGGGCAGTTTTCCTTGATAATTTCATGAAAGATGATGTCTAGGCTCTTGTTTTGATCATGGCTTTCAGGTAGGCCCATAATTTTTAAATTACCTTTCTTGGATCTGTTTTCCAGGTCAGTTGTTTTACCAATGAGATATTTCACATTGTGTTCTATTTTTTCATTCTTTTGGTTTGGTTTTGTAATTTCTTGGTTTCTCATAAAGTCATTAGCTTCCATCTGCTCCATTCTAATTTTTAAAGAACTATTTTCTTCAGTGAGGTTTTGAATCTCCTTTTCCATTTGGTTAATTCTGCTTTTTAAAGCCGCCTTCTCTTCATTGGCTTTTTCGACCTCTTTTGCCATTTGGGTTAGCCTGTTTTTAAAGGTGTTATTTTCTTCAGCATTTTTTTGGGTCTCCTTTAGCAAGCTATTGATTCGCTTTTCATGCTTTTCTTGCATCTCTCTCATTTCTCTTCCCAATTTTTCTTCCACCTCTCTTACTTGATTTTCAAAAGCCTTTTTGAGCTCTTCCATGACCTGAGACCATTGCATATTTCTTTTGGAGGTTTTGGATGTAGAAGCCTTGACCTTGATGTCTTTCCCTTATGGCATGCTTTTTTCTTCCTCATCTGAAAGGATGGAAGAAAATACCTGTTCACCTAGAAAATAACCTTCTATAGTCTTATTTTTCCCCCCTTTTTTGGGCATTTTCCCAGCCAGATACTTGACTTTTGAGTGTTTTGTTGAGAGTAGGGTATTCTCTGGGGACCTATAAATTCTCAGTTCCTCCCAAGTGGCACAATAATGGGAGAGGAGTTTACTCCTCTCTTGGCCTCTGGTCTGGAAGCAATCTCAAGCTTTTCTGCCCAGGATCTGTGAGTAGGGTTCCTTTTCCACAACCAACTCCAGCTCCACCAACTAGCTCCTCCTCACCCCAGGACCACCACTCAGGGCTGAGATCCAGATAAGTGGCTCAATTCCCCCAGGGTCATTAGGCCAAGGGCTCCAAAAAATGGATGCCACCACTGCCTGGGGCTAGAGCTAGGGCAGGACCCTGTTCCCTTCTCACCCAGGTGAAAGAGCTTTCTCACTGACTTTTGAAGCTGTCTTTGGTATTTGTAGGGTAAGAAATCTGTGGAGTCTGTGGGGTGATTCCACACCCTGAAGCCTACTTTGGTCCTGTCTGAGCCGTGCCACTTGGCCAAGGCTGAGCTGTGCTCTGAGACAGATGCGATAGACCTTTCCTGTCTTGGGCTAGAAATCTCTTTCACTCTGTCATTTTGTGGCTTCTGCTTCTCTAGAATTTGTTTAGAGTCATTTTTTACAGGTATTTAATGGGCTGTTGGGGGAGAGCTTCTACAGGTCCATCTGTCTTTCTACTCTGCCATCTTGGCTCCAACCACTGCAGACAAATGACTATACCAGTCTTTCATGTTGTCCCTGAGACAGCAGATACTAACTCTTGATATTTGGACTGAGGCTAAGAAGGAGCCTTCAGTAACTCATGTTGACTTGGCTCTGACAGGCTTACTATTATTAGTTTACATTTATGAAGCACTTTCTTCAAAACAACCTTGGAAGGTAGGTATTGCAAATATCATTCTCACTTTTTTAACAGAAAACTGAAGCACAGAGATCACATAATTTGTCCAGAGTCACTCAGTTGTATGTGTTCAAGTTGGAATTCAGACTCAGGATCTTGGCACTGGAATCCATACATAAACAAAAAGCCACTTTACAACCTAACAAGTGGTCCCCCAGCCTCGGCTTGGAGTTCTCTGGGGAAGAGTCCACTAACTTCTAAAGATGCTCATTCCACTCTTGAGATAGCTTTAGTTACTAGGAAGTTGTATTCCTTACCTTGCCTTTCTTGAAACTTCCACTCATTACTCCTTGTTTTGACCTCTAGTTTCAAACTAAAAAAAAAGATTTTTTTTCCCATTCAAATGCTTGAAGAGTGTTATCATATCCCTTCTGCCAAGTCTTCTCTAGAATAAACACCTTCCATTTCTTTGACTAATCTTTATATGGCATGATCTCAAGGTCCTTCACTATCCTGATTGCCATCCACTGGAAGCTCTATAGCTTGACAATGCCATTCCTAAAATGTGGAATCTCGAACTAAACAGAACACACTCCAGTTGTATCTAACCAGGGCAGAGCTACAGAAACATCACCCTCTGTTCTGGATAATAGTTGCCTCTCAGTTCATCATAGGATCATATCAGCTTTTTAGATTTCCTTATCCATTTGCACTGTGTATACCTTTTGGTGGTGTTCACCTATTTTCAGTCATGTTTGACTCTGTGGCCCCATATGGAGTTTTCTTGGCAAAGATACCAGAGTGGTTTGCTATTTCCTTCTCGAGGTCATTTCACAGATAAGGAAACTGAGGCAAGCAAGATTAAGTAACTTGCCCACTGTCACACAGCTAAGAAGTATCTGAGGCAGATTTGAGCTCAGGAAGAGGAGTCTTCCTGACTTCCAGCCCCAGAATTCTCTCTGGAGTGCCACCTAGTTGCCAAAAGAGAGTGGTACGTTGTTGTTGGTTTTTTCCAAATTTATTAATTTATTTGTTTTCAGTTTTCAACAATCACTTCCATAAGTTCTACATTCTCTCTCCTTCCCTTCCCTACTCCTTCCCTCCTTCTCTCTCCCCAAGATAGCATTCAATCTTTTATGGGATGTACACATACATTCCTATTAAACACATTTTCACACTAGTCATGTTGCATAGAAGAATTAAAACAAATGGGAGAAACCATGAGAAAAACAAAACAAAACATAACAAAGGAGAAAATAGTCTACTTCATCCTGCTTTCTGACTCCGTAGTTCTTTCAGGAGTAGTATATTGTAAGTGATTAATAAATACTTGATAACTGAGACCTGCATTTCTGATTAACCTCTGGTATAAACCATTGACTCCCTGAGTTTACAATGCACTAACCCAATTCTCCCCACCCTCCCCAACCCCTCCCCAGCCTTAGGATCAATTCAGGACTAGTGATTCCAAGAACAATGCTTTTCCCACCACACCAAACTCCTCTCTAAAGTAGCATATGGTGCTGTCAGCATGGTGTTAACCAAATTTAATGATAATTGTCATTGGTTCTTCCACTTCAGAAACTATATCAAGTTGCTAAGTGAAATGGTTCAGTGTATCCAATCCTGTAGATCATTTTTCTTCACCAAGCAACTTTACCTCCCTTGATTAATAAAAAAAACTGACTCATTATAACATTTCTTGATTTTTTGCCCTCTATTCTCCATGTGCCAGGAGTTTCAGAGAATGAGTAATGCAACTGGCTGAAGATTGACCAAGAAACCATACTGAATTGTCTAAGAAAATGATTTCATCCACTGCTTTCAATTTCTTTTGAACACCCATCAGTTTCACTGTATCAAATTTGTAATTGGAAAATGGCATGAGATTAATTATGGAAATGGTGTTCAATTTTTGTAGTCAATTAGCAAGCAGCTGCACAAAGACCCCATTAATAATTTTATTGTACTGTAAATATTGCTCTGAGCCTTGATTTAGTATATTTAGACTTTTAAAGATAATTTGATTAACATTGTCTTTCAAATAAATTTGACATTCAAGGAGAGGATAGATTTACTTTGGATTTTATATTAATGCTTATTAAATTATTATTGATTTTCTATCCAGGACCAATATCTAGGCAAGACAGTTTTCCTTCAAAGATCCCTCCAAGGTATTTGTCATTAAGATTAGCTCATATGATTTCAGGATAAACAGAAGCTCCTTCACAATCTATGTCCTCTCTTACAAAGACCTTTTCTTAGAATCCATGGGAGTTGTCTTTAAATCCCAAAGATTTGTTTTATGTCCCCCTCTGGAGACTTTGCCATTTTTTTTTTTTAATTCATCTATCTAACATCAGAAAAGGGAGACTTGATATGAGCTCTTAGAGTTGGACACAGGTAGGGTTAAACTTTTTGGCAAAGCTATTAGCATGCCCTTTTCTGCCTTTCTAATGGCTCTCCCTTCTTACCTGCTGATGTTGTGTCCTCTTGCTGTCTCTTCCAATAGTCTCCACCTGGCTTTGTAGGGAAGGCTGGGCAGCTATGCTCCAGGGACATAAAAGGAACAGCCATAGCCAAAGAACCCCTAAGAACTATACCATTTGCTCTTCTACACTAAATCTGCTTGAATTCAGCCCATAAAGTATAGGAGAAGTTATCATGATGTTAGAGTTAGCAAACTCAAACTGAATTATACAGTGATGCTATTTCAAAGAGAGCGTTAGTAAGAGAACATTGAAAGCAGGGGCCAGGTGGAACCACTCCACTTGTAGGAGTGATATAATTGCGGTTTGATGCTCCTGCACATTTAACCATTTTGTCTTTGTCAGAGCTACTGGTTACCAGTCTTCTGGGAGGGGCAGCCTCAAGAGCATGGGTGATACCTGTGTCCCTGGCATTATCTGTTTATCGATGCTTTAAATATACTTATCCATGTTTATTCATCACCTGTTAAGTACTTAGATATAAAATACGTGGCAAAAATTTTAGGTGAAATTTGTCATATTCCCAGCCCCCACTGTAGGGGACTGAGGAGATGGAAGGTCCTTTTCTACCTTTCTGATGGTCCTCCCCACCCTACCTCTAGGCATTATATATTCTCTTTCTGGTTCTTCCTGGACTATCTGACTTTATCTTTTCTTTATAGTGCTTCATATTCAGACATTTCTTTCCTCTTTTCCTTTCTCTATCAAAAGTTGCCATCAAACTGCTATTCTCCCCTCAGGGCTTGTTTTTCAAGATGCTTAATCTAGTTTGTTGCATTTAACCAGACTTTGAAGATACCACGTAGCAACCCAAGGGCAATGGTCCAGTTGGGGATTTCAGAACAGTGAGGGAGAGATTGAATAGGCAGGCACACTTGTCTTTGGGCAAGTGCTAAATCATTCCACCTGTAGTTGCTTACTCTGTCCATGTATAATGGGCTCTATACCTGCTCATTTTAGAGAATAAACTCCTTGAGTATAGACTCCTGTCTAATACATCCTGGTATCTCCCCTAGCATGGCCAGTGATTAATGTTTATGGAAAGAATTAATCACAGAACACGCATGGATCATGGATCTAGAGCATGAAGAGATTTTAGGGATCATCTAGTTCAACTACTCAACACTGCTGCTAAATCAATCTTCCTAAAATTCAGTAAGCACATGAGCAGAGTGGTACCACCACCCTCATTACCTCCTACCTCTACTGTTACAATGGCCTTCTATCTGACCTCTCTGCTTCTGCTCTGTCCTATCTGTGCCCCTCCCCATCATCCTACACACCGCTGCCAAAATGATCTTCTTAAAACACCTCATTTTACTAACTCCTCTTAAATCTATGGTTGTTAGACAGCCTGAAGGTATTTATCTTCAAAGTCCTTAGCCTGGCATTCAATGCCCTCCATGGTCTAGCCTCAACATAATTTTCCGATTTTATTTCCCAGTGCTCCTCTTCACAAATCCTATGCAGCCCCCAACTTTGGAATATCATCTGTATATCTTTGTCTATGTGATTTTTTACTTAAAATATCCCCTTTTCCTTAAACGCTCTTCCTGCCATCTCTAACCTAATCAGTTCTTAAAGGATGAGCTCAAATGCTGCATCTTCCATGAAAACTTCCCTATTGCTTCCATTTGCTATTATCTTTCCTCTGAAATAAGCCCTTCCTAACTCTTTATTTCACATCCATATTCTACCTCTTATTGTTGTCTGTGTTCACATCTTATTTCCCCCTTCTAGAAGTTCACCTCCATGAGGGGAGATAAGTCTTACTCATCCTGGTGTATCCAACAGTGTCATGCACATAGAAAGCACTCAGTAAATAATTGTGGAATAGATTGGATTGGATAACATATGGTACGATGTGTGAAGGAAGCAAAATATGTCTTTCTTTTCACATGTGACATTGTAGATTCTGGATAAGATTGAAGATGTGCAGGAGTTCATTTATGGTAAGGAGCCTGACCTGCTGAAAGCCCTGAT
Organism: Notamacropus eugenii; assembly: GCF_028372415.1. Lineage (NCBI taxonomy): Eukaryota > Metazoa > Chordata > Mammalia > Diprotodontia > Macropodidae > Notamacropus > Notamacropus eugenii. The sequence goes on along the minus strand of NC_092875.1, from coordinate 237,855,558 downwards.
CCCTGTCCAGACCACGCATATCACCATCATTACAGCTCATCTCAGAACCAACCAAGACGTGCAAAAGTAAGAACTCCATTACTGTGTCTACAAAATTGGTTTTATTCATATGATGTTTTTTTCCCCAAAACTCATGCCATTAAAGAAAGATATTTAAAGAAATGTTTTTACATATAACATAAGTATCCTTTTCAACTCTCAAAAATGTTATTTGGTATTTATAATTCACTAGATTTTTAGCATTAGAATATGTATATGGAGCCTACGTGTCTGTGGTAGGGTGCTGAGCACTGTACTTAATTGAGCTGATAGGAAAAGTCTCTAAATAAAGGGCAACAAGTTTTTATTAAGCACCTACTATGTTCCAGGTACTCTGCTTAGTTCTTCACAATTATCTTCTCTGATCCTCACAACAACCCTGGATGGTATTATTATCCCCATTTTTTATAGATGAGAAAACTGAGGCAGATAGAGGTTAAGTCACTAGCTAGTCAGTGTCTGGGGATGGATTTGAAATTGACTTTTCTTGCCTTCGGGTTCAGCATTGTCTCCACTGTGTCTCCTAAGCTGCTTCTTTAAATGTACCTAGCTGAATTAGAGTGAATCTGCCATCCAGGTTACTTTGTAATACAAAACAGTATTAGTGACAGAGTGACTTAGGACATTTCTGTATAGAAACTATGAAATCAAATATTTTGACCAAAGTAATCTCCTTAATAAGCCCATCTGCACATAAGTTTTGAAAGGTAAATGTGGGTAGCTATTATGCTAGGATAAAAAAAATGGTTAATTCAGTGAACCAAGTTCCTTGACGTGAGGAAGCTGGTGGAATAAGAGGGGAACAGGTCATTTAATCTTGGATATTTAGTGCAAACACTCTGTTTCCATGATCATCAGTTTAGTTTAGAAAGAGCTGCTCTAGTGGGATTTGCATGCTATTTGCATGGTCATGCCTCTCCCTCATTCACTGCTGCTAGCCAATCAAGGTAGAAGCACAGAAGACCTAGGGGGCAGGAGATAAAAACAAAAGGCAAACACCATATGAATAAAACCAATTTTTAGTTTGGGAACTGGTGTTGGAGAGAGGGAATTAAAGGTACTTAGTAAATTGGGTGATGACCGAATTGAATGTTTTGGGCATGAGTGACCACAGAGTCATCCATTTCACTGTTTTCTTTAAAACCCTTTGGGGATCGTTATGTGGGAATATTCTTAGATGCACCTTACATAGAGATCTGGGGAATTAAATTAGTTTCCCACAAGTGCCTAGAGCTTAACATTGCCTTATATCTATATAGCACTTCATGTGAAGTAGGTAATGGCAGCATTCTTATCCCCATTTCTTAGATGAGGACACTGTGAGTTAGAGACAAGAAGATAGTTTTCCAGAGCACACAAATAATAAGTGAGGGAGGCAAGACTGACCAAGCCCATTGGCCAAGCCAAGTTTCAGCTATAGACCAAAGAATGAGAAGCTGAAGTCCCCAACGGGCCAGAAGGAAGCAACAGAACAAGGGCTAGACTTGAAGGGGGAGGATCTGAGTTTGAACCCTAACTTTCCCTAAACATGGGCAAATCATTTACTCTATCTGGGCCACATTTCTCTTGTCTGTAAAACAAGGAAGTTGGAATCAATGACTTCCGAGATCCTTCCACTTTCAATACAGAGACTCCACCTTACAAGGACTAGAAGAGACGTTGTTGTTCAGTTGTGTCTAACTCTTTGTGGCCCCATTTGGGATTTTCTTGGCAAAGATATTAAAGTTGTTTGCCATTTCTTTTGCCAGTTCATTTTACAGATGAGAAGGCTAAGGCAAACAGCATTAAGTGACTTACCCAGGGTCACACAGCAACTAAGTGTCTGAGGCTAGATTTGAACTCAGGTGTCCCTGACTCCAGGCCCAGTGCTCTATCCACTGCACCACCTAGCTGCCTTATAGAAGAGACAACACTACATTAACTCTGACTAGCCCCTTAAGAGTAAATTCAGAAAGTTCTTCCTTATCTTGTCCATCCCCCAACCTATACCAGTGGTACTTGGATTAAATCTAAATCTTGAACTACTCAGGTAATCACCTATAGCAACAGATATTGGGAGCTCAAGTGAGAGGTCCCAAGAAGGGACCTGAATTGAGATACTACCAATTTCAAACTAGAATCCTTTACCAGAATTTAGTACATAATGGGGGAGAGGACAATACAACTGCAAGATATCAAGAGAAATCTGTCATTGCCAGTTTGTGGCTGAGTAATCACAAGGGATGCAGTGGAGTGAAAAGAGAATGATGGGAAATGGGAACATCATAAAAGATCCTTATTTGCCCAAGGGTCCCTGGGTCCTATAGATTTACTTTCCAAGTCTGCCTGTTTAGTGTAAGACTAATGGGTCTCAGTCGTTACTCAAAGAACCCAAGTCTTCTTATTCTTAAGACAGTGTTCTTTCGACTTCTCTGTCCTTTGGGAGCAGGAGAAGGACTTTTTCAAGGCTCCAACCATCTGTATCAGTATCCTCCTACCAACTTACACTGTAACATTTCAGCAACTTAGAATTTGCCTACTGATGAGAAATCCATCATCCCTCTACCCAAACAAGGATGGGAGAAGAAGTAGAGAATGAGATTCGCCCAACTTAGCCAGGATGGTCTTTGAATGACAGGGGTCCAATCAATCACAAAGCTCTTTTTTCATAAGACCCATCAGAGCTTATACTTCATTGACATAGCATCTAGTAAGCCAAAATTACAGGACAGTACAGTGCATAGAGTGCGAGGCCTGGAGTGAGTCAGGAAGACATCTTCCTGAGTTCAAATCTGACTTCGGATACTTACTAGCTTTGTAATTCTGGGCAAGTCACTTAACCGTGTTTGCCTCAGTTTCCTCATCTGGAAAATGAGCTGGAAAAGGAAATAACAAATCACTTCACTATCTGCCAAGAAACAGGAAGAGATGGACATAATTGAAAATGAATTAGTAACAAAAAACAAAACAAAACAGAATTGCCTCCATTCTATGACGAAACATTGGAATAGGACATTAGGAGAGGAAGGGAGAAATTTGAGAGCTGAAATGTTTTAAATTTATACACCATAATCTCTTGTTTAGTCATATTTCCCTTTTCATGTCTGTATTATTAAGTAGGGGAAAATACAGTTCTATTGATTACCTTACAGGTAGAATAAGAATATGGCAATACTAACCAACTTTACCAGAAATAATCAATATTAGTGTCTAATACAGTTGGTTAATTTTATCAAGCCACTATTATCTCATTTTCACAATCACTTAGAGATTGTTAGGTGACCCAGTGGATAAAGAACTGGGCCTGGAGTCAAGAAAACCTGAGTTCAAATCTTACCTCAGATACTCATTATGTGACACAAAGTAAGTCACTTAGACCTCTGTCTGCCCCAATTTCCTCAACTGTAAAATGAAGATCATAATAACACACACTTCCTAGGTTCGTTGTAAGGATCTAATGAGGTCATATTTTTAAAGTGCTTAAGCACAAATGCCTGGCAAAGAGTAGACACTTAATAAATGTTTGTGCCCTCCCTCTTCCTAAATAAACTGTGGGATGATACAGATTGGATAACTTAAAGAGTTAAACTTGTTAGGCAAGCAGTGATGACCTAGGGTTTTTTAGTTCTGAGATGTCCGGATCTTTGCAGGACCTATTATGGAAGATAAATGGGAAGTACTTTCCATTTATCTGTCCTTGGTTTCCAGGGAGTAAACTTTAAATCAAATTTTTAGCTTTGTGTCATGGCAGTGGGAAGCGTGAGTGCCTTTCAGGTGTAATGAGAAGTTATGATTAAAGCCTGTGAAGGGCTGAGAACAGATAGGTGGCAAAGTGTTTTTTCAAGAGTAATCTTCGGAATGTAGAGTGGGCACCATGAGCCAAGCAGGGACTGAAACAGTAAACAGGACGAGTTTAAGCCATGAATGGATCCCCACTGAGTGAAGAGCCAACCACTAGTGGGTTTATAGAGGTCAGACCCTTCCTGCCTGGAGAGGAGCAGAAGAGGGCAGCTGCTGTAAGTAGATTTCAGAGTTCTTTTCATCTCTCAACTGGAAAATAACAAACATCACTCTGGAAATCTCCACACATAATGCTGTTCCCCACACCTGTGTTCTCTCTCTCTGCATCCTTTACTATGATTAGTATCTGGAGCTCTTAGACATTCATAGATCTTGTGGGCCAAAACCCAGAGCTCCCATTATGTAGCTCCAGGGTGATAGAAGAGAGGGCCCCAAATAAGTGCTAAGTCAGAAAGACTCAGATATTTTCTAAACCTATGACCCTGAGAAAGTCACTTCAACATTCTGTGCCTCAGTTTCCTCAATGGGAGAGTTAGATTTAGGCTCCTTTCAACTCTGAAATCTATGATCCCATGATCCAGTGTGTAGGAGGTTCTATCAGTGCATGCCTGAATTAATGCAAAGGTCATGTTAGCAGCAGAAAAGTATTGGGTGAACTAGGCTTTGCATGATGCTCAACTGAGAAAACTCTGTAGTATTTGTGTAAAATTACCTCCCTGCATTCATCAAACCAAGAATGAGTGAACCTTTCAGCCCAAGCAGGAACCTTACTGAAAACCCAGGAAGAAGGGAAAAGGAGATCTTTGGATTAACATTCCCTCATCAACCTCCTGATATGATCATGAAAAAATGAATGCTTCCTGGGACATCATTATGTCAGTGCCTCAAACACTTTAATTAGAAACACCCCCAAGTCCATCTTGTATCACCAATTGCCTTTGGGCACGTATTAGTTTTAGGGAGATGTGATTTGTGAGAGTGCAATGAACTGAGTAAAATTTAATCTGCTTCTACCCTGTTGATGCCTTTCCCAAGGGTTGTCATTCCTTCCGTGTGTACCAGGTATCTTAATTTGGAATGTTTTAAATTCATATAGCACAATGCAGTGTCACACTCACTTTATAAGGAAAGTCTGGAGAACAGAAAAAACCCAGCTATTAAAAGGGAAATGGACATGGAGGGAAGGAGGGAAAGGAGTGAATGTTAAGAAAACCTTATCATCCAGATTGCCAATATCAATCACTCAACAGGTCACTTTGCCTGCGTAGGCCTGTCCTTTGTGACCAAAGCCCAGACTCCTGGCAGGATTGTAATTCACATGACATTTATTTCTTCCACATGTAGGGTTGTAACCAGGCTAGAGCATTTGGGTGTCTTTGCTATTTGGAGGCACTGAAACCTCAAGTGGAAGTTTCTACCTATGCTGAAATTAATTGTTTTTAATCTGTTATTTCACTATTCCTGTTACCTCTTACCACAGACTTCTTGTCCACAGGGTCAGTCAAGACTACATTGTCCTGAGGCAGTGAAACCTCACTCCCTGCCCCTAGTTTATATGAAAAAACCCTTCTAGAAATATCCCATAGAGCCACTACCAATTGTCACTATATTTTTGAAGAGAGACCATCCATAGACTCCTAGATCTCAGCTTAAACATACAGGGGAGAAAACAAGACAGAGATAAGGCAGTACCAGGGGAGAAAGAAAATCTGCCTTTATAGTCACAGTGCAAGTCAAAGACTTATGTTAGCTATAGATTCAATTCTAAGAATCATAGGACCATGGAATGTTAAATCAAGGAGGTTCCTTGGAGAGCATCTAATCCAATCCCCTCATTTTATAGATGAAGAAACTGACGCTGTGTCCAAGTAGCATATTCTATGTTCAAGTAACAGATTCTGAGTTTAAGCTCAGTTCTCCTGTCTCCCCAGTTCTGTGTTTTTTCATTAGGAAATTGTCACACAGCTTCACTCGATCCAAGAGCGTAGAAGCCTATCATGCAGTTTCTCTGAAATGTTATTAAAATAAACAGCTATAGGTCAGAGCCATAAATGCATATTCCAGAGAGGTCCTTTTTTGCCATTTGTTAATTGAAAATAAACCTCTCTCTTGAAGTGGAATTGTTTTCTTTTGTTAGCCCTCTGGCTGCCTAAAGGAGTTAGTTATATTTATGATTAGGGAAAGACCAGGCAATTTAGTGAAAAGTCAGAATCTCTTTCCAGGGCCTCTTCAATCTTCCTTTCTCTGCACACTGTCTTGCTGTCTTTCCTGGCCTAGCTGACCAGCGCCTCAACTTCTGGACCTTTAAGTTTCCAGCAAGATTTAATTGTCATGTATCTTATTCCCTCAGAGCCCTGCTGGCTGACTGACTAGGTAATCTGATAGGCTAATCCAGTAGCTTGGCAATGCCTGGCACAGAGTAGATGTTTAATAAATGCTTGTTGACTGACTGACTGACTGCGTCTTTGGGCTAAGAAGGTTAACAGGCACTCAATCCCAGGGAGTGAGTGTGGCCTGGATTTAAGGCACCATGGCAGACTAGAGAGAGAGATTTTGCAAGACTGACTGACACTTCCAGAATCTCAAATATTGGCAGATGGGCAGCTGCCTACTCTGACTAATCATGGGGCCAGCTTTGCTGATGCTATCTGTCAAATGAAGTTATAAAAAGTTTATCCGAAATCAGGGGGAAAAAAGGTTCTGATTTCAAATCCCATATCCCATACCTTCATTAGCATAGTTTTTGATTCCTCAAAAGAATTAGTAAGAGAGCCTTTGATGTATCAAATATTAAGTCTTTGATGTTTCACATACTATGTGCCTAGAGGGATTAATTCTGATTAAAAAAGTGTAGTGCATGGTCTATCTGGCTGCCATTGACTACTTCTGCCTTCTTTTATTAATATGCTAATGGAAACTGGCATCCTGGTAGTGGAAACACCATGTGTCTGCTGTGGTACTACAATATGCCCCAACCATCTCACACCAATTAGCTGGAGTTTTGCTAAAGGAGGATGGGAGGGGAAGCCTTCCCAATATAGGAATTAAAAAATGGTTTTTTTTCCCCAACTGCTGATACTTTAATAATCTGCCATATTCCCTTGTTTTCCCAGAAAGAAGATAGTAATCCGAGGCCCTTTAAATACCCAATGGTTCTCCTTCTCTTGTGTGTTTTTTTGACAGGGCCATCTCAGCTCTGGAACAGAGCAAAGTTCATGTGATAGAGCTTTTGGAGGGTAAACTTCTTAATATGACATTTCATGGGATTGGCCAGTTCAGCAATCAAGTGATATACGTGAAAATGTCTGGAGAGCAGGAGCAACAACTGCTGAGCAGAATTGCAGGTTAAGTACCTAAATGTGTGTATGAGTAAAATCAGTCACGGTGGTTGGTCTGAAATGTTAGGTTTATTTAAATAGTTTTTGAGATTTTTATGCCCGACCAGACATTTTATTCTGAAGATGAAAGAAAAAATGTATTCTTGAAAGTAAAAAAAATAGTCAATTTTTCTCCATCAACTGTATTAGAAAATATTATTTGGAGACACTTGTCCTTACGAATGTCCCCTTAGTGGTAGTTTTCTTCAATCTCTTAACCTCAAGGTTTCTTTTTCATCATTTAAGATGACTCTTGATGGGGAAGAAGTATTTCACAGTGCCTTGGACATAGGAGGTGTTTAATGAATGCTTGTTGACTTGATTCAAAGGGAGAACACCAAAGACATCTAACAGAGGGGGAAGATCTGGGTTGAATTGAAGTCAGCAGAGGCCTTCTGATCAACAGGACTGCCTATGGCCTCACAGTCGGATGGGAGGATCATCATAATTATTCGCCAGTGACTTAGCTTTTACCCACCCAGGGTCACAGTCTATTTTGAGAATGAGTAATTAAGCAATGATTTGGGGTATAGGTCTTTTGCATGAGCCTTAACTCTAGCAATTTAACTCCATCATCACCATTATTCAGGCCTCTAACCAAGCACCAGATCTCTTCATGAGCTCTACCCTACTAAGAAAAGATGGTTTGGGGACTACAAAGAAATAGCAGCATTGATTTAGGCCTTCAGGAGAAGTGTCCAGAAGGCCCCACCTCCTCTTTCCCTGTCAGTTCAAGCATTACATGGCACTAAAGAAGAGGAATCCTACAAATGATCCCCACCCCCACCCCCAGGATGTATCTGTTAGAATGAGTCAGATCTCACATTTGTTTCTGCAAAATGTGTTTTCATAGCTTCTTTACAGAAGGAATTTCCCCCTATCCATTTTCAGCTTTTTGACTTTGAAGCTTGCAGCTCTTTTGAAAAGCAGCTCTTTTTTGCAGCTTTAATTTTATTTTCTTTCCTTACTATGCAAAAGTAGTTTTCTCAAAGTAGGGGAATATGCACAGCCTCTAATAGACCTGGAGCATGGTCCCTCAGCATCCATTTTCACCAAAGTGACAAAGACTGCCCCCTTTCAGTTCTGTGCCTTTCCTCAACCTTTGCAATGTGCTCAGTAAAATAGATCAGCAAGGCATTTGCCAAAATTTCTAAGTGTTTTCCTGAATTTGATCTATTTAGATTTTGTGGTCAAAATTTACTGCTTTAAAATGATGGTTTCTACCATATGTAAAATTTTGTAGTGAAGTTATCCCCCATCATGGAAGTCTTCTTGTCTAGCTATCCCTTAGGACTGAGAGCTCAGTTACTTAGAATGGAACAAAAGTAACAATTTTATAGGATATGAGACCCTTGAGAAGATACTCAGAGACAACCAGGAGATGACTTTTCCTCCTAATCTGAACTAGGGTAGAAACAGTTACTGGAGTGGAAGACATCACCACTCCATGTTACTAAGCTGGCAGGCAGAATAAAGTAGAGAATGTTGACAAGGAGCACACATAGGTGGTGACTGGCATAGTTACCTGTGCTTTACCGGAGGGAAAAGGAGCAGCAGCGGTAACCTGCCCCTCACTTAAAAGTCTTCCTGGTGCCCTGGCATCCAAAGAATTTGCCCTGTTCACTTGGTGAAGCTTGTCCAGCTGTTCAAGATCTTTGAATCCCAGTTATGGCTTTAACACTGACTACCTATGTGACTTCAGCCAGAGGGACTTCACCCTTCTTCCAGGTCTTGATGTCTCTGACTCCACATAATGGAAGGATAGATATGCAATCTTTCATGTTAAAAATATTGTATAAGAGTGAGTATGACACTTTGAAATGCTTTGGGAGAAAAACATTAAGGGCATTTTATTTTTCATTGTTTTTTGTTATAAGAACCTTTAATATGAAATAGGTTGCTTTTCAAACGTGTTATTGGAACTAATTTATTAATCACCTTATACTGACAAACTACAGAGTTGAAAGGTCAAGTCAATAACCATTTGTTAAGTTCCTACTATATGCTAACATTTTTCCCAGCACACAGCTTCATTTTTTCAGAAGCTCACAAAAGCCACACTGTAGCTGTTATTTCCTAGTGGTGAATTAGGCATCTTTTGAAGAAGGATTGGGTTTTTGATCCACAAAGGTATTCTGGTATTCCAGTGACTAATGCTTCAGTGTTTTAATCAATGCACTGAGACCTTGAAAGGGTTAATGCCACTGGGAAATGTGCTTTCACTTGCAACCAGGAAGTACCTGAGTCATACAGCACTCTCTTCACTTTCATCATCCTAAAATTAAGAAGATTTGCCATGATTTATATCCCAAGGGGCAGCTTATTTAAAAAAAAAAAAAAGTCAGGCTCTTGGTCAGTGTGAGCAGATGTTACCAGGTAACGATAGGTCTCCATACAAGTAAAATAAAGCAGGTGATTGCTCCATTTGTGGCATTGCATGTTGAACAGTGAGTAAGGCAAACAAAAAAACGTTAGCCTTGGATCTTGAACAAAATATTGATCCATAGCCAGCTATCCCTTTTATAGGCAAGGCATCAGCGAATGAATTCCTGGAATATCTACCTCAAACTTGAACTGTTGAGCCCACCACCAGTAAGATGTCTGTCTCATTGACAGCAGGCAAGGGCTTGGTTTAAAGGGTTTAATTTAATATCTTGTGGGAAGGGGGCTGGCCTTGACTGCATTTAATGGGTCTTGCATAAGCAGAGAGTTCATTATTTGCCTGCGTTACTTCAAACCTGTCTTCCTGAGAGACAATGCCACATTTGGACCAATATTCTGTCTCCCATTATCTCGTTTCTCCCAACATGTAAGGTTTTCACATAGTATTTTCTTCCTTGTAATGTTTGCATTTCATTTAATGTTAGGAATCTCAAAAGGTCCAGGACCATAAATAGTCTTAAGACAAAAGCTCTTCCTTCCACAGCTCAAATACTCTAAGGGAAAAAAAAATGAAATTCTCTCTTCGTTACAGATCATTTGGAAACTGGTCTGCCTAGGGGCTCTCTCTTTCTCACCTACATATAGGTAAATACAGAGAGTACCATTTTCCTGAGACTGGTCATCACATTAATAGCTCAAGAGATGCAGTCTGGGGTATCGGGTTTCTATCTGCCTCAGAGTCAAGATGATTTAGGTTCAAGTCCTAACTCTAGCACATATTGGTTATGTGACATTGGATAGTGCTCAAAAGTTTGTAAACAATTTTACATATAATATCATCTTTGGTCCTTAAAATAATCCTATGACATAATCAGCTCCATTTTCCAGATTATTAAACTGAGGCCAAAAGAAGTTAAGTGAATTGCCTATGGTCACATAGCTAGTAAATGTTTAAAACAAGATTCTAACTCACTTCTTTCTGACTAATAAGTGTAGCATTTCATGTTTCAGAGTTATAAGGGAAGAATTCCACTTCCAGACCTCAAACTATATTATGAAACAGTAGTCATCAAAACCGTTTGAAATTGGGTAAAAGAGAGAGAAGTAGATCAATGAGACAAGGGAGAATCAGAAATAATGAAACTCAACATTGAATGAAACAGCATTCTATAAAGCAGAAAACATCTTACTTAGGAAAGAACTCCCTATTTGATAAGAACTGATGGGAAAACTAGAAAGTAGTCTGGAAGAAATTAGGCTTAGACCAACAATTTGTGCCATATTCCAAAATAAATTCAAAATGGATATATCACCTGAATATTAAAAATCACATTCGTGACTCAAAGCTACCCACATCCAATAGCCTTAAGTTTCAAGATATTACACCCACCAACAAGTCATTGGGGCAAATCATGTGTTGTCCTCCTTAGTAACCTTCACTTTCCTTGAAAAACAGAAAATTTTTTTTTGATGCTCATTATGGCTTTTAGAACTCATAATACAGTTCAAATAATTTCTATTTATTTCCAATTAAATAAAATAGAAAAATAAATAGATAATGTAGAATCATAAGATCATAGACCTTAGAGATCATCTAGTCTAAATCCCTCATTTTACAGGTAAAGAAACTAAGGCCCAGAGAGGTCACATAGGTTGCCCAAGGTCACAAATGAAGTAAGCAACAGAACTGGGATTTGAACTCAGGTTCTGTGACACCGAATCAAGTACTTTATCAAGCATTATATCTACCATGTCACAATGCCTCTCACAGTGAGCTTCAGAAGAACTTAAGCTCTATATTGTTAGGTGGGTCCACTATCTTTGTGAACTTGCATTGGTCTTGTTTTGTCCAAAGACAAAGTGTAGGTGGAAAGGATGGTTCTATTGTATCACAGGGAGTGCACTAATCTGTAAAATAAGTGTGCATTGTGGGGTTTCCTTCTATGCAGATGTCAAAACAGGGAAGCTAGGTGGTACAGTGGATAGAGCACTGGGGCTGGAGTCAGGAAGACTAATCTTGATGAGTTCCAATCTGGCCTCAGACACACCCTAGCTGTGTGACCCTTGGCAAGTCATTTAACCCTGTTTTCCCCAGTTCTTCATCTCTAAAATGAGCTGGAGAAGGAAATGGAAAATCACTTCATTATCTTTGCAAAGGAAACCCCAAATGGGGTCATGAAGAATACCAAACCACAGCAACAGATGTCAGAATGCGGCCGAGCTTGAGGGAAGATGAAGAATGGGCTCCATTCCTCTTTGTACCAAGAAGACCTATGATTGCCTAAGTGATCAGTCAATAAGCACTTATTAAGTGCCTCCTGTGTGCCAGGTACTGTTTTAAACACTGGAGATACAAGGACAAAAGAGAGCCTCTGAGAGTTATCTGAAAAAATCCAGTTCTAGAAACGGTCATTAGTCCCACAGATTTAGAATAGGAAAAGACTCTAAATGTCATCTAGTTCATCATTGTGTAGATGGAGACGCTGAGGACCAGAGACACGAAGTGATTTGTCCAAAGTCACACAGGTAGTATAGAGACAATACGTTGATAACTAACTCTTTTCATAGTCAATTATTCTAGAAAAAAAGTGTCATTAAACGTACAGCCAACTATCTTCTCCCAAATCAATCTTTAGATAAGTCCTGCTGGATTAACAAGATTTCCTTCCATCATCCAAAACTCTATTAAATCTTACTTCCATGTAAACAGTGTAACCCTTAATACTTTCCAATCACTCTCACTAACTCCTTTTCACACGCTAAGGTCAAGAGAATACAGATCTTTGCTTCAGACAGTTTCCCTCAGTCCTCCAATGTAGATCCTGTGTGCTCTACCAGCTGCCCTATCAGAACCCTTCCTACCCCTTGGAGGGAAAAATGTAAGAAGTAAAGGAATGCTGAATGGCAAGGTTGGCCTTTGGCAAGATTGTGCAATAGGTGAAGTGTTTCTATGGCCCATCTCTGCTGCTTTTATCTGCATTATCTCCTACAACCCCTATAACCCTCCTTGTAGACCTAAGGCACACTCCCTGTAATCCTCTCCTCTGGGTCTAGGCATGTGTCTCAACTACTATGCTGACAGTTCTCAAATCTACCTATCCTGTCCCAACTTCTCTGCTGACCTCCAATTTCTCATCTCCAACTACCTTTCAGACATATCAAACTGGATGTCCAGTAAGCAGTACAGTAAACATCTTAAATTCAATTATGTTCAAAATTAAACTCATTATCTTTCCTCCTAAACCCCATCTCCCTCCTACCTTCCCTACTGCTGTTGAAGGCAACACCATCCTCTCAGTCCCTCAGACTTGCAACCTAGGGATCATCCTGGACTCCTCACTCTCTCTCACACCCCCAATTCCAATGTGTTGCCAAGGCCTATCTATTGTACCTTTGCAATATCTCTCAATTATGCCCCCTTGTCTCCTCTGACAATGCCACCACTCAACTGGAGGCCCTCATCTCCTCAAACTTGATTATTGTAATAGCCTGCTGGTGGATCTGCTGGCCTCAAGTCTCTCCCCACTCCAGTCTTTATTTCATTCAGTCACTTAAGTGATTTTCCTAAAGTGCAGATCCAATTATGTCACCCTCTCCTACTCAGATTCTGGTAATTCTCTATTGCCTCCAGGATCAGATACAAAGTACTGTCCTTCAAAGCCTTTCATGATCTAACCTCATCCACCTTTCTAGTCTTCTTACACCTTGCTCCTGCCACTTTCTCTTGAATTTAGTGACCCTGGACTCCTGACTGTTCCACAAACTAAACACCCTATCTCTTGACTCTCAGCATTTTCTGTGACTCTTCCCCCATATCTGGACAGTTCTCCCTCCTCTGCTCTGAGTACTGACTTCCTTTAAGTTCCAATTAAAATCTCCTACATGAAGCTTTCCTCAAGTCCTCTTCATTCCAAGGCTTTCCCTCTTTAAATTATTTCTTATTTATGCAAGATTTAGCTCATTTATATATTATTTGTTTGCATGTTGTCTCCCCAATGAGATGGTGAGCTCTTTAAGGGCAGCAACTGTCTTTTGCCTCATTTTATATTCCCGAGGTTTTGTTTTATTATTATGCCTGGCACATAGTTGGCACTTAATAAGCGTTGAGTGATATGAACCTTACAGGTAATATATGTTGTATATATTATGTATAATAGAATCATAGATTGAGAACTGAAAGGAACCTTAAAAGTCATGTAATCCAAACACTTTTTATATGAAAACCAAGACCCAGAAAGATTAAGTGACCTAACCAAAGTTAGTTAAGTCAAGTCAACAAACATTTATTAAGCAACTTGTATTTGCCAGGCACTATCCTAAGTGCTGGGCACACAAAGAAAGAGGAAAAATACAGTCTCTGCTCTTAAGAAGTTCACAGTCTAACATGCAAACAACCAAGTCCAGACAAGGTAGATACAAGATGACTTGGAGATAATAAAAAATGGGAAGGAAATGAAGGGGGCGTGGTCAGGAAAGGCTTCTTCTAGAAGGTAGGATTTTAGCTGGGACTTGAACCCACAACAATCTAGAGACAGAAAAGAGACATAGGTAGTGATAGACCCAATATCTGAGCTTAGGTGCTCCAATAGGTATTTATGTATGCATGTATATATGTGATATATATGTATATGTGGGCACATGTATGTGCATGCATAGGCATATACACTAATATATCCATATAGAAATGCATATTCAAAATATACATATATTTACAAAATATATATATGTGAATGTGTACATATGACTACATATAGATGTGTGTACACATATCTAAAACATGTGCGTTATATGCCATATATTGTAATGGGGAGAGGATCTTGACTTGTGATTTCATCAGTGTATGAAACCTAGTTTGTAAACTCCTTCCGCTGGTGTGAATGTAATTTGTATGTAGCTCCCAGTCTTAGAGAGTTGTCTTTGGACATCAAGAAATTATAACAATCGATAAACATTTATTAAGCACCTACTACGTGCCATGCATCATGCTAAGTAGGTGCTGCACACAAAAAGACAAAAGACAATCGCTGCTCATAAGGACTTCACAATATAATGGGAAAGATATCTGTACTTACCATCTTAGAGACAGGAAAGGAAAGGGAGAGACTGAAGGATAGAATTTGGAACTCAAAACTTTTTAAAAAATGTATAACAATTGTTTTAACATGTAATTGGGGGAAAAATAAAATGTATATTTTAAAAAAATCACAGCCTAATGGGAGAGACAACATGCAAACAAACATATACAAAACAAGCCATATATAAGATAAATTTGAAAATAATTCATAGGGAAGGCACTGGAATTAAGAGAGAATAGGGAAGATTGCCTGTAAAAGGGAGGATTTTAGTTGGGATTTAAAGGATGCAGGGGAGGCCAGTAGTCAGAGCATGTCAGAGAGAGCATTCCAAGGCAGGACATAGTACTTGGAACCAAGAGATTTGAGTGTCTTATTCATGAAACAGCCAGGAAACCAGTATCATTTGACTGAAGAGTATGGGGTAGGGAGCAAGCTGTAAGAAGCGCGGAAAGGTAGGAGGGGGCTAAGTTATGAAGGGCTTTGAACGCCAAACAGAGTATTTTGTATTTTCTCCTGGAGGCAGAAGGAAGCCACTGGAGTTTATTGAGTAGAAAGATAACGTTATTGGGCCTTTGCTTTAGGAAAATCACTTTAGTAGCTGAATGGAGAATGGATGGGAGTGGGGAGAGACTTGAGGCAGGCAGAAATGCTCATTATGTGCTAGAGGCAGGGTTTGGCCCCAGGTTTTTCTGAATCAAGCATGGTATGTGTTATTCTATTCTGCTTCTTGTATGGTTGCTGTTCAGTCATTTTTCAGTTGTATCTGACTCTGTGACCTCATTTGGGTTTTCTTGGCAACGACATTGGAGTGGCTTACCATTTCCTTCTCCAGCTCATTTTACAGATGAGGAAACTGAGGCAAACAGGGTCAAGTGACTTGCTCAGAGTCACACAGATACTAAGTGTCTGGGGTCAGATTTGAACTCAAGTCTTCCTGACTCTAGCCCTGGCAGAGCTGAGAGAAGCCATCAACTTCGCTCTCTCTTCCTGAGTCATTGGAATCCAGCGGCAAGACATGACAGATGACTGGTGAAGGCCCCAGATGCAGGGGGAGACCTTGGCCTTTTTAAGCTAAGGTCATTCCCAGGTCTCAGTTTGTCTGATGCCACACCCATTCAATAATTAAAGGCTAGGTAAGAATTGAGAAAAAACCTGGCCTAGTTTGCCTTCACAAAATAATCAGTCCGGGCGGGGAAGACCTTCAGGGTTTCTGGACAGAACAGAAATTTTTATTTACCTCCACTCTGAGCCATCAAAATTCAAACAATGAGCAAGATTTTAAGGCATAGTCAAATAGCTCCATTTGAATCACAATGGCTTTTATCAACCCTGGTTTTCCAGATGGTAGTTGTAAGAACAGATAAGGTTGCTTATTCAAAAACAGGACCACAATGACTTCACTGTGGTAAAGTCAACTTTCAGTGTGTCTGACTGTGATTAATCAGACCAATAAGAACTTGGAATGCTCTACCACAGGTTAGGCACAAATAGTCCAGGTGAACATTTGGAGTGGATAATCTATCAGCATAGTAGTAGTAGGAACAGAGAGAAGAACGTGATGGATAGGGAAGTTTGGTGTATCATGGGGGAGCCCGTTTCTAGCAATATCTAAATAGTGAGTAGCCCAGATCTCAGCTGTAACCAACAATAACAGTGCCAAGAACATGAGAATATAGTAAAAATGTCACAGAAGTAAAATGAGATGAAGCCAGATTCCTTATATTTTTTGTAGGCCTGTTAGATTGTCAGCTTGGACGCATGCTAGGATAAGCTGTCCCTCTGAGTGGAAACCCTGCCAAACTGCTGATGTACTTGAAAACTAGAATCTCTTTGCTTGGGGATCTTTAAGAGTGGCAGAGACACCCAACAGGCAGAAATTGTTTAGGGTAAACCAAGCCTCCATGCAGCAGAATGGGCCAAATGGCCTCTCAAGATTCTTTTGGGGTCTCTGATTTTATGACCACTGGACTGAATATTTTTCCCTCAGAAGTGTGCTTGACTAATATACCTAGTAGATGTAAGTGCTCTCAAGCTGTCCAAATAAGTAAGTACTACTATGACAGGAACAGCAGTTACCCTCTCCCTATTCTCCCAATATGCCTGAACTTTTATTTGCTCATCCTCTGAATCAGAGAATTGCACTATGGATGAGTCATTGGCCTCTGAGGGACTGCCAGCTGCAGCAGGGATGGTTTGACTATGCAGCAGGCATGAAATGAACTGGCTATCAGACAATCAATGTGCAGGAGCAAATGGCTTTCTTCCTTTTCAATCCAGGTAGAATCTTCTAGCCCATTTTCATAAACCCCAAATGTATTGGGAATCTCTAACTTCTCATTCATTTGGTTCCTTCCCCTGGTTCTTAACATGCCTTCACTTTCTAAAACAAGTGTTTCTTCTCTCAAGTGCTATTTTTTTCACCTTTTAGGTTTTGAATATCTTCAGAGATTATGGAACTGAAAAAAAAGAACCTTTAGACATCATTCTAGACCTTCTTTGTGGGCAGCTAGGTGGTGCAGTGGATAGAGGGCTGGACCTAGAGTCTGGAAGACCTGAGTTCAAATCCCACCTCAGACACTTACTAGCTGTGGGACCCTGGGCAAATCATTTAATTCTGTTTGCCTCTGTTTCCTTATCTGTAAAATGAACTGGAGAAAGAAATGGCAGATCCTCCAGTATCTTTGCCAAGAAAATCCCAAATAGGGTCACAAAGAGTTGGTCTCAACTGGACAAGAACCTCTTTGTGTTTCCAGCCCACAACCTAGCCCTCAAGAAACCATGTCCCAGGGAGTTGATGCAAATTTGCCTGAGGTTACAGTATCAGTTAGTGGTAAAGCAGGGACCAGAAGTGTGGTCTTCTAACTCCCAGGCCACTTCTACCACCCACCATGCTTCCTCTGTGAGGAGTGTGGTGAACTTGATGTCTAACTATTCTGGGGATTTTTTCGAACATTTTGAAAAAAAGAATAATAAAAAATTTAATCGCAAGATGTGATAAATTACTAAGTCAAGTCCAGCCTCATCTTTGTACATAAGGCTGAAATGCCTCACATCTCTGTATCAGGTTGCCATTTATCTTCTGAATCAGAGACATCTATCAGACCCTTCTGGCTCAGTCAGTCAACAAGTATTTTTTGATCACAGACTATGAGCTAGGCTGATAGCTCTAAGGTACTATCCTTTCATTCAGTGAGCTTAAAGACAATGACCAACATTGCTCTAAAGCAGGCCCACAACACTCCCAAGTGTGTGGAACAAGATTAAAATGTAATTGGGAAACGTTTGCCAAATAAATAAAAATCCAATAGAATATAGATAATGTTAACATTTTCTAAGTCAGTATGCACATGAAGGCAGTGCCCCACTCCCTTCTTTTTGAGCTTGACACCACTATTCTAAAGAATCTTTCAAGGGGTTTCTAAGATCTCTTTGTCCAACCAAAAGAACCTAGCCATTGGATGATAATATTGGCCATTTGTCTCTTAATGTTAGCATGTTCCTTTGTTCCATACACAAAAGGAGGAAAATTGCTTCTACAATTTATATCATCACTAAATTTTCCATCTGTAGTTGCAAATCACCATGTAAGCCAACCTGCTGCATTGAATCCAATTGAGGTAGAGGCATAGTGGTTGGAAGCAGGGGAGGACTTATGGACCAGAGCTTCAACTCTATCCATATGCCAATTATATCATGGCACAATTCATGAATTCCATGTCATTTCTATCATCAGAACTCACCAACTTGGCAGCACTTAAAATTTTTTTGATGAAAACAAATGTGCATTTCACGTTTTGAATTTGTATTTTGAATATGTGACAGCTGTGAAAACATAAACTTTGGCTGCTCAATCAGTCATAATCATATGCTGCAACTAACGAGATATTTTGATAAAGACAATGATGTAGCCTGTGTCCCTCCTTGACTGTCCCCCAAAGATAATGACAAATTGCTTGTTTACCAGAGGCCGTGGAGAGATCTTTTCAGGAAATGAACATAGACATTACAGGTAGCAAAGACTTCAGACCACATCTGACTTTCCTGAAGCTATCCAAAGCACCTGCCCTAAGGAGAAAGGTAATTAAATTGATTCAAGCCTTTCTACTAAGTATTCTTTTATCACTTTTCATTGTCTTTTTTTGTATAAAGAAAGATTTTTCAAGTATGTTATTCTTGGTTTATGTTCCCCTGTCCACTGAGGTTGACTTCTCCTGTTCTGGTTTATTTTAAAAAATGAAAATAATCCTTCCAGGGAGTTCTTTAAGATTAGGTCTCCCTCTCTCTCTCTGGCTAGAAGTGAAATGGTTACTCAAAGGCCTGAATCCACCCACTTTTGATTTGTGACATCCTCCTGTTTGCAACCTGAGCTGATTCACACCCCCTTTGGCAGCCCAGTGCCCATCTCCTTCTACCCCCTTCTCTAAGGGTTTATCATATTAGTGCAGGATTTAGTGTAGATACTAAACCTGTTCTAGGCCTACTCAGAATTCCCCAATTCAAGAGTTCCACCAACCTCAGCCTCCCCAGTAGCAAGGACTACAAGTGTACTATAACATCTGACTTGTCCCTGATATATTGAAGATAATGTTCCCTGAGCCACCATCAATAGAACAGGTTTTCAGTTGGTGTTCTAATAGTGGTAGTGGATTGCACTGAGTCATCTACCATCTTAATCCCTATCCATACCGTGGTCTTATAATTATAGAAGCAGATGCTCAGGTTCTGGGGTGAAGTTTGTGGCCATCAGAAAGTTGGTCTCACTTGGAAGTTAGCTGCTCCATTTGGGAAATAAGCCCGTGAGCCTGGCCTCATTAACATCTTACCAAACCAGCACCACCAACAGGGCCCTTCCCAGCAACTGGCAAAAGATTTAATCTCCTAACCTTGTGATGGATGGTAACTCTTTGTAGGATGAAGATGAAAAGGTTTCACTTATGGGATCTTCAGATACAAAGGCACAAAGCATGTCCTTAATGTGTGTGGCTACAGACTGCTTGGGTTGTAAAGTGATTCTATGTTTGCTTTCGTGGTCAAGATTTCCTGTGATATCAGAATTGTGAGATCATTTACTCCCATTATCAGATAGGGGCTGGGGAAGGCATTTAGCTTGAGTGAGGGGAAAGGGGAGAAAGAAAGAGGAGGGAGAGATTAATGTCATGTTGGAATCCAGACTGCAGAGTTTCTTTTACAATTATAAATATTATATGAAGTGCTGATGTAACCTTTACTGCAGCATGACATGGGATTTGACTGTTTTTATGACATACACTTAAACTAAGAAACAAGTCTCTGATTAGATTAGCCTTCTCAGCAGACTGTTGTCCTTCACATTTGCAAGAACACTCTTTTATTTATTGGATCAATCTAATACAAACCCAACTACCAAAATAACATCCATCCAAACCAGAAAATGTGGTGCAATAAGGAAATCCCTTATATTCTTGAACCATAAATGTCTTTAAGCTTGGCTATTGACTTGGCTAAGCAATATACAAAATGTAAAATGCTGAGTCTCACATACTCAGTGCTGTTGACTTTGCATGAAGAATTAGACTTAGGTTCAGTTCATGTTGCATAGAAAGGAGAAAGAAATGGGATTTTAATGACTTAAGTAGTTTGTTGGGATTGCAGATCGCTAAATACAGTAAACTAAGAAGCAAATTTAGCTCTAAAGAACAAAATTAGATTTTTTTCTTTCCATTTTCTATTCAATAACATAATTATTTGTGCAACTTATCAATTCAGTAATTTCCAGGGAATTGGTCTAAGTTGGGGGGTTGGGGCATCACTGTCACCCTTTTTCCCTCTCCTGTTCTGTTGTTAAGCAGCTTTGCAGATTGCAGTCAATCACAGTGAATTAACTCTATTTGGGTGCTTACACCTAACTTTTAAAAATTAATCTTTAACATTCATTTAAAAATTAAAGAATGTCAATTTGCCTTTTAATGACTTTTACAACAGAATCACTTAATAGTAGGATTGCGAGGTTTAACTTTTTAAAAAAAATAACATCTGTCAGGTGAAAATTTAAAAGGAAAGAATAAGGAGGGCTGAAAATTAAAATGGCCCATTTCTAAGAATTAAGGGGAGAATCCATATAGCACAGGAGATATGATGTCAAGCAAATAAGGCACCAAAATATTGTTCTAGCTATTATGATGCCATCTACTGGCTGTACTTACATTTTTATACACTGACTCACCATTTCAATACAATACTGTGGAGGATACTTAATATCACTCATAGATGAAGTCCTAATAGCTTGTTTTATTTTCAAGGCTATATTCGTGGAGTTCTGTGATGAATGTCATTCTTTGCAAGGGCATCGCTACTTTCTCAACTTCAGCCTACATTTTTTAAAAAACCTGCTGTGGATATAAAGGCTTTTCTTTAGATTTCATTTGTATTTGCAAGCTCAAAGCTGTTGCTCACCAAAGTCTCTGTGTGGTGGGTGGATATGATGGTTATTGCTTCCACAAGCCCAATCCTTTCCAGATGTACCATTGACATCTGTATATAGTTCCTTTGTGATTGTACCTTAATACATTTTGCAAAAGCAGTCAGATTCCAGCTGCTCACCACATAGGATATGGGCAGTATGCCAAATGGCATGCTTCATATGCTAGTGAGTAACATACAGACAGTCTCCATCTGCATTTCTGTGTTTAAGAATAATCAGTACTGATGTCCAGCATAAATAGAACCCTCAGGGTTGAAACAAGATTTGATTCTTCACATCCTACACCTGTAAATTTCAGCAAAAGGGCCTTTGAAGCCAAACTGTGTTAGTTGCTTGCATCAGAATTAGGGAAGCACGGTATAGATTAAAATAGTACTGCCTTTGGATTTTATAATGGGGGGTAAATTAATGTCTATGGACAGTTCCCCTAAAATCTCAGAGCTCCAACGCTATCATATAGGTTTACTTTCAATTAAAAGATTAAGGTAGCAGCCAATGTGGTTCTCTTAAGTTTGGCATAAGAAGTATGCCAAGGCTTTCTGCTTGTCATTTGAAAATAGAGTCCACCAGAAGGGTGAAAAACCAAAGTGACCCTTGTCTCCATGTTACTGGGACGGTGCTCTGGTTAGCCGATTCACACCAGGTTTCCTGCTCTAGGGATGAAAAGTTCAAGGGTAGCCTTCCAGGATGCAAAGAAATGGGGAGTCATTTCTTCTAAGTCAGGAAAATAGGTTCCAGTCAGTCTAGCAGAGGACCTGTCACATTGAAAGGCAAAAGAAAGGATGCCTTTCAGTGGTGAGGGATCAAGTGGTGGTGAGGATGAGAGTTTGCCATTTGGGAAAACACTGACAACCCATGTCACGTCCGTTTCATTTATTATTTGTCATAACTGTTTTGCTTGTCCTTATGAACTATCCTCACAAGCAATATATAAAATTGTAAGAATCAATCTGCTTCTAATTGAGAAGGAATAAGGGAAAGAAAAAACATGCCTCACTCCAAAAAAAAAAAAAAGCCAGACTACCAAATACAAACTACAACGAATGCATGATTCTTAATTAAAATGAACCAACTGAAAAAAAAATTAATATGTATTTTGGAAGCAGCCTTTGCATTCTGTGCTACAACGGGGGTATCTCAAACTCCGGAAAGTGACTATTCAGGGTTCAAGTCTGGTCCGTTTTTAAAGTACTATACTGATTGACCTATAGACCAGGCTTCAACTCAGTCTTACTACAGCTAATAATAAACTATTTTGGTGGTGATGACAAAACCTTGGATTTATAACTTTCTTACAAAGTACTTTCATAGGATCAATGAGATTTTATATATATATATATATACATACACATACGTATATACACATGCCCACATATATACATATATGTGTATGTATGTATATACACACATGCGATATACATATAAGTATATTATATACATTTGTATATACATATATGCTCACATATATACAAATAACTATTTATATACATGTGGGTATGTGCATATAAACACATATACATACACATAATCTCATTAATCCTATGAAAGTGCTTTGTAAAAAAGTTATAAACTCCAAGGTTTTGTTATCCCCAACAAAGTAGTGTTATTAGCTACCATTAAGACTGAATTGAAGCTTGATTTGTATGTCAAGAAATATAATATAATAATAATATTATAATAAAATATAATAAATATAATACTTTAAAAATTGGCTTTACCTATCTATACACACACACACACACACATATACACACACATATACACACACCCAAACTGTGGGATAAGGAAGGATAGTGTTGTTAGGAAAGAAGAATTCTATTGTGTAGAATTCTGTTGTGTATTGTGTATTGATTTTCCTCATTTATTGGGGTATGAATTGATTGGCTTGGGTTGTTGTGGATCGATCAGGAGGTGAATTGGTTGCCTTGGACCATAGCGGGTCACAGTCACCCTTTTGTGCTAACCTATAGAGAGGACAGTCAGTTGCAGAGTTCCCATGGTTTTTTGTTTTTTTTTATTAAACTTTTAACATTTATTTTCACACAATTTTGGGTTACAAATTTTCTCCCCTTTTTTCCCCTCCCCCCCCCAGACCCAAGCATTCTAATTGCCCCTGTGACCTATCTGCTCTCTCCTCTATCCTCCCTCCCTGCCCTTGTCTCCGTCTTCTCTTTTGTCCTGTAGGGCCAGATAGCTTTCTTGACCCCTTAACCTGTATTTCTTGTTACCCAGTGGTAAGAACATTACATTTGGTCCTAACACTTTGAGTTCCGACTTCTTTAGCTCCCTCCCTCTCTACCCCTTCCCCTTGGAAGACAGGCAGTTCAATATAGGCCATATCTGTTTAGTTTTGCAAATGATTTCCATACTAGTTGTGTTGTATAGGACTAACTATATTTCCCTCCGTCCTGTCCTGTCCCCCTTTACTTCTATTTTCTTATGGTCCTTTCCCTCCCCATGAGTGTCGACCTCGTATTGCATTCTCCTCCCCATGCCCTCCCCTCTATCCTCCCCCCCATCCTGCTTGTGCCCCTGTTCCCCACTCTCCTGTATTATGAGATAGGTTTTCCTATCAAAATGAGTGTGCATTATATTCTTTCCTTTAGTGGAATGTGATGAGAGTAGACCTCGTGTTTTTCTCTTGCCTCCCCTCTTTATCCCACCACTAATAAGTCTTTTGCTTGCCTCTTTTATGAGAGATAATTTGCCCCATATAACTTCTCCCTTACTCCTCCCAATATTTCTCTCTCACTGCTTGATTTCGTTTTTTTGTTTGTTTTTTTTTTTAGTATATGATCCCATCCTCTTCAATTCACTCTGTGCACTCTGTCTCTATGTATGTGTACGTGTGTGCATGTGTGTGTGTGTGTACTCCCACCCAGTGCCCAGATACTGAAATGTTTCAAGAGTTATAAATATTGTCTTTCCATGTAGGAATGTAAACAGTTCAACTTTAGTAAGTCCCTTATGATTTCTCTTTGCTGTTTGCCTTTTCATGGTTCTCTTCATTCTTGTGTTAGAAAGTCAAATTTTCTTTCCAGCTCTGGTCTTTTCATCAGGAAAATTTGAAAGTCTTCGATTTCATTGAAAGACCATTTTTTCTCCTGAAGTATTATAGTCAGTTTTGCTGGGTAGGTGATTCTTGGCTTCAGTCCTAGTTCCTTTGACTTCTGGAATATCCTATTCCATTCCCTTCTATCCCTCAATGTAGAAGGTGCCAGGTCTTGTACTATCCTGATTGTATTTCCACAATACTTGAATTGTTTCTTTCTAGCTGCTTGCAATATTTTCTCTTGCACCTGGGAATTCTGGGATTTGGCCACAATGCTCCTAGGAGTTTCTCTTTTTGGATCTCTTTCATGCGGTGTTCTGCGGATTCCTTGAATATTTATTTTGCCCTCTGGTTCTAGAATCTCAGGGCAGTTTTCCTTGATAATTTCATGGAAGATGATGTCTAGGCTCTTCTTTTGATCATGGTTTTCAGGTAGTCCCAGAATTTTTACATTGTCTCTCCTGATTCTATTTTCCAGGTCAGTTGTTTTTCCAATAAGATATTTCACATTATCTTCCATTTTTCGAATCTGCGCGGTATGTTCTGAGATATTTGTCTTTCTCGAAAAGTCCAAAGCTTCCATCTGTACCATGCCAGATTTGAAAGATCTATTTTCTTCAGTGAGCTTTTGAATCTCCTTTTCCATTTGGTTAATTCTGCTTTTGAAAGCATTCTTCTCCTCATTGGCCCCTTGCACCTCCCTTGCAAGCTGAGTTAGGCTAGTTCTCAAGGTGCCAATTTCTTCAAGATTTTTTTGGTTCTCCTTTATCAGGGAGCTGATCTGCTTTTCATGCTTCTCCCTTATCCCTCTCATTTCCCTTCCCAGTCTTTCCTCCACCTCTCTAACCTGATTTTCAAAATTCCTCTTGAGCTCTTCCATGGCCCGAGCCCATTGGGTGGGCTGGGACACAGAGTCCTCGATTTCTGTGTCTTTGCCTGATGGCAAGCCTTGTTCCTCCCCATCAGAAAGGAAGGGAGGAAGTGTTTTTTCTCCGATAAAGTACCCTTCAATAGTTTTGTTTCTTTTCCCTTTTCTTGGCATTTTCTCCACCTAGTGGCCTGACCTCTGAATGTTCTCCTCACACCCACCTCACCTCCTGGTCCTCCCAGCCAGCGTTTGGGGACTGAGATTCAAATGCTGCTTCCCGCCTTAGGATTTTTGGCGGGGGGGGGGGGGGGGGGGGGGGGGGGGGGGGGCAGGGCTGTTATTCAGTGTTAAATTAGGCTCAGGTGCTGAGGTCAGGGGCAGGGCCGCCTCTCTGGCTCAGTTCCCTCAGGGGGTTTATGCACAGACCTTCCACAATGGATCCAGGCTCCCGCTCGCTTGGGGAGCCCCCGTCCGCAGCCACCTCTCAGCCCCCACCTCCCGGGGGGGCCCGAGCCTTGGGGGCACCTCACTCCCCTCTCAACCCGCCAAAGAGACTCTCTCACCTACCCCCGTCAGTCACCTGTTGGTGGGGGGGCCCGTGCTGCCGCTGAAGATCCCGCCTCCGGAACCCTTTCAGATCTGTGCCTCTCGGAGCTGTGGCCGCCGCCGCCGCCACAGGTCCGGGCTGGGCACCGCGTCTGCAGCGCGACGGACCTTTTGCGAGAGGTTTGCTGGTCCCTCTGTGGGTGGGGGGACCCGCGTGGCTGCTGGAGATCCCGTCCCGTAGCCCTCTCGGATCTTTTTCTCACGGTGTCGCTGTCGCGGTATGGTTGCTCTCTGCTACCCGCCCTGGCGCCCAGTCCACGGCGCGAAGGACCCCCCCCCCCCCCGTGAGAGGTTTGCAGGTCTCTCCGGAACAGAAATCTCCCTCGCTCCAATATTCCGTGGTCTCTGGGTGCAGCATTCGCCCTGGGTTAGTCCCCTCTGCCGTTCTGTGGTTTGTGGGTTCGGAGCTATGTGTATATGCGTCTTTCTACTTCGCCATCTTGGCTCCGCCCCCGTTCCCATGTTTTTTTATGAAATAAAGCTATATTATTCCCCCAGTTCTACTGGTCTCAGTTTGAATTCCAACCAGAAATCTATAGTGAATAGCATTAAAAAAAGCTATTGCTCTGCTTCTTGATTTAGACCCAGAAGAAACTTTAAAGGTGATCTAGTCCAACTGACTCATTTTATAGATGAGGAAACTGAGACACTGGTCAGGTTAATGATTTACACAAAGCCCCAAACGAGGTAAGTGACAGAGTAGATTTTGAATCCATGGTTTTTTATTCCAAATCCATTGTTATTCCCATGACAGCATGGTTTAAAAGAGAATAGGACTTCCTAATCAAAAAGAAAAATTCATGATTCCTTCTGATCATTACAACTTAGAGTCACTTTCAATCTCACCAGTGTCATTTCTCATCAACTCTGGCCTACCTTCGCAAAATAAGCTATAAATTCTCTCAAGAAATCAAAGCACTGAACAGTTTCCAAGATTAAAAAAGCACCAGATTCCTTTCTCCCCCTTCTGGAAAAGTACAAGAAAAGCAGACCATGCCATACTGGGAGGCCGATGCTCTGGCACTGGGGAGTTAGAACTTAATACAAAACCACAAGCTTTCCAGAGGAGAGGAACACATATTTCTGATAAGGAGTTGAAGTTTTATAAGAGGCCACGTACAACAGTCAATAATAAAAATGCCTCAGATATGTATGATTTTTCTCTCTCCTGGATCAACCAGAAATTTTTACATTTTCATTTTGGGTGAGCCTTTCTCAGTTATTAAGATATTCCCAAAATAGATTTCTAACTGCCTAGTATCCTGCATGTGACAACAACTTATTTTCTCTTTGAAAGTCTATCGTGTTTATTTCCTTTCATATAGTTTGATTGCAATATAATTTAGTTTCAGAATCACCAAGTGCTAAATAATGCTGTTAGATGCTATGACTGAGATTTCCTCTTTTTCCCTCTTTTTTCTTTCTCGGTTGAATTCAGCAAACACATCTACTGTATCGGACATTGTGCCTAGAAACTTGGGTAACAAGGACAAAACTGATAGACAGTCCCTGACCTTGTATTCTACTGGGGGGGAGGGGCACAGTGGAGAGGGAGGAAGGGGAATACGACATGGGCACAGACAAGTCAATAAAAGGTAAATGGGAATTGAGAAAGGGGAGAGAGTGTATGTGTTCTCTTCACAATTCACCTGGTTTGAATCTAATTTCCAGGGGGTTGATTATGTTACTTCTCAGTATATGCCAATCTGTAAGAACTTCATAATGAGTTTTACTCAGTAGTTGGTCATTGTGTTTCATGGGAAGGAATTGTGGGAGTTTGCAGGAACAAAAAGACAATGCATACAACTGGACAGTGAATATATGATGGGGTTTATTATATAGGTGACAAATTAATGGGAGGACACGAAGAATGTGATAATGGACAATGACAATGGACAGTGAGGTTTCTAATATGCAGTAGCACGTCCCCAGCTTCTACTAGGCCAAAATTATTAAAGCAGACAATATATTTTTAAAGGGAGATGAAATTTTATTTTTTTTAAATGGATGCCCATACATATACACATCTGTGTGTGTGTATATGTGTGTGTGTGTGAGTGTGTATGTATCTTAGGTTGGAGGACAAGACCAATCCTCATATTTTAAAAAGTCATATTTTTTTTCCTTGACTGGAACTGTGATTTCACCATCATAGGAATCTTCTGGAAAAGAATTCCTTCTATCAAATCAGACTGGCACCTTTAATGCAAATTCTCTTCAGAGCAGCCATCCTAAACCTTTTTTTGTGTCCTTGACCCCTTTGGCAGTTGGGTGAAACCTCTTCTTTTCATGGCTCTTGCTGAGAATTCACATTCTTCATAGACAAGTCCATAGAAAAATAGATGTTGTTGTGTTTGTCCTTTGTTCTCGAAGAGGACCATGACATCAAGGTGACATGACTTGCATTTGACTTTGATATGAGTGAGGGAGGGCTGTGCAAGGTCACCAACCTCACTTTCTTCACCTGAGCCATCTGGGTCCAGTGGCCTGATACTCATCAGGACCACTGAAGGTGGCTCAGGATGCAATGGGAGATTCTGGCTATTTTAGGCTAAGGCCTTATCAGATTCTCACTTTGAGTGAGATATAAACATGCGATGAATAAGCCTCTTTAAGTAGTTACTCAAGGGATAGCCCCTTTAATCAAAAGAAAAAGGAATCGAACTGGGAGGGGAAGACCCTCAGGGTTCCTCAGTAAAAGAGAAACAGTGACTATTTAGTATTTACATTCACTCTGTGCTAGGAGGAGAACCTATAGATAGATAAATAGATAATATATAACATTTATAATTATATATTAGAAAGAAAGAGGTTGAAAGTGACTCTAAGTTGTAATGACAGAAGGAATCATGAATTTTTCCTTTTGATTAGGAAGTCCTATTCTCTCTTAAACCATGCTCTAGGGGGAAGAACAATGGATTTAAAATCAGAAACCATGGGTCCAAAGTCTACTCTGATATTTACCATCTGTGTTTTTACATATACATATACATGTGTAATGTATGTATGTGTATATGTATATATATATGTGTGTGTGTATCTGTGTGTCTGTGTGTGTGTCTGTGTCTGTGTGTGTCTATGTCTGTGTGTCTGTGTGTAGTCTAAATCCAGGTATTAGTAGACTTTATTTTAGTAGAATTCTATAGTCTATAGTCTGTTATTTTGTCACTAAAAAAAAAAAAAAAAAAAAAAGAATGCCATACTGAAGCAGTTCTTTAACCCTGGGGCCTATTCTGGCTCTGACTCAAGATTCACAATTGCTCCAGAGACTCAAGCTATCCTGAGATGCAGCTTGAAGGACCCCATAAGCATGGGAGTGCTGAAACTCAGACAATGTTTGACAACGAGGTCTTAAAGGACAAGATGAGGAGTTTAGGCACCCTTTGGGGGAAGGATTAAGGAGCAATTAACATTCCAACAACCCCATTCAGAATTAACGTTTTCCTCCTCTTGTACCCTTAGCGCCATAGAACATATTGCTAATGAAGTTTAAGTCCATGTTAATTTCCACATAAGTTAGATACTATTGTTTTCTTTCCTAGTCACAGACTGCCTGCCTGAGCCTAGACCCACAATCCATCTCCACCATGAAAGGCACTTCCTCCTCTACCGACCTTGTCCAGTGGGTGTATCTTACTATGTTAATAATAACACTGTGTGTGTGTGTGCATGTGTACATATTGCTGTTTGAGTATATTAATACATCTCTTCCTCTAAACTCTAGAGTCGCTAAGGAAAGGGCGTAGTTTCTCTCCTTTGGAATGTTGTTATAGTACCTATTAATGTGCTCAACACTATGAAGAGTTTGGTAAATTCCATTAATTCGCTAATTGATTTGATTAGCTCCTCAGAATCTCAGAATGGGGACAAGCCTCAGAAACCAATTCTGTGGCAAGAATTTCTGTTAGAAGATACCTGACAAGCAGGATTTCCAGGGGAAGGGAAATCTACTAGCTTCAGAGACAGTCAACTCTTTCTACTTTGGAAGGACTCCAGTCCTTAGGAAGTCATTTCTTACACCAAACCTGAACTTGACCCATTGCAGCTTTCATGCAATCGATGCTCCTGGTTCAGCCCTTCATAGCCAAGGAGAGCAAGTATAATCCTTCTTCCACCTGAAAGCACTTAAAATACTTAAAGACAGCTCTCATGTCTTCCATAAGTCTTTTCTCCTCAAAGCTAAGTATCTGCAGTTCTTCATGATTTCAAAGCCCAGCCTAGTTGCCCAGTCAGTAAGTGAGTGAATCAACAAACATTCAGTACTTCTTAAGTTCTGGAAACCCAAAAGCAAAGGCAGCTCTCATTCTAATAGGGGAGACAATATTCCAACAGCTGCATTCGCACACACACACACACACACACACACACACACACACACACATACACACACACACACACACACACACACACAAAATAATGAGATATAATCTTAAAGGGAAAGTGCCAGCCGTGGGAAGAATTAATAACGGTCTCTTGCAGAAGAGGGAACTTAAAGAAAGCCAGGGAACCAGGAGGCAGAGCTGAATAGGGAGAGTGTTCCCTCCATGTAGCAAGAGATAGAATATTATGTGCAAGGAATACAAGTTGGCCAGTCTAGCTGGATCATATGGTGCATGGAGAGGAATTAAGTGTGAGAAGAATGGAAAGATAGAAAGCACACAGGTTGTGAAGGGCTTAAAAAGCCAAATAGAGATTTTTATATTTGTTCCTGGATGTAACGGGGAGACACTGGAGTTGAGTCAGGATAAGGTGGTGACATATTCAGACTATATACTATACTAAGATTCTGTGGAGCTAATAAAGTCAATTAGTGAATTAATGGAATTTACCAAACTCCTCACTGTGCTGAGCATATTAATAGGTACTATATAACATTCCAAAGGAGAGAAGATAAGCCTTTTCCTTGGGGACTCCAACATTTAGAGGAAGTGATATACTAATATACACTAACAGAAATATGTACATAGTTTCAGAGAAAGTTTTAGTAAGTTTTAGGAGCAGGGGAAAAAGATGAGACAGACCAATAGAAAGTTAATTTAGCAGCACAGGCATGAGGATCTATACCAATACGGTGCTTGTGTAAGCAGAGAGGAGGAGATGTGCAATTGATGCTGTTGTAAAAATATAAATGACAAGATTTTCACAACAGTGGATTATTGAATGTGAGCAAGGAGTCAAGGATGACACAAAGTTTGTGAGCCTAAGTGAATGAGATGACCTTGGTGCCCCCACCAATGTTAGAAAAGTTGGGAAGAGGGGAGGGTTTGGGAGAAAGGGAGTGAGTGCCATTTTGGATGTGTTGAATTTGAGGTGCCTACATCCAATTCAAGATGCATAAAAGATTGTTGGTGGTGTTGGAGTTCAGGAGAGGAATTAGGAGTGGACATATAGATCTGAGAGTCATCTCGAGATGATAGTTGAACCCATGGTAGGTGATGATATCTCCAAGTAATATAGAGGGAGAAGACGAGGGTACAGGACACCCAAGGTTAGTGGATATATCAGCCAAGAAAATGAGGAGTGCTTACAGGTGGAGGTGAACCAGAGGAAAACAGTGTTACCTAAACCTAAACAGAGGATACCCAGGAGGAGATGGTGATCAGCATTGATCAAAGGCTACAGGTCAAAAAGAATGAGATCAAGAAGAGGCCATTAGAGTTTGCAAATAAGAAATGATTGGTAACTTTGGAAAGAGCAGTTTGAGCTAAAGAAGGAAACTCAAAGCCAGATATCAGAGGGTTTAGGAAAGGAAAGGAAGTGAAGGCAAGCTTTGTGGTTCATGCAGATTTTGTTAAACTCTGTTTTCACTGTTAGAGGAGCTTTTGTTCAACAAGAGCTAGAGTAGGCTGAAAACCATGTCTGCACGGTTCAGGAAGCCCTCTCATCCACTGCAGTCTCCTAGTGGGCTGTGCTGCAAGCAGGAGCAGGGGCAGCAGAGGGGCTGAAAGGGTCTGAGGCAGAGCAGCCTGAAAAGTCCTCAGCTATTCTAGATACAGGCTCTCCCCTTAGGTGTCTCTGAAAGGTAATTATCTTGTGCGCTGAACATCTGCTCAGCATCAGTTTAAAAACGTAGCACTCAAAATTGAAAACAAGATTGCTGATGTGCTCTGACCACAGCACGAAATGGCAGGATACTGACCCCCTTTATCCTAGAGACTGTGCCTCTTTTAATTTGGCCTAAGATCTTATGAAGACTTTTGTGACTGTCATATCACACCAGTGACTCATGCTGAGCTATCAGCCCACTAAAAATCTAGTTTTTTATTAGATAAATGGCTATCTAGCCAAGCTTACTTTGTTTTCTACTGGTCTTGGCATATAAGTATGGGACTTCACATTTTATGTCTATTAAACTTATACTTTTTTATATTTAGCCCAATATTTTCGTTTATCAAGGTCTTTTGGGATCCTCATTGTGTCATCTTCAAATCTGATATGCGTGGTTGATATAAAATCATCAACAAAAATGTGAATATATTGAAAACATTTATTGAATATAATGAATATATATTGAATACAATGAAAATAATATGAATAATTTTATCATGGGTCCAGTAGTTCAATTCTAGTTCTACTTATCAATCATCTAGACTACAGTTCCCCTTTCCTACAAGAATAATTACAACTACCTCATGATCCTGATCTGCTAGTATAATAACCCTGTCCAAAAAAGAAAGTCTTTGGTCGAATGTGACCTCTTTTCAACGAAAGTTATGCTAGTTTTTTGTGACTACCTCTTCCTTTTCTAAATGTTCACTAACCAACCCATGTAATACATTCTAGAATTTTCCATGAATTCAAGTCAAACTCAGTGGTCTATAGTTTACAGACTCCATTGTCTTCCCTTTCCTTTTTTTTTTTTTAAATTGGGACATTTGTCCTTCTACAGTCCTGTGGTAAGTACCTTTTCCCTTCACTACATTCTTTCAGAAATCACTGATAATGGCTCCACAATAGCACCTGCCAGTTTTCCAGTACCTTAGCATGTATCTGATCTGTGTCTATTCATTGGAACTTGTCAACTAAATGCTCTCTTACTATCTCTGTTCTTTCCTTAGATATCAACTCCCTATTAACCATTATGGATCCAGACTTTCCAGTTCAAAGACTCTCATTTTTGGCAGAGAAAACTAAGCCGAAGCAGCCTTGCTTCCTTTGTCATCATTTATCATTGTCCCATCGCCCCCAGGAGTGGTTTTATCCCTTCTTTGATCTTCCTCTTTTCCCCAACATAAGTTAGAAGATTTTTGTTGTTCTTGTTTAGCTTGCTTTGCCAAGCTCAGCACGATCTGAGCTTCAGCACCTCGGACACTCCAACAGGACTGTGACACTTGCAAATTCATCTTCTGTTATCTACTCTTCCTTTTATCTTCTCTGCATGCCTTTTAAACTTTGACAAGTTGGTTGATAAGTTCACTTTTTACTCACATGGGTTTCTTTAGCCTCCTTTTCTTTCTCATTGGAATTGTTTCTCTTTAGGGCTTGAGAATTTCATCTTTAGAACTTCCCATCTTTCCTGGATTGAATTCCTCTGCAAAACTGTATTCAATGTCCCAAGTCATTTACCCTCATTCATAAGGATACCATGAGCAAAACAACTTACCTGAGCATCCTCCCAGCTCAGTGCTTCTGTTGAACAAGAGTGTTTCACTTTCTGGAGCTTTACATAAGACATTGATTGCTTCAGTTGGGAGGAGGGGTGGGCAGAAAGGGGACAATTGGTTAATTATGATTTTTAAAATTTAATATTAAATATAATATTTCTAATATTATTTGTCTTTCTAAATAGCAATGGGACACAGTGTCAAAGTGATGTACACTCAACTTACTTCCTAGAAATGTAATGCTAATTGTTTTTCTGCTTTTAGGGCTTTAGAAAGATCTATTCTGAATTATATAAAGAATATGAAGACTGCCCCTTTGGGACCGAAGTCTTCAGTCAAATTGATCTTTGCTCCATGCATAAAAAGAAGCAAGAATCTGGATACTATCACTGTGAATGTACCATTTTTGTTGCTCCTAGGAACACAAATGAGGCCCAGAAGCTACCCACAGAAACAGAGTACTTGGAAGAATTTCGTGCTCACATCTCTCCTGACCCTTGCCCAGAAGCCAAAACCCCTGAATGTTGCCTATGTATCTCTTGTATAGCTGAAGATGACGAAAACCCCACTGAACATGTAACCTCAACTGGGGCTACATGTGACACAGCAGACCATAAGACAGGTGTGTTAGTTTCAGATAAGATCTCTACTACTGGGAAGGTCTTGCTTTAAGCCAGTTTCTGAGATGTTGCCAGCATAACCAGATGCAATGAAGAACAGGATGAGGGATCAGAAAAAAAAATGAAGCTGACAGATGGTAATTTGTAAAGAGTTGAATCAACAGAAATTGTATCTGATCAGCCTGCTTGCCCAGGATAAGGCAGAACTTGTTCCAATGCGCTGCTAACTACAGGGATAGCCACAGTGCCAAGTGGTTCTATGAACTAATCCATAGGGTGCACTCTGGACTGAGGTGACAACACAGAAACTGAGAGGTACCACTTCTTTTGAATACCATCTGAAAAGCAAAGTACTTTGTAAACCACGTCAGAAATCATCTGTTTGTAAATGAGGTAACACAAACAAAAGTGAAACTCATCCAGGAATGTGGAGGGTCTCAACCAAAAACCAAGGAAACCCAGATGACAGAGTTCTGCTTTTGGCAACTTCAAAAGACAAAACGTCTAACTATCATCATCTATTAACTTGTCTGTATATTTTTCTGAGCTGATTTCCTGTCGTTTTTTTTTTTAATCCAGGGCTTGTTTTTCTGATTTTGGAAAAGCTGAATTTAAATCTTATGGAATTGTATTTTAGTCCAATAATTGAAATATGTTATTTCAGGAAGCTTGGGATGAGCTCCCCAAAGTTGAATGCCTCTGACCATTTAAGAGGACGAAATGCTACTATTAGTGCCTCAACATGCCATAAACTGAAATGAAAAATGTCCTTTAAATATTTAACTTCAGTTACTGAACTGGAAATTGTAATCTTTCTTGGGTGAGGAAGGGGAGGTCAACCTTCCACATGTAATAAAAAATGCATTCACAAAATATGCTCTAAAGACTTTGTCCTTTTTAATGGTAGTTTTTAATTTTTTGTCTCTTTCTCAGCAAAGAAAATTAAAGAATATTGAAGCCAGTAGATGGTGCTAGTGAATACCAACTGTCCCTGAGATTTAGCCAGTGATGGAAATTAAGGAATGTTAGTTTCAGGCTAAAGATGATGGGGGTAAGGGGAGAATCTCTTACAATTAAGAAGCAGGGAAATGGATTTTAGAAGGAAGAAAGTCAGATCTCCAAAGTACCCTCTTTTCTCTTTCTTTTGAGTATTGAGTTATACTGGTCTTTATGAACATGGAGGATTTGTATTTTATTATCAGTAAGTGCATTGGAGATCGTCTCCATTAAAGTATTTTTTTTTTCAGAGCTACTCCCATAAAACTTTGCTTATCCATATTGGGAAAGCAGCAGGTGGTGGGATATTCATCAAACACCAGGAGAGCAGGGGTGGGCTGGAAGCTTTGCGGTTCATGCAGATCTTTATTCAACTTGTGTGTTTTCACTGTTTGACGAGCCTTTGCCTGGCAGGCGCTGGAGTAGGCTGAAAACCCTGTTTGCACATTACAGGAAACCGTCTCGTCCGCTGCAGTTGCCAAGCCGTTATGCTTGGAGCAGGGGCGGGTGCAGTTTGGCTGGTGGGGGGGAGGGGGAGAGGGGGGCAGAAAAGACTGAGGGGGTGGTGGTGTCTGAGACAGAGCAGCCGGAGCTGTCCTCAGCTATCCTAGACAGAGCCTCTCCCTATAGCTGTCTCTGAACGGTAATTATCATGTGCACCCAGAATGGGAACAAAATGGGAAAATTTTGCCTTTGTATAAAAGTTCAAGACATTGTTTTTGCTATTGGTGAGTCTTGAACTTATTGCTTGAGCTCTAGCTTTGCTCATACTGTGTAGTCTCTTAGTCGTTTTCTTTCCCCTCCAAATGAGCTCTGTATTAAATACAAGTGATTGAGGAACAATGATGAAGTGTTTAATAATTCATATCTGAGAGAGTAAAAAATAGGCACATCTTATTGTGATGAATACATCAAATGGATGATGTATCCTAGCACCCAGTACACACCAGAAAATCATGCTAGTGCTGGGGGGGAAGAAAATATTTGTCCCCATATTGGTGGCTTTGGGAGAGAGCCAAACGCAGACTTGGACTGTTGGGAGCCCTTTTTGTCCTGGAGGGCATTGTTAACCTTATAGCTTCAATTTAAGGCTTGAACTTGAATGGGGAAGGGGGAGGAGAGAGGGAAGGAAATTATGTCTGTGGACTCCAAAGACTCTCCTCTTTTATCTGAAACCAAGGGGCACTCATTGGAACTTAGGCTAATGGAATAGAGAGGTTTTCCCTTAAGAAAGTGAGCTTTGGAACATAGCATCAGCTGTGAACCAAAAGAATGAGTATCCTCAGTGGCATTTCAATATGAAATGGTGGTTTTCATAACAAGTTTGCATAATTCAGGCCTCCTACCCCCTTGGTGAAAATGTACTGAGTCTGAAACTTGCTCTTTGAGGTTCTTTGAAGAGAGGGATATATGTCTCTTCAATCTCTGTGTTACTAGAAAGAGCACTGGTCTGAGAGTCAGAATATCTGAGTTCCTGGGGCAGCTATATGGTGCAGTGGATAGAGCACCTGTCCTGGAATCAGGAGCACCTAAATTCAAATCTGAGTTCAGACACTTGACACTTACTAGCTGTGTGACCCTGGGAAAGGCACTTAATCCCGACTGTCTTGCCAAAAGAAAAAAGTTCTGGGTTCCAGTGTCAGCCCTGCTGCTCTGTAGCTTTGAGACTGTAGGCAACTGAAGTCTCAGTTTCTCCATCTGTAAAATGGGCAGAATAATACTTTTAATGTCTAATTACAAGGTGGTCATAAATCATAAAACACTATATTAATGACTCATCATTACTACAATCTGTATTCATTATCTGTAACTGAGCCATTTTATACATATATACACATATACATATATGTCGGTATGTGTATATATGTGCATGTGTATACACATGTACGTATGTGGTAAAAAGCAGTCATTGATTCCAAAAGGATGATAATTCCTCTTTTCTACATAGGTGAAATGCCACAGAACTTGATCATCTGTAAGGAGATAGTAGTTAAGATTTCTGTAGCAACTTAGAGGTTTACAAAGTGTTTTACACACACACACACACACACACACACACACACACACACACACCCTGTTAGAGTGTTATCCCTATTTTGTAGATGAGGAAACAAAGTCAGAGAAGTTCAGTGAATTGACCACAGGTACCAGCTAATCGGTGATGGTGGAGAGAAGGGGGAATCTAGCTGACCTTGGAAGAATCCGCTGCTGCTGCTTCTTTTAGATTTAGTCAGATGGGTCCTCAGTGGCCATCTTGTCTAAATCCTAACACTCTCCCTCACCTACTTACCCTAATCAGTTGCTAAGTCTTGTTAATTCTATTTTTAAAAATCAGAAAGTATTTTTTATTATTAACATTATTTGCCAGCCCAGGCAGGGCAGATAGGTGGTACAGTGAATACAGTACTTGGCATGGAGTCAGGAAGACTCACCTTTCTGAGTTCAAATTTGACCTAAGACACTTCCTAGCTGTGTGACCCTGGGTGTCACTTAGCTTTGCTGGCCTCAATTTCCTCATCTGTAAAATGAGCTGGAGAAGGAAATACCAAATCACTCTAGTATCTTTGCCAAGAAAACCCGAAATGGGGTCATGAAGAGTCAGACCTGACTGAAAAATGACTGAACAACATTTGCCAGACACTGTACTAGACTCTGGGGATACATCTCTCCAATTATCCCCTTCTTTTCATTTACACAGCCACCAGTCTAGTTCAGGACCTTCTCATCTCCCTGTCTAAACTCTTGCTATTGCCTCCAAATCAATTTCTCCACCCCCAGGCTCTCACCTCTCCTCTCCTACTCCAAACAAGATACCAACATTATATTCCTAATGCACAGGTAAGATAATGTCATTCCCTGCTCGAGAAGGCCAAACAGCTCTTTATTGCCTCTAGGATCCAATATGAACTTCTCTGTTTGGCATTTAAAGCCTTTTACAACTTGGCTTCAATCTACATTTCAACTTTTCTATTCACTACTACCTTTCACTCTTTGGTCCAGCCAAAATAACTTTCCAATTATTTCTCAGACTCTACTGCCATCTCCTAACTCTGTGCAAATGCACTGACTGTTCCCCATGCCTGGAATGCCCTCCTTCCTCACCTCGTAGAATCCCTACTTAATGTCAAAGCTCAGCTCCTACCTAAGGCCTTTCTCCATTTCCCCATGTGCTTGCTAGTGTCTCCATAAAATTAGTTTGTATTTACTTTGTATAAAAACTGTATGTACTTATATTTGTACATGCTATCTAACTTGATATGATAGACTTCATGCTCCATTGGGGCATGTGTTTCCCCAGCACCTGTGTTTCCTTTGCATCCCTTGCACCATATCTGAAACATAGGGCCTCACCATAGTGTTGTTGAAGGACTGATTGACCTCATCTGAACTTTGTATCTCCCCCAGCATCTAGTGCTCACCACCCAGTGGGCACCTAATACCTATTTAAATTTAATCAAACTGAAAATTCAGACTTCCTAAAGGGTGCAACTTACTGTTTCCCCTCTCCTGGTATTGCTGCAAAAGTAGAATAATCTTTGCTTCAGTTGTTCTGAGGGCCACATCTACAGCAAGCGAGAAAATAGGAGAAATACCCTTTTTACAATAATAATTAGCATTTTCCATTTACATGTTAAAGGTATTATTCATATCCTGAGGGTAGTTATTTCTTGATTTTTTAAATTATTCTTTCTCTCTTGTTCTCTATATCTGATTCAGATCCCTCTATTAGAAAGGACTATGTACTGGAAATGAGGGAGATACATAAGTGAGGGGATGAGAGGTGAGTGAGGCCCTTTTCAAAGCTAAATTTCTTTGATGCTATGTTATTATGATAGTAAGGCCCAGGAAGAGCTTGAGTGCTGGTGACAAGGCAGTGTGGTATAACAGGCAGAGCACCGGACTTAAGGGAAAAACTGATTAGAATATTGCCTCTGATATTGACTATCTGTGTGACCCTGTTGCTTCTCCATCTTGGCCTCAGTTACCTTACCTGTAAAACATGGAGAATAAGAGCATCTCAGATTTTGGTTTTTGTAAGCATCAAAAGAAGGGCAGCTAGGCAGTGCAGTGGATAGAGTGCTGGGCCTGGAGTCAGGAAACTCATCTTCTTGTGTTCAAATCTGGCCTCATATGCTTACTAGCTGTGTGACTGGGCAAGTTACTTAACCTTGTTTGTCTCAGTTTCCTCACTTGTAAAATGAACTCGAGAAGGAAATGGCAAACCCATCCAGGATCTCTGCCGAGAAAAGCCCAAATGGTGTCATGAAGAGTCAGACTCAACTGAAAATAGCTGAATACATCAAATGAGATAACGTATATAACGCACTTTGCAAACCTTAAAGTGTTATAGAAATGTTAACTCTTATTATCAACAGAAATTTCTATGAAGTCATCTGTAGTGAGGCCTTGCAGAGAAGTGATGCCTGCTTCTTCTCATCTCTGCTGATGGAATATAGATTTCAGACTGCGCTTGACTCTTCAGCAGCCTTTTCTCCATGTGAGTACACTAATGTTCCTGCTTTCTAATTCCCCTTTCTATGTTGTCTTCCAGGATTAAAATGTAAACTCCTTGAGAGTAGGAACTGTCTTTTTTTCTTGAATTTCCATCCCTAGGTTTAGCACAGTTCCTGGCATGTAGTAAGTACTTAATAAGTTACCTATGTATATCTATCATCTGTCTCTCTATCTATCATCTATCTGTCTATATCAGATTTGGAGCTAGAGGGGACCATAGATATAATTTGGTCCAACCTCATCTCTTTACGTATGAAAAGAGTAAGACCCAGAAAGTGAAGTGATATGCCTTCAACCTAGGAATACTAGATAAAGGGATTAAAGTAAGAACGTTTTCTCTTTGCAGAAAGTTTT
This sequence comes from Notamacropus eugenii, assembly GCF_028372415.1. Classification (NCBI taxonomy): domain Eukaryota; kingdom Metazoa; phylum Chordata; class Mammalia; order Diprotodontia; family Macropodidae; genus Notamacropus; species Notamacropus eugenii. The sequence goes on along the minus strand of NC_092875.1, from coordinate 237,815,830 downwards.
ACCACATCACCACTCTGGTAAGAATGAATTCCCACCATCAGTAAAGGAAGAGCTGCCCCAGAAATCCATTGATGGGGCCATAGTTCAGGCAGGAAAGTATAATCTAACCATAGCATTGTCCATCATAGCCTAGTAGATAGAGATGGCCTCAGAGTCTGGAATACTCATGTTTTGAGTCCTACCTCAGACACATACTGGCTTCAGGGGTCACACAATGACCTCTCAGTGTCTTGGGCAACTCTCTGGAAGACTGGAAGCTGCAGAGTAGGTGCTAATCTGCATTGATATAAGGACTTTTTTAGTGGGAATACTTTACATTAATGAAATTACAGGTCTGGTGAAAAAAATTTTTGTAAATAATCTTTTCCACTACCTAAATAACAAAAGGCAAAGCATGATGGCAGGGGAGACTTTCTGCCCTTGGGGATTCTGTTAGGTGATTAAACAGAATTGCTTACTCTGCTTAGATTTTCTTGTAGTTAGCCTCAACCTTCCCTAAATATCAGCCTGCTGAGTAATTATGATTGATGGACCAATTAATAAGGAGTCTTAGTATGTTCAGTCACCAGGTGTTTCCTGGCTTGCAGTGGGTAGGTAGGACAGCTTGCTCTAGTATCCTTGTTTCTTCCATCTCCTCACTGCTAATTTGGGATGATGATAATCTTGGCTGAAAGGTGTTGCTGACACTATTACTTCTTCAAAGAGACTGAAGGACCAGAATCTCACTATATTCAGGAAGTGTCCCATTTTTCTGCTCCCTACTTTCATGTTGCCAGGAATCTGCGAACTGCCGACGACTGAGAGGAGAGTCATGATCTACCAAAAATATGTCTTCTTTCAATAAGAGATGCCCTTCTTGTCAAGGTAGAATGTGCTGCTTGTAAACAGAGAGGTCGGCAGACAGTAAAGCAAGCTATCTTGAAGGCTCTGCCGATACTCACCCTTTCACTGCTCACAGAAGAAATTGAGGCTTAAAATACTTATTTCTTAGCAGAGAAATAATTGGATTTTGCCAGCGAGGACCAGTTTGTCTGATCAACCTATGCCAAATAACATATTTACAATATTTCCCTCACTGACTTGATTAGCGAATGCCAGATTTTCATTTGGATCAACACATGACATGTGGGAAATATCTGCTAATGGTGAATAATCATTTCAACACAAAGAGGAAATGGAGCAGTCACAGAAGTAGTGGCAGCAAATATGTACACAACCTTTCAAATTTGGTCTGTCTCCATTTCTCCCTTCAGTTTTCCCATTCCTTTTACATAAAAGGTTTCTCCTCCTTGAGTCTCACCCTCAACTCTGCATGGAAAGGACACTGCATCAGGAGGATGCTGGGTGACATTGGGTAGGTGTACGTATCTCTTTGAGCCTTGATGCTAGTCTCTGTAATGGGAAGGGTGATGTAATAGATAGAGGGCTGGACTCTATCCAGGAAAACCTGGATTCAAGTCCTGCATCAGATTCTGATTATACAACCCTGGGCAAGCCACTTGATCACTCTGAGACCCAGTTTCCTCTTTTTTAAAATGAGAGGACTGAACTCAGTGCCCTTTAAGGCCCCTTCTGGATACAAATATATGATCCAAAGAGATAATAATACTCAATCTACCTACTTCCTGAGGTTATTGTGAGGAAACCAATTTTTAAACAGAATCACTATATAAAATATTATCATTGTCACTGGCATTGATCATGTTACTACGAGAAGCTGTAACTCCAACTGTATGAGTACTCCTGCACTAATACAGATAGCAACCTTTCTGTAACTTAGGGGTTAATTTTTGCAGGTCACTGTAACTGAAAAATATCATCAGCAATTCACTTAATAACCTCTCCAAATTCAACTTGTTGACTCTTCAGATTACAGGCATGCAACCAGTCCATCACTGGTCCCATACTAAAGTCTTCCTTGATTGGTTTTCATAAAGAGTGGTGGGTCTCAGAGAAAACATGAGAGATTTTAAATGTAATGATTTTGTCATATTTTAGATTTTGTTGTTGTTGTTGAGTTGTGTCTGATTTTCTTGGCAAAAACACTGGAATGGTTTGTCATTTTCTTCTCCAGCTCATTTTACAGATATGAAACTAAGGAAACAGGGTTAAGTGACTTGCCCAGGGTCACACAGCTAGTAAGCATCTGAGGCCAGATTTGAACTCAGGAAGATGAATTGGGAAAGATTCCAGGACCATCACTCTATCCACTGAGCCACCTCATAGATCTAAATAAAATGTGAACCCTGCAATGCTCAAGGGTTGTGGCAGTGGACCATCGTCTACTCCTAGGTAGTCTGAACCATTGAGAATAGTAGCCCAGCATGGGCAACGAATTCTCCCTGAGGAAGTCATTGGGCTGGTGGTCTGAGAATACCATGATCTGGTGGCCAAAATATGTACTATATCCCTTGGCCTTCCTTCCATTCTGTGGACAGCCTTCCTCTCTATAGATTGCAGAAAGCGAGAGAAGGCACAGCTGTACCTTCTGAGCACATCTACCCCATTTTGTCCATGACTGAAGGATCAGAGGATCATTGATTTAGAAGGAACCTTAGAGATCATCCAATCCAACCCTTTCATTTTTTGTTTTTAGAGGCAATTGGAGTTTACTGACTTGGCCAGGGTCACACAGCTGGTAAACGTCTGAGGTGGGATTTGAACTCAGGGCGTCCTGACTCCAGGTCAGTGCTCTCTCCACTGTGCCACCTAGCTGATCCCACTATCCTTTCATTTTACAGACAAGGAAAATGAGGCTCAGAGAGATGAAATGACTGACAAAACAGATGCTAAGTGGCAGAACTGAACTCAGGATCTCTAACTCAAAATCTACCACTCTCTTCGCTACACCAGGCTACAGGCCTTTATTACCTATATGTTGAACTGAATTTTCATGTTATGGCTTTAAAGTGTTAAAATTGATTCTAACAGTCACACATAAATCAGTCTCAGGACCTTATTATCACGTCTCCACATGATCCCCAACCACCCTCCTACATACTCTCATCCTCATAAAGACTCTTAATTTAATTGCTGATTGATAACAATGCTGCATTTTAAAATCATCCAGAGAGGGCCATCTAATCAAATACTTACAGGTTTTGTGACTGTTATGTTAGTGCCCATAGAGTGACTGGGGCGGGGAGGGGGATCAGAGGGCAAGAGATAAGCATTTACTAAGTGCCTACTGAATACGAGGCAGTGTACTAATATCTTTAAAACTTATTTCATTTAATCCTCACAACAACCTTGCAAGACAGGGGCTCTGATTATTCTCATTTTATAGCTGAGGAAACTGAGGCAAACAGATTAATCAACTTGCCCGGGGTCACACAGCTAGGAAATATCTGAGGCCAGACTTCATTGAATTCTGGTTTTCCAGGTTCAGCATACCTTCCATGGTGCCACCTAGATGCTTCTAATTAGGAAAGTAATTGTAGCTCACACTTACACAGCACTTTAAAATTTACAAAGTGATGTGTGTGGGGGGTGGGGTGGGTGTGTGGGTGTGGGTGTGGGTGTATTATTGCACTGGACCCTCACAACTACAAGATAGGTGACAGTATTATTCCCATTTTGTCGATGAGGAAAATGAGACTCAGAGGTTATGTGACTTGCCCAGATTTGCATAGCTAATAAATATCTGAGGTAAGATTTAAGCTCAGGTCTTTATCATGCCAAACCTCATACCCCATACACTCTGTTTGATTAATTCAGAGGCAGAACTGTCCCTAGAGTACAGCGGACCATCATGATTTTTCAGGTGGATCTCCTGTGTCTTATAGGTGATGACAAAAAGTCTGAAATGTATCCTTGATAAATTGCACATAAATCCAGAACCTGAACTAGTGGTAGCCAAAGCACACAACTGCCCAAAGTGAAACCAATCTGAGGTCAAGGGGAATGGTGGCAGGGAGACTGCCATTGAATATGATTATTTATAAATGTGTCTATTATGATGCATAGATATTGATTTATGGTGAGTCAAATAAACTATGAAGACCCCTTTGGACATAAGTGGAGTCAGGAGGAAGACTTGAAAACTCTGACTGGGTCATAACTACCTTGTCTTGACTTTCCTCTTCTTCTAAACCTATTACATCCATATGTTTGCTCCTATAAGGTGAAAGAGTGCCCAAAATGCTATTTGAATTGGACCTATTTTTGTCTTTCTCTTTCTGAGTCAGCACTGTCCTGCTAACCCAGTAGGGAGAAGACACGGTAAGTGCCAGGTCCTGATATATTGTACAAATTTGCAGGTTGATGAATGCATTCATCTTGAAATTTTCTATCAGATTTGTATCCCTCGATGTCAAAAGAACTTTAGCTATATTGACCCCAATCCATGATCCATAAGCAGCCAATGGTTCCCTGTCTCCTCTAGGATCAAACCCAAAATGTTCTGTTTGGCATTCAAAGCTCTTTATAACCTGTCCCCTTCCTACCTTTCCAGGCTTTTTACACCTTACATCCCAGGTGAGTACTCCTTGATTCAGTTATGTTGGCGTCCTAAACTATTCCATGAACAAGACACTCCCAAAACCACTTCCAGGCATATTCTCTGGCTGTTCTCCATGCCTGGAATGCAGAACTTCACTGGCTTCCTTTAAGTCTCATCTAAAATCCCATGTTCTACAAGAAGGCTTTCTCAACCCCTCTTAAATCCAATGCCTTTCCTCTGTTACTTATTTCCTATTCATACTTTGTATAACTTGCTTTGTACGTACTTGTTTCCATTATATTATAAACTCTTTGAGGGTTTAAATTGTCTTTTGCTCTTTTGTGTGTTCCCAGAACTTAGCATGGTGCCTGCACATAGTAGGTACTTAATTAATATTCATTGATTGAAAGAAGGAGTTGGCAGAGAAGGATTTGGCAGAGTCCTATCCTGTTATGGTAATGGTAAGGGACTATGCAAATTCTTTCGTTGCACTGGAATTTTGCTATATAAAATTTTATCTAAAATGAGTCATTTTCTGAGGTTTGAAAAAAAATATTTTAATTTGTGGAGATTTTCACAGTACAACCAAAGCTTTGTTATCTAGTACAATAGGAGATAAGGGGGAGAGTGGCAACTGGTCTAATATTCTGATTAATTCAAAGTTAAATCATATTGGTCTCTCCTTTTTTTCCCCAAGACTAATCAAAAGATAATGAGAACTAGATACCCTGTGATTATTCATTCAGGAAGGATTTATTGAAGATTTACTCTATTAATTATTTAATTGCTGTAGTAAGATTTAATAGCTTAAAACTATACTAAGACTTTTGGGATGCCCTATATGTCATTCTACTGAGGGGGCTACAAAAGAAGCATAAAATATAATTTCCTCCCTCCAAGAGTTTCCCATCCAGTTGGCCAGATAATATATCCTCCCACAAAACCATTAAGCAATAATATAGATTCACATAAAATTAAGTGCTCTCAGAGTACTATAGGTGACTGCTCTATTCTCAAGCCAAATTGGACTGCTTTCTATCTCTTCAATGTAGCCAGTGTTTTCTAGCCTTCATGTCATTGCTTCTACTATTCTCTGTATCTTTCTTCTTTTTACCTGTTCAGTCCCACCCAATATGTCTCATATTCCTCTACTAGAATGTCAAATCATAAAGGCAGGGCACCTGCCTGTGTTACCTTCTTTTAGCCCATAGCCAGGTTCCTGCATGTAAGAGATACTTAACAAGTTTATTATATTGAACAAGAGATTATTGCCTGTTAATTCACTAGGAAAAGACCTCTTAGAAAAAGTAGGCCCTGGACAAGTAGAGATCATTTTATGGAAAGAAAACAATGGGAATGAAACCATTGAGTCAGGAATGGGGAGGATATTGTCCATGCAGAGTGAGAATACTGGTCTAATAGTGTAGTGGTTCATCAGCCATGGAAAGACTTCATAAAATGATTGTTTTAAAGATGCCCAAATGGTCTCATTTGCGTGAGGAGTATCTAGTGGTGGGCAGATCAGCCTGGACCCTCTTGCTGAAATTTGGAGAAACTGAAATGGAGAGCGACTGATATGTATTGGGAAGTCACAGCTAAAAGAAAAAGTCCTTTATCTTGAGAGGATAACAAATAAAGAAAGCTTTAAAGGTTAGGATGTCGTACAGTACCACAGATTTAGAGCTGGAAGGGATTCTAGAGGTAATTCAAACCCCTCAATTGCAGGTGAGGAAATTGTGGTCTATAGAGGGAACAGGAGCAACTAGGTAGTTCAGGGGTTGGAATGCCAGCCCTGGAGTCTTCCTGAGTTCAAATCAAGCCTCAGACATTTACTAGCTGGGTAACCCTAGGCAAGTCACTTAATCCTGGTTACCTCAGTTTCCTCATCTGTAAAATGAGCTGGAGAAGAAAATGACAAACCACCCCATTGTCTTTGCCAAGAAAATCCAAAATGAGTCATGAAGAGTCAGGCCCAACTATTTTTCTTTTATGTTAATAACCAATTATTAAATTAAGATGCAGGCTTTTTCCCCTGTTTTTTCATTGAAGCCCAGCTCCTGTGGAAGGTCAGCCTCTGAAGGACATGGCTGATTGAGATTAACCCAAACCTTCAGACTCTTGGCTCAGACTGCACCCAACTAGACCTTACTTCTGTTTAAAAAGTAAATAGAATCCAATCTAGGTAAGATCTTACCCTGAGAAGACGAACCCCTGTCCTTGTACCCCCTCCACTAGAGTTTAGGGTTACTCAGCTCATGAAGGCAAAAACCAAGCAGAGTGGTCTGGATGGAGATGAATTCCCCTGTCCAGATTTCTGGAGGTGGCTGAGACTCATGATCAAGACATGCTGTCAGCAGGAGGAGCTGAAGACTTCTAGCTTACCTCCTCATTAAATGTCCACCAATCAGGGTTGACTTTCATTTGTCAGGGGCATTCCCTTCTACAAAGCTATTTAAGACATTCAGTGTTCTCTATTGGGGGGGGGGTGGTCTTTGGTTGCCTAGGGAAACCACTGGCCATCAATTTATTGATTATTAGCTAGCCTAATTAATAAACTGATTATTAATTACTCAGAAACTCTGTTTTTCATTTGTCTGAACTGAAACTACTGACCAACAGCAACAGCCAAAGGTAAGTGATTTGCCCAAGATTACATCTTAGAAAAATACTAAGATACAACAGATGAACTTGAATTGTCAAAACCCTTACATGTAGATGACAAGAGGAGAGGAGTAGAAGCTCTGTAGTAAAAAAATCACTTTGTGAGTATGAAAAATGAACCTCTGAGACTTGAGATGCTTTTCAAAATAAGACAAGGCAACAATTATGCTTATAACAGTATCAAGTTAGCCATTAGGCTCCATGAGCAGAGTGAGATTTTCATCACCAAAAGTAGCATTTATTGATGCTAAATAGCAATGAATCCATCAACAGGCATTTATTCATCCCCTAAAGCACTGAGGCTTACAAAGGCAAAATGAGATACTTACTGCCCTCAAGGAGTTTATATTTCATCCACTGAAAAATGATAAATGTTTGTGTTTATACAAAATGCATATAAGATACTACAAATATAAAATATAGATAAAAAATACAAGGCAAATATAGGGTAATCTTAAGGACACTAAAAACTGAGGAATTCAGGAAAAGTGACAGAGCAAGCAGCCTGGAACTGAGCTTTGATGGGAAGTAGAGAGTCTCAGGGGAGAAGGAAAAGAATTCCAGACGTGAGGCACCATGTGGACAAATATGCAGAGATGGGAGATGGAACGTTGGGAAAGAGCAAACCAGCAAGCAATGGCTTTGTTAGAATATTGATTGTGTAAAAGGAATAAATGTGGGATAAACCTGAAAAGGTAGGCTAGAAACTGGTTGTAAAGCTCTTTGGTGGATGTCCTTTGTTCCTGAAGACCACTGAAATGACCTTGCTACGCTAGAGTCACATTACAGTGCATCCAGCTGTGGCTGATCAGACCAATACGAGCTCGGAATGTTCTACCACAAGTTGGGCACAAATAATCCATGTGAACATTTGGGGTGGACTCTCTAAATCTGCATGTCTCACATTTCTTTTGATCTACTTCAATTCTGCTTTGCTTATAGAACATAGCACCTTCTTTGATGGAGGGCACGCCATGCTGGGTGGTCCTGTAAAGATTGTTAAATGCCAAACAGAAAAGTTTGAACTTAAACCTGGAGGAAATTCAGACCTACCCATAGTAAGAGTGAGTAAGGAAGCCATGTGATCAGAGATGGGCTTTGGCAATATCATTTGGGCAGCTAGGTTTCCTTGTAGCACCTCTATGTAATAGATAATACAAATAGAGCTACCTTGATTTTGCTGAAAAGGAAACAGTCTCAGAAAGGTTAAGTGGTTTCCTAGTCATACATTGAGTGACAGAGCTTAAATGTGAATCCAAGTACTTTGTGATCAAAATGAACTAATCCATGATTATTGGCTATTCGAGATTATATTTTGGGGACAGGTAAGGAGATTTCCCTCTCTGTCACTCAAGTATTAATTGTTATTAATTAAAAGAATTATTTTTTGCATATCACTTTAAAGTTTACAAGGTACACACATTGTCCCATTTGAACTTCACTATAACTCTTTGAGATGGGTCATATAGACATCATTATTCCCATTTTATAGATGGTGAAACTGAAGTATTAAGTGCCTTACCCATGATCACCCAGCTTAAAAAGTTGTAGAGACCAGATTTGAAACCAGGTTTTCTCCTGACTCTAAGGTCAACACTCTGTCTACTTTACCACAATGTTTCCTGGCCTAAGTATGAAGGCAATGTATGTGAACACCTAGTTTGTCATCCAAAGACCATGGAATGAAAGATGAATTTAAAAGCATTTATTAAATGCTTACTATATGACAAGTGGTCTTCTAAGTGCTAGGGATGCATGTGGAAAACCTGAGATCATCCCTGCTCTCAAGAAGCTTAAAGTCTAATGGTGTGAGATACACCTAAAAGAGGGCAAACGGTAAGACCTAGAAGTCTCAAGGGGCTACCCACAGACAAGGTCCACCTGCAAGGCCACTCTTTTCTCTTTCCAAAGTCTATAGCAGACCTCTTGGTGGCAAGGAGAGGGGAGAGTAGAGTAGTGTCATTGCAGAAGGGATAGGATAACCATAATGCAGTGAGAATTTTAGGACTGAAGCATTTCCATAACTGTTCCTGCAAATCAAGGTGCTCAAAACTTACAGCTTTTAATGTCAAATTAATGACCTCCCCCCCAAAAAAAAACCCATGTTAAAAAGCTTCCCACTCAAGTTAGTACAAGGAATTTTTGTGAGAAGTTTCTTGGTTAGAGATAAACATTTTGTCTGGCATCTGGGATCATTGTTGATGAGAGTTTGTGCCAAGGTTCACTTTTTCACAGCAAAATGGGAGGCAAAAGGGGACCCCAAAACATCACTTCTGGAAAGGCTGTGCACTGCTCTATTTGAGAGTCCTATGGATGGAAGGCAAATCATATATGTATGTATATATGTGTGTATGTGTATACACACATATATACATACATGTACACATGTACATATATACACATGCATACATGCATGTATATGTATGTATGGGTTTTTATATGCACACATGTATATATATATCCATATAAAATATATTTGTGCTTGTGGCTAACCTAAAATCTGCCTAATAGGATAAGATCTTGGACATGAATGTTGATAAATAATAATGATAGCTTAACATTTACATAGAACTTTGAAATTTGAAAAAAATATTTATACATTGTGCCATTTGAGCTACTGAGAAAGGAAATAGCAACGCATAACAAACATATTGATGGGAGTAATGTTGCCTGTGTATTAGACAAAAAGGGAAAGGAAAAGTCATGACGTTAGTGGCTTCAGGATTTGTCTTTGTTTTCCTTTAAGACAAAGGCCTCTGCTTTCACATTGAGAAAGCAGGTTATAAAATGGACTGAGCTGAGAGGAGGAGCACACATGTCTGTTTAGCAGTAGGGGGAGCAAGATGTAGGCAAATCTCAAGGCTCAGGACAGAGAACACAACAACGTAAGAATGTATGTGTTACCTAGGGCCGAAGCCGTGGGAATGTGTCCCAAACTGAACCCATTATCTTTCTTCCCAAACCCTCCCTTGTCCTAAAGGTACCACCATCCTCCCAGTCACTCAGACTCACGACCTGTGGGTCATCCTCAGCTCTTCATTCACACTCACCTCACACATTCAGCCTGTTGCCCAGTCCTGTCATCTCTACCTTCACTTCTTGTCTATGTCCCTGGATCTCCTCTGACCCCACCTCTACCCTGGTGTGCCTGGAACATTGCAGTAGCTTCTGGTCTGCCTCCCTGCCTCAAGTCTGTAGTCCATCGTCCACTCAGCTGCCAAATATTTCTCCCTAACGTGCAGTTCTGACCATATAACCTCTCCCCTCCATTCAATAAACTCCCTTATATTCCTATTACCTTCAGGATCAAATATGAAATGCTCTGTCTTTTAAAGGCCTGCCTAATCTGACTCCTTCCTACCTTTCAGTCATCTTACACTTTAGCCCCTTCCACATACTCTCTGATCCAATGGCTTCTTTTCTGTGCCTTGGACTACACATGCACACACACAGACACACATACTTGTGTACCTGTGTGTGTGCCTACCTCAGAACTTGCCTAATAGGGGAGGATCTTCTTGAGTTCCAAAAGATTTTCCTCTCCTCCCTTCCCCTCCTCCACTTTCTTTTCCCTCTCTGTCTCTCTCTCCCCTCTGTCTCTCTCTCTGTCTCTCTCTGTGTCTCTGTCCCTCTGTCTCTCTCCTTCACTCTCTCCTTTCCCCGCCTCTCCATCCCTCCCCTCCTCCTCCTTCTTCTTTTCCCTCTGTCTCTCTATATCTCTCTGTGTCTCTGTCTCTCTCCTTTGCTCTCTCCTTTCCCCCCCTCTCCATCTCTCCCCTCTATCTCCTTCCTCTGATCATTTTCACAGGCTCTCCTCATGTTTGACATTTTCTCCTTCCTTGCCTCCTACTTTCTCTCCCTGCAAATCTCAGCCAAAGTCCCACCTTCTGCATGAGATCTTTCCCAGTCCTTTTTAATCTTAATACCTTCTCTCTGAAATTATCTCTAGTTCCTCTAGGATATGTCTTGTTGGTAAATACCCCCATTTGGAACATGTGTACCTTGAGATCAGGGACTATTGTCTGCCTTTGTGTTGTATGCCCATCACTTAGCACCATGCCTGGTAAATAGGAAGCACTTAATAAATATTTATTGAAATATCTTATGACATCTGATCTATTTAGTTTGAACTTTGGGATAAGGGTAATGAATTAACAATGACTAGCATTTTTATAGATGATCTAAAGTTCATATAGTACTTTTCTTCAAAGATTTTCCAGGACCATTCAGTCAGTGAGTGTTAGCATCATGATTCAAATCCAGGTCTCCTTAGTCTCCTGAGAACTCTTGACCATACTAAGCTATGGACCACCTGGACCACCTCTGTATCATATTATTAGAGTCTAAAAAATTCCTGGTTATGTAAATTGACTAGTTTTTCAACATCTTAAAGCCTTCTTCTACCTCTATATTCACTCAATCTTTGTAAATATAGACTATAATCAACTGTTCCACCTAAAAAACCATGATTTGGTGCGAAGCATTATTTAGGGGCAGGTAGGTGACTCAGTGAATGGAATGTCAGGCCTGCAGTCAGAGTGGCTATTTTATCCACCATATCACTCTGTATCTAAATATGTTATCTGTTTCTAAATCATTTGTGTGTGTCCTGCCAGTGTGTATTTACAGAGTATGTAGTAAAGTGGACTACGGAAGGAAATGATTTGCATGGGAAGGAAATTGAGCTTGCAGTAAAGTGGGTAAGAGGAAGAAAATAATACGTACTTTCTGTCATCTGCCTCCTTTAGAGACAAGAAAGATCAGAAAATTTAAAGCTGGAGGCAGTCGTCATGTCAATCCTCCCAAGTTTACAGTAGAGGAAACTGAGGCTGAGAGAGGTGAAATGACTTGTCCAAGGTTGCCTTGCTAGTGACAGAATTGTAACTCAAACCTAGGTCCTCCATTTCCCAAACCAGTATTCTCTCCCCTATCTCTAGCTGCTCTACGAAACCTGCATAACAAGATCCCACAGACAAAAACTGTCAACCAGTCAACGCATTGCCTCTTCTCTTTCTCTTTTTAAAAATCAACCGACAAACATTTATTAAGCTCCCACTGTAAGCTAAGCACTTGGACAAAGAGAAAGTAAACAGCAAACAAAAACAAATAAAGAATCCTTACCCTTAAGGGGGAAGTTAAAATATACAAATAACAGGGCAAAATAGATTTTGAGATGTGAGTACACTCCCCAATTTTAAAAACCTTCACTTGGGAAATATGTTTAATATGATTGTGTGTGTGTGTATGTATGTATGTATGTATATCCCATATCAGATTGCTTGCCATCTTGGAGAGAGAGGGAGAAAAATAATGGAACTCAAAGTCTTCTAAAAGTAAATGTTGAAAACAGTTTTTACATGTAATTGGAAAAAATAAATACTATTAAGTGGGGGGAAAAAAACCCCAAAACCTTCACTTGACCAAACAATGACTACTAGTTATTGTCCTCTATCTCTCCTCTTTGTCTAAGCTCTACTCTTTGAGGGAACCCTCTACAATGGGGGCCTCCACTTCCTCTCCTCTCATTTTCTCCTAAACATTCTGCAGTCTGTCTTGCAACCTCATCTTTGGATTGAAACTGCTCTCTCCAAAGTTACCAGCAAAGTCTTAATTGTCAAATCTAATAACTTGTTTTTTCAATCCACATCCTTCTTAATAGCTCTGCAGTCTTTAACACTATTAATCACTCTTTTCTTCCAGATTTCTTTCTCTGGGTTTTTATAACACAGTTCTCTGATGGTTCTCCAACCTTTCTGACTGCTCCTTCTCAATCTCCTTTGCTGAACCTTCATTCAGGTTATGTACACCAACCATCTGTCTCTCCCAAGGATTTATCCTTGTGCCTCTTCTCTTCTCCCTTTATACTGTCTTGTTTTGTGATCTCATCATCTCCCGTGGGTTCAATGATGTCTGTGTAGATAATTCTCAGGTCTATTTATCCAGTCCTAAATTCTTTCCTGAGCTCCAGCCTCCCATCACTAATTGTCTCAAACTGGATGACTCATACATATTTCAAACTCAATACATATAATGGAACTCAGTATCTTCACATACTTCTTCTCACCACTCCCCTCTTATGAATTTTTTCTTAAGTTTATTATTTTATTTTTCTCAATTACATGTAAAAACAATTTTTAACATTGTTTTTTTTAAAAAAATTTTGTTTCAAATTCTCTTCCTTCCCTTCCTTTTCGCCCTCTCCCATTGAGATGGCAAGCAATTTGGGTTATACATATACAGTCATGTAAAACATATTTCCATGTTAGTCACATTGTGAGATAAAACAAAGACAAAAAAAATCACAAAGAAAACAAAGAAAAAATGTGCTTCGATCTGCATTCAGACTCCATCTGTTCTTTCTCTAAAGAAGGACAGCATTTTTCATCACAAGCCCTTAGAAATTGTCTTGGGTCCTTGTATTGCTGAGAATAGCTAAGTGATTCACAGTTGATCATCATGCAATATTGCAGTGTTCTCTTGATTCTGCTCATTTCATTTTGCATCAGTTCATGTAAGTCCAGGTTTTTTCTGACAGCATCCCCCTCATCTTTTCTTATTGCATAATAGAATTCCATCACAATCATATGCAACCATTTGTTCAGTCATTCTCCAGTTGACATCATCTCAATTGGCAATTTTTGCCATATAAAATGAGCTGCTATAAATATTTTTGTACATATAGGAACTTTTTCTTTTTTATCTCTTTGGGATACAGACCTAATTATGGTATTGCTTGGTTAAACGATATACACGGTTTTATAGCCCTTTGGGCAAAGTTCCAAATTGTTCTACGAAATGGTTGCATTAGTGCACAGTTTCACCAACATTAGTGTCTCAATTTTTCTGTATTCCCTCCAACATTTATTCCTTTTCTGTCATATTATCCAATCTGATAGGTGTGAAGTGGTAGCTCAGAGTTGTTTTAATTTACTTTTCTGTAAGCGATAGTGATTTAGAGCATTTTTTTTATATGACTAAAGACAGCTTTGATCACTTTGTCTGAAAACTGCCTGTTCATATCCTTTGTCCATTTACCAATTGAGGAATGGCACTTTTTTCTATAAACTTAACTCACTTCTCTATATATTTGGGAAATGAGGTCTCTACAGAGCAACTTGCTATAAATTTTTATCACACTTATGATCACTATGTATTTCCCTTCATCCTATTTTCCCTATTTTTTCCTATTCTCTCTCCTTTCACCCTGTTCATTCTCAAAAGTTTCTTCTGACTACTGCTTCCCTCAATCTACCCTCCCTTCTATCAGCCCCACTCCCTTCTTTTATCATTTCCTCCTCCTACTTTCCTATAGGGTAAGATAGATTTCTATACCTAACTCAATGTGTGCATTATTCCCACTTTAAGCCAATTCCAATGAGAGTAGGATTCACACACTCCCCACCTATTAGTTGTTTAGTCCAGCTGCTGGAGTCAGTGTTGACAGCTAAAGGCTTCAGCAAAGTCAAGAAGAATGAATGTTGAAAAAAGCCTGTTCGATTTGGAAGTTAAGAGATCGCTGGTAACTTTGGAGAAAGCAGTTTCAAGTGAAAGATGAGGTTTGAAGACAGGCTATAGAATGTTTGGGAAAAAATGAGAAGAGAGAGGAAGTGGAACCATACATTTGATATATACCCTGAGCTTCTTCAAGGAGTTTAGTTCAGAAAAGGAGGAAAAACATGACAGTCACTAAGGAAGATGATCTGACCAAGTGAAGATTTTTAAGGATCAGTGATCCACTGGTTTGAATTTACGGATAAAGATTACCTGTGCAGTTGTTTGGTGGCATGGTGCATTGCTCATAGGAGAGAAAAGGTGAGTATTTATTAAACACGTACCATGTGCCAGGCACTGTGCTAAGAGCTTTTACAAATATTATCTCATTTGATAGATACTATCATGATCCCCATTTTTCAGATGAGGAAACTGAGGCAAACAGGCATTAAATGACTTGCCCAGGGTCATACAATTAGTAACTACCTAAGGCTGGTTTTGAACTCAGGTCTTCCAGACTCAAGGCCCAGGGTTCTATTTACTGAGCCACCTACAAAACTGCTAGGAACTGAATAAATGTTTATGCAATGGAATTGAGTTGTGTCCTTTAAATATTCCATTCCTTTGCTACCATAACTCAGAAACTGTAACCTTGTGACTACACATCACAAATGATTGTGTAGATGTCTCAGATGAGACCCAATTGTCTCAGGCATTGTAGGACATAGTTTAATTAACATTCTCCAGGAATACATCACTTTCACATGACAATGCAAATGGATGAAAAGTTACTTATTAAGCACTTTGCAAAGCCCTGAGTTACAAAATCATAACTGTAGATGATCTCAAGGAACTGAAATTCATTTTCAGAGGAGTCAGCACTTAGACGTTTCTCTCTGTATGGATTTCAGTACCAATTTGGATTACTTTTTCATATTGTCTTTGTAATATCTGAAGGGATGCCTCTTCTCCTTATCATATCTCTTTATATTATCTGTCTTTTCCCACAATCTAAAACTTCCATTAAAGACAAATTATGATGTACAGTTTAGCCAGGTGGCTCTGTTCAATTTGTTTTTGATTATTATATTTAATTACCATTGACTTAATCAGAGCTCACAACTGGCATTTGTTCGGACAGAGATAGCACGACCACAGCAACTTTTCATTCACCTTACATTAAAAAGAAACCCTGGAAAGCATTCACAGCAATATTAGTAACTTTGTCAAGAGACAATCTGTAATTTTAAGGATGTTTCCATTGCTTTTCATTCTTATAATTTGGGAATCCAAGAGGCTCCAAATATGGACTTAGATTACATTGAAATTTTAGTTACATGTGTTTCCAGAAGATACCATCCAAATAATTATCTATTGGGTAGAAGGTGCATTGAAAAAGGGAGGGATAATTTTAGGAAATAAATAATGACCATGTTATTAGCAAAATATTTAAGTTACTCTTTCTCTTTTAATACCTCACAGTTGTTAATGTTGTTATTTTAAATAGAAATGCATTTATTTTCCCCTAAAATAGCCATAATGAATGGGGCTAAGAAAATCTCAAGTATAAAGCTGAAGTGAAATTAGGAATGTAAATGGAAAAACAATCAAGAGCTCAAGACTCTAAGGCATTGGAGCCTTCTCTTGTGCTCCAAACAGTCCTTTCCTGAGACGTGTGGTCACATAAACTCTGAAGGATTAGCATATAGGTCACTGAATTAGCCTTTTCAATTCTCTTACTTTTTTCAAGTATTCTGTTTGCCTTCTTGAGATGCCAGATTTACCAGAGAACTTTTATCATCCTAACATTTTCAATTTTAAAGCTTACCAATAAATATATCTTCACGGAGGATTTATTTTAATGATTCTAGCAATATCTGCAATAAATAATATCTGTTGGATTTAATCTATAGAGACTTTTTTTCCTTCAAAAATTTCCCTTCAATTACAGAAAAAAATGGTTAAACACTCTGTCGGCTTCTGTCAACATACGAAGGACAAAGTGGAGAATATACGCAAATATCTGAGTATTTCATGACTTTTCTTGTAATTTAACTGGAGGAAACATACAGGTTTGTGGAGAAAAGATTCGTGGCCTAACTCTTCCAAATAAGTAACTCAACCACCTCCTGAACACTACCACTATCCTGCCTGCCCCCAACTTCTACTGCTCCTGCCGATTAGGCGATTAAGGTATTCCTGGAGACTTGGTTGGCTCAGGGGACTAAGGACTAAGATTGTTAATAACTGATTCATTTCTTCATCTCATTAATACAAAAGCATCCTGGGTAAGGTGGGGGTGGTAGATGGGGGGTATTGGGGAGATTTGAAGGTTTGACCATTGGATCACTTTGGGCAACTCAAGCTAGGGAGCTTCATTCACTGAATCAACCCTAGGTGTCCTCAATGCCTTGTCAAAATCCTTACTAAGTATGCTTCTCCTACTGTGGCTAGGTAAATCCCGCCCCCCCCTTGTTTTTTAACACCCAGATAACCTAAAGACCATCTCATTTTCTTCCAAGGTCTAATATACTGAAGGGACTGGCCTGACTTGGGTCTGACCCAGAACAGAGGTCAAAGAGACTAAATAACTTAGTTGAAGTCACATACAGAGATAGTGGCAGACCCCAAACCAGAACCTGTATCTCCTAATACCCTTTCTAGTGGACTTTCCACTCCCTACCTTTTACAATTTGGCTGGTTGTCATCAGTGAATTTTGTGAAATGTCTTGATCAGAGATCACAAGGCTGCCTCATTCCTCCCATGTTACTTTATAAAGGACAAATTTTAATTTCAAAGGAAGGTATGGGCCTCAAATTACCTTTCTTTTTGATTCAAAAAATGTGGAAAACAAAACAGGATCAGAATACTTATGAGGAAAGATGAGAAGGTTGAGCCTTAATTTGAATTATGTTGCTGATTATTGAAATCTGTGAACATATCTGAAAAATGGACCAGAGTCAGGAAAAATCATTCCTGAAATTCACCCTTCTGGTTTTTCCAATCTCTGGGTGTTACCACAACATTGTCAAACAGGTGATTTATTCTTCTTTCACTGTTCCAGAACTCCAGTCATTTCAATCATGCCCGACTCTTCATGACCTCATTTTGAGTTTTCTTGGCAGAGATATTGGAGTGGTTTGCCATTTCTTTCTCATTTTGCAGAAGAGGAAACTGAGGCAAACCGGGTTTAAGTGACTTGCCCAGGTTCACACAGCAAAACCAAATGTCTGAGGCCAGATTTGAATTCAGGAAAATAAGTCTTCCTGATCCCAAGCCCAGTGCTCTATCCAGTGTGCTGCCTAGCTGCCCCTCTGGGTGTTACCACCATATTATTAAACTTGATTTATCCTTCTTTTGCTGGCTGCTCCCCTGCCCCCTCTGCATGACACAGATGCTACAAAATTGAATTTAAGACCTGAGTATTGTAGGCAATCAATCAATACCAACCATGTATAAGGTACCTATTATCACTTCCAGGCTTTTGGTGAAATACAACGTTTTCAATTAGGCAAAAAAATGTTTTTGCTGGGAAATTTCTCAGCCTGTGTTTCTTAAGAGCCCAGGGAGAATCATAGGGCCAAAGAAGGATTTTGGTAAAATTAAGGGAGTAGCCAAGCTGAAAGGGAAAGAAAGTTATTCACACAAGAAGATTTCTTGCAGGAAGCATCTTCTGCTTCCTAGGTCACAGAATGGGTTTTTAAAGCTTTTTAGGCCATCTTACAGTCCTTAACCAATCAGTACATTCTGTGGCAATTTAAGATAGATAAGTTAAAAAAATGTAGTAGTGGAGGAAGGGAGACTCATTCAAGGGAGAAAAGGGGGAAGGGTTCTGGGAGGGAGGTTTTTGGAATGCAGCTGAAAAGATCTGTTGCCAGGATGAGAAAACAGGATAGGAAAGAAGAGATAGCAACTGAGTACTTTTAATAACCCTTAAAGAAATCCATTTGATTTATGTCATCAGGGATGATGTAACCATTAAGAGAAAAGTTACAGGTATCTCTTATCTAAGGATAACAAATAGTTTTTTCTCTGCTTTGCCATATCCTTGTATAATTTGCTGTATTTTACTTCTCCATCTTTATAACATTTATTTATTTATATTTTGTTTCCCCTTCGGGAATGTAAGTTCCTAAACTGTTTCAGCCTTTCTTTATATCTCTAGTGCTCAGTACAGTGCCAAGCATATGGTAAGGGCTTAAAAAATACTTATTAACTCACTGATGCAGTCAAATAGAAAGATATGACACGAACTGAGATAACTACAATTTGCCATATTACATGATCAGTACATGCGGCAATTGGAAAACAAAATGTTATTTGAAATCTGAGATCATTACCATGGAAGGAGTTCAGAGAAAACTTCAAGGAAAAAATTGCATTTAAATTGGGTTTTAAAGAATGAGGAAGAATTCAACAGATGAAGATATTTCCCAGAGGGCAAAAGGACAGAATATTTCTTTGGGTTGGATGGAAGAAGAGGAAAGTATGGAATGGAAAGAGAACAAAAGCAGAACGGTACCTAATTTGACTAGACTACAGAATATATACAGAAGAAAATGATATAGGATGAGGTCACATTACAAAGGACCTTGAACATTAGACAAAGGAATTTAAATTTATTTTTTAGGCAGTAGGGAGCCATGGAAGATTCTTGAGCAGAAGAGTGATGTCACTGGATTCATACATAAGAAAGATTATTCTGGCAAAAAAGATGGATTATGGGAGGAGAGGGGAGAGACATGTAAACAGTCTTCAAATATCTTTATTTCTCCTTTCTGATCAAATGGTAGCTTAAATTTAATGAACATATGTCACGGATTTTTGTGGTTGTTATGAGTGTTCTGAATTTCTCATTATGAAGGTAACCAGTATTCTATGACACCACTGTATCACCTGTGTACATTGTTAATGAAGGACATGTTGTGGGAGAACCACAATCTTAACACATTTTTGCTTCCACTTTTTTAAAATCTACATTTTATATATGTTTCTGCCACAAACTAAAGGGAATTTTAAAAATCTAAATTGTCCTTGAGTCAGATTGCTACCATGTTTTATATTTAACACATTCTCTACTCACATCTGGAGCAGTTAGGGTCAAGGAGAACAAATATTTTGAGGTCAAAGTTTGGAATTTCTTGTATTGTATGTATGTATGATAATATGTATTAAAAGCTTTTGAATATCATCTATAGAACAATTCCAATGGACATGAAAAATATTAAGTAGAAGAAGGTCATTAAAGACCTTCAGGTGTTGTAGGAATGATTCCTCATCCAGATTGATAAGATCAGGTGACCTCTGAAGTCCTTTCCAATTGAGATTCTACAATGCTGTGTCCTTTTAACCTGAACTGCAATTCATGTTCTCCACCACTAGGTGGAATAATAAATCACATAGAGTGAATTGCTAACTTGAACTAAGTTCTAGTTGGGGCTGATTTCCTTTTCTTTACAGGCACAAGTCTCCTCAAGTAGGAATCTGAGGATGTCCACAGTGGCAAAGTGTTATTGGAGGAGATTTCCCAGGTTATGGCTTTCTACTACAATCCAGTCTGATCAGAATTGTGATTGTAAAAGCAAATTATGCCAAAAAGTACTTGACTTGGTAGGAATTAAGAAATACAGAACTATATTTTAGCATCCCCAGGGAAAACCCCAGTTAGAACTTTTCAATTGTATGCAGTAGTATATATAGGGAACACTGAGGCAAGAAAAGAAAGAATCAGCATATGACCTTGTTAGCACATGATTACAATATTACGGCTAATAATGCCTCAGGATTTCTACTGATATTCGTCACTGTTTCAATGAATGCTCTAGCTGTTCACAGACCTATTCTTTGGAGTGTTGGAAGATAGCACAGACATGAATTCCACCATTGGTATGTCCCTAGAGTGGAAGAATGACTCAGCAAATAGTACTAGGGAGTTTTAGCCTCAGCATAAAACACTGAGAGGGGCCCTAGCAAGTAGAGAGTACTGTGTTAAACATTCTTGTCACAGGGAAATAATTTGAAGACATGAGTTAATTGTATGACTAATTCAGGCAAAACCATAGTAATCACAATAGCCTTCCTTTTAAGCAAAATCACATCATGGATTGCAATGTTTAGATTAACCAAATTTATTTACCATTTGCAAGCCAAGTGACCCTTGGATGAATCATTTAACTGCTATGAGCCCCAGTTAACTCATCTATAAAACAGGGATAATTATTACATAATAATATCTGCTTTGCATATCCCATGAGCTGTGGTACAAATGAGAGAACATATGGGAAATAACTTTGTAAATGTCACCTTATAGTGACCATATATGAGATAATGTCTATAAAGTGCTTTGCAAACTAAGTACTACCAAAACACAGTTACTATTATCTCATTCTTCTCATCTTTGTTTGATTTCATTCAGACAGAAAGAGTCCTGGGAAAGACTGATACTTTGCTAATATTCTTTTATGTGTAATATTCTGTAAATTAATGAGAAAGTGAATAAAATATTTACTTTTATAGTATCATAGGACTCCCGTACCTTCCCCCTCTCAACATCCTCCCTCTACGCTCCCTGCTTAGTCATCATTCTTGCCAGGTTCGTGGAAAGCTGGGCATATATGCATGATGGAGAGTCCTTTCCTCACCAATCACTTCAGAGATATCCTCTGACTATGATGACAGAGGAATTCATATGAAGTGGAACTCTATGGATATAATAAAGGGGTGATATGTGTTCTTAAGAAAGAACTCTTCTTCCTGCTAGCCTTTAAGTTTAAGAATGATTCTCTGAGTTGCAGATGGTCAGGTTGAGGGAGGGGAGGAGAAATGCGCTTTCTTCCAATCACCCATGAGCACCTGGCCACCTAGGTAAGCCAGTATCTGCAACGGGACTAGCTCCCCTTTGTGGCTTCTTTCCTTTAGCATAGGGCCTTGAGAGATTATGAAAGGTAGCTGGTGTTTTCTCTTTATTGAGAACCTGAATTTCAGGGTGGCTGCCAGAGCAGCTTGGGTGGCAACAGCAGCAGAGTTAGATGAACTGAAAAGGAAAATGTCACACACAGAAGCCACCAAAAAAAAGACCCCACTGGGCACTGGTGCAATGAATAGATTACTGGGTTTGGAAGTAGAAAGACTCATCATCCTGAGTTAAAATCTAACCTTTATTACTTAGCATCCCCTTTAGTCTATGGGAATAAAGTTGACTGTTCCAATCTAATTCATATTTGTATTCTAGGGACCTTTATTTTTTTTAACTTTCTTTGTTGTTATTGAATCATTTCAATTGTGTCTGATTCTCTGTGACCTTATTTGGGGTTTTCTTAGCAAAGATACTGGAATGGTTTGCCATTTCCTTCTGCAGCTTATTTACAGATGAGGAAACCAAGGCAAACAGGGTTAAATGACTTGCCCAGTAAATGTCTGAGATCAGATTTGAACTCAGGTCCTCATGATTCCAGGGCCAGTGTTCTGTTTATTGTGCCACCTAGTTGCCTGTAGTCAGAGCACTAGGAAGACTAGTTACCCTCCTACGAAAATGGGTGATCTCAAAGCAACCGAACCTAGGGCAAAACAAGAGGACAGCTAAAGAACAAGGAATGGTGAAGGTCTCTAGCCCCTTTGGCTTTAGGCTAATGATGCCTGGCTGACCACTGCACTGATGATTGTGGTCATTGCCATCCTTGTTGTTACTATCACACAACTGCAAAATATCATTATCATCTCTCCATTTTCCCTTGTGGTGCGGACATAAAATGAAGCTTCTTAGATTTCTCATTATAAATCTAACTCTCTAAATCAATACCAATATACTCTTTATACTAGTGAGCTACCTTAAATATTTCACAACAGATTATCAATCAAATGAATTTGCATTGTCAATAGTGTAACACTATTGTTGAATTTCTTCATTACATAAAAGTGTGGAGCAAATTCTTTACTAGTCATGTGTTAGCCTCAGTTTCCTCACTGTTGTTTTTTAATTTTTTTAAATCAATACCAAATGATCTATATTGGAAAAAAAAACCCAACATTATAGGGATTTGGGGCATTGAGATGGCAGGACTTTTGAGCACCTCCTTTGTCATCCTTCTTGCCTAAATTCTTTTATCTGACCTTGTCATTTCTCACCTTTCTACCAAATTTCATTGCTCTTCCTTTGTTAGTAGTACTTTTTCTTTCTTTCTGCTCTTCAGTCCTCCCTCTGGATTCTTGGATGTGGGACAACAAAATGACAATTAGAAGTAGAGCTTCAGTGATCATCAGTCATTCTCTATCAAGAACTGACATGTTTAAAAAAGAAATGCATAAGCATCCTGGCTAGTACATGTCTATAGGCTTTGTAACACTCCAGATATATCCACTTAATTTAGCCTTTTGATCTGGACTCTACATAAAAAGAAAGAAAATAACATCTAACATGATGATAAACCAACAAAAAATTCATGATTCAGGACCATTACCAAACAGGATGATGCCACAGACTAAATTGCCATGGAGGGAGGAGATTAGAGGATTTTAAAGTATGAGTAAGGATTTGTTGCCAGATGTTAGTTAAGCTTTCACACAATGTACGTGAACAGTTTCAGTGAAAATGAAACAGTTTACTCTGCTTCATTGCTGTAACTAAGAGCACAATGTTACCCTCTCCATTCGAATTGACCTACAGTTATGTAATGCCCCCTGTTACGCACAGAATTGTTTGTCTTTGCAGATGGGGACTTTGCCTGGCCTCTTGGGAGATGGCTTAACCGGTCTATGGAGTACCATATGGTGATCGGGAGTAAAGTTCTGCTACAAGCTCCAGTTCATAGAGCCCATGTGATTTTTATATTTATTTTCTCTGATAAATGGATAATAGCTACAAATTTGAAAAGTCACTGGGATTTTTGGAAAATCACTGGGATTTTGGCGTCCAACTGCTTAACTGGACCTATTAATATAGAATGGAGCTTCAGCTAGAGACAGTTGGATATAACATGCTGCTTTCAAACATGTAAAATGGCTCTCCTTTCTCCTACCCCAAACAGGGAAAATACCTACCCGAGATTATTTTATTTAAAAGGAAAAAATTAAACAAGTCTTGGGAAAACTTCCCGAGTTCTTCATCCAAAAAGGCACTCTCAAACTATAGACCAAATAAATCATGGCGCTGGGCTATAGCAAAGAACTTCCAAGTCTGATCTGTTCTTCATCTATTTATCTATTCCACATCTTTAAAAAGCCAACAAAAAAAAAAGCCTTACAAGAGAAGATTTGAATTACAAATTACTCATCTTTAATGTGCTCTTCATATTTTGACCAAATGAGAAAAGAAAAATGTTAATTCTCTTGTGAGAGTATTAATAATTTTAAAAATGTTAATCTTAATTGGTGGAGGAGGGGAAAGCAAATGGATTTTTTAAGTAAACATATCCCAGTTGTCTGGAAAGGAGAAGAGTAGAAGAGTCCTTCATTTTGATCATTTAAATAAATTAAAATGAAACCCAAATTCAGGAATGTCATTTACGTATTATCTGGTCCATTTCTGGTAGAATAAGGAGCTATAATGCCTTACGCTTTGCCTTCTTATTAAGTGGCTTTTCAGCGCTGTCTGACTCTGTGACTCCATTTGGCATTTTCTTAGCAAAGATACTAGTTTGCCATTTCCTTCTCCAGCTCACTTTATAGATGAAGTAAACAGGGTTAAATGACTTGCCCAGGGTCACGCAGCTAATAAGTGTCTGTGGCCAGATTTGAACTCAGGAAGATGAATCTTCCCAACTCCAGACCCAGGACCCTATCCACTGTGCCACCTAGTTGCCCTTACTGATACAGGAAACATCAGTAAACCAAACCACAGACAACCAAACCAGAGTAAAAACTATGTGTATAATAATTCATTGCAATGTAATACTATGATGTAATGTTATAACATCTATCTATATCTGTCTCTACTTATTTTCCTCTACATAAATGCCTTACCAAAATGGCAGGCTGGTCATTTTATCCATGTGACTGAAGAAGATAATTAAGATCTAATTATGTCCCTCATATGTCTAATCATGGATACCTTGCAGCCCTCCAGCAAGTTTATAGTTGTCCCCATTAAGTGAGCAATAAACATAACCTGCTAACTGGCTCCTTGAATTTTTGCCTTGAATTCAATTTTGTTTAGCCCAAGATATAGGCACTTTGGGTACTGCGAAGATCCCATTTTTAAAAAAATCTATATCAGCAGCTTGCATTATCTCAATGCTAATCGAGTATTACTACAAATTTAAAAAATCGAATCTCTGGTGCTATTTGTTGTAATGTGATCAATACTGAGTCTCTAGGAGTATGCCAAGATATAATAACTGTAGGCTTGAAGGCAACAGGAACTTGAATTTTTCTTCTACTTCAGAAGCCATTAGATATAGGTCTTCTGTTCAATTTGAAGACAGACTGGTTCTTACCACTCTAGCTATTGACTTGTCATTTCATTAGGGAACCTAGGTGGGTAGAGTCCTGACCTGGAATCAGGAAGACCCCAGTTCTAACCTGGCCTCAGATACTTCTTAGAAGTATGACTCTGGGCAAGTCACTTAATCCTCTTTTCCTCAGTTTCCTCATCTGTAAAATGAGTTGGAGAAGGAAAGGGCAAGAAAATGGTCAAGAAAACCCCAAATGGGGTCACAAAGACCCAGACATGAGTGAAATGACAAAACAGCAACACGCAAGTTCATTGGATCATAGAATTAAAGCTACAAAGGACCCAATTGATCATGTAGCCCAACTGCATCATTTTTTACTGAGGCCAAAGAGATTGAAGTGACTGGCTCAAGATGAAACAGGAATCAGTGGCAGAACCAGGATTTGACTCTAAATCTAATATACTTTCTCTTACAAGACACTGCCTTTGCTAACATTTCTCTCAAATAGGCAAAGAAGTCATACAACAGGGAGTTAGGGCCCAGTGCTTTAT
Organism: Notamacropus eugenii; assembly: GCF_028372415.1. Lineage (NCBI taxonomy): Eukaryota > Metazoa > Chordata > Mammalia > Diprotodontia > Macropodidae > Notamacropus > Notamacropus eugenii. The sequence goes on along the minus strand of NC_092875.1, from coordinate 237,790,297 downwards.
TTCTTAGAAATGCTCAGCTCAGTTTGTATCCATGCTCTGCCAACATGCTCTGGTAGGCCTACATACCTTTAGGGAAGCGAGCGGCACATGCACAGCTGTTATGTTGCCAGAGAGAGAAGGGCTGTGAATTAGACAGTCTTGAAACAACCTACAAAAGGCTCCCTGGAGAGGGTTACTAAAAGCACGACTCTCCAACCCCTGAAGAGTAACAGTGGACTTCAGCTTGGCAGTCAAAGAGCTGCCCAGTCAAACTGCTCACGTGGAAATAACTTCAAGTTGGATATTTGGCAAGCAAATAAGCAGGCATTCTCACATCATCCCAGTGTGACCATGTCTACACAGAACAGTGTGAGCTGGAATTTGGTAACAAATTACATATATATTTAATCTGACCAGTGCACATGGCCAATCTGCAGAATTCTTGTAACATTGAGCATAGTAAATTTTCAAAATGTACAGGGGGGGAAATATCATTTCAACTTGTTCAGGCATGGAAATTAAGATGCATGATCAGTTCTAGGTTATACAAGTTGTCTGTTGAATAGGAATTGAACCAAACCTTTTATTCCATCTCTGAGAGCAGTATTCTAGCTACTACATTATGTCTTTCCTTTAAAAGTGACTCATCGGACTCTTTGGTGCCTGAATTATTCTAGGGGGAAAAAATACCAGAGCAAATTGAAGGTCTTTAGAAGTGAGTTAAACCAATTTGGATTGTTGAGATTTACCACAATTTGTTGGTATCATTAGTGTTTGTAGTTCTTACTAATGAAAGCTCACTTTGGCTATAATGAACACATCCAAAAAAGTAACTGAGCAGCCCCGAAGTGACTTCTTATCCTACATACGTTTGGTCTGGGAATAACGTTGGCATGAGTAAAGCTGTTATTTACAGGGACAGGGACTGGATTTATGATTTTCTTACAGTAGGGAACTCTAGGAGAAGGAAACTCTCTTTATCTGTGCAGGCCATCACCTTTGCTGCAAATTGTAGAATTATAGAACTGCCTAGAGCACTGAGAGGTTGAGTGCTTGCCTACCATCAAACAGCCAGTGGATATCAGAGGCAGGACTCTTGTAAACCCTGGTTTTCCTATCCTGGGCCAACTGGATGTGGACTATACTATTATTTTTGTAACACAAAAAACTTGGAACAGTTTCAAGAAATGATTCTCTCTTTTCCAGCCTATAAATCTGTACACAAAAAATGTATTTGAATTCATTTAGTGGGAGGAAGCAGCGGAAAGGAAACAGAATTCACTCAACTCACTTGTTTTGGTGTATATGACAAGTATTCATTAGGTACCTACTGTGTTTAAAAGAATGTGTCGACTGCAGTGTGATTTCACAGAATGTTAGACCTGGAAAGTCAGACTGAACATTTACATCTGTAAATATTAAGGAAATTGAGACTGGTTAAAGGAAACTGCCCAAGGCATCACTTCTTGTTAGCAGCAGAGGCCAGATATTTGAATGTCAGTCTCTCCTTCCTCCCACTGTACCATATAGCTTTCACAGATATATTCTACATCTTCCAAATGACCTAAATAAATTAAACCCCTTGGATTCCCAGGGAAGTTTACTTTGAGAGATATGACTTATTTGCAAGTTAGTTATATATCAGGAAATTAATTCCAAATATTTTAATAAATAAAAATAATCAGATGACTAAATCACTTAAATTCACTTTTTGACCCTATTATGATGTATAAAGTCAAAATTTTAAGAATCAGCAAGTCTTGCCTCTGACATGTATTTGTTACATGATTATGAATAAAAGTTACAGATGAGTTTCTGATCTCATCTGTGAAGGAAAGGGTGTTTCTGTGCCATGGGTGACTCACACTAATAACACCACAGGTCTATGCCCAGCCCTCAACCAAAATGATGGCACACTGAAGCCTCTTTGAGGATAAGAACTATTTCATATTTGTCTTTATATCTCCGTACAAAGCAGTCTTGGTATGTGATAGGTGCTTACTAAATGCTTATCTAATGGAGTCACTTCTGCTTTTAGTACTCAAGTAATTTCTCAAAACTGTGCTTTCTAGTTGCCTATCTGCATTAAAGCACTGTCAGGATTAAATCCCAAGGCAGTACAAACAATATAATATTGATGCAATGTATTCAAATCATGTCCTAAGAAAGTTAAAAATTAAGTGACATCTAATGGGGGAAAAAAAGAAAAGTTTGCTTTTCTGTGACAAAAAAATTGATATTTAACTGGAAGTTACATCTTAATTGTTCCTCTTCTACAGATAAGATAAGGGGAACTCCCAAATGGTTTCCATTGTCCACTGTTTTGTTATGTATTGTGAGGATAATTTTGATGCCCCTGTTCAATTTAATCAGCAGGTAATAAATATGGATAGAGGCTGCATGATATAGTGAGAAAAGGACTGGCTCTAAGCCCAGAGGCCAAGAATTCAAATACTAGCCTGAAGTGGGACCTTGGGCCACTAGTTTTTGCTCCTGGGTCTCAGTTTCTTAATCTGTAACATGAGAAGTTTGCACTAGATGAACTTTGATGTCTTTTCCAGCTCTAAATCCAAGGTCCTAGGTTAAATTAATTTAGTAGTATTTTCTTAAAATCTTGGAAAACTAACTAGATAACACTATCAAAGCAAGATCAGGAAGAACTTTACACTTCTTGTACAGACATTTTACAGTTTTGTCCAGATCTTTGTGACCTCATTTGGGGTTTTCTGGGCAAAGATACTGGAGTGGTTTGCAACTTCCTTCTCCAGCTCATTTTACAGATGAGGAACGGAGGCAAACAGGGTTAAGTGACTTGCCCAGAGTTCAGACTAGTAAGTGTCTGGGGTCATAGTTGAACTCAGTAAGAGACACTTTCCTGAATTCAGATCCAGGACCCAAGCCACTGTGCCACCTAGCTGCCCTGTGTGTATTACTAAAAGAGAATAATTGAGAAGTAAATTCAGTTAAGTATCACTTTTTGTCACAGAAAAGCAAATATTTTTCCCCCTTTATTAGATTTCTCACTTAATTTTAAATGTCTGAGGCCATCATTTGAATGCATTGCATCAGTATAATTTTTCATACTGCGTTATGATTTAATAATTGCAGATAGTTCTGTTTCACTAAGGTCCACTAGTTTAAAAGCAAAATTAAGTAACTTATGTTAACCCTCTTTTTTTGTAAACATTTATTAAAAGGTTGTTTAAGATTAATGTTACTGTCAATACATATGCAATAATACTCAGTACATCATCTTGTACTTGATATCTTGAACTTAGGAATGTCACAATCCAGTCAGATCCCAGCTTTGACCAATCCTCTCTCGACAGCATGACACTGTAGGGAAAAAAAATCAAATACCTTTTTTTTAAGGGAGGAGGGGAGAGGAAAAAGAAAGTAGACGAGTGAGATTGGAGGGATAGGAGTAAGGTATTTTGTTCCTAATCGACTTTCCTGAAGTGCTTGCTCATGCCTTTGGCCCTGAAAACATTTAGCAAGGTCAGTTTTGAGAGAACTGAGGAAAAATCCCTTGCTGCTCTTACGCAGGAAAGGAGAAAGAACCTGTCGTTTTCAAGTAACTTTTCACAAAACCGGGGGTGGAGTAAACAGGTTAGGCCATTGAGGGACTCAAAGCAAAAACTGGAATAAAGTGCACAGTTATTGTCAAAAATATATTAATTTGATCCTAAGAAAATTAGGAATATTACTAATGACTAGATTGCTGATGTTTTAATACGTTTTGGTTTCCATGGAACATACAATCACAATCGGACATAGAGGATTGTTTGCATTTTTTTAGAAAAAATTGCTTGGAGCTTATCTACAGAAATTCTGTGAACTCAGTTCAAGGAAAACTGCCCTGCAGCTCTTTGGATTTGGACCGGTTCCGTCGGGTGGCTCCACAGAGAGAAGGGGAAGGGAGATGCGGTGTGGGAGTGGGTGGCCGGCTCCCTTTCTCGCGGTCCCTCTTTTCTAAAGGCCCGTGTTGTCCAGGTCTCCATCCTCCATCCCTATGGCGTGAGACCGGGAGATCATGAGGAGTTTCTCTTTTTTTGTAAACTGCCTCTGGACTGGCCGGGGCGGCTGTCTGCCCGGACCCCGCTGGGGGCTCTCGTCCCGGCTCGGGGCCTCGCCACAGTCCCGGCTTTTACTGGCTGGTGTGTCGGTGACAGACTCCCGGGAGGTGCCCGCCTCCTCCAGGGAGGTGTAGCCCTTATTGCTGCTGGATTGATCCGACTGGGAGCTCGGAGAGTCTCTGCTGGTCGCCTGCGCCGAGGCGGGAGGAGAGGCCCCCGGGGGAAGCGGGGTGGCGGGGGAGGCCACGTCCGCGTCGGTCCCGCCGGGGGTGGCTGAGGGGTCTGGGGAGGCGGCCCTCCTGCAGTCGAGGAGCCCGCTTGTGCTCTGACGTCTCAAGGCCGAGTGTTTGCCGGTCCTGGGCAGACGGCCGCCCTGCCCCCTGGTGGTAGCCGTGAGCGCTGCAGCCGCCCCCTCCGCCTCCTCCTGGTCCTCGGATCCGCGCCTGCGGCCGCAGAGGCCGGGCCCCCCGCGGAGATCCGTCAAACTCAGCTCCAACTCCCCGCGCGGGATCTCCTGGGAGCCCCTCTCTCCGGGAGGGCGCTGCCAGCTGCAGCTGGCGCCCTCCCCGTCCCCATCCCCGTCCCCGCCCCCGTCCCGGTCCCCTTGCAAGGGCAGCAGGGCGAAGGCGCTGAGGGACGAGCCCACCATGGAGCTGGCCGTGCTCGGCCGCCCCCAGCTCTCCGAGGGGCTGCCCGGAGCGGGGCTGCCCGCGGCGGCGGCGGCGGCTGCGGCCACGGCGGCGGCGGCGGCGGCTGCTGCCCGTCGGCGACCGGCCAGCACCGAGCGCTCGCGGTAGATGCTGTACACCGCCTCGGCCAGGCTGGGCGGCTCCCGCGGGCAGCGGGGGGACGAAGCTGAGTCGGGCGGGGACACGGGGCCCCTGGCACCGCCGCCCCCGCCAGCAGCCCCGCCTCCCGGCGCCTGGCGGGGCCAGGAGCCTGTGGCCAGCGTCGCGGCCGCCCCGTAGGCATCTCCCGGGCCGCCGCCGCCGGGCTTGACCTCCAAGCCCCGGGACTGCACGTAGCTGATGAAACCGTTGAGGGGGGACGCCGCCGGGGGGCCCGGGGCGGCGGCCGCAGCCGCCAGGTCTTTGGCTCGGAGGCTGTGCACGTCGATGACGGTGGAGTAGAGGTCCCGCAGGTTGATGATCTTGGTCTTCTTGTCCCTGTTCTCGTGGAGCACGGCGTTGGCGCAGATGAAGAGGAAGATGCCTATGCCCATGATGAGCGGCCCGAACACTTTGAGCTTGTCAGAGTGCAAGTACCCGGAGAAGAGCTGGAAGAGGAAGCCTACGGAAGCGGACGAAGACGGGGAGGAGGAGGAGGACAAGGGGGCGGCCGCCCGGGTGGGGGGCGTGCTCTTAGTGGCAAGGACGGGGCTGGCGAGAGTGGGAGTCCCCGAGGGCTCCCTCGACGGGCCCTTGTTGCTACTGTTGTTGCTGCCGACGGTGTCTGGGGCCCGAGGACCGCTCCCCGCCGGGGACAGCGGCTTGGCGCCCTCCCGGGGATGGGTCCCACTGGCTTTGGGCCAGTAGCCCACCACGGCCATGGCGATGCCGACTAGCAGTACCAGGATCCCGCAGAGGGCGATCAGGCCCGAGATGGAGCAGAGCTTCAACTTGCCCTTCACGACCACCACGTCGTTCTTGCGCTTCTTTTTGGCTTTCCTCTTACGTTTGGGGACCTGGCTCTGCGGGCGGAGAGGATCTTGCTTTCTAGCGGAGATCCTCAGGAGGCCCCCTGTGGCGATCATCGCGGGCCCCTGGACTGCGGGGCAGTTGCAGGGGGAAGGTGTGCGTAAGGTGGGGAGCTAGCTTCTACACCACCGCCTGCAGTAAAGAGAAAGATTGTCAAAGACAGCAGGGTTTGGAGCTGTAACACTTCTTAACTTGTAAAATAGTCTCTCTCTCCTTACCTCCCCTCCCCGTGCGGTCCCAGCCCCTTTTACCAGAGAGTGATCTTAGAGGTGCAAATTAAATTAAACAAGAGGGACATTTTGTATGGAGGCTGGAGGTGATGGTCTGGCATCGGGGGAGGGGTGATTGAAGGCACTAATATTAGAAAAGGATAAATCTGTGTAGGAAAATCCACCACCAACTCCCATAGCCAAAGGTATCTCATTGGAGTAATCCTGCCTTACTCATTTCCAACCAATTAAGAATAAGTCCCGTGTTCCCAAAACTTGCCAAGGACTTTGCCAGCATGAGCACTTTGTAAGGGCTAGGGAGACACAGAAGATCTGAGGGACTTTCGTTGGAAGGATCTGAGGAGCTTCCCAACCCTAACTGACGTGGGTATTGACTTAAAATCCCTTTTGTAAAGTAGATCTACATCAGGAATCAACAGGCCAAGAGTATTTACTTCAGACAGATAATTAGTTGCTCGAGAAAGAGCAAGGTTTACTTAGGTGGATGGATAGGTGGCATATCCAACTAAGCACATCCCTTTTAAAAGTTTTTTCCCCCACATTATTTTATCTACAAGGAAAAACAAGCATATCTTCCTCATAACCAACCCCCTCCCTTTGCAATGAAACATCTGGACAGTTGCCTCATTTGGAAAATGTAGTTTTAGGTAATGGGTTATGTAACTGAGCCATTCTTTCTCTCTGTCTGTCTCTCCCCCTCCTCCCCAAAGAAGATAAGAGTGTCAGGCCTTATTAGTAGATGAGAGTACACCCCTGGACTTAAGGGGGGAAGATTGTTTTGTTTTGTAAGGAAAATGGCAATCCCCTCCCTTTTAAAAATTTCATTAGAAACAACTATTCATTCCCTGTTTACTGTGCTATGAACATTCATGATCCCAGGATTCAAAAGAATGGGTGATTAGCTATGTAAAGATCAGTCCACACAAGAATGATGGTTTGTGGAATCAGACATACATATTGCTGATGAAGGATGTTTTCCCATCCTCCAGTCTTCATCCCCTCCCCCTCCCTCATTTCCCAATGTTCAGGGGGTCATTTGTAGAAAAAGAACACAACAGTAATCAATAGTCCACTCCTGTATAATACTATACAAAGTTCAATTATTTACTTCAAAGCTTTGTTAGATAACCACATAGATGGACATTTGGGGTCATTGGTTCCTGGAAAATTGCACACCTGCTGGCCCTCCAGAGTGAATAATTTGTTGTTCAATGTGCTGTAGAAAGATGTTTTCAAATAAAATAGGGAGACTAGGATGTAGGGTATTTTATGAATCTGAGAAAGGTAAGAATCACTCCTGGACCTTCTGTGTTTTATCCTGCTTAAGAAATAATTCTTTATTTTTAGACTGACTTAGGATTACACATATATTGTTGACATGGTAGAATTTTGCTCTTGATGGGTTGATCAGCAAAGAGTTTTTTGCTCTTAATTCCTTCCATGATATCAGTATCAACACCATCCTTTCTTCCAAAGGAAAGGAAAAGCAGGTAGGTGGTAATCAGACTTATAAATGTTTGCAAACCCACGTCTCCCTGGTACTTAGTTGGTTTTCAATAAAGAGAAACATAAAGGAGATTACAGAGGGATTAGTAAAGGGACAGAAGACTTTTATCTATAAGCCATTTACAGTACTGTTTTAGGAAGGGAGCCGTCATAATCAATCCATGAGTTAAAAACAGGTTGCAGAACACTACTTAGCTTACACAGGTACCTAGTTGTATGTTGTTTTTTATTATCTAAGTTGTAACATATTGAGGACTGATTAAGTAACCTCCAGAGGATCTTTAATGTAGTAACCAAGAGATTAATGGCTCTTTTAAGATTTGGGGAATCAGATTTTCTTTAAAGGAGCTACCCCAATTGGACACTGAAGAATATTTCTATGATTGAAGAGAGGTAAACAAACATTTGATTTACTAGAGGTTATCAGTGGGCAATAAGATATGGGGAAAAGGGATATGAATTTCTCTTCAACAAGATACCTTCAACTCTGTGTTGGATGTATGAAGTGTAATAAAATGATGCCATGGATTTTTTTTTAAAGCTCTGATAATTCTTTTAATTTTGTAGATTTTTTTTGTATTGCAGTTTTTGCTGCACGAAGTCGATTCTTGGGTGGGGGAGGGTGTTGGTCGAGGAAAGGAAGTGTCTAAAAATACAACTGCCTCCAAGTGAGACATTGAGCTTTTCCCCTCTTGATGGATTAGGTCCCACAGTGTGCTCTATGACTCGCTAGAGCTTGAGGTCTAGGAGATTCACGTCTTGCCCGAGATCCAACACAAGCTTTCATCCAGATTCTTAAATCATTACTTAACATTAGTGAGGAGTGAAGCGGAGCCCCCCTCCCCCCAGATTACCCCTACCCCCTCTGCGCGCTTCTTTTAATTGAGTCTTTATGTTGTAGTCACATGAGTGCAGCAGATGTTTTGTCCGCCTCTGGAAAGAAGCAAGAGAACCGAATTTCTCTTAAGCATCTCCCTCTTTGTAGACACAACAAGAGAACTGCCCTCCCCCAACGAGATGCCAGGAGAGGAAAGGGGTTCGGGGGGGAGGGGAGGATGGGGAGACCAGGGAGGCAAAGCTTTAGGGCTGAGAAGTGAACTACTTGATCAAAATGGCAGCACTATAAGCAAAGACTCGAGTCTCACTCACCGAGGAAGACTGGGGGAGTCTAAGGTTGCAGGAAGAGAGCTCCGACGACGACACAAAGGAACCATGGAGAAACTTTTCAGCCCGAGTGGACAGTTGCGCGAATATGTAGCCTCCCCGCATCCCTCATCTCTCCGCGGCTCAGAATCCCGGGAGAGCCCGCGGGAGAGGTCGCCCCAATAATATTCTCAGACCCCCGCCGCGGAGCCTGTGGCAGGAGCCATGGCGAGGAGTTTCCAAGAAGTGTTATGCCCTCCCCATCCTTCATCCTTCCTCCCTTTCCCCCTGCTTCCTTCTCTTTCTCTTCTCTTTCTCTTTCTCTCCTCGCCGCCCGGCCCCCTGCTTCTCTCTGTTTGCTCCTCTGGGTCCCTGCCTTCGCGGGCGGGACGCGGGCGGTGCTCTCAGGTCTTTGCCTGGTCTTGTGTTTGTTGCCGCCGCCGCCGCCGCCGCCGCTGCTGCTGCGGGCTTGCGCTCCTCCGGCTCTGGCTAGGGGAGTGGAGTGGAGTCCGCGGCGGCGGCGGCGGCGGCTGCTGCTGCTGCTCCTTTCAATGGGTTTGGCTGCTGCTGCTGCTGCTGCTGCTGCTGCCGCCGCCGTCGCTCTGCTGGCCGGACTCAGTGCTGTTGCTAAGATACCGGAGCCATGACACAGGGAAATTGCTGCAGGATGGCAATCATTACCCTTCCTAACTCTCCTCTTTAGGAGCGTACCCATCCCCCCTCATTACTAACCCCCCCCTCCACCCCCTTGCAGCACCCTTCCCTCCTCCCCTCCCTCCTTTTCTCTTGTCTTCCTCAGTCCTGCTCCTCCTTCTCTCTCTCCTCCTCCTATCCCTCTTCCTCTTCTGCCTGATGCCGGGTTCCTCCAGTAGACCCCGAGATCAATAAGGTGAGGAAGAGGAGAAAGAAGGGGAGGAGAGAGCTTGGAAGTGCTGACTCCACGTCTATGGTGGGGGGGCTAGGCTGGGGAGGGGAGGCACCAAGGAGGAAGGAGGAAAGAGAGGGCGAATGGAAGGGGGGTAAAACCGGAGGGTGGCATCTTGGCTTTGCCTACCCCAGACTCCTAGCATAGCAGAACCGCTTCCTTTCCCTTGTTTGGGCGCTTTGCTCTTTTCCTACAAACTACCTGTCTGATCCGCAGGGCTGGAGAGGGTAAGCAGAAAGCCAACGACTACGCACCTAAGGGTCGGGTCTCTCTCTGTCTCTGTCTCTGTCTCCCCTCCTTTCTCTTTTTTCTCTCCTTGTAGGATGGACCCTGTGACACACACTTTCCCCCCTTTTCCCAACTGTGTCTGAGCTGTGGATGAACACGGTAAGTTTTTCTTAAACAAGCCAAACCTCGGTCTCTGCAGAGCAGCAATCTTTTAGTTAAGCTTATCTGCCTCACTCTGAATTGAAGATTGATGTTATCGCAGGGGTTCAGCGAAGCAGGGCATTATGACCCGCTTTTATCAAGAGTGCAGTGTCTCCCTCGGACACAGGCTGCTGCTGTTCATCATAGCTTAGAACCGCCTCTGAGGAGTCTCTTTGGGAGTTCCTCCTCTTTTGACTATCCGAGTAATAATCATATCATCATAAACCAAAACAAAGAAAAAAAAAACCTCTTCAATTTCCCACGATGGGGAGTTAAGGAAGGGGAAGATTCAGACTCATTATGTGGTGAATGAGAGGCTTGTTTCCTAGTTTGTTCCCTGTTCTGTAAGTCAGCACCAATAAAAGGGGAAAGAGATTCCATAATGGAATTTCCCCCTTCCTCCTTGAAGTGCTAAGAAAGTAAGAAAAATTTCAATTATCTGTTGATCAAAATAAATTAAAAGGCTAAAAAAAAGGCACAGAGAAAGCAGCAGAGAGGCAAGTAAAGCTTTATGTCCAAGATTTGAAATCCATCTGAAATATGTCATGTGTCTTGCTTAGGGTTCAATGGTAAAAACACATACACGGAGCTCTTACTTGCGATATTGGGAGCTTTGTTTAAAAGAGATAACAAGGATAGGTTAAGGGAAGGAGGTAAACCAGAAAAGGTGCCATTTGTTACTGGTTTAGCGGTGGGTGTGTGGAAGGGGAAAGGGAAGATGAGGTAACACAGTTCCTGAAGAGAGATGCTGCACCTGCCTTGTTAAGAGGTGGCCTTGGTCCTCTAGTCTAGCAGATTATAAAACTGGAATCTGATCAAATGGTGTTGTTTCCACATCCTTCCACCTCAGCCTACTGTGGTGCAGGTTGTGAGACTGCCAGGAACTGTGGGATAATAAAATGAAGTTTTGGTGTCCTAATTGGATTGAATTTCTTTTAAATAAAGAAATCACCCAGAGCAGTAACTTTACTCCAGGGCTGATTGTCATTTCCTGCAGAAACTCTGGGATTTCAGATTTCTCAAATTCCAGTAATAGCCTAGCAATGCCTGGTGCAAAGATTGGACCTGAATAATAACATCCATTTCACAACTGGCTCTCTGAATAACTCTGAACAGGTCCTTTCCTTCATGGGTCTCTGTTTGCTCAGCTGTAACAAGTGGGAAAGAATGCTGCTCTACTTCATTAGGGTATTAGGTGGATTAAGTAGTTAATAGTTTCAGATTGCTGCATAAATGTCCATTATCATCATTGTAATGTGCTCATTTGAAACTCATTTGAGGGAGTTGGTTGGGGGGGGGAAAGAATTCTGTATGGACAACAAGCCCTGGAATATAACTAAGGATTTCTTACGAAGAGGACTTTAAGGACAACGAAGGCTTATTAGTCAAATGCTGCTGTTTGGACTTTTCCATTAAACCCGAGCATTAAGATACTTAGCAATTTGCTTTGTTTTCAGACCAGAAGTCAGAAGAAACTAAACATATAATATTTGTTTCCATCAGAGACCTTTTCCATCTCAATGATAAAGCACCTGCCCAGACGTCCCCAGGACTCTAGAATTGCAGAGAGATTTTTGAAGGACAATGGTACTCTCTCCTCTTTTCTGAAGTTACTTTCCTTCTTAATTTCATCATCCCAACAAACCATTACTTTAAGGATCTTTTATTGAATTCCTTGCAATGCCTATTGACCTGTAGTTGAGTGGAGGAGCTAAGGCCAGTGGGCTCTATTTTTCATTGATATTTCTAAGATTCAGCATTCAGGACTACATTGGCCATGGAATTGAAAAGAAATATTAAAACTAGGGGAATAATGAAACTCTTGGGACAAAAAAAAATAGCGAGGGAGTGAAGGGATCCTAGGCTTAGTGGAACCTCTCATTCCACCAATACTAGTTTTCGAAAAGAGGATCCTTATTTAATTTGTTAGTTTTCATCATTTGTTCACAGCCCATTTACTGTGCCAATTTTTTTTTCATTTATTTCATTTGGCAATTTAGCACAGCTTGTATAAATAAATTCTTAGGTTTGCCTACTCATTATCCTAGAGTATTCATCAGGAGATATTAGTGACCTGACAAAGCCCTACTTTGTCCCTTATGTGGATAATAGTGGATTAAGAACCTTCAGGAACCCAAATCTTAGCCTACCTTCTCTATCTGTTTGGTTGAATTAGCTTTCAACAGCTGGGAGATGAAGTCTTTCCTAGTTCCTAGAAAGTTACCAGAAATGTCCCAAGGGGAAGATGGAAATTGGCTGTATCTATCTCCCTCCTCTCTTATTTTCCACCTAGTCCTGAATCCTGTGATTTTTCAGGGAATCTCTGTTCCCCTTTAAACCCTGACCTATAACAGATTCTTGGTGTTTAGCTATCCCCCCCCAAATTTGGAGTAAATGAATCAAAGCTTCAGGTTGAGGTTAGAGAACAGTCTTCACTCTGATTCCCAAGCTTCAGCTTTGGAAGAATCACATTGATACAATCGGTATTCTCTGTTGGGCAGGGGAGGGATTTAGGTGAATTGTGTCACTTCCAGGCATACTTAGGGACAAGACTAGAGACCACATCAGCTAACTCAGTTTGGTTGGTGGAAGTGCTCAGTCAGCAAAGTAGAGTTTGCTTCTTCTGTCTGCTGTCTCACTAAACTCCCTAGTCAGCTTTGGTTAGTCTCAGCATCATCTAGTTCTAGTCTCCAGTCATTCCTTCCATTCCTAATTTTCTCTTCTCTCAAGCTTTCTTTTCTTTTCTCTTTCCTCCCAGCAGATGAACCTCCTCTTCACACTGCTTACTGAGGACTTTCAGGTGTTCAGACAAAAACCTCTTCAGCTCCTGTCCTCTGAGAATTATCCCCTCGATTTGGTTTCCTCTAGTGTTAAGTGTTGCATTGGGTAGTGCATTGGTCTTAGAGTCAGGAAGACCTTAGTTCAGATCCAGCCTAACACTTTCTAGCCTCCTATGTGACTCTGGGTAAGTCACTTAATCGAGTTGCCTCAGTTTCCTCAGTTGTAAAGTGGGGATAATAACAATCCATAACTCACAGGGTGGTTGTGAGGATCAAATGAAATAATATTTGTAAAGTGCTTAGCATACAACAAACATTATATGCGTTTGTTTATTCCCCCTGGGTCTCTAAACCTTTCGTTGTCCTTAATCCAATCTCAGAAGAAGTTACACTCCTTCTAACTGAAGTTAATAGTACTTTCTATTTGCCCTATCGCATTTCCAAGAATCCCATATTCCTTCATAAATTTGCTTACTTAAGCCTTCTCCTTTTTTGAAGGAGGATGTATTTCCCCCTTTCACCTTTAATATCCACCTTTCTGTGATTTTTTCCTTATAGCTTGTGAAGATGTTCAAAAATCTCCTACCCTAAAAACAACAAAAAACTTGCATTGACCCCACTACCCCTCAAGCTACTTCCTATACACGAAAATACTGCTACAAAAAAAGTAATCTACATTGTCTGGCTTCCTCTCCTCCTCATTCCTATGCAACATCACTTTTTTATCCATCACTCTGCTGAAGGAGCTCTCCAAAGTTACCAATGACTTCTTTACTGCTTAATTTAATGCTATTTTTTCTTCCCTAACCCTCCTCCATTTCTCTGTAGCATTTGACACTGTTGTCTTTCTTGATGTCTTCATCATCTTCTGTCAGAACAACAAATATTTATCCAGCACTTACTCTGAGCCAAGTATTGTACTAAGGGTTGGTTACACTGCACTCATGTTCCTTCTACTTCTTAATTTTTTCTTCTTTATCTCCTTCATGGGCTTACCCTGTTCTCACTCCTTATGTTTCACTCAAGGTTAAGCTAGCATAGATTTAGAAATACAAGGGATCTTAGACACTGCTTGTTCATGACCCTCATCTTACACATAGGGAAACTAAGACCCACATTAGGGACTTGCCCAATGTCCCAAAGCTGGCAGGTATCAGAAGTGCAGATTTCTTTTGTCTACTTTCTAATTTCTCTTTACATTCTCTTTGGTAAGTTCATCCACTCCCTTAGCTTCAATGATAACCTTTATTCAGATGACTCCCAACTACATAAATTAATATGCAACCTTTCTCTGGAACTCCATTCCTAGATTTCCAATTGTTTGCTGGGCATATCTTCCAACACTTCCAACACAACATGTTCAAAACTGAGTTTCTTATTTTTAATCTAAAACTTGTCTTTCCTTCTCACATCTTTATTTCTGTCAATGGTAACCTATACTCATAATCTCATCATTTCACTTCCCTCATCCCAGTTAATTTTAAAGTCCAGTCAGTTCTATCTCTGTAATATTCCATATGTTTGTCTCTTCCTTTTCATCTCCACTGCAGCCACCCTAGTTTGGGCCTTATCTCTTTGAGGAGGTGCAATGCTTAGAGTGATGGGCCTGGAGTCAAGATGATCTGAGTTCAGATCCAGCCTCAGATACTTACCAACTATATGATACTGGATACATCACTCAACCTCTGTTTACTTCAGTTTCCTCAAATGTAAAATGGAGGTCATAATAGCTTCTAACTCTAAGGGTTGTTGTGCAATCAAATGAGATATGTATACTTTACCTTAACCTCTTTTTCATAACCGCTACACTTTTACTTGTTGAGATATTTTTGTGCATTTCTTATCCTTCTCTCTTAGAAGAATTTAGAGTGTGAACAGGCATTGAAACCAAGGGAGGGGAAAGCTCACGAGGAAAGAATGTGAAGAAAGATGAGGTGGTCAACAAGATCCCACCTCTATCCACTAGCTACTTTTGTACTTACTATCCTAGAGTGATTCCTAGTGTCTAACACAGTGCCTTCCTTGCACACAGTAGATACTTAGTAACCGTTCAACTGAATTTTTTGGACTGTGCCTCCACAGTGCTACCTGACTGTTTAAGACTGAATTTTCTGTGGTCTGTCAATTGACATATAGGTATAGATATCACCCAAATAGCTCTTGAATTACAGAAAGAGGTAAATGCTTTCTTTTCGTAGGAACTTTTATTTTATAATGAGTAATTTATTCCTTTTGGAAGTGTTTCATTGGGTATTTAGAGTGTAAACGGGCAGGAGGCAAAGAGAAGACGAGTTCAAACCCCACTTACTAACTGTGTAAACTTTGCCAATTCACCTCTCATCTGAGCCTCAGTGTCCTCATCTGTAAAGTGAGGGAATTAGACTAGATTATCTTTAACATCTCTTCTCACTTTAAATTCCATGATCTTTTGAGAATGATCTAGCATACATTTAATTACAGATATTACAAAGTCATAGAATGCCCACAATAAGGAAAGCCTTACTGAAACTGGTTTGTAAATGGAAAGGTATTATTTCCCCAAAGTTAAGATTAGAATACGTATTTCCTTCTCTTTCTGTCTTTATCGCTGTCTCCTCTTTTCTTAGTCACTTTTTACACCCTATCCCCCACATTTCCCCCCACTCCAACCTCTCCCCAAGTCATATGTCATATATTCTGTACTTTGGTCTCATTCTCCTGGGTTTATTTCTTAGTATCTATAAAGGATAGAAGAGTTTGGTAGCAAAAGAAAAGATGAAACAGAGAAGACTGTTGAAATTGTGTCAGATTTCATTTGGAAAGGGTAAAGAGTAGTAAAAGCAAACACTCTGAAAACCTTAGACCAAGACAGCAGAGCTGTGGTTTGTTAGCTTGGCTGAGTAGAGAGCCTTGGGGCTTCACATAGTTAGATGGTTGGCTATGTAGTCACTGCTTCTATTTTCCCTGTAGGATAGTAGAGTACTGAAGGGACACTTAGCTCCAACAGCATTCCCCAGAGTCCCGTAAACAAACCTCTTAAATGATAGAGCTCAGCATCTCTTCTAAGAGACCAAGTTTTGAAACCAAAGCTGTACTAAGAGAAGTGTTAAGGTCACAGACAAGCTCACATTCTAGAATCTTGGAGGAGATCATAGTTTAAGCAAGGGTCCCTTTGCCATAAAGTTCAGTAAAAAAAAGATGATATAGTTGTTCAAGAGAATTCTTTAGAACCCGGATCTTGGAGAGTCCTGCTCTTTTTAAAATAGCATTTCTGCCTCTCTCCAAATTGAATGACATCTGTGAGAGGGAGCTTTCTTTTCTGCTTTCAGCCACACTCATTTTGAAAGACTTTTTAAAGCAACCTGGTCCTTAATTAGAGAACTACCAACTGTTATTTTCTTGATAAGTAGGGTTTTTTACTGCAATTTTTCTTTTAGTCAGAATTCTCTTCTATTTTCTATGCATACTATCAAAGCCAGATTGTACGCCTTCCAAGACAATTGGCCAGGCTCTGATTGATGCAACATTCATAAATTAGGGATGGGTTGGTGTGCCTGAAAACAGAGCAAAGCTGGTGGTGGTAAATGCTGTGTAGGAACATCTCTCCATCATGAAAATAACAGCCAAGAGCTTCCCAGCCAAGGTTGCCCCATGTTCCTAAAACATATCCAAGATTTCCCAGACTTGCTTCGTTGATGTTATTTCTCACAATCTACAAGCACTGTGAAGAGATGATTTGTCCCACTGAGAGCTAGTAGGAACTCCCATGTCTGATCTCATTTCAGAATTAATTGTGGTGTGGGCTGCTGCGAGGGCTTGGTTGGAAAGAGGAAACACAGAAACACAAAACAGGATTTTCAAAGTGGAAAAAAACCCACATACGATTCAGAGAGCATGAGGGCAACAGAAATGATGATCCTTCTGACTTGTTCAAGAAGCATCAACAGATCACTTGCCATGTGTGCCTAGTACTGAGCTAATATCATTCAGTTTCTAAAAGAATGATTACATTTGGACTTCTTGAGTTCTTATCTTGACTTGCTGGATTTAGTTACCAACTGTGTAAACTTTGCCAATTCACCTCTCATCTGAGTCTCAGTGTCCTCATCTGTAAAGTGAGGGAATTAGACTAGATTATCTTTAATATCTCTTCTCACTTTAAATTCCATGATCTTTTGAGAATGATCTAGCACACATTTAATTACAGATATTACAAAGTCATAGAATGTCCATCCTTCATTAAGGAAAGCCTTACTGAAACTGGTTTATAAATGGAAAAGTATTATTGTAGAAGCTAACAGACAGTGCGACATGTGTGTATATAAATATACCTATAAATATAGGACTGCAGACTATACATCTATACTATCCCTTTTGTCATTGTTTAGTCAGTTTTCAGTCATGTCCAACTCTTCATGATCCCATTTGATGCTTTCTTGACAAAGATATTGGAGTGGTTTGCCATTTCCTTCTCTGGCTCATTTTACAAATGAGGAAATTGAGGCAAACAGGGTTAAGTAACTTGCCCAGGGTCACACAGCTAATGTGTCTGACACCAGATTTGAACCCAGGAAGAGGAGTCTTTCTGACCCCAGGCCTGGCACTCCATGCCACTTAGCTGCCCTGAGCTATGGACAGACATATCTATGTCTATAAAGAGAAATATAGGGTAAAGTGAAAAGGTACTATAAGGAATCAGAGAAAGAAAAGCTCAATATGATCAGATACAAGTCTGAGAAAGTCCCTTAAATGGTTCCCTATTGCCTAGCAAATAAAGCAGATTTATTATTTGCCTGGCATTCAAGGTCCTTAACAATCTAAACCCAACCAAATGAAATTACTTGCTTATGTTCATTGTATATCCTACAATTTCCCACCTGGGTTCACACTGTTTAGAATATCCAGTTTTAATGTAGGCATCTTGAAGGCAGAGAATGATTTATTTTTGGCTTTATATCCCCAGGATCTAGCTTAATGCCTTGTTAAAAGTAGGAGCTTGGTAAATATTTGACTGGATTGAATTGATTTGGATTAAAATGCCCTTTCTTTTTTTCTATACTGTATCCCACCCCACAAAGGTACTTAATGAATTGTCCACAAAACCATGGACTATTAGAAATTAAAGGAATCTTCAAGGCCATCTTGTCTAATTCTCTCATTTTTTAAGAAAGAGAGGTCAGGGACGTAAAGTAGCTTGCTCAAGTCACACAAATAGTGAATAGTACTTCTGGAATGAAAGTCTAGCTCAGGGGTGGGAAATCTGCAACCTGAAGGGTTCATGTGGCCTTCTAGATCCTTGTGTCATCTTTTGACAGAATCCAAATTTTACTTGGATTTACTTGGATTCTGTCAAAAGGTCGAACTTAAGTACCTAGAAGGCCATACATGACCTTAAGGTCAAAGATATCCCCACCTCACGCCCCCCCCCTCCCCATCTAGCTCTTCTGATTTCTTTAAAACCGAATTCAAATATTACATCCTCTGGGAAGCCTCATTTCCTACACCCCATCCCTGTTGGTAGTGTGACCTTTGTTCTTTAGTAACCCACACAACACTTTGTACTTCTTTTATGTCCTTATCATGCATTATTTTGCATTGTAATTATTGTTTATGAATCCTCTCTCCCTTAAAATAGCTCTGTATCTAGATTAGTATGAGTCTTGAGAGGAACAGCAAGGGACTGACCAGACAGGAGTGGCATATCCTGTTGAAGAGATATAAGAAATAAGACTGGTTAGTTAAGATGAGATGAGTTGTGGGAGAGCCATGGGTACCATTTGCTCCATTGCTTTTGGTTTCTGGGCTTTGTGATATATGTGCATGCATGTGTCTGTATGCACACACACATGTGTATGTGTGTATATATGTACACATATGTATATATACATGTGTGTACATGTACATATGTGGTTGTGTATGTTTTTTATGTGTATATCATACACATACCTGGTTGTATGTGTATATGTGCCTATATGTAAAAGAGAGTTGGTAATATTAATTTGGCGAGTAGAAATAGATAATTTGAAAATTAATCCTTAAATAGACTTTATTTCTTTTCCTATTTTGGTGGGGGAGGAGGGTCGGGAAGAAGACTGAATTATGCAGTTATTTACAGACGTCAAGTTCACTAGATCATTCCTCTATTTTTTCCTTTGCTTTGTCTATGTGGCTATATGGAAGCTACAAAGTGTGGATTATCTGTGATTGACAGGATTTTTTTTCTTCCCAAAGCCCTTAATGAGGCCCTGGCTATGGGTAAGAATCCTCAGCCTTCAGAGGCTTGGTTCCGTGTTCTTTTATCCAGATCTCCATGAAGGTCCTTCTCATCCTCCTGAAGCAGTGGTGAATGGAAGTGAGTTCAAGCAGTTAAGATGGTGCAGTGGATAAAATGCTGAACCTGATGTCAGAAAGACATCTCCTGATTTCAAATCTGTCCTCAAGCACTAGCTGTATTGTCCTGGGCAAGTCACTTAACCCTGTTTGCCTCAGTTTTCTCATCTATAAAATGAGTAGGAGAAGGAAATAGCTAGCCACTTCGGTATCTTTGCCAAGAAAACCTCAAAATGAGGTCATGAAGAGTTGAACAAGACCGAACAGTAGCAGCTTTAGTTCCAGGCCCCTATCCCTGGGATGCCTGTAGAGCAATCCTCACATTTGGACTGTCATCTAGTCCACTGGATGCATCTCAGTAGCACCCTTGGACATGGAGGGCTCAAGTGGTCCCAGATATTGAAGGGATATCGTTATGGAGGTGGATCCCACAATTTGTGTGGCTAACATTCCCATGGTGTCCTAACCAAGGCTTTTCAGTAAGAATAGAAGGTCTGAGGGATCTTCTGCATAGTTGTGATTTTCATCTCAAGCTCTTCCTGATTTGTGAGCTGTGTGTGTGTGTGTGTGTGTGTGTGTGTGTGTGTGTGTGTGTATTTTAGTGTCAGCTAGTCCATTGTTTGGGGAATGACTACAGAGGCGTGTGGATGTAAGGGGATATCATTGTTCTATAAGAAAAGATGAATGCAGAGATGCACAGGGAGACTTGCATGAACTGATGCAATGAGAAGTAAGCAGAACCAGTGAAACAATATACATAATTATCACAAGATGGAAAATAAAAAAAAAATAACAATAAAACTTAATATTATGAAATTATAAAGGGCAAACTTGGACCCAAGGAAAAAAAGCAATAAAACACTTTCCTCTTCCTCCATTCTTTTGCAGTGGTTGGGGTCCATGAGAGTGAAATATTTCATAAAATTAGACTTTTTCCAACATGTTGATCAGTCTGAATGAATTTTTTTTCTTTCTCTTTTTCTTATTTGGAAAAAAAATTGTCTCAAAGAATCGTTCTCTGGGAGGGAGGAGGGAGAAAGATATAAAGGGAAACCTTGATGATATAATAACAAAATATATGAATAAAAATCTACTTTAGGGTTGTTAGCCAGAGTCCACAAAAATCTCAAAATGATCCATTGGTAGTATATTTTGCTATTTCTGTTCTTTGTAACTGGTTTTTGCCATTATCTTTTGAGGTAGTGAGCTCCCTCTCCCTGGAAGTGCTTAAGCAGATGCTAGATTTCTTATGTCAGAGATGTCATAAAGGCGATTTATGTTTTCATTAAAGGGACCAACTAGATTCCCTTTGAGGGCCCTTTCAATTCCAAGGTTCTATGTCTCTATAAATGTATCCTGCCAATGAATCACAAACTGCCTTCCCCAACTCATCATTCTCACACAAACACATTGATAAATCAATAAATCAGGCCTAAATGCTTTCCTTTTTCGTCAGAAATCATTGTGATCTTGGCAATGAAACAAAGGGCATCTTAAATCTCAGAACATTTTAAGAAGCAGCATGGTAGTGTGGCGGACCGTTCAAATTTTGTCACGGACACTTAATGGTTTTGTTCCCTGGGCAAGTTAATCAACTTTCCTGGCTCTAAATTTCTTCATCTGCAAAATGGGCTGGGGGTCGACTCTGAGGCCCCTTTCAACTCTCAATCTACGCTTCTGTGAATGTGGACATGGGGAAGGTCATATTTCTTGAAACTGCTCTTGAGGGGAAGAAAAGAAACCTAATGCTTCTCATTGCTTAGAAATTGAATTTCTATTAAGTCTGGCAATTGAAAAATCTAAGGACATAGAAAGGTGCCATTATAACAAAAACACGTCCCAGTTTTTTCTTTCCCAGCATGAAAAACAGCAATATTTTCTTAAAGAGGCAAAAAATTATGAGGATCCTTTCTCCAGATGTAATGGGGACATTTGGCCAAATAGACATCCTGCATAGTGAGAAATAGCATGCTGTCCATTACCCATGTAGAAAGATGATGAATCTGTGTTCAAACCACCGATTTTGATTTTTAAAATATTTCACAACTTCCGCCAAAGATCTGTATTTGGCTAGGCAATGGGTGAAAGGCAAACTGCTGAACACCTAAGACAAATCTCCTAGCAGCTCAAAGTGTTCACTTTTTTAAAAAAGGTAAGCCAAAGAAGTCTCTGATTTTCCTCCTCGGGCCTCAGAATCACTGATACCCTCGGGCTTGTGATGAGATTGGTATTAGTGCCTTGATAAAAATTAGACTTAATGGAAATGTTATGCCAATCAGTGTATAGCTCCAGGAGATCTTTTTTCTCAAAAGAGATGATTTTCCTCATTTAGAGGGATAAATACATGTTTGATTGAGATTGAAAAGTTAGCATCCCAGGGAGGAAACCTAGAGGAAAAAGAAAGGTAATTGGAACGATTGTTTTAAGATCATATTCACTTGTGTGTGTACAGGTGTCTCAGACCTCATTTGACTAATTTGTGAACTGAAAGGGAGGTTTTATCCTAAGATCCCAGAGTATAACTCAGTAACAGAAGTGTCTACAGGGATGGCCTTGCCTATGAGAAGCTTGAGTCCAGTGCCCTGCCAAGGCTCGTGGGTGGATTTGACAGGGAGCCTGTGACTGTTCACGGCTTGGCAAATAAAACTATTTCTAAAATCTTAAAGATGGAAAGCTCCATATGGCTTTTTGAGGGTAACAAGTGCGCTCCACATTTTTTTTTTCCTGTCCTGATTAAATGAGTCCTAGCAGGGAATTGTGATGTGATGCTGATATCTTGAGAGGTCACCTGTATCATGCTATTTGCAGGGAGAGGGACAACTCCAGGGAGGTCACTCCCTCTCCCCCTTCTAGCCTAGGCCATTTTGTTTTTTTATCAAATCCACATTTTTAAAAAAAATTTAATTATTTTCTTTGTTTTCAGTGTTCCACAATCATTTCCATATATCCTAGATTTTTTTCTCTCCCTCTCCCTTCTTCCCCTTCCCTCTCTACTCCCTCCCCAAGATAGTATGCAATCTTATATAGGTTCTACACATATATTCCTACTAAATACACTTTCACCTTAGTCATGTTGAACAAAAGAATTAAAATGAATGGGAGAAACCATAAAACAAAACAAAACACAAAAGAAAATGATGCGCTTCATTCTACAATCCAATCCCACAGTTCTTTCTCTGGATGTAGAAGATATTTTGCCTCAAAAGTCCATTGGGAATTTTTTAGGTCCTTGCATTGCTATGAAGGACTAAGTCTACCACAAAAATTCCTCTCACACTATGGTTGTTGCTGTGTACAAAGTTCTCCTGGTTCTGCTCCTTTCACTCAGCATCAGTTCATATAAGTCTTTCCAAGCCTCTCTGTAGTCTTCCTATTCATCATTTCTTATAGCACAACAGTAGTCCATTACATTTATATACCACAACTTGTTCAGCCATTCCTCAATTGATGGGTATCCCCTTATTTCCAGTTTTTGGCCACCATAAAGACAGTTGCTCTAAATATTTTTGTACATGTGGGACCTTTTCCCTTTTTTACAATCTCTTTGGGATACAGTCCTAGAAGTGATATTACTGGGTCAAAGGGTATGCACAATTTTGTACCCCTTTGGGCATAGTTCCAAATTCCTCTCCAGAATGGTTGGATCAGCTCACAGCTCCACTAACAATGAATTAGTGTTCCAACTCTATCACATCCTCTCCAGCATTTATCATTTTCCTGTTTTGTCATGTTAGCCAATATGATAGATGTGATGTGGTACCTCAAGAGTTGTTTTGATTTGCATCTCTCTAAATAGTGATTTACAGTATTTTTTCATATTACTATAGATAACTTTAATTTCCTCCCCTGAAAACTACCTGTTCATATCCAGATCCACATATATTGTATCCATCTCCTTCTGTTTACCCCCAGAAGTATTTACTTAGTTCATGGTCTCATCACCACTTGTGTACTTGTGTGACCTATTGCTACAGCCTCCTAATTGTTCTCTCTGGTTCTAATATTTCTGCTCTCTAGTTTATCACCACGAAGCTTCCAAATTCATATTCCCATGATATGTTTTATCATGGCATTCCATTTAAAAAGTTTTGATGGTCCCTTATTATTTCTTGGATAAAATACAAATTTTTTTAGCCTGGCATTCAAAGCCTTCCACAATACGATTCCCACTACTTACCTTTCCAGCTTGTTTCCCATTAATTCCTTCTAGTCACTCTCTGTTGCAGACAAACTGGTCCACTAATGTCTGAACTTAACCTTCCATCCTCCTTTTCCCAAGACACTTGTTCCTTATTCCTAGAATGAACTCACTCACACCTGGGTTTTGTCTCAGAACTACTCCTCCTCCTTGCCTGTCACCTTGCCCCAGTGTGGGTGACCTACCCTCCTTCTCTTCTCCTACACAGAGTAGTACCCAGGGTAGGATAACTAGAACTTTGCACCAGGGCACCAAAATTTAGAAGGCATTTAAAGCACCATCTCCTGCTTTATCTCCATACCCTAGAACCTTTTTCACCACACTCCTACCAGGAGTCATTATTTCAATAACCCATTAGAAACCGCATAATATCTCAGCAAATGATGCTTTGTACCCCAGATAAGATTCTCATTTTCCCTCTGCTTTCCTCTCCCCATTTCTCAGATCTATAAATTCCTAGTTACGGCTCTGCTCCTATTCAAAGCCTTTCATGACACTTCACATCTCCCTCCCCCCCACCCGCCAAGAAAGCAATTGCTAGTCTCTCTTTTTCCTAAAATTATTTTATACTTACATCATAAATAATATAAGTAATATTTGTAGTTTATATTTATAATTTGATATGTTATAAATCCTCTAACTATAGTATAACTTATTCATTTATAAGATATAAAAGTTATAATTTTATTTATACTATATACTATTTATGTGTATGCATGCTTGTGAGCATTCACGTGCTATGGTGGACTGACTCCCAAATATTTTATGCTTTTCATAGTTATTTTGAATGAAATTTCTTATTCTTACATTACCGCATGGATTTTATTGTTATCATTTTATAAAAAGCTATTGATTTTTTGTGAATTTATTTTGTGCCTACAACTATTGTCTTAATTAGTTTCTTTGCTGAGTTCCTATGATTCTCTAAGTGAAAAATTATGTCATTGGCAAATAAGCATAGGTTTGTCCCATCTCTGCCTATCTTTATGTGAGAGTGGGTATCTTTATTTTACTCCTCTATTTATTGTGAAAGCTACTAGTATATTTCCATTGCATAAGATGTTTGCTTTTGTTATCAAATATATGTTTTATGATTTTAAAAAAATCCACTATGCCTGTAATTATTAGGGTTTTTAGCATAAATGAGAGTTGTATATCATAAAAGGTTTTTTATACATCTATAGATATAATATTGTGGTTTGGGATGTTTTTACTTTTACAATGATGAAGTAGATTGCTTTTCCAACTATAAACCATCTTTGTATCACTGGTAGAAATACTATGTGGTTATAATGGATAGTTTCTTAGATGTTTAACAGGATTTTATTAAAAATTTTGAAATTGTGTTCATTAATGTTATTGATCTATAGTCTTACTTTTGTTCTTTTTCTGTCTGTGCTGTAGGTATTAAGATTATATTTTTCTCATACAAGAAGTTTGGTAGAATGGTTTATTTATTGACTTTTAGGATAAGTTGTATTATATTAATATTATTATTTAAAGATTTTAAAAAATTATCCTGTAAGTATATCAGAAACATGAGCTTCCTCCCTTTAATAATTCTTTTGTAACTAGTCATGTTTTCATAATAATTTTTCCCATATTATAATATTTCCCATAATTTCTTATTTCCCATAATAATATTTCCCAATAACATTGGGTTATTTAAGATCTTCATGTGGTACTGTTAGTTTGGGTGTTTTTATATTTTTAAAGGAAAATTTCTATTTCTTTTGTATTTTTCAGGTTTTTTGTCATATAACTATGTAGGTTCTAATAATTCCTTTCATTTCTTATTTTATTGAGATCTCACCATTTTTTAATGTTTGCTATTGTGTTAATGTGATTTTCAATTCTTGTTTTTTTCATAAAGTGAGGTACTGATTGATGTTTTGTTAGTCTTTTCAAAAATAGCTATCAGTGAGGGGCGGAGCCAAGATGGTGGAGTAGAAAGATGCATATACTCTAGTGCTTCCCTCACAGCCCACAAAATACCTGTAAAAAATGACTCTCAACAAATTCTAGAGCAGCAGAAGCCACAGAACAACAGAGAGGAAGAGGTTTCTAGCCAAAGGTAATCTGGAAGGCCAACAGGAAAGATCTATCCCACAGGACCCTGAGCAGAGTGGAGCCCAGTCCTGGCTGCATGGCACTGGGAGGAACAGGACCTGAACAGACCTCCGGGCAGAATTCCCAGCAGGGAGGGTCCCAGATCCCTCAACTCACAAGCAACAAAGAAAGGTCCAAAGGTCAGTGTGGGAGAGCTTTCCTAGGTGGGCAAGTGGAGAGTGGGGTTCCCCCAACACTAGCCCCAGGTTGCTGGAGAGGCAGTGGCAGAAGCAGCAGTAGATGGCTGGTGGCTATGGTGGCTGCAGAAACAGCCTGGGTCCATTGTCCAGGAAGCTCAGCTTAAAGCCTCTGGGGGAATTGAGCAGCTGATCTAAACCTCAGCCTTCAATGGTGGCCCCACTTCCACCCAAATCCCCTGGGGGAATTGAGCAACTGATCTAAATCTCAGCCTTGAGCATAGTACTGGGAGGAGGAGGAGAACTAGGACCCTCCTCTTGACAAAGGATTCAGAAGTCAAGTAATAGCTGGGAAAGTGCCCAAAAAAGGAAAACAAAATAAGACCATAGAAGGTTACTTTTTTGGTGAACAGGTGTCTCCTCGCATCCTTTCAGATGAGGAAGAACAAGGCATGCTGTCAGAGGAAGTCAAGGCTTCTGCCTCCAATACCTCCAAAATGAATATCAAATGGGCTCAGGACATAGAAGAGCTTGAAAAGTGAGTCAGCAGCTTGCTAAAGGAAAACCAAAAAAATGCTAAGGAAAATAACACCTTTAGAAAGAGGCTAACTCAATTGGAAAAAGAGGTTCAAAAAGCCAATGAGGAGAAGGAGGCTTTAAAAAGCAGAATTAGTCAAATGGAAAAGAAGGTTCAAAAGCTCACTGAAGAAAATAGTTCCTTGAAAGAGAGAGTGGAGTTCAGGGAAGCTAATGACTATGAGATAAACAAAGAAGTTACAAAACCAAACCAAAAGATTGAAAAAATAGAAGATAATGTGAAAAAATCTCATTGGAAAAACAACTGACCTGGAACCCTCCTGACCCAGGAGAGACAATTTAAAAGGACTACCTGAAAGCTATGATCAAAAAAGAGCCTAGACATTATCTTTTATGAAATTATCAAGGAAAACTGCCCTGATATTCTAGAACCAGGGGACAAAATAAATATTGAAAGAATCCACTGATCACCTCCTGAAAGAGACCTGAAAAGAGAAACTCCTAGGAAT
Source organism: Notamacropus eugenii (assembly GCF_028372415.1). NCBI lineage: Eukaryota > Metazoa > Chordata > Mammalia > Diprotodontia > Macropodidae > Notamacropus > Notamacropus eugenii. The sequence goes on along the minus strand of NC_092875.1, from coordinate 237,763,733 downwards.
ATTGTGGCCAAATTTCAGAGTCCCCAGGTCAAGGAAAAAATATTTCAAGCAGTTAGAAAGAAACAATTTGAGGATTGTGGAAATACAATCAGAATAACACAGGATCTGGCAGTTTCTACATTAAGGGACTGAAGGACTTGGAATAGGGTATTCCAAAAGTCAAAGGAACTGGGATTAAAACCAAGAATCACCTACCCAGTAAAACTGAGTATAATACTTCAAGGGAATAAATGGTCTTTCAATGAAATAGAGGACTTTCAAGTATTCATGATGAAAAGACCAGAACTGAAGAAAGAATTTGACTTTCAAACACAAGAATCAAGAGAAGCATGAAAAGATAAACAGCAAAGAGAAATCATAAAAGACTTTCTAAAGCTGAACTGTTTACATTCCTACATGGAAAGAAAATGTTTGTAACTCTTGAGACATTTCTCAGCATTTGGGTAGGTGAACGGATTATACACACACACACACACACACACACACACACACACACACAGACAAAGAGCACAGGTTGAGTTGAATCAGAAGAGATGATATACATTAAAAAATTAAATTAAATTAAGGGGTGAGAGAGGAAAATATTGGGAGAGAAAGGGAGAAATAGAATGGAACAGACTATCACTCATAAAAGAGATAAGAAAAATCTGGTTCAATGGAGGAGAAAGGGGAGGAGGTGAGAGGGGAAAAGTGAAGCTTACTCTCTTCACATATGGCTTAAGGAGGGAATAACATGCTGGCTAAATTTGGTGTGAAAATCTATCTTACACTACAGGAAAGTAGGGGAGAAGGGGACAAGTGGGATGAGGGGGATGATAGAAGGGAGGGCAAATGGGAGAAGGGAGTAACTAGAAGTAAACTAGAAGCTTTTGGGAAGTAACAATGTCAAATGAGAGAACAGAAAAAAAGTGGGGGACAGGGTAGGATGGAGAGCAATATAGTTAGTCTTACACAATATGACTATTATGGAAGTCTTTTGCAAAATGACACAGATATATCTTGTATTGAATTGCTTGCCTTCTCAGTGGGGATGGGTAGGGAGGGAGGGAGGGAGAGAAGTTGGAATTCAAAGTATTAGAAACAAATGTTGAGAATTATTATTGCATATAACTGGGAAATAAGAAACACAGGTAATGGGGTATAGAACTTTATCTTGTCCTACAAGAAAAGAGAGAAGATGGGGATAAGGGAAGGGTGGGGTGTGATAGAAGGGAGGGTACACTGAGGGAAGGGGTAATCAGAATGCAAAGTGTTATGCAGTGGGGAGAGGGGAGAGATGGGGAGAAAATTGGAACTCAAATTTTTGTGAAAATGAATGTCAAAATCTAAAAATAAATAAATAAATAAAAATAGCTTTCAGTTCTATAGTTTTTATTTCAAATTTATCTATTTCTCCTCTAATTTTCAAGTATCCTTTCTTTGTACCTATTTTGAAAGCTTATTTGTTGCATTTCTGATCTCCCATTGTAGAATCTATCTTTCTATCATCTATCTTTATCTGTATTATATCTATTATATCTGTATCTATCTATATGTATGTATGTGTGCATATGTATATAAAATGTGTGTGTGTTATCAGAATTTTCTGCAATAGGAAGGAAATCCCTGAGATGATCCAAAGCACAAGACCATGGGCAGGTTAGTGCTGGAGTTTGGAGGCTGGTGGGAAAGGGGAGCTGAGTGAAAGAGTTATGAATTAATGATCTCACCATTTTAAGTGATCTCCACCATATACCAATCCTAAGATTGACATTTTGTTGGAATCTTGCTTTCTTGTCCTGTACATTCAGTTGTAACTGTTCTATTTCTGGTGCAAAAGTCCTCTTTTGCAGGAGTTTTTGAATGTTAGTGAAGAATGAGAAATATGTCTAGTTCTCTCTCTTTATGGTCACATGACCTAGAAGGCTCTCCTCCATAATGTTTCAAAAATCACATGTAGTGGTTTTTTTATGACATGTATCAGGTGTGTCAGTATCTTGGGATGAAGTTCACCTGGGTCTGCTGTCTCAAACTCATCAAGGGCAAGTAGATGCTCTTTTACTATTCCTCTCATTGCCTTGGTCATCAAGAAGAGAACAGTGTAAGAAACACCGGATTTGGAGTCATAGCATTTCACTTTGAACCCAGACTCTACCACTTAGTGACCTTGAACAGATCTCTTCGACTCTCTTTGCCTTGGTTTTTTCAGGTGTAAAATGAAGGGGTTGGACAAGATGATCTGTGAGAATCTGTCTAGCTCTTAGTGGATTACCTTATCAACTAGCCAGTAACCACTTTTATTCTGTTCTTTCCAGCCCAAACATCAACCTCCTGGCCAGAGAAGACAGAAACAAAATACAGTTGAACTGTTTTACTTCTTTGTTGTCCTCTATTATGGTCCTATCCACCCTGAGCAGCAATCCTATCCCTTCTTTATCTCCCCCTTTTTCCCAATATAGCTTTAAAAAATCTTTAGTTCTCTCTGCCAAGCTCAGCTCATTCTGAGCTTGAGCATACTCCTGACTCTCTTCTCAGAGGACTGTGCCAAGTTTCATATTCATCCTCCATAAACTGCCCCACTATCATTTCCTATACATCTTTCTAACATTTAAGCTGGTCAATGAGTTTTCTGTGAATTTACATTGGCCTCATTAGACAACTCCCTCCTTTCCTCTTCTTTGGGAGTTTTTAATTTTGTGTCTTCAGAATTTCATTCTTAAAATCTTTTGATCCTTCCTGGGCTCATTTGCTTTGGAGAATTTTAATCCATTGAATCTCTACTTACCCTTTCTTAGAGCCCTTTGAAATCTTCTCTCTGCAAACCTAGGGCACATGTCAGGCTGTATGGATTTCTTTTCCTTTATCACAAATTCCAAAATGGAGCAACCAGTTCCCCCTTAATGTGCCTATCATTCTCATGTCAACATGTTTCTCTTTGTTGGTGAGCCTCAGATTCAGAATTGACATTCCCTTTGTTGATTCTTTCATACTTTGAAGGATGAAATTATTATTAAAGCAAGTCAAGAAATGATTAACTGCTTTGATTTTGGCAGGGAGAAAATTCCAGCAAAGGCACAAATCATTGGAAATACCCAACCTCCATCACTACCATGTCATGCCCCCATGCCAGTCTTATCACATATTTACTGAATACTTCATGCATTTCCTCTTTCTGACCCAGTCAGCCTGTCAATAAGTATTTATTAAGTACTTACTCCTAAGTCAGGCACTGAACTAAGTGCTAGAAATACAAAGGAAGGCAAAAAACACGGTCTCTGCCCTTAAGGGTCTCTTATTCTAATGGAGGAGACAACATGAAAACTAGTATGTATGTACAAGATAGATACAGTATAAACAGAAGGTAATCACAGAGGGAAGGCACTATTAGTGGAGAGGGATCAATAAAGACCTCTTACAGAAGTTGTGTTATGAACTGAGTCTTGAAGGAAACTAGGAGGCAGAGGCAAAGAGGGAGAGCATTCCAGAGATGAGAAACAGACAATGAGAAGGCATTGAGTTGGAAGACAGAATGCTATGGAGAAAGAATAGAAGTAGATCAGTGTTATTGGAGTATAGAAATAAATGTAAGAGTAGAAAGGTAGGAAAGGGCCAGGTAATGAAGGGGTTTAAAAGCCAAATCCTAGAGGCAACAAGAATGATTGAAGTTTATTGAGTAGGGGGAATGACGCTTTGACAGTTGAGTGGAGGATGGACTGGAATGAGAAGGATCTTGAAGCAGGAAAACCAAACAGCAAAGTATTGCAGTAGTCCAGACATGATGTAATGAGGGTCTGCACCAGAGTGACAGCAGTGTCAGAGAAGAGAAGGGGATGTATGTGAAAGTTATTGAGAAGATAGGAACAACACGATTTGGCAACAGATTAGACTATGGGATGGGGGATGAGTGCAAGAGAGAAGTCAAAGGTGACACACAGGTTGCAAGCCTGGATAACTGGAAGGATGGTAGTGCCCTAAACAATAATAGAGAAACTAGACTGAGAAAAAGCATGGGAGGAGAGATAATGAATTCTGGTTTGGACATATTGAGTTTAAAATGTCTATGAGACATGAAGTTTGAGATGTCCAATAGGCAGTTGGGAATTTGAGACTGGAAGTCAGAAGAGAAGACAGAGTTAGATAGATAGATCCCCTACAAGAATCATCTGTATAGAAGTGGTATACTTTTAACATTTCAAAATAAATTTATTTATAGTCACGTGAATTTTCAACTGATACCCCCAAACTGAACAAAAAATAAAGAAAAAGAAAATCTTTATCGTAAACATTACAGTTAAGCAAAGCAAGTTCCCATAATGGAATGACCTTGCTTGAAAATGTATTTCTTTTTTTGCATTTTAAGTTCTTTCTGGTAGGAGTTGAGGAGCATATCCTGTCTTCTTTAATTTTAATTTTATTTTTTAATTAACAGAAATCTATTTTCTCTCTTTCCCACACCCCACTCCACTGGAAAAAAAATCAACAGAAAATCTTCATAAAGATACGCATAGTCAAGCAAAAGGAATTCCCTTATTGGTTACGTCCACAAAGTACGTCTCATTCTGCACCTTGAATCCATGACCCCTCTATCAGGAGGTAGACAACAGTTCTCTAGAATCATAGATGGTCCTTGCATTGATCAGCTTTCAAAAGTTGTTTGGTTTTAGAATGTTGTCGTTATGTACATCATTCTCCTGGTTCTGATCATTTCATTCTTCGTTAGTTTATATGTCTTCAGAATTATTTATTTTAATAATCTTGATGTTATAGTATAAATTGCTTTTCAGGTTGTGTTCACTTTATTCTGCATCAGTTCATACAAGTCTATCCATGTCTTTTTGAAATGATTTTTTCCCCTCATTTCTTACAGAAAAATATTTTTCCATTATGTTTTTATGCCACCATTAGTTCACCTGCTCTCCAGTTGATGGGCATCCTTTTAGTTTCCTTCTAGCTTTTTTTATCATTGAGAAAAGAACTACTACAAACGTTTTTGATATTTATATTATATATTCTCTTTAGGGTGTTGGCCTAGCAGTGATGTGACTGGGTCAGAAAGTGTGTGCTTATTAATAAATTTGTGTGTATAATTCCAAATTGCTTTTCAGAAGTGTTGTACCATAGCTCCTCCAGTACTTGTCATTTTCTCTCTCTTTTTTTCATCTTTGCCAATCTGATGGTGAGGTGATGAGAGGTGAAATTTCAAGATTATTTTTACATTCCCCTAATTATTTTTACTTTGGAGCATTTTCCATATATCTATAGGTAGTATAAGCTTCATCCATTGATAACAGCCTATAATTATCCTTAAATCATTTATCAATTTGGGAGTGACTCATTCTTATACCTTTGACTCAGTTCCCTATATGTTGTAGAAATCACCATGGGAGGTGATGAGATCACCAGGTGAGACAATATAAAAGGAGAAGAGACTAGGTACCAGGATAGAGGATGCTTACAGTTAGTAGTTATGACCCGAAAGAAGATTCAGCAAAGGATACTAAAAAGAAGTAGTCAGAGAGGCAGAAGAAGAACCAAGAGAGACTTTCAGGTTTTTGTGACCCTCATGATAATACAGTTTTTGTTTCTGTTTTTATTGTTCTTTACCCCAGTGCTATCCATCAAGCTTCCTTCCTTATGGTTTCTGAATTTTCTCAATGAATATATCTTCTCAACATACAATATTAATCCTTTTCAATTTTAATCCCTTTGATTAAATAATAATAATTGAAGACCAAAGCTAATTATTTAGGGAAGTCATTTTAAAAAATTGACATACAATATTTTTAAACTCCATATATTTCATTTTGCTGGACATCAAAGCAAATGTTCTTTTAACGTAAGCTATGACAATATGGCTTTTCCTAAGGCAGTTTAGACCCTCTTACAGGTCTAAAAGCATAATTTCAACTAATAAACATGATTTCCTTTTATCCCTCAAAAAAAATCCCTTTTGAGTAGATTTGCAAGACAGCAGGTAAGTGTATTCTGACCAAACTCTAATGAGCTATGTTCCATTTCTTCTCAGAATCTTCATATTCCTACATTTTTTAGGCATGGTTCCAACTAGATCCCAAGATAAGAATAAAGGAGCAACCTGGGCAAAGTTGTATGAGAAATTTTAGGAGAGAGAATTTTTATTAGACAGTGTTTGGCAAGAAGACCTTGAAGGAAGTAAAGGACTTCAATAGATAGAAAAATGTCTATTGGGAAGTGGGGGAGTGTTGGATTGGGAGGAAGGATCTTCCACGTATGACCAATGCCGTAAACAAAGATGTAATAGGAGGTCAGGGGATAGAGATTACTCTAGTTTGGTTGGAAGACACTGTATGCAAAGGGAAAATGATATGACATAAGACTGGAAAGGTAACTTGGACTCAGATTGGGAAGGAGCTTGAATGACAATATTAGTGATTTATTTTTTATGCAGTAAATGGGAGAGAATGAAAGGGTTTTTTTAAAATCAGAATGGACAATTAGGAAGATTATTTTGGCAGAACTGCCTCTAATGTCCACATGGAAAGCCAAGAAAAGATGGTGCCTTGGCAGACGAATGGACAAGTGTGTGTGAAGTATGTGTGGGAGAGCAGAGAGAGAGATGACCTTTAAGGAACTCTCAGGCCTCACATTTTCTACTCTGGCAGTAAGGAGGACAGTCCCCACTTAGTGTACATGTTTTCCAAGGCAATAATCATTATAGTTTCAGTGCAATCTACAAAGTGTTTTAAGGTATATTAACCTTAATCCTCTTGATACGGAAATTATTATCCTCATTTTATAGATGAGGAAACCATGCTTCAGAGAAGTTGGGGGCTTGCCCATGGGTCACACATCTGGTAAGTAAGGAATTAAGATAGTAGTAACTAGTTTTTAAATCAAGGTCCTCTGTCTCTACATCCAGGAATCTTTCCCTTATACCACATACCTCTTCCTCTCTCTTTCCTTCTGTCTTTCCCTCTTCCCCCCTCTCTCTGTCTCTCTCTATTTCTTTATCTCTCTTTCTCTGTCTCTTTTTCTGTCTTTCCATCTCTGTCTCCGTCTCTCTCTGTCTCATAAAAGCAACATTTTTCAATTTTTAAAGGTCAAGGAATAAGGTGAAAATGAAATCTGTTATTCAAGAGAAACCAGATGCTATGGTAATGGAAGTTAAGAATGGGGCCTTATCCTTGCCTTTAACACAGCTCCCATAGCTACCTTTGACATGACAAAAACATGTTTGTTCCACTTTGACAGTATTAATCCATCTTGCAGAAGGTCAAAGCTTTGAGACAGCTTGGTGGTGAAGTAGATAAAATGCTAGACCTGGCATCAGATATGTGGTTCTGGACAAATCCCTTAACCTTTGTATGCCTCAGTTTCCTCTTCTGTACAATGGGGATAACAGTACCTACCTCCCAGGGTTGCTGTGAGAATCTAATGAGATAATATCTGCAAAGCATTTGATACATAGTATGCACTTAAATGCTTATTTCTTTCCTTCAAAGCTGCATCTTTGTTCTCTATTTCATGTCTGACATCGAATTAGATAGATTCTAGGAGATATATTTGATTTTCAATGAATAATTCAGTACTCCTGAAAGGTGACAGATGGACAATGAAGATTTCTGTTTACCCACAGGAAACATTGTACATGAATAATGACTTCTCTCTTTTCTTCCATCAGGACAGCCTTTGTCTTCCCAGTTGGCTGGAACAATCATTCCAAATAAGAAATCTCTGCATTTTTTGGCCCCAACTACCTTTAAAAGTCATTTCTCAATGTATGCCTAGAGTCGAGATTTAATTTACCTTCTTTCAATGTGCATGTGGAGAAACTGAGGCAGGATTAATTGAAAAACAGAATGTGTGGGAGGAGGCAATAAACCATAGGACCTGAAATACGACTTTTTCCCTCTCTGGAGGGAAATTGCCACAGAACTACAGTATGTGCATTCTGCCAAAATGATTGTAGAAATGGTCATCAGCTAAAAACAACGTTTAGTATTTATTCCCCTTCCAGCACACTAGGTGAGGCTATCTCAGTGCACTTTGAGCTGATATCAAGAAAAGCCTCAGCAAAAACAGAAAGAAAAATATCATTCTGAATACCATTCCTATAAGTGACACACACACACAGTCACACTGTACTTCATATATCAGTTGCCTAAGATTCAAAACCCTATTTTACATCCTCTTTCTCTCTCTCTCTCTTCTCTCTCTCTCTCTCTCTCTCTCTCTCTCTCTCTCTCTCTCTCTCTCTCTCTCTTTCTCTCTCTCCATCCCTCTCTGTGTGCGTCTCTTTTGCTCTCTATCTTTCTTTCTCCATCTCTCTCGTAAAAGCAATATTCTTCAATTTCTAAAGGTCAAGGAATGAGGTGAAATGAAATCTGTTACTGAAAAGAAACCAGATGCTATCATAATAGAAGAACGGGGAGTTTTTCCTTGCCTTGAACACAGCTCCCGTAAGCTACTCTGAATGGCAAAAAACATCCTCTTTTTGCTCTACCTTGACAGTATTAATTGATCTTGTGAAGCATCTCCCCGAAGTTACTCCAAAAGCCAATTCACTCTGACTTTCTCATTTCCCCTCCCCATTCCCCACAATATGATTCTCTACTACAGGCAAGATGAGCTATAGAGGGGAGAAATGAAAGCTGATAGGAATGAAGGAGGCTCCATGACACACAGAAAGAATGATTAATTTGAAGTCAGAGTACCCAGGTTCAAATCCCACCCTGCAACTTACTTTATAACCCCTGTGACTTTGAGTAAGTTATTTAACTTCTATAGGCCCCAGAGTTCTCATCTGTAAAATGACAGGGTTAGAAAAGATGATCTCCAAGGTCCTCCCAGTTCTATAACTATAATCTTATGACAACCACATTGGTCTCTCAAAGGGAAAAGATGGGGTAACAGTAAAATTTCAAAGTAAGTAAAGCTTACCTTTGGCATCTTTCTACCTTTATTTCCCTATCACTTTGCCTAGGAATTCAGAGTCCTTATGCCATCCAAATAACCCAACTTCTACCCACCTCCTCCCCCCCCCCCCAGTTGGCCAGCCTTCCTGGAAAGTAGTGACCTATCACTTCCTTCTTCCCTCCTTAAAACTCCCATTCCCTCCCTGCTAGGAATCAGAAAAACAATCTGATTATATGAGAATCCCTTAGAATTTGTAGGTGTGTGAGCTGATTTCAAAATTCTCTGCATAAGGCTCCGCCTCCTTTTTATATCCAGGAAAATCTTGAATGTTTCATGATCATGCTTGTTTTATATAGACTTGATTATTTCCAAGTGTAAGAAGATAGAAAGGTTTCATGCTATCTAAAATGCAACACAAAAAAAACAACAAAGTTTTGTTGTTGTTTTCTATGGTGGTATTGGTGGTGGTTGGGTTTTGTTTTCACTGCTGACAGACGTGTCACAAAAATAGGAATATGGGCTGGATGATACAATGATTCCTATTTAGGTGTTTTACATATTTTCTCAGATTTGTTTGTATACCAATCTGGAAATGATTTGGACAGCAAAGTAGAGTTTGTAGACCCAGCCTCCATACAACTTCCATGGGGTTCCTTTGGCAGAATCTTTTGAAATGTTTTTGAGACTACTGGATACCCAAAAGGGGTTAAATGGCAAGTATAAGGAATTTCTAACCCCAAGTCAAATAGTAATATGGAACAAAGGGGCTTGATTCAACACCAGGCACAGAGAATTCAAAAACTAGACTTATTCTTAGTCTAGGTGCTCTCTGTTTGGTTTTTATTTGACCATCCTTAGCTAGGAGTCCTAGCTCACAGTCTCAGCTATGACTAAAGAGCTGTCAGCCTGACATTATCAGAAAGAAACTTTCTAGTTATTCAACCTTAGCAGATCTAGTCATTGTACCTGAGCACATTGGAACAGAAATGGTCAGCAGGGGACCCTGAAGAAATGTAGCACAGATAAAGAGAAGGTTCATGATCACAAGATCAGCAGAGATGCACAGAAGAGGCAATATGATGTCCTTCCCAGCTGCGAACCTAACTTCCTGGACTTCAACACCTTGCTCCTTTAGACCAGCCCCACAGACTTTTCACTTTCCTTTTGAGGGTTGCCTTACCCCATTAATAATGTCAGTTTCTTGAGAGCAGGGACACGTTCTTATTTGCTTTAATTTATCTCCAGCCCCTAGCATAGAGCCCAGAATGTAGTAAGCACTTAATATATGCTTATTGCCTGTCTGCCTGCCCAGGAAAGAGCACAGACATGATGCCCAGCAGAGATAATATGCCCAGAACAGAGACAACACCACAGGGAGATCAAACAACAGAGATGAAACATCTAGCAAAGGGTGGCAGAGGACATCATCAGGGGAGATCAGTAGCCCTGAAGCATCAGAAATGTAAATTGCTCTTGCCATATTCATGCCCCTACTCATGGATTCTGCTCATGTCCCTTGGTCAGAAAGTTTCCTTTTTCCCTATCCAAATGGTCCTTATATACATGCCAGCCAAACATATTCCTCATAAGCATGCCCTCCAGATGTAGTTCTTAATTACATATATTCTAGGAATATATGCTCTTTTCCATGGTGGTGTGCTAACATGTGGGAGAAAGTATCTCATTTGTACATGAGGGTGCGTGGTAATCATTCCTTCATACTCTATTTGCTATGCTGATTGATTAAATATCTTTTCTTTGGATGAATTTGTCCTCTGACTGGTTAATAGAAGTAAACACACTGATGGGGACCAATGAGCTAGGGTTTTGAGTGGAGCGGGGGCTGACCCAAAGAGGGTCTCAAACCTGTGACAGCTTCTGAGCTCACATGTGAGAAGGAGTACTAGAGGGGATGCAAGATCTCCCTGATGTGGGAACTTTTTCCCAATGTGTCTTTACCCACCCATATCTTTTTGTCCTGTATGACTTTTATCGATGTCCTCTCTTCCATCATACTCATTGTTTTAAATATGGAACTACAAAAGCGGTTAGATTTATGTCTGGCAGTTTGGCTTGCCAAACTGGAGGGCAAGAACCAGTATCTTATCCAAAATTTGAATGTTTCCTAATGCTCTTCTCCAGTAATTTCTAGGTGCTAAGAAGTACCTACTGACAGATTTAGATGTTGTTTCTTTAGATAAAGTTTATTTTTCCTACGATAGCCAAAAATTATGTTGTTCATTGCTTTGTTATTTGTTCTAGAACCTTCTGGATGATGATTATGATGATACCTCATATTTCTATAGGACTTTAGGGTTTAAAAAACACTTTCCTCATAATCACCCTATGAAATAGGTAGCAAAATTATTGTTAACCCCATATTATAGATTAAAAAAGCCTGAGGCTCAGACAGGTTGAGTTACTTGACCAAGGTCACAGAGTAAATAAATGTCTCACATCCAAGTATTCTATCTTTTAAACTAATGCTCTTCCCATGACACCCTTAGCACCCTCTGCCCCTCTCATTGGTACAGCAGAACAAAGAATTCTTCCTAAAGCTTCCATTTATAAAGGGCTCCTTGACCAGCCAACTCTTCATTACCAGCTATGCTTCTTGGACTGGCCTCTACCATGCCTCTGCACATGGTACCTTCCCCCCTGCACCTTTGTTTTTCATCTTCCTTTTGCATGTTATTTTCTGCCATTAGATTTTAAATTCCTTGAGGACAGGGATCGTCCTTTTCCTTATTTGTGTCCCCTTCATTTAGCATAATACTTGGCACATGGTAGTGTTTAACATATGCTTATTGGCTGATTATGCTGTTATAAGATTTACTTTTCCTATTATCTAATTCATTCAAAAATACTTATGTTCTTGTTATGTACAAAACATTATGCTAGGCATTGGAGGAGATACAATTATAAATGACGTGGTCCTTGCCCTCATGGTGGGGAGGTTATTAGACACATGCATAAATATGAATTAATTATTCCTATAAACATATACCTTTCAGAATAGATTATAAAAGATACACAAGAGAGAGCCAAAGTGGTCTGCAAGAACTAAATAAAGGCCATCACCTATTAATTAAGCAGAAGATTGCCATACTTGCCACTTTCCCCTTTAGAAATCTTGGACTCCATTCATAGCTAACCTCTATAAATATATTCTGTGATCTGAACTTAACCCTCCCTAGGGGTAAGTGATAATTTATTACATTGAATTAATCTCTAATTGGTAGAATTTCAGGCAATTGATGGAGAGATATTTCTGGACAGGGGGCCTCCCCCTTAAATCTTAACACCCTCAGCCTGTTTCAGTCTTAGAGGAGGTGAGAGGATGGGACAGAGAGAAAGGAATGCCTTGTATGTGGCAATCTATTCACTCCAGCAAAGGGAAGAGGCAAATCAAGGAGGAGGTAAGGGACTAGGTAAAGCTGAATATTAGAGGATTATGAAGACCCCTGGATCTATAACCCAGAAAGATTCAAATATCCAAGCCTTCCTAGTTCTCTGAGAGTATACTCTCAAGCCAGGTCAGGTATCCTAGGAAGAGCTCCCTCCTCCAAGCCTGGATGGTAAGTTTGCTACCTGTTGGTACAGAACAGGCATAGGGTGGAAGGAAGGGTGACCATGGGGCTGACTTGGCTTAAAGCAGAGTTCCAGTCTGTCCTAATAACAGACTGGGCTACCTAGGGTTGAAGATTGAAGGCAGGAAGCTGGAGGAATGGTATTTTGGTAAGGATACCATTCTTCTGGAAAGAAATTTGGATTGTGTGAAGAGAAAGGGGTAGGGAGTCACAAACTCTTCTCTTCCCTCTCCCCTCTAAGAACCATCCCTTTCTTCAGTTGGTTCCAGAAATATTTAGTTTGGTGATATAAAAGCAATCCTGATTGTAGTCATTAACATGAACTACTTAGCATTTATCCCTAAATACCATTCTGCATAATAATAACTGTGCTCTCATACTTTCATACTTTGATGGATCTGTCATCTTATTGATGAGAAACATTCTTCCAATGTCCTCTTGCTCTGTTTGACTCCAACTCACACTCTCCCATAAATCCTATACAGGCGGTCCATTCAAAGTTTTGGGGCCTATACTGAATATCTTTTGATGTTGCTTGGATACCAATGGAGTGTTAGGGCTTTCCAACTTTCTCCCTTTTTTTTACCTCTTTTCCTGTCATACAACTCTAATGACATCCTTTATCCTGCATCACATGCTGTTTCTTTATTAAAAATAATTTATTTATATTAATTTTTTTAAAAAAATAATAAAATGTATATTTGTTGCCTATGTAGATTATGTGCAAAGGTGTATTGACAAATATTTAACAACCACCATCCCCAACGTAGGCAACACATAAGTTTAATCTGCATTATTAATACTTTCTTCATCATTTTCTTAAGTCAAATAGAAACAGGGGCCACTAAACCATAATAAGGATCTCTGTGAGCCACATATTGATGATAATTTTCAAACGTGATATTATATGTCATTGTATTTTTATTTTTGAAATACTATTTCCCAATTATATTTTAATCTAATTCAGGCTGTAAGTGGTCTAAACAATCACCAAAATAATAAATCAAATCTTGATTAATAGCATTTGCTCATTTCTGAAGTATAAATGCTCATGCTGAAAAAGCTGATAGGCTCTTGCTAGCTGATGTGCCCTCTGGTTATCTGTGACCACATGGTTCTGTCCAGATGTAGCTCATAGGAAGGCATGCATTGATATCTCTGGAGTCTTCTCCATTCACCCTTCTCCAAGGAAGATTTTGATTCCTGCCAGGAGAGGAAATAGGAAATTGGGACCATAAGGCAGACCATTCTGTTCTTAGAGAGTGGGTCCTGGGCCAGAATGATATCTGTCTACCAACCTGAACATTGTTAGACTAGGGGAATAAAAGTTCAAGCCATACCTCTTGATCACTGTCTCTTAACAGAGAACTGCCTCAAGCTATATATCCAAAGGCTTGACTCTTTTCCCACCAAATGCCAGCTTCACAAAGGCCACATATAGAGAGTAGGAAATCAACCTATTTATCCAAGCTAATAACAAACAGAAATCAGAACAGTTATACAAATGAAAATGTAACAGATAATATACAGAGTGAAAAAGTTCTCCCACTGGGTGGAAGGTATCTCAGTTCAACCAAAAGAAAGCTCTAGATCTCACCCACAGGGATTTTATACTAAGTTTTTAGTGTGCTAAACTGGGGAGAGAGACATGCTCGAGGTGCCAGTTGCTCCACAATGTTCTCTTTTTCCTAGAATCTCTATTTCCCTTTAGGGACCTCTCCTTAAGCTGACAATCAGAAGACCAAAATCTCTTTTCTCCTAAACTCTTGACAAGTCTGGGAGCAATCAATTTCTACCAATGAGGAGAGTCTTATTCAAATAGGCTTTGAACCTCTGGTTATATTAAAATAGACTTTGAGCTTCTGGTTACAAATATAATGCAGTCTACTTATAACCATCAGGCATCTCTCCAGGACATTTTACATATCAGCCAGATAAACTTGGTTGTAAGTTTTATTTTATTCCAGCACTAAATTCTGTTCATCTATGGTTTTAGTCTTTTTTTTCTAACAAAATTCCAAATACTTTATTTTTTTAAAAATTTATTTATTTAAGTTTTCAACATTCATTTCCACAAAATTTTGAGTTCCAAATTTTCTCCCCATTTCTCCCCTCCCCCAACCCCAAAATGCTGAGCATTCTAATTACCCCTATCACCAATCTGCCCTCCCTTCTAACATTCCCTCCCTTCCCTTATCCCCATCTTCTCTTTTGTCCTGTAGGGCAAGATAAATTTCTATACCCCATTACCTGTATTTCTTATTTCCTAGTTGTATGCAAGAACAATACTCAACAGTTGTTCCTAAAACTTTGAGTTCCAACTTCTCTTCCTCCCTCCCTCCCCACCCATCCCCATTGGGAAGGCAAGCAATTCAATATAGGCCATATCTGTGTAGTTTTGCAAATGACTTCAATAATAGTCATGTTGTTTAAGACTAACTATATTTCCCTCCTTCCTATCCTGCCCCCCATTTCTTCTATTCTCTCTTTTGACCTTGTCCTTCCCCAAAAGTGTTGACTTCTAATTTCTCCCTCTTCCCATTGCCCTCCCTTCCATCATCCCTGCCCCCCTGCTTATCCTCTTCTCTCCCACTTTCCTGTATTATAAGATAGGTTTTCATGCCAAAATGAGTGTGCATTTTATTCCTTCCTTTAGTCGAATGTGATGCGAGTAAGCTTCATGTTTTTTCTCTCACCTCCCCCCTTTTTCCCTCTACTGAAAAGTCTTTTACTTGCCTCTTTTATGAGATAATTTGCCCCATTCCTTTTCTCCCTTTCTCCTCCCAATATATTTCTCTCTCACCCCTTAATTTCATTTTTTAAAGATATGATTCCATCCTATTCAATTCACCCTGTGCTCTCTCTCTCTCTGTGTGTGTGTGTGTGTGTGTGTGTGTGTGTGTGTGTAATCCCAGCAACTACCCAGATACTGAAAAAAGTTTCAAGAGTTACAAATATTGTTTTTCCATGTAGGAATGTAAACAGTTCAACTTTAGGAAGTCCCTTATGACTTCTCTTTGCTGTTTACCTTTTCATGCTTCTCTTGATTCTTGTGTTTGCAAGTCAAATTTTCTTTTCAGCTCTGGTCTTTTCATCAAGAATGCTTGAAAGTCCTCTATTCCATTGAAAGACCATTTTTCCCCTGAAATATTATACTCAGTTTTGTTAGGTAGGTGATTCTTGGTTTTAGTCCTAGGTCCTTTGACTTCTGGAATATCATATTCTACACCCTTTGATCCCTAAATGTAGAAGCTACTAGATTAGTGTTATTCTGATTGTATTTCCACAATACTTGAATTGTTTCTTTCTAGCTGCTTGCAATATTTTTTCCTTGACCTGGGAACTCTGAAATTTGGCCACATTGTTCCTAGGAGTTTCTTTTTTTTGGATCTCTTTCAGGCAGTGATTGGTGGATTCTTTCAATATTTATTTTGTCCCCTGGTTCTAGAATCTCAGGGCAGTTTTCCTTGATAATTTCATGAAAGATGATGTCTAGGCTTTTTTTTGATCATGGCTTTCAGGTAGTCCTATAATTTTTAAATTGTTTCTCCTGGATCTATTTTCCACGTCAGTTGTTTTTCCCATGAGATATTTCACATTATCTTCCATTTTTTTCATTCCTTTGGTTTTGTTTTGTGATTTCTTGGTTTCTCATAAAGTTATTAGCCTCCATCTGTTCCATCCTAATTTTGAAAGAACTATTTTCTTGAGTGAGCTTTTGAACCTTCTTTTCCATTTGGCTAATTCTGCTTTTGAAAGCATTCTTCTCCTTATTGGTTTTTTGAACCTCTTTTGCCAATTGAGTTAGCCTATTTTTCAAGGTGTTATTTTCTTCAGCATTTTTTTGGGTCTCCTTTAGCAAGGTGTTGACCCGTTTTTCATGATTTTCTTGCATCTCTCTCATTTCTCTTCCCAACTTTTCTTCCACCTCTCTTACTTGATTTTCAAAATCCTTTTCAAGCTCTTCCATGGCCTGAGACCACTGAATATTTATTTTCGATGTTTGGGATACAGAAGCCTTGACTTTTATGTCTTTCCCTGATGGTAAATATTGTTCTTCCTCATCTGAAAGGATAGGAGAAGATATCTGTTCACCAAGAAAGTAATTTTCTATAGTCTTATTTTTTTCCCTTTTTTGGGCATTTTTCCAACCAGTTACTTGACTTTTGGATCCTTTGTCAAGAGTAGAGTATACTCTGGGAATCTGTAAGATCTCAATTCCTTCAAGGTGGCACAATCAAGTGTGTACACTAGTCTGGGAGCAGACAGAGATTTTTGTGCCCAGAATCTTAGCAGTTTCTTCTCCATAGCCACCTGGGCTCCAGTTCCACCAAGCCAGCACTGGGGGCTGAGATTCAGATAAGCTGCTTGGGCAGGGCCGCCATTCAGTGTGAGATAAAAATCAGCTGCTCAGATCCCTCAGGAATTAGGTGGGGACAGGGCCTCTACACAAGGCTGAGGTAAGAATGGACTGCTCTGTGCCCCCAGTGATTTTATTATCCAACAATGGATGCAGGCTGCTGTGGAAACTGCTGCTGCCTGCCTAATGTGGCAGTATTATGCAGCCACTGCCTAAGGCTGAATCTATGGGAAAGCCCTTCTCCCTTCCCAGCCAGCTGAAAAAACCCTGTCACTGACTTTTGGTGCCTGTGGGTTGAGGCATCTGCGAACCACTGCTACAGGTACTGGAGATTCCACCTCCGAAGTGTCCTCCTCCCAGAGCCGCACCATGCCACGTGGCCAAGCCTTGGTTGGGCTCCACTCTGGTTCTGGTGCAACAGATGTTTCCTGTGGGCCTTTCAGGTCACCCTGGGCTGGAAATCTCCTCCATTCTGTTGTTCTCCATATCTGCTGCTCCAGAATTTGTTGAGAGTCCCTTTCTACATGTATTTTATAGGCTGTGTGGGGAGAGCCAGCACATGTGTGTCTTTCCACTCCGCCATCTTGGCTCCACCCCCAGTTTTAGTCTTTGTGGCTTGTTTCATATGTAGCTTGGTTGTCCACTTATAACTGAAAAAAATTAGAGGAAATGCTGACTTTGATCGCCTCTGCATCTATTTCTACAATGGAGATGGTCCTGAGATAGAATGGAATTTGAGGAAAGAAACCCCTTCCATTGAGTGATGGACATTATTGTTTCTGGTGAAGCACTGCTTCTGGTTGGCAGTTTGGTGGATCAGTCTTTGACTTGTCTCCTTCACAGGGGAGAAAGTCCTGGCCTTGGAGTAAGAAAATCTTAGTTCTGTCTCTTAATAGTTACATGATCTTGAGGAAACCACAACTTCCCTGAGCTTCTGGTTTCTAATCTGTCAAAGAGAACAAGTAAAATGCTTATACCACTTACCCCTATATAAGGGATATAAAGTTGCTGTGAGGCAAGAACTTCATAGACTTTGAAGTGTTACATATAAGCGAGTTATTATTATTCACATGTCCCTGAAGGTCCCTGAAAGAGGGCAGAAGGAGAGATGGAGAATTCAACTCTAAAAGTAAAAAGATAGCTCTGGTCTCACTTCCCCTCCTCCTGAATGAATGAATGAATGAATGAATGAATGAATGAATGAATGAAAAAGCATTAATTAATGCTTACTAGGTACCAAGGACTGGAGATACAAATAGGAAAGTATGTTCTAATGAAGAATACATATAAGAAGTAAGTAGTCCTATTAACAGAACTGGAGCCAATTCAATTTGGTAAGCATTCATTAAGTGTATACTGGGTACAAAGTGTTGTTCAGTCATCTTTTAGTTATGTCTGACTGTTTGTTATCCTTTTCTTGACAAAGATGCTGTGCAGTGGTTTGCCATTTCCTTCTCTAGTTCTTTTAATGGATGAGGAAATTGAGGCAAACAGGGTTAAGTGACTTGCCCAAGGTCAGACTATTAGTATGTGTCTGAGGCCAGATTTGAACCAGGTCTTTCTGACTCCAGGTTAAGCACTCTATCCATTGTGCCACCATGTGCTGAGTACCATATCACTAAACCTATCATTCTCTGGGAATAAACCTTTGAATAAACCATTCAGTGGTAGGACTTTCAGGCAGCTGAGGGGGAGATATTTCTGGAAAGGGGAACTTCCCTTTAAAC
Organism: Notamacropus eugenii; assembly: GCF_028372415.1. Lineage (NCBI taxonomy): Eukaryota > Metazoa > Chordata > Mammalia > Diprotodontia > Macropodidae > Notamacropus > Notamacropus eugenii. The sequence goes on along the minus strand of NC_092875.1, from coordinate 237,745,182 downwards.
ACTCAACCTATTTTAGTCCTGGAGGGGCAGGGTGGTGGAGAGAAAAGTTTACTTTCTCCATCAGGAGAAAGTGGAAAAGCAAGGAGGAAGGGAGGGATTGATAATACAGGATATTACTCTGAAGATTTCTAGATCTATAATCCTGAAGGACTCAAACATCCCAGCTTTCCTAGTTCTTTGATAGGGGATACTTCAAGGTCAAATATCCTAGGAAGAGCTCCTTTCTCCCTCCCCTAGGTGATAGGTTTGCCTATCCCTTGGTACTATGGGTAGAGACAGAGCTCTGAAGTAGGGAGGGGCAGCTGCTGCTGGCCCAAGGCCAACCCTGGCTATTGGCCCAACTCTGAGGAGAGCTGTGTTCTGGTTAGCACACCATGAGATCCTCTTGCTCAGTGCTACCAGCTTGAAGGGGGGAAGAACCCTAAGAGAGACGAATAGCTTGCTTCCTCTCACACAGTGGTTATGCTCATAATTACTGTACACTGCAGTTACCAGATTTCACATGGCAGCAAGACAGGCCATTTTTTCCCACTAACGAAATGGCTTTTCCTCTCCATTGGTGTTCTGACCCAAATACAGCAGCTGGTGAATTCTGGGAAAAAAACAATGTAACACATATGGAAAAGCATTCAGGTGCTCTGATTACAGAGCAATTAATGAAAGGACAATAATGAAAAGGTTCCAGATAACTCACAACAAGCAGCTCCTCATGATTCCTTTTGCATTCAGGATATAAAATCACAATTATCAGTTAATTTGTTTTTAATATGTCTGTACAGCATTAGGCAATTCTTTGGTAACTGAACAGCAGTTAAATGCCCAGATGTTTTAAAATACTTTTTATTCAGTTACTTAACTTCTAGAAGACACAAGTTATGGCATTAGATCAGACTTTTCACACAGAGATACACACCCTTAATCGCTGCAGCAATAATGACTACTCATATTTATTTACACTTTTTATCTTATAAAGAACACTTTCTCCTCAACAACACTTTGAAAGTGTTAATTGTCAACCATTTTGCAGATGATAAAACTGATCTCTGAGGGATCTTCTAGAGTTAATGGTCTATGATCATGAAGTGGTCCATATGGCATAGTAGATAAAAGTGCTTGACTTGAAGACAGGATACTCAGGTTCAAATCCTAACTCTAACATTTCCTAGCTGGGTGACCATATCATTCTAACATCCTGGAACTTCTATTTCTTCATCTGTAAAATGAGAATATTAATACCAGTAGTATCTACTTCTTAAGATTGTTGCATGACTGAGATGATACAATGTATACAAAGTCATTGAGGACATATATAAATGTCAATTTAAAATAACAAAAATAAATAAATGATGTTTTTTATTATTGATTTGTTTCATTTGTGTTCGACTCTCCATGACCCCATTTTGGGACCAGGGGATTCTTGGCAAAGATACTGGAGCAATTTGTCGTTTCCTTCTGCAGATCATTTTATAAATGAGGAGCTGAGGCAAACAGGGTTAAATGACTTACCCAGGTTCACACGGTGAGTAAGTGTCTAAGGCTGGATTGGAACCCATGTCATCCAGACTCCACGCCCAGCCCTCTATCCACTGTACCTTTAAATAATGTTCAAAGATGTTAAATGTCTTAGCTATGGTTTCATATCTCAAAAGTGGCAAAGGTAGACCCCATCCCCAACCCAGATCCTCTGATTCCAAGTCCAGCACTCTGTCTTTGCTGTCTTTCCACTTTGAAATGAGGCCTAAGCATAAATTTATCACATTTTTATTGTATATCTTTTCACTGGATGCATTGTATTCATATGATTTGCCATTGTATGTTGGGAGCATCTCTGCTTTGTTCAGTATCCCTCTGTGTGTGTATAGTCCACAAAGCTACTAAGATGCATTTATAGTTATTGCTAGAGATATGAGAATCCTTCCATAGTTCTTCAAAAATATTTCTTAAGTACCTACTTAGTGTTAGAAATTGTGATGAGTGCTTTAAGCAAGGAAGATAAAAAAAAAAACTCATAGAATTGGCCATATATTTGAGGATATGATAGATATGCATAGAAAAATAATTAACAACAGGCTTCAGGGTTATCAAGATAAAGTAAACTGAGGGCCTAGGATCAAGGGTGGGGAATCTGTGGCCTGGAGGCCATATGTAGCCCTCTAGGTCCTCAAGTGTAGCCCTTTAATTGAATCCAAATTTCACAGAACAAATCCCCTTAAGAAGAAGATTCCTTCTGTAAAACTTGGACTTAATCAAAAGGCCACACCCGAGGACCTAGAAGACCACATGTGGCTTCAAGTCCACAGGTTTCCCACCTCCGACCAGGTTCAAAGCCTGCCTCTGATGCTTCCTCCATAACCTCCCTTGAACTTCAGCTTTCTCATTTCTGAAATGAAGGTCTTGAAAATGCCTCCATGGGATATTCCAGGACTGATTTTATGATCCTATGATCCTTATAATTTCATTGGTGCAAATATCCTTACCCTGATGTAGACCAAAAATCCTCCATACAGTAGTAGTTTCCTAAGTTGCTTTAGCAATGTATCTGTGATATATTTAGTTTCTCTATATATACATATATAAAATGTCCTTAAAGTCTTAATGCCATTTTGAAATTTAAATGTTAAATTAAAATAAATTAAAATTTACAATTAAAATGGCATTAAGACTTGGAGGACACCCTGTATCTATTCTATAGTCTTGTTTGTTTGGTCTTTTTGGTGCAATGTAAGCTACCAGAAGGTTGGAATGAAATGCTTTCCAAGTAACATAATTGGAACAAAGCTCCACACCCATGGGCCAAGGAGGCATACGTGATATTGGTGGTGATTGATCGCTCCCCAAGTAGAATCCTAAAGACGTCTCTCTTAATTGTAACATTAACCCTAGATGACCTGGTTGGAAGGAAACGAAGAAACTGATTCCAAACTCTAAGCATGTGTTTGTGTGTCTGTGTCTTGTGTGCATCTATATATGTGTGTGTCTGTGTTCGGAGAAGATGGGGCTTCTAGAAGCTTTATTATGAGTAGGAGGGATGGTGGCAATCAGATACCATTCCTATATTTTCTCCTGTATCTCCCTGGTACCTTGGGGTCAGATTTCTAGGTTTGTGGTTCCTCTACACTGCAAAGATGTAGCTGACAAGTTCGTTCTCCTCCACTCTTTGGAATTCCTAGCTCTCTTCAAGGTCCACCTGCCACACCTGGTATAAGAAGCCATCCTTCATCCCAGGAATTGCTCTCTATTCATCTTGCCAAAAAAAAATGTGTTTATACTGTATAGATTTTTATATACTTACCTGTGTACATGTCTTACTTCACATATCCTCTCCTCTACCTGCCCCCCTGCATAATTCTTCCTATCACAGTAGACTTTCATTTCTTTGTCTTTTTGATACCCAATATGGTGCCTTGCATATAGGGGATGGAATTAGTGACTGGGCTTATAATTTTATTGAGTTAGAGAATTATTAGATGAGGAAAATCTTCCTTCTAATGTAGATTAGCACTTTTTATGCAACTTGTAGTCTTGAGGAGATGCCTAGAGCATTGCCCAGGATCACACAGCCAGTATGTGTCAGAGACAGGCCTTGAACCCAGGTCTCCTTAGTTCAATGCCTGCTCTCTCTCTACTACATTATTATGCCTCTTAGTCACACATATTAAGGACTTAATAAAAATTTGTTTCATTGAATTAAGCATAGCTGTTACGTGTTCCAGGAGGTAGCTAGGAGAGATCCTCTCTCCCTTCTGACTCTTAGTTAACCCTAGGCTCTTTCAATCCCTGTCCCAGCTCCCACACTCCAGGAGTTGTTGCTAGCAAGGGCCTGAGGGCTGTGAGACTTTCTTTGCATGTAGACATTAAAATTACATGAGAGGACATTGGCTGCTCAGAGAGAGGTCATCTTACAGTGAGATACGGCTAGAGAAGTTAAGGATTTAATAAAAGAGGACATGGAGAAAGATAAAAATACTAAAAAGAAGGCAGCAACATTGTCCCTCTCCCTTTTCTGTTTTTAGATGGCTAACACTAACCTTTAGTTTTCTCTCTTCTTATAAGAGGAAAAACAAAAACAGGAACCTTTCACCCTGAATGATGCAGCCCCTCACCAGCCCCAAGCAGGGATTTCTTTACTTCTCCTTTCCTCTCAGACTTATCATTTCTTCCCACTATCAACTTCAGCTTGGGCCTGATTCAGAACTCTTTCTCCTCTTAGCTCCTGTTCTCCATGAAATCTGCCCATCCCTACATTTGGGGCTGTTTTGACATGACTTCCATTTCCACCTCTCTTGAATTTCCTTCCTCTCGTTTTCTCTCCCATCACGGTGGCTTACTCAGCTCTCCCCTCTGTTGTCTTTCCTGGTGCTCTGGGTTCTGACATCTGGATTGTCCAGCCTGTGTCCAACCTCAACAGCCCAAAGGAGAAGCACAAATACAATGCAACCTCCCCTTCCTTTGAAGGATCCAGGCAAAACGCATCAACCTCAGCAGCTGAGGTATCAGCTAATTTGCTGAATGGTCCCTGAAGGGGCCTGAAAGGATCAACATGACACCCTCGCACGTGACTTTCTAGTAAGGAGTTACTGCCACATTCTTCTTAGGTCTTCTCAAATGCTGATCTTGAGATCAGAAGATATTGCTTGTAGTCTCAACTCTGATTTAAAAATACTGTCTCTATGACCCTGGACAAGTCATTTTACCACCTTGAATCTCAATTTCTTCATCTATGGAACAAGGAAGTAGGATTAGATGAGATTTAAGTGTAAAAGCAAGCACTCTGACATACACAGGAGGGCCTGCTTTATAAGTTCTTTGACCTGCTTTTATGAAAGGAAAGCAGCTTTTGGGGGGGTTAGCAATCACTTTAATCCAGCACATATACCATTCACCAACAGAGAAAAATACAAGAAGAGAAATAAAGACCAACAGATAGATCCAACTGTCTGATCATTACATACATACGTAGTTACCAGAGAGGGAAGCACCAACATCTAGGTTTTCAAAGCCAGGGGGCTCTTTAGCAGCTACCCAGAGTCTCATCTGGCTCACAAAGCTTCTTCCAAAAACTAAGCTCCAAAGTAAAACCTCACCCTCCAAATATTTATACATTTTTTAGAGCCAGAGGGTGTCACAACCCTTGAGAATCAGTGCCTCATTAGAAACTTAACAAAAGGTGTGGGCCTTCCTATAAATCTTCCCATTAATGGGTAGGGAAGATATTTAATCATATTAAACTAATTAACAATACAAATCCATATTCTGTTTCTAGTTAAAGAAACTCTAGTTTCTGTACTTTACTCCTAGTAAAGACTCTTGGTTGATAAAGGCAAGATTCAATTGGAGGCACTTGATTATACTAAAAAACAGCAAAAGATCGTACTTTGATTGCCATTACACTAAGGTCCTTTTTGCTTCTAAATCCAATAATCCATTGATCTGTAAATGACAAAACTCCTATTATACTACCTTCTCACAGTGATGCTGTAAGGAAAGTGGTTTGTAAACCTTAATATTAAAAAAAATTATTATTGTCATTCACATCAACCAACTTGTTTTGTTCCTTAAAAAGATGAATATCACTTCTAGAGAAGGGTGGCTGGACTGTGACAACTAGGTAGTAGATGGAGTCAGGACTAGAGTTAAGTTCTAAGTTCAAATATGGCTTCAGACACTAGCTCTGTGACCTTAGGTAAGTCATTTAACCTCTGTATGCCTCACTTTCTTCATCTGTAAAATGGGGAAAATACAAGCATCTACCTTCCAAGACTGTTGTGAGGATAAAATGAGATAATATTTGTACAGCACGTTGTAAACCTTTATGTGCTATATAAAGACTAGCTAGCCATTCAACAGAAATATCTTTTTGTTTCCTTCGGTCTCTTCTGCTATCTCCATATCATGACGGTGGGTGTGTATTCAGTAGCTTAAACAGCTCTAATAACTTTAAATTGCACTAAGACCTTTGTGACAGTTTGTACATATGTGTGTGTATCTATCTATATCTATGTACCTATATGTGCCACATATAGGTATATGTTATGAAAGTATACAAATATCACTTATCCAGAAGAGACCTTATACACTGAAACTGATCAGGGAATCTCAGACAACTGTGGAGCTAATTACTTACAAATGCAAGTAGAAACAGCAATTCATCAAAAAAGCGTTTATTAACTGCCTACTATGTATTGGGCCCTGCTCCAAGAGCTCATATACAAGCAATCCATCCTTGTAAGAAACCTATGGTAGAACTGTGAAGACAGCAAGGATATATGTGAGAATATGCACAGTAAATACAAAGAAAATAAATACAGATATATGCAGAACAGTTAAATACAAGGCTGTTTGGAGGGATGGGTGCTAGAAGTTGAGGGAATCAAGAAAGGTGACCTGTGCAATGTTGCTTGAATAGCATCTTAAAGAAAGAGGAATTTCCTGTTGTAGAGGTGAGGAGACAGTGTATTCGAAGCACAGGAGACAGTCACTGCAAAGGTATGGAAATCTTATGTAGCCTTTGTATTTATATGGGTTTGGAGGTGAAAGGAGAAAACAAGAGAGAGGTATCCTCAGTCATTTCTCTGGTCCCACCTTTGGAATGTGGACATTACTTGTTTGGGAAAGATATTCCTTTTCTCCTCTGATTGTGCAACAGATAGAGTGCTGGGCCTGGAGTAAGAAAGATCTGAGTTCAAATTTGATGTCAGACACTTACTAGACCCTAGAAAAGTCACTTAACTGCTGCATGCCTCAGTTTCCTCAACTGTAAAATGGGGATAATAATAGCATCCACCTTCCAGGGTTGCTGTGAGGATCAAATAAGATAATATTTATAAAAAGCACATAACACAGTGCGTGGCACATAGTAGGTGCTGTGTAAATGTTCATTCCCTTCTCTTCCTACCTGTTCTACTGTCTTATTACTGCCTTCAATTCTTCCTCTGTGCATTCTTGAAGGAAGGAGGAAAGCAACAGAGAAAGCAGAATTACCCATCAGTACAGCCTCCCCCAAGACAGCAATGACAATTAACTCACTTTCACTTAAGGGCAAAAGCCTCATACCCACTTTACATACTTTGGGATGTTTAACAAAATTAATAAAGCAGAAGCATTTTCTCTCATATTGCTCTTGAGCTCCCAGTGAATATCCAGATTTAGCAATCATTGGCTTTTCCCTTTGTGCCAGGGACCATTTTCCAGTCCCTTCTTTTGCAATCCCTTAGTCCCAAATGATAAGGCACACACATCAAAATAAGTCACAGTCAATCATATTTTTATCTAGAATTAAGCCAGTTTTAAAATTCCATTTAAATAAGGAATTTTAAACAAATTCAAAGAGCAGAAAATTATTGGAATACATATTTTCCATCTCAAGCAGAAAATAACATGGGAAGGAAATTGACTGACACCTATTCTCCCTAATGGAAAGTGCCTTCAACTGTCCCATTCTGCCCAAAGAAAGCAGAGGTAAATACAGTACAGAGAGGAGCACCAAGGCAGCCATAGTGACCCAATGTTCAGCAGTCCAGTTTCTAGATCAGAGGTTCTTTACCTAGGGTCCAAGAACTAGTCCTAAAAATATTTTACTAACCTTATTTCAGTATAATTTGTTTCCTCTTCAATCATAAGTATTTTATTTTATGCATTTCAAACATTATTCTGAGGAGTTCATGGACTTTGCCAAACCATTCAAGAAGTCATGACAAAAAAGGATTACAACTCCTCCTTTACACTCACATGCCAAACCACTTGCTTGAGCTCATCCCTTGTATCAGGTGCCCCACAGTAATCCCAACACATCTAGTCTTAATCTCTCTCAAGAATGGGAGAAAACAGTGCTGGTTTTGACTATATCTCCAAGAACCACCCTCTATCCAAAAAGTAATGTCTCCTCATACTTTGCTATACTTATCCACATAAACTAATTAAAATCTACCAGATGTCTACATAAAATCATTACTATCTTTATTTCGCAGATGAATACACAGATATAGAAACTGCTTATGTGGTGTTTCCAAGGCAGTGGTGGCCAAAATGAGAATGTCAGGTGGTTGGGACTCCTATATCTATGGCAGAAATCTACCCAGGGCTTTCCTTGGAGTGTAAAAGAAGGGATATATTGGCACGAGTCCTCAGAGGGATATTCGGTCCTCTAGAGATACTTGGACCCTTAGTAGCAAGAGAGTCCAGGAAGAATAGCTAATAGTCATTAAATGTATAGAAATAAAAAACATTTTGGCATAAAAATGGTTGGAGAAGGAAATGGCAAACCATTCTAGTATCTTTGCCAAGAAAACCCCAAACAGGGTCACGAAGAGTCAGACACGAAAGAGTCAGACACGACCGAAGACTGAACAACAAATGAAAATGGTAGGACAGAGGATCTAGAGCTGTGATTTCAGTGGTATGGGGAAGAGAAGAAAAGCCCCAGTAGTAATGCAGGTTGGCAATTTCTATCATTGTCATACAGCCAGTAGGTGTACAAGACAGGACATGACCTGGCTCTTCAGGATAGTTCTTTATCTACTGTCATTGTTGTCGAGTCATTTCCATCTTGTTTGACTGTTCATAACTGCATTTGGGGTTTTCTTGACAAAGATACTAGATTGGTATGCCATCTATTTCTCTACTCTATTTTACAGATAAGAAACTGAGACAAAAAGGGCTAAATGACTTGTCTAGGGTCACACAGTAAATTATCTGAGACCAGATTTGAACTCAAGTCTTTCTCCAGGGTTGGTGCTCTTTCCACCGTACCATGCAGATGCCCCACCTCCAACCCCTCTTTTTAAAAATCTACTGCTTTCTCTCTATAAAAGATGATGGTAGACTCATCTCTTTACATCTGCATCGCAGGTCCTGGTCAAGTCGTGGCCACGCTCTACAAAATCATTACTGATGACCATGTTTTCCTCCAGCACTTCCTAAGTGACTACAAAACTCTCCTCTTAATGATCAGAAATAGAAATGGATTCAGAGCGGTAAAATCAGGAACTTGGAGAAAGTTCTGATTAGACTTCACCAGCCAATTTAGGAGAGTTTGTATCATTCTCCAGAATTTCTATTTTGAGAGCAAATAGTCTTGTTTTAGCTAACAGGCAGAGCACAGTATATTACAAGGTGTCAGGATAATGTAAGAGCCTGAAACCTTGAATGTTAGATAAATATTTGGTGGTTTCTAATAAATAGTGGGGGGTAAAATCAAGCATTTACTGAAAAGTGATACTAGGAGAGTAGAAACAAGGAGGGGGGGACATCTAGTGACTCTTTTGAATTTGCGTTAATGAGCTTATTAATTTAAACAAGGTATGCTAAGTCCTGTGACTACAAAGGCAACGCCCTCAAAGGTCTTATACTGTATTGTAAGCTTCAACATATACTTTTTTTTTAGTTTCAACGTTCACTTTGATAAGATTTGGAATTCCACATTTTCCCCATTCCTCCATTGCCTCCACCCTCCCCCAAACAGCAAGCAATCTGATATAGATTCTATACAACATATACTTTAAAAAGCAAATACAAGAGAACATATGGAGAAAAAGACCAGTAATTCCTGAGGGGGCAGGGGATAGGGGAGGAAAGCAAATATGACTTAATTTGAGGAGAGGTGGAAGGAAGAGGGAAAGAAAGGAAGTTTTCATGGAGGAAGGTTTCTTGAAGGAAGCTAGCTATTATAAATGGCTGAAATGGAGGAGAGTTCATTCTAATCATAGGTTACAGCCTAACAAAGGAAGGGAAAATGATTTGGAATGTAGAGTTTGGAGTTCGAGGAGGAGCATGAAGGTCAGTCTGGTTGAGCCGTTTGTTGTTGCTCAGTCATGTCCAATTCTTCATGATCCCATTTGGGGTTTTCTTGACAAAGATAGTGGAGTAGTTTGCCATTTCCTTCTCCAGCTCGTTTTAGAGATGAGGAAACTGAGGCAAAAAGGGGGAAGTGACTTGCCTAGGGTCACCCAGCTAGTATAAGTGTCTACAGCCACATTTGAACTCAAGTCTTCTTAACTCCAAGCCTGGCACTCTATCCACTGTAACACCTAACTACGCCTAAAATGTAAAGGACATGGAAGGTGATAGGGATAGGGACTATGAATTCATTGATACAGGAGGGAACACTTGGGTGAGGACACTCCCTCTACCAGGGCAGCCAAGATCACCCGACTATTAGATGTCAAAGGCAGAACACTGGTCTTCTGACCTTCAAGGTCAGCTCTCTCCCCATTAGGTCATACTGAAATCAGACTGAAAGGGTAAGTATGGGTCACTTTTAACTGGGAAGCCATGAATTTTTTTCTCCCTGTAACAGCTGTTTTTATTTGGTCATTTTCCTCGAATACATCTATTTTTAGTGCAGTACACCCATAAGAGTACACAACTCCCTATGGTTTTATGCTCATTTTACCTGTGCTTATGTTTAGAAACAATGGGATGAGGAAGTTTAAATTATCTGAGAAAGTTTCCTGAGATAGTGCTGGAGAATGATTCCACAAACATCTGGGGAAAATCAGAAAGGCCTGTGCACAGACAAGCTTAGCCTGTAGAAAATAAATTATTTGAAAGTGCTGTGTGGGGCCCATCTCAAAGTTTCATGAAGAAGAAATGAAACACAGATACATTCATGGTATTTTCAAATTCGGTGGTATTTATTCCATCCAACGCATTTGATTTAAAGGAAGAAATTGGTTTCTGAAGCAATCTGGTTGAGGATTGTTCCCCTGGGCATCACCTGTAAGTACTGGAATTCAGAAGTGGGTTCTGGGTTTCATTCTGGGCAGGAATTTCACAATAAGCTAGTTATGCATGCCTTTTCTAAGCTGTTCCAATAGCTCAAGGCTTCGACTATTTCCAGGACTCTTTTACCTCATTTCCCATACAGTGGAATATATTTTATAAATTTCTATGTGTCGTCGGCACACAGTATTATGAAATGTTACACCAGGAATGTGTCAATCTCTAGCTAAAGAGAAAAGAAGGTTTCAGGTGTATGTACAGGGAATCGATGACTAAGTACCTAGAGGGAGCTCCACAGAGCAAACAGAAAGAGAAAGTTATGGAAGAGGCAGACGGGCAATTATATCTTCTTTCCTCCATGCAGCGACTATGACATTTCCTGCAGTCAAAAATGATTATAAAGCTAATCTCTGCACCTCATGCAGCCTGGTTATCAAAGGGGTCCAGTCATTTGGTGCCAGGGAAGAGTGGATGGGGAAGGGGAGCAAAGCGTCATCAGACAGTGAGGATTCCAAGAGCTGAAGGTTGGTTCATGGAGATCTGGTACCATACCCTTTCCCCTAAGGGAACTGGCAATTGCTGGGATGAGGGGGATGCTTAAGGCCCACACAATAATTTATAGCCAGCGATAATGTCGTCTGGGTGAAACAGAAGCCTCTCTATGAGGGTTTCACAATCTTCCTCTGGAGAGAAGTAAAGGGACTATCTGTTAGAACAGAATTATCCTTTGACTCAACTTAACAAACATTTCTTAAGCCCGTACAGTCTGCCAGTCAACCATCCCTGCCTGCCTGTCCTCAAATAGCTTAAATTTATTTAACTGGGGAGATACAACCTGTATGTTAGTAAGTACAAAGTCTATTCAAAGTAATACAGAACTTAGCACAATCTCTGGCACATTGCAGGTACTTAACACATGCTTATTGATTGATTAGAAAAACTAATCTCAAGAGGGTCGACAGTGATAATACCTGTAGGTGGGAGTAGGGATCAGGAAAGGCATCATGTAAGACATGGCATCTGAGCTGTGCTTTGAGAAAACCTAGGGATTCCAAGAAGTAGAAGGGAAGAGGGAATGCATTCCAGAAAAGGGAGACCACTTATCCCAAAGTAGGGAAGTAAATAACCATTTGTTAAGAATTTGCTATGTGCCAGGCACTATTCTAAGCACTTTAAAAATATCATCTCTTAGACCCTGGGAGGTAGGTGCTATTATTATCATCCCCATTTTACAGTTGAAGAAACTGAAGCAGCCAGAGGCTAAGTGACTTATCCAGGGTCGTACAGGGAGTGTTCAAGGATTTGAGAGAAATGTTGATGTTTTGGTTTGAATAGAAGCAGTACACAAGATATAGAGGGAGACAGGTACTTCTCTGAATGGAAGGTTATTAAGTATAAAAATGTTGAACATTTTCATAATGATCTGGATGAGAGTGAGCACAATGAACTCTCCAGCACTGCAGATGGGTAGTGAAATGCCAAACTGACAGGGATAAACTGAAGCAAGATCTCACAAGGTCTTTTGAGTGGGCAGAAAATGGCAAATGAGCTTTAGCGTGGGCAAATGTAAGGTAATACATTCTGAGGGAAATAATCCCAAAGTATACTTACAGCAAATCTCTGTCCTATCCCAGGAAAAGGATATGGGAGTCATGGAAATTGTTCCTTGCATATATTACCTTTCATTTTTCAATGCAATTTCAAGTCCTTTTTTGATCCCTAAAACAACAACCTGGTGAGGTAAGCAGGGAGTGATCATTCCTACCTCCTAGAATTGCTGTGAATCTTGAGTGAGATAATAATTATAAAAGACTTAGCACAGTGCCTGGCACATAGCAAAAGCTATATAAATATAATCATCACCATCACCATCATCCTCATCATTATCATGCCTATTTTATGTTAGAAGGTGGAAAAATGACTTGCCCAAGACTGAGTTACCCAACTTTCCCAAGTAGAGCCAAAACTGGAACTCAGGTCCCTTGACTTTCTATTTCTGTTCTATTCTCTTTCCAGTATTTTATACATCTCTAACACAAGCTAGCATCTTCAATGCATGGCATTAGTACCACAGTTGCTTAGAATGCCATCCATCTCCAAGAAACATTCATTTTAATTTTTTTAAAAAATAACAATCATCTGTTTTCTCCCCTGCCACATTCTTCCCATTGTGGGGGTAGGGAGAGTGAGAAAGAAAAAAGAAAACCCTGTAACATGTTTTGACTTCTGAGAGCCAAGATGGTGTTGTGAGCAGGACATCATCATAATTCTCCCATACTTACCTCCAAACAACCATAAAAGACTTCCCCCAAACAGATCCTGGAATAGCAGAACCAGTAAAAAGATGGGGTGAAACAATCTTTTAGCACAAAAGATTTGGAAGGTTGACAGGAAAGGTCTGTGTCAGGTAAAAGGGGAGTATAGTCTCAGACAGGAAGTATCTCAGCAAGCCAGCAAGAAGCCCTGCCTCAGCCAACGAGTGGGAGATCCTGAACCCCAGTGTGGTGGAGCAGGCAAATGCCAACACCAGGATCCCCTACATGCCTCAGAATAGCCAGGGGAATAGGCAGCTGCCAGCTCTGGGACCCACCATGTGCTTCAGCATAACTCCCAACAAAAACGTAGATGCCAATAATGGGGACCCCCACAGGTGCCTAAGCAATTGGGCAGGCACCAGCTCCAGGACCCCACACATTACCCAGCATAGCCAGTTGAATAGGCAGCTGTCAGCACTGGGAACCCCATGGGTATCAGCATAAACCCCACCAACAGGCAGATGACAATGCAGAGACCCCCCAGGAGCCTCAGCATTCAGGCCAACATCAGCACAGAGATTTGCATGTGCTTCAGAGTAGCCCGGGGCAGATAAGCCAGGAATATCCCACTGGCTTTAGCACCCACCAGACACCAGAACTAAGACCCCATCTCAGTATCCTGTGAGCTGACACCTCCAGCCTCCAGCAGTGCTGGCCACACCTCCTCCCCCTCCCCTCAGTGCAGCACCAGGTAAACAGCCAGGGCCTGCAGCCCCTGGAACAAGAGGTCTGAGGCAGTGTCCCTTCTACCCCAGGAGCAGAGCTCAAATTTAAAAGTAAGGAAAAAGGCCCCCAATGAGAAAACGCAGCAACCACAGAAAGAATCTGACCATAGAAAGCTATTATGGTGACAGGAAAAACGAAGACACAAACTCAGAAGAGGACAACAATGTCAAAACAGCTATGGGCAAAACCCTAAAGAAACACGAGAAGGGGACTCAAGCCCAGAAAGAACTCATGGAAGAGCTCAAAAAGGAGTTTAAAAACTGAATAAGAGAAGTAGAAGAAAAATGGGAAAAGGAATGAGAGTGATACAAGAGAATTATGAAAAAAAGAATCAACAGCCTGGGGGATAAACAACTGTTTAATAAGTAGAATGGGCCAAATGGAAAAAGAGATATGAAAATCACTGAAGAAAACAATTCCTTAAAAAAGTATAATTGGACAAATAGAAAAGGAAATAGAGAACATGAGGAATACAACTCCTTAAAAGTTAGAATTGGGCAAGTGGAAGCTAATGACTTTATGAGACACCAAGAATCAATCAAACAAAAATTAAAAGAAAGAAAAAAATAGGAGAAAATGTAGAATACTTCATGGGAAAAACAACTGACTTGAAAAATAGATCCAGGAGAGAGAATCTCAGAATCACTGGACTACCCAAAGCCATAATGAAAATTAAAAAGGACCTGGACAGCATCTTTCAATAAATTATCAAAGAAAACTGCCCTGATATCCTGCAACCAGAGGGCAAAATAGGCATTGAAAAAATTCACAGATCACTTCAGGACAGATATCCCAAAATGAAAACTCCAAGGAACATTATGACTAAAATTCAGAACTGTTATGTCAAGGAAAAACTATTGCAAGTGGCCAGAAAGAAACAATTTTATTATCAGGGAGGCACAATCAGGATTATTCAGGATTTATCAGCTACAACATTAAAGGATCAGTGGTCAGGAAATATAATATTCCAAAAGGCAAAGGAGCTAAGATTAAAACCAAGAATTCCCTATCCAACAAAATTAAGCATAATACTTCAATGGGAAAAATGGTCATTCAATGAAATAGAAGGATTTCAAGTTTTCATAAGGAGAAGAGCAGAACTGAACAAAAAAAAATGCATCTCCAATATCAAGTCCCAAGAGAAGCCTAAAAAGGGGAAAAGAAAACATGAGGGATTCAATAGAGCTCAACTGTTTATATCCATACATGGGAAGATGATACTTGTAATTCTTAAAAATCAAGGAATATATATAGACAAGAGGGTGTGGGTATAAGGTGAAGTTGAAGGAATGATATTAAAAAAAATTACTTAAGGAATGAGAAAGAGGAGTATACTGGGTACGGAAGGAAGAGAGAGGTAGATTGGGGTAAATTATATCACATGAAGAAGTGTGAAAGAGCTATTACACTGGGCGGGGGAGATATAGGAAGGTGGGCAATGGGCATTGTTTTAATCTTACTCTCATAAGAATTGACTCAAAGAGAAAATAATATACACAATAAGTTGAATATAGAAATCTATCTTACCTGACAGGGAAGTAGAAGGCAAGGAGAATAAGTAAAGGTGGAGGGCATGGGGGAAGGACAGAAGGGAAGGTAGAGCAAGGGAGGAGGTAGCCAGAAGCAAAACACTGGTAAGGAGGGAAAGGGTGAAAGAAGAGAGAGAGGACAAACAGGAGAAAAGATAAGATAGAGGGAAACACACACTTAATCATAACCATGAATGTGAATGGGACAAACTCTGCCATAAAACAGAAACAGATAGCAGAGTGGATCAAAAATCGGAATCCTACAATATGTTGTGTGTAAGAAACATCCTTGAAGCACAGAGACACACACAGAGTAAAGGTAATTGGCTGGAACAAAATCTATTATGCTTCAGCTGAAGCAAACCAAAAAAAAAAAAAAAAAAAAAAAAAGCAGTGGTAGCAATCCTGATCTCAGACAAAGTAAAATCAAAAATAGACCTAATTAAAAGACATAAGGAAGGAAACTAGATCTTGCTAAAAGGTACTATAGACAATGAAGTAATATCAATACTAAACATATATGCACCAAGTGATAAAGTATCCAAATTCTTAAAGGAGAAGTTAGATGAGTTTCAGGAAGAAATCAATAGCAAAACCATACTAGTGGGGGACCTCAACTGTCTTCTATCAGAATTTGATAATTCCAAGCAAAAAATTAACAAGAAAGAAACTAAGGAGGTGAATAGAATATTAGAAAAGTTAGATATGAGACCTTTGAAGAAAACTGAATGAGAACAGAAAGCAATATACTTTTTCTCAACAGCACATGGCACCTACACAAAAATAGACCATTTATTAGGGCATTAAAACCTCAAAATCAAATGTAGAAAGGTAGAAATATTAAAGTTATTCTTTTCATATCACAATGGAATAAAAATTACATTCAACAAAGGGCAGTGGAAAGATAGATTAAAAATTAATTGGAAACTAAATAATCTAATCCTAATGAACAAGTGGCTCAAAAGACAAATCATAGGAACAATTGACAATTTCATTAAAGAGAATGACAATGAAACAGCATACCAATTAAGCAAAGCAGTGCTTGGGGGAAACTTTATTTCTCTAAATTCTTACATCAACAAAATAGAGAAAGAGCAGATCAATTAATTGGGCATGCAACTAAAAAAAACTAGCAAAAGAACAAATTTGAAAAACTCCAATTGAGCACCAAATTGGAAATCCTGAAAACCAAAAGTAAGATTAATAAAATTGGAAGCTAAAGAACTATTGAGCTAATAAATAAAACTAGGAGCTGGTTTTATGGGGGGCAGGAAGGGGACCAATAAGACAGATAAGACACTGGTTAATTTGATTTAAAAAAGAAAGAAGAAAACCACATATCCAGTATCAAAAATAAAAAAGGTGAAATCCCTACCAATGAAGAAGAAATTAAAACAATCATTAGGAAATATTTTGTTCAATTATATTCCACTAAATCTTACAATCTGAGCAAAAGTGATGAATGTTTGTGGAAATATAAATTACCTAGGGTAACAGATCAGGAAATAGAATGCCTAAGTAACCCAATCTTAAAAAAAAAAAATTAAACAAGCCATTAATGAACTCCCTGAGAAAAATAAAAACAAATTTTGATATTAGCCATGTTCAAAAATATTTGTCTTATTCTACATCTTGAACCCATCACCCCTCTGTCAGTAATGTTCATCATTCTCTGGAATTGCAATTGGTCATTGCATTGATCAGAGTTTTTAAATCTTTCAAAACTGTTTTTACAATGTTATTGTTATTGTATAAATTATTCTCCTGGTTATGTTCACTTTATTCTGCAAAGATGGCAGTCATGAAGACCTTAGTTCAAATCCTGCTTCTGACACTTACTAGCTATGTGACCTTGGTTACTTAAGGTTACTTAAATCCTCTCAGCCTGTTTCCTCATCAGTAACACTTGGATAACAATAGTGCCTACCTCATGGAGCTGGTGTGATGATCAAATGAGATGAGATGTGTCAAGTGCTTTGCAAAACTTACAATCCTAGAGAAACGTTAGCTACTAATTATTATTTTTGTTGTGGTTGTTTTTAGTTTGCAGGTAGAATCCTTCATATCATGAGTTTATCACACCCTGAATAACACATTCAAGTTCCAACAACCTCTGAAAAAAGGTGATTTAAATGATCATGGAGATGGAAGAATTTCTATATGTGGGGAGAATTTTTAAATGAAGACTTTTCCATCTGAAAACATGACAACTGTTAAGAGATACTCTCAAAGCTTACATAATCAGGAAAACCAAGGTGAGGGCTGGGGAGGGATGAACTCATTTACCAAATTCCAGAATGCATAAATTAAGGGACAACTTGAAATGTCAGGGATGCTTTTAACATAATAACTCCTATTTTTCTGGGACTTTAAAGTTTATAAAAGACTTTCCTTGACAATAGCCCTGTGAGGTTGGAAGGGAAAATATCCTTACCCCTATTTTACAGATGAGAAGACTGACATTCAGACAGGTTAAGTGTCTTGCCAATATGGGGTCATCCAGTTAGCAAATGTGAAAGGTGGGATTGGAACCTTGTTCTTCTGCCCCCAAGTCCAGGCTACAATGTACAGTGGGAAGATTTATGGAAATAAGAGTCCCTGGATTCAAATTTAGCTCATCTGTAACTTACTACCTGTTCAGAACTCAGTTTTTTTATCTGCAAAATGAGGATGTTGGTGACTTGTAAGGTCATATCCAGCTCTAAAGGTATGGTTTTATGTTCTATAATCTTTCTACTAACACACTCAATTTGGGAAATATATTGGTCTAAGGAACCTGTACAGAGTGATATAACTAGGTTCAGGAAGGGATTAAGTAATAATGTCAGAGAGATACACCATAGGAAGCAGTGCATGGTAGTGGATAGAAAGAGCCAGGAAGACCTGGGTCCAAGTCCTGACTTAGACACACACTAATGTTGTGGTCTGGGGTTTATTGTTTTACCTTTCAGTGGCTCCAGGCAACCCTGCAAGATTATAAATTGCAGAGAAGAGTTTAATCTGCATTGGTAGAGAAAGTTCCTTATTGGGATCTTCCTCTAAACCAGATATGTCAAACTTGCTACTGGCAAAATTTTGAAAATGGAATACGTTATTTTTTGTTGTTGTTTCCTATATTGTTTCAGTATTGTGCAGCTAGGTGGCATAGAGAGCTAGACTTTGAGTCAGGAAGACTCATCTTCTTAAATTCAAATCTGACCTCCGATACTTACTAGCTGTGTGACCCTGGGCAAGTCACTTAACCCTGTTTGCCTTAGTTTCCTTATCTGTAAAATGAGCCGGAGAAGGAAGTGGCAAACTAATCCAGTATCTTTGCCAAGAAAACCCCACATGGGGTCATGAAGAGTCAGACAGGATTGAACAATGACTAACCACCAACAACACCAGTATTTGAGTTGAACATATTTGCCCTAAACCATTAAGTCACCAGTCTGGTAAGAACAAATGAACAGAAGCTGGGAATATTTGAGGTGCAATGTTATGTGAGTTACTTGACACAAGTAATAATTTTTATGTAATTTTATTTTGTGACAGTAATGATCGTGCAAATGCACATCTATTAAAACTAGGCTAATTTGAACTTCTGTTCTACAAGTCCCTGGATTCAAATTTAGCTCATCTGTAACTTACTACCTGTTCAGAACTCAGTTTTTTTATCTGCAAAATGAGGATGTTGGTGACTTGTAAGGTCATATCCAGCTCTAAAGGTATGGTTTTATGTTCTATAATCTTTCTACTAACACACTCAAGTTGGGAAATAAGGAGACTGGAGTACTGAAGATTAGAAAAATATTATTTCTACTGTTGAAATTGATTTTTCATTCAAAGTTATATGAAAATCATTGTTAGAAAGTCCAGCTGAGGTTGTAAGATCTACCTATATTTGCTACACTATAAAATGGCTTACCCCCCCCAAAAATGTTGGGGAATTTTTACTCTCATAGGGTCTAGAAGTCTTGTCTTCATTGAGGTAATGATGAACTCTGATACTGCTGTCATGAAAGACCAGAATTGTTCCAGAAAAGAAATCCCCACATCGAAAGAGAATACTACAATCTCACCTTGTACCATGCTATAGCAGATCACAGAAAGTTAAGAATTGTCTCTAAAAGATGTAGACAAACATGTTTTAGCAACCTGGGAACTCATCTGATTTCAACTCGTTTGAAAATCTCTGAGCTATAATGCGGGCTAGATGTTTTTCAAAGGAATGCTGAATATCCAATGTGATAAAAGTGTCATGATAAAGAATTAGGATATGCATCAAAATCTTGTGAATTTGACACAAAATTGTGGAAAACAAATCACTGCAGCCAAAAAGGAGGGCAAGTTGCATATTAAAAGTTGTTTAAAGATGGAGGAAGTTGTAAATTTTATTACATGCCAATAAATTTAATTTTAATTTGTCCCAAGTAATTTGCACAGTGCTATTTCTATCACTAATCTTTTGTGATTGGAAGTTGGAATGGTCTCCCACATGCTCTCCCACACACCGTGAATTGGCTCCACTGTCTGGGGAGAATCTGAAACTTTCAAGAGCTCTGACGTGTCCCAGAGCCTGGCATATTTGTGTTCTTGCATTGAATGTTTTTTCCTGAATTTTACAGGTCTGAGTTTGCTGCTTATGATCATTTGGGAAACCTAACTGATTGTTTCCTTAAATCACTTTTTATTAGACTCAGCTGTATGTATGTTGTATTGTCCCAGAAGAATGTAAGCATTTTGAAGGCAAGGACTATTGTATTTGTTTTGATTTTGTCTTCTATGACCTAGCATAGTATTTGGAACACAGTAGCGACTTAATAAATACTTGTAATTGACTGTTTCATGGGCCACCCGAGACATAGTTATACTAAATAAGGGTCTTGAATTTAAAGCAATTCCCCTCTCCTACAACTTAATTCTGGCATTTAAAGTCGTTTGACCTCTCCATTCAGCCTAGCATCTTTTGAGATGCCTAGGACTACCCCTTCTCTCCCAGGTGCTGGGAGTTTCCATTGAAAAGGAGTTTCTCAGTGATTTAGAACCTTAGCCCAGGGGTGCATTCTATGATGGCAGGTACCACATCCAAACTGGTATGAGCCTTTGTTGATTTAGGGCCCTAAAAACACTGGGCTATCTGTATCAGAGCAAGTTCTCGGTCATATTTATGGTCATCTTGAATTTTTTCAGACTCTGGAAATAGGTTTATTTGTATACTAGGATTTTATTTCAAAGTAGTCTATAAAAGGAACATAAGTTAATATTCTGTAACTTAGGAGATATGAAGAATTCAAAGAAGCAAGAGGAACACTTTGGAAACAAATACAAAGTAAGTGAACTGAGGAAAACAGTATCTGGAAAGTATAAATGGAAAGAATGGGGAAAAAAGTCAAAATTGAATACTATGTCATTAAAATGATGGAGCTTGATCTTTGTACTGGTAAGGGAATTTGAAGATCTTCCCTAATCCTTAATAGGCCCATGTGACCTGCTCTGAGCTCTGGCCCAGCCCACAGACCGAGTCACGAAGAGCCTATGGTGAGAGGAGCTTGCCAAATGGGTGGAGCAGGAAGAGAGAGTGAGGTGGAACTGAGAGAGAGAGAGCGAGCAGGCAGAGCAGGTAGGGTGAGTGAGAGAGGGAATGATTTTGCCTAAGGGAGCCTGTTTTGGGGAAGCCTGGCTTGGGGATGTCAGTGCTCTCTGCATTCATAATGTGTATAGATTTCTTTGTTACTATGATGGATTTAGCTTTCTGGTGTTTGAATAACTGTCTTGGTTTCATCTTTGAGGAAGAGGTTTATGTCTTGTGAATTTACCCTGGAAATACACAGGTATATCCATAGTGGCTGCTATGGGTATTGAATTAGCGATACAATACTGAAGAAGAGAGAAGAGAAAAAAAATATCTTCTACTCTCTCCTCCCATTTTTTTTACAAAGGTGGGGAATTATGAGTATGAAATATTACATGTTCTGTCAGACTTAATTGATATATTGGTGAGTTTTGCTGACCTGTTTTTTTTTTAATATTCATTGTTACAAGGGATGGCTCGTTGAGTGGAGGGAAAGATGTATTTATATATAATAGCAACAAAATACATTAATTTTTAAAGGAATACAAAGGTGAATGGAGTAAGAGGAAGTTTAGTATATTTGACTATAAGAGCACTAAATTCAATTAAATGCAATAATGAAATCTTGCATTTATATAGCACCTTAAAATTGGCAAAGCATTTGGCAAATTTTACCTTTTGTGGGTGGAGGTTGGTTTTGGATTTTTTGAGGCAATCAGGGTTAAGTGACTTGCCCAGGGTCACACAGCTAGTAAATCTAAGGTTGGATTTGAACTCAGGCCTTCCTGACTCCAGGGTCAATGTTCTACCCACTGCCTCACCTAACTGCCCCACAAATATTATCTCTTAATCCTCACCACAACTCTACAAATTAGATGCTATTATTAGCCTCATTTTACAGAGGATAAAACTGAGGTAGACAGAGATTAAGTAACTTGCCCAGGGTCATACAGCTGGCAAGTGTCTAAGGTAAAATTTGAACTCAGTTCTTTCTGGGTCCACATCCACTGTGCCACATCTCTGCCCACATTTGAGTTTGAGTCCTGATTCTGCTGTTTAATAGCTGTGTCTCTAAGGAGGTTACTTAACCTTAAGGAGCCTCAGGCTTTTCATCTGTGAAGTGGGAATAATAA
Organism: Notamacropus eugenii; assembly: GCF_028372415.1. NCBI lineage: Eukaryota > Metazoa > Chordata > Mammalia > Diprotodontia > Macropodidae > Notamacropus > Notamacropus eugenii. Next base: position 237,723,206 of record NC_092875.1, on the reverse strand, counting down.
TATTCCTATTACCCACTTCAAAAGGTTATGAAGAAAGAATATTGTAAACCTCAAACTGCTACATAAAATATGAATTCTTATTATGGGGTCCAAGAATCAGAAAGATCTTTAAAAGGCTGACATGGGTTCCAATGCTTTTAATATCCCTATTTCACCGTAAATAAGAAGGAAACTTTATAGGTCTTCATGACTTAGGTCACACCAGAGGTGGTCCAAAAAATCAAAAAATGTTATGGGAATACAGCGCAGTGTGGCTGTGTTTTTGTGGTGACTACTGGCTTCATTTTCTGTGTCCCCATTTTCCTTTGCAATGCTGAAAAAAAGAGACACAAACAGAGACACAGAGATGGAGATAGAAGACAGAGAGGCAGATGGAAACAAAGACAGAGGAACAGAGACAGAGGGAGAGAGACAGACAGAGAAAGAGATATAGACAAACAGAGAAACAGAGAGAGGGAAAGAGAAGCAGGAGCAAGGGAAGTGAGAGAAAGAGAGAGAGTGACAGAGACTAACACAGAGACAGAGAGACACAGAGAAAGAGAGTCAAAGATAGAGGGAAAGAGAGAGACAGAGAAACAGAGAGAGACACAGAGACATAGAGATGAAAGAGACAGAAAGAGACAGAGACAGAACAATGACCTCCACATTAATTTTCAGATTATTTAGCTCATGTTTTCCATAGAGGAAAAAAAAAAGATACTGCCATTCATTTTCTGATTTCCCCTATGGACAAGAGGGAAGAGATAGGTTTAGTCATCCCCAATACAACCACCTTAGGCAGTGTTGCTCTCACCCAGGGAAGCAAGAACTCTGACACTCTCATATCTCACATGTGTAGATTAACAATGCCAATGCCGATACATATACAGTGGTCCAAGGTTTGCAAAACACTTGGTCTCATTTGACCCCCACAAGCACCTTGTGATGCAGGTGCTATCATTATTATTCCCATTTTACAGATGAGGAAATTAAGGTTCAGAAAGGATGACACGATTTGCTCAAGATCAGATGCAACTAGAGGTCTTCCTGAATGTAAGTCCAGCACTCTGGCCGCAATGCCTCAACTGTCACTTAGTATTAATATTTACTTCCAAAGAGCTTAACCTGATCCACAGCAGATAAAGACAGGCTGATCAGGCTTACCCCTTATTCTCCCAAGTCCAACAGTAACACTTCCACGATAGAAGTAGATTGTGAAAGGTTCAGGTTGGTTCTAGTAAGACCTTTGAGGTCTTTGAATTGAGTACTGCATTATGGTAATAGAGATGGAAAGAGAAACCAGGGATCATAAGTCCTAGATAAGTTTGGCCCCTGGAAATGTTTTCCAAAGCACTTTGACCTGAAAACGCTTCCAAAAAATGTAGAAGCCAGGGTCCCTCCTGGTCCTTTGCAAAGGACCTTTAAGAAATAAAATCCAGAACAAACCAGAGAACAGTCTCTGTTCCATCCTTCAGGTGGTGAAAAGTGGGTCACTTTCTGCAGCATATTTCATCTTTACTGGTGCCAATCAACTAGGGAAACTCTCAATGCAGTTTCTCACTATTATTGCTTAAGGTGTCTCAGACGATTTTGATTGGAAGCAGCAGGAAGGCTGTAGTCAGTGGCTTTTGCAAAGTTCCTGGCTTGGCTTTTCAAGTAACAGCTTCCTTCTCCTTCCCGGGAGTTGGGTTCAAAAATATCTCTCCAATCCAACTAAGGCTATCTAATATCACCAAGACACAAAATGTTGGCCAGCTGGGTTTATTCTTTTAAGAGAAATAAGACCTTTTGTCTCTGTGGCGAGTTTGCTGGCACTGACCACCAGTTTTCCCCTTCCTCCCCCCATGCTCCTAGTACTTTTAAAAGTAACCTTGGTGTAACTTGCATGGCCTGGCACAAGTTGAGGGGTGGGATAGAGTAAATGATACGAGTCATAAAGGTGAAGAATGTTAAGGGGTTTGAGTGTGTATCCTCAGCCTGAAAAAAGGCTTGGTAAGAACTACTGTTAACCACACTGGGGGACACTTTTTGCATCCTTGAGTCAGGGAAGAGGTCAAAAGGATTCAGCTGTGGGTTTGAAAACGTTGGTTGGGCTGGGCAGGGCTGGGCAGGAGCTCTGAAGCTGCCTGAGGGGCCCTTTTGTGTGCCATCTGAGTAGGGGCTAGGGGCCTGACTAGCAAAAGAGAATGCAAACTCCTTGAATGTAGGGATTGTTTAATTTTGTCTTTTTTATCCCCAGAGTCTTTCACACTATTTTGTAGGCTAAGATATTTATATTTTATTTTAGGGAACCATGGAAGATTCTTGAATATATGGGTGTTATGGTAAGATCTGAGTTTTAGGGATATCAATTCACTAGCTGAGTGCAAGATGAATTACAGAGAGGACAGACAGAAAGCAAGTTACCTAATTAGTACACTACTGCGCTTGTCTACTGTTCATCTAGGTGTCCTCAGTTCCCTTGGAAGCATGATTCTAACTAAGTTTGTACATTATCTGAGTCCATTATCAATCAAGAAACTTTCCCTGTAGTGAGCTCTCCTTCCCCCAGGTAGCTATGCAGTTCCTCTGACTGTAAATGACACTCTGGGGTTAAGACCCCTTTGATTCCCATGTAGAAAAACAGCTCAGGGTTGCCAAGGGGTCAAGATTCTTTTGCCTTTGTTGAATCTTACCTTCAGAGACATACACAGTTGCTCCAGAGCACCTTGGAGACTTAAGTCTTTCCCAAGTGGGGGAAAAATCAAGGTCATCTGAAAGGTGACTTTTTTCCTTCACCTTTGCATAGTCCACATGACTGTCAGTAGCAGTGAAAGTCAAAGTGAAGCTCCAGGTTTGTTTCCCTTCTGTACCTTGTTATTCTTTGGTTTCAAGAGTGTGGGCTCAAGAGTGTAGCACCCTTCTGAGTTACCCCCCAATTCACACTCACAATTTGGATCCCGTGGAGGATGACTCCCTGGGTTCAGGGTAGTTTGTGATCCTCAGTGGTAAAACCAGCGCTCTGTCTGGTGTGATGCCATTAATAGTTAGCCAGAATGAACAAGGTGTGGTATATGAATGTAATGGAATATTACTGTTCTATAAGAAATGATGAGCAGGCAGATTTCAGGAAAACCTTCAAAGACTTACACGAACTGATGCTGAGTGAAGTGAGCAGAACCAGGATAACACTGTATACAGTAACAGCAGCACTATTCAAGGATAACTTCGATAGGCTTAGCTCCTCTCAGCAATACAAGGATATAAGACAATTTCCAAAGACTCATAATAGAAAATGCTATCCACATCCAGAGAAAGAACTACGGAGTCTGAATGCAGACTGAAGGATACAGTTTTCTCTCTTTCTCTTTTCTTCCTCATGGTTTTCCCCTTTTGTTCTGATTCTTCTTTCACAACATGACTAATGTGGAAATAGGTTTAATATGATTGTACCTATATAGCCTATATCAAATTGCATGCCATCTTGGGGAGGAGAAGGAAATGAAGGGGGAAAAACTTGGAACTCAAAATCTTATAAAAGTGAATGTTGAAAACTAGAAAAAAATAAACAAAAGTTTGCCAGAGGACACAACTCAAGTGCATTTACTGAGATGGCTTAGTAAGGACAGTAGCTACAAAGTATTCTGTCCATAAATCTGGGGTACACTTTCCCACAAATAATGCATAGTGTAAGTAAGCAGACATTTCTCACACATAAACTATGTTAGTAGAGAAGAACATAGGTGGGAATCACACAAGAGCCCTACAACTAACACTTCAGCGCTGCAAGGCTCCAACATCCCTTTTCTTTTCATAGTTTCCTCATTCTGTCAGGACTAAGATTTGAACTCAGGTCTTTCTTGATTTCAAGTCCAGCATTTTTCCTACTGTGTTATGCTGACTTCACACTATGATTCAACACTGACTATGAGAAATACGGAAACAAAGAGTGCTGGAATTGGAAAGGACCTTAAAGATTATTAGTGGCAGAGGTAGCTAGGCATCTTAGTGAATAGATAGTGCTGAACTTGAAATAAGGAGGAGAGTGCAAATCTATCATCAAACACTTACCAGCTATGTAACCCTGGGTAAGTCACTTAACTTCTATTTGTAAAACACATAACACAGTGCTTGGCACTTAGTAGGTGCTTAATAAATGCTTGTTTGTAAAATGAAGGTAATAAAAGCAATTGCCTCTTAGGGTTGTTGGGAGGATAATGAGATAATATTTGTAAGTCACTTTTCAAACCCTAAAGCACCATTTAAATGCCAGCTATTTATATTATATTATATTACATTACATTATATTATATACTATATTGTATTATATTATAATGAAATGGAATAAAGTTCAAGAGGTATAAAAAGATAAGGCAGAAATCTGATGTGTATGTCAAGGCAAAACAGTAGTGGACAGCAGAATGCTAGAACCTGTGCGCAGAATCTGGTCATGGGACAAGGGTCACAAAAGTGGAGAACAGAGTTGCTAAATAATGGTTCTTGGGTAGTCATTCACTAGAACACTGGGGTCTGATGAGTAGATTAGGTTGCAGTTTTAACATTCTCCCATAGATAACACCATAATCTCAGCTTTTGGTCCAAAGTTCCAGGCACTGAGTACTGTCGAGATTTTATTCAACAAACATTTATTAAGCACCAACTATATACAATGCACTGTGCTAGGTAATGGAGATAAAAAGACAAAAATGAAATAGTCCATGCCCTCAAGAACCTTATAAAATGTGATTGCAGGATGGATGCATGAGATAAAAAGAAAAACAAAGGTCAGAGATTTTAGACTCTATGGTAAAGTCGAACCGAGCACAGTTTCTGTTTGTCACTTTCAGGAGAATTCCATTGTAGGGATACCTGCCAGTGTTATAAACCAAGCTATGGCTTCTGACCAGATATTCCCACTGAGAGCCCACAGCAGAAACTCATCATGGGCTTTGACTCACTAACAGCCTGCGGCCAAATGAAGCCTGCATGGATGATGAGTGAGGATACCATATTGACAAAGTCAGGGGCAGGCGAGCAGATGGAGGCTCAGTGCAGCTCCAGCAGTATCAGGCTTCAGACTCTCTTGACAAGCACTAAAACTGTCCAGCAGGCTGCGTGGCCACACATCTCAGCCCTGCTGCTGATGGCACATTTTATTCTCAGAAGAGGTGCCCAGGTGCCCTTTGCTTGCCATGTCTAATGTGGAATGGCAGGAGAAAGCCTGCAGGCAGGACAGTCTGCAGTCCAGGTTCAAAGCCAGGCTTCAAGAGCTCAGCCACGATGGGCCTGTCACAGGGAGAGCAGGGATGACAATGAGATGCCAGGGCAGTTGCTACAGATAACAACAAGGAGACACCATGGTTCACAAGGCCTAAAGAACAGGACTGGACCTTAGAGTGGCTGAGGCCCAACTTAAGGGAGTGAGATGTTGATGTCTGTAGCTAAAAAAGGTGTCTTTGACAAAAAACTTGACTTTTTTCTCTTGTTTAATAAAAAAATCCATTTGTTGATACTTTTTGTTTATACAGCCATTTCCGAAGATTTTTCTTCCTTCCTGAAATTGAACCTACCCTTATATATTAGTTTTATTTAAAATTGAATTTTATTGATATAATTGGCTTTTATGTCACCTCATTTTCCAATTATATTTCTCCCCCTACTCCCAGCCATCCCTTGAGAGACAGACAGAGAGAGGAAAGGAGAAAGGAAAGGAGAGGAGGAGGGAAATGGGACACAGGGAAAGAGGGGGATGGAGAGAGAGGGAAGGAGAAAGGAATGGAATGAGAGGAGAGGAGGAAGGAGAAAAAGGAGGAGGGGAATAGGACAGGGAGAGAGGGAAGGAGAAAAGGAGAGAGAGAGAGTGTGTGTGTATGTGTGTGTGTGTGTGTGTGTGTGTGTGTGTGTGTGCGAGAGAGAGAGAGAGAGAGAGAGAGAGAGAGAGTTGTGAGTAAAACTAACGAAACTCAATAAGAACAGACAGTGCCCTTCTCTGACAGTGTATGCCCCATGGCTTCCCACCTCTCCTAAGGTGTTTCATTATCTGTTCTCTAGTACCAAGGGTGATTATTACAATCACTCACAGCTCACCTTTCTTTTCTGTTCCTTTCTTTTCCTTTACTGTAGACATTGAGTGTTCTGTTCTCTTGGTTCCACTTACTTCACCCTACCTCACTTCTATGAGTATTTTCCTCTTTCTCAGAACTCCTCATATGCCTCACTTCTTGCTGCACAATAACATTTCAATGCATTAACACCCTATAATTTGCTTAGCAATTCCCAGTGGATCCATCCATCTTGTTTCCAGCCCTTGGCTACCACAAAGAGTACCACTATCAATATGTTTGTATATCTGGAACTTTTCTGTCTTTGATCTTCTAGGGCTGGATGCCCAGTGGTGGGGTGCTTGGGCCAAAGAGCAATGTAGGCACTTTTCTCAAATAATTCTTTGATAGAAGTCTTGACCAGGATGAATATTCAGAGAAGATTGACTTATTTTGAAACAAAACCATCCTGTTCCCCAAGACACAGAGGCAAAAGGTTGCTAACAGTCCTTTGTCACATTCATAGTGGCAGATATGATCACTGAGAGCTTACCAGCAAGCTGTGTTTTGAGGAAGTAGTTAATAAAACAGATGTAGAATCAGTGAATACGTGAAAATGACCTGCTGACATATGAAGGTGATGTACTGTTAGTAGGATATGATCCTTGAACTGTATTTTTTCCCCTACTAATGACAGTAGACTTGGGCTCAGTAGCCCATTCTGGCTCCCTGTTCCACTTTTGACAAGTAGTGATTATCTGAAAGTTACCTTGTTGAGCTTAGTGGGTTGGGCCCTTGAAACAGTTTTTCACTTTGTGGAGCTGACTGCCCTGTCTCGGGCTTAATCTAGTAGAGCTGTGTGGTCTAGATTAGGAGTTCATATGTCAGGGGATTCATGAATCCCCACTTAAATGTAGCATTTCCTTCAATTATGGATTTAAAAAAATATTCTGAGAAGGGAATACAAGCTTCACCAGAGCTCCCAAGGGGTCCTTCACACACACACACACACACACACACACACACACACACACACACACATACACACACACACACACACACACACACACACAGAAGTAAAGAAGCCCTCTTCTAGCTGGTAAACTATTCTGTTTAGCATATAAAGGTCTTTACATCCTGATACCAACTTACCTATGCAGTTTTATTACATATCCCTGCCCTTCACATAAACTGAGGTCCAGGAAAACTGACCTTGCTATGTCTTACTGATGACATTTTATCCCCCACTTTCCTCCCACTGGAAAAGTTATTGCTCATTCCCAAAATGCACGTCCTTCTTACTTCTGCCTTTTTAGAAGGAAGGAAGCAGCTAGATGGCACAGTGGATAGAATGCGAGGCCTGGCATCAAGAAGACTATTTGCCTCCATTTCCTCATCTGCAAAATTAGCTTGAGAAGGAAATGGCAAACCACTCCAGTATCTCTGTCAAGAATTTACCAAAGGGGTCATGAAGAGTTGGACATGACTGCAAAAGTGTCTGGGGCCTGATTTGATTCAAGTCTGCCTGATTCTGGGCCTAGGATTCTATCCACTGTACCACCTATCTGCCTCTGAAAACATAGTTTAATTCAACTCAAGTACTGCCATCTCCTACATTTTTCTTGATCTTTTCTTGATCTCTCCTTCCCCATCAGCTATTAGTGCCTCACTGCCCAAATTACCCTTTGTTTATTTTAATGTGTAACACATGCTATTATCTCAAATCCCGTTTTCACTGATGAGTCAGATTCTCCCAAAGTATGGCTACTACATGCCCTCAGGACTCCAGGGTTATCCATTAGGGATTGGAGGCTGTCATTTTATTGTCACAGCTCATGAGCCCCCATTGGTGTGCTTCTCACCAAGATTATCAGTTTGATACCAATTAGCCTAGATAATTAGCTTTTATAAAGGGATATTTACTAAATATTCCTAGAGTTAAAATAATTGGTTCAAAACAACCTTCAAAAAGTCTGTAACACAAATGACCACCAATACATATACAACCCAGAAGAAAGCAGAATGTGTGGCAAAGGGTTAACTCACAGATCCTGAAAAGTCTTTTGCTGTGAATCTTCAAGATGTTGTGCAATATGGTGTAGCTTTCTGCTGGTCTCTGTAGACCTTAGGATCTGTTTTTCTACAATGCGTCTCTTTGTCCTTGGCCCACAATGCAGACACTGTACTAGTTGTACTAAGATTCTGCTAGGATTAGGACACTAATGGAACACTAGGACAGAGCCCTTCAAAGTTCATGAGGTCCTTCTCTGACCAAATGGGATATGGGTAGGAGGTAGGAAATGGGAAAGAAAACAAGGGTAAGGCATTCTTCTCCTCCAAATGACTCCTTCTCCAGATTTTGTTTTGCTTTTTAAAAAATATATATTTATTTTTTGTTTTCAACATTTATTTTAATAAGATTTTGAATTTGAAATCCCCCCTCCCTTCCCCAAGACAGCAAGCAATCTGATATAGGCTATACATGCATGGTCATATTAAACATATGTGGCAGACACATTAGTCATGCTGTGAAAGAAGAATCAGAACAAAGCAGAAAACCAAATGAAAGAAAAAAACAAAACACAAAAAGAAAATAGTATGCTTTGACTGCATTCAGATTCCATAGTTCTTTCTCTGGATGTGGTTAGCATTTCCTTCTCTTCTGGCCAGCTACTCCCTCCTTACTTGGCCAAGTACCTCAGATATGCCAAAGAGACTTCCTATAGCATATAAAGAGGTGTTCAGTCCTTGTTCACATCTATTAAATAAGTGATACGTATTCTCATTTGATAGATGTATCTGGGCTAGCACTTTGATCTTTTCTTAAATGGGATGGGATGATTTGATTGATTTACTCAGTCAACCTCCACCTTTACCTTTTGCCTCATTTCAATTTTAATATTTGCTATCCTCATCCAATCTACTGGAGCGTGTTTGGCAAAGTGCATAGTCCCAAATCCTGGACAGATCTTGAGAGACTTAGAGAGGTTCTTCATTATTCTTTCTCAATGCTTTCCCCAGAGCTTTGTACAGTAGCCACAGAAAAAGTTTATGTGACCTAGTTTGTGATCAGCTCTAGAAATTAATATGCTTCCACTCTTCCAAATACAGTGGCACAATTTAACAGATTGCACTTTACTAAGTTTTAATAAGTTAATAATTTCTGTCTTGCTAGTTCCAAAAAGGCCTTCTTCAACCAAAACAATAAAGAAAAGAGAAAAGGAAGAGAAAATTAAGTCTTCCTCATAGGGCATAGGGTGCCCATAGCAATCCTAGTGCCTTACACAGTTCCTTGAGCATGTGGGGGTCTTCTTGTATGCAAGCAGGACCTATGGCGAAGCAGAAATTACTCCTTCACCCTCAGGTGAGAAGCCAAACTGATTGGGTTTTTGGAGATTGCAAACCAGCTCTGAGATTTGCTGGGGAGTTAGGGAACTTCATCCTCCCCTACTTATATTAAATATTCTCCCCCTGACCTACATGTATGTATGTATATGTATATACATATATGTATATAATATGTAATATACAGTCTGTGAATACTCCATATGTGTATATACACACATATACATTCATATACACATACACATGTATATGTATATATGTGTGTATACGGGTAAATATATGTGTGCATGTGCGTGTGTGTATATATATACACGCACGCACATGCACACACACACACGCATATACACACACAGTCTCTTCCAATAAAAGGTTAGCTACCTGAAGGCATGAGCACTTTCATTTTTGTCTTTTTGTACTCAGGGCTCACCATACGGCCTGGTATATAACAGGCATTTAATAAATGGTGGTTCATGGATTGATTAATAAGTTTTTATACACTTGTATACTTGGGGCAGCTAGGTGGCACAGTGGATAGAGTGCAAGGCCTGGAGTGAGAAAGGTTCATCTTTCTGAGTTCAAATCTGGCTTCAAACACTTACTAGCCTTGTGCCCTGAATCAGTCAATGTAACCCTGTTTGCCGCAGTTTCCTCATCTGTAAAATGAGCTAGAGAAGAAAACAGCAAACTATTTAAGTATCATTGTCAAGAAAACTCCAAATGGAGTCACAAAGAGTTGGATACAACTGAAAACAACTGAACAACAATGAAGAATTTTCAATTATATTTCTATGCAGCCACTTGAGCTGCAAAACCTCATGATTCACAGAGAGGCCTCTGGAGGAGAAGGCAAAGGTAAGTCAGTACCACATTCTAGGAAACTATCTAGTTTTGAACCATCTCCCAGAAAGTCATCATGTCCACTATGTTCAACCAGAAAATAAAGATGTAGAATGATTATTATTTTCCCCCAAGCTATTCCTCCTGCCACAAGACTTCCATGTGTGCTACTTCCAGGAGCACAGATCCAGAAAGTGCCACCTCCATTCCCAGTTCCCTCCCAGCATGGAGACAGATGGCGGTTGTGCTCCATAGATGAACCAAGACTTCCACACTTTGGTGTTGTCCTGAAGGGACAAGGTGGCTTACATTAGGCATAGTTTTTGCTGCAATGGAGCAGTCAATGTTCTAGGGTAGAAGGAGAAAGAGAACTGGAGGTTGAGCAAATGAGTTCATTGTTCAGGAGGGGAATGAACAGCACAGCCTTGCTAACTCTTGTCTTTTGATGGGAAGTGTGGGGAGTGAGAGAAGGGGGAGGAGGTGGGGCTCATCCTACCTACCTTGATATCCTCCACACTTGGCCTGCTTAGCTTTCTTAGCTGTAGCCTGCTAGGCTTGTAATTCTTGGCAGTGAGGCACCCCATTTCCCATTTCATGTTTTTGTCTTAAAAGAAAGAACTGAGTCACAAACAAGATTCCTCTATACTTATTCCACTGGATCCTCCCCTCCTCTACTCCCCTTATAGGGACCTTAAGGGGAGTTTTCATAGTGTGGAGGAGAGGGAGAAAGAAGATGCTGTGCTCAGGCCTACATTCACAAAAAGGAAAGGTAATGACCTTCTTAGAAGTTTCACGACAAAAGCAAAGAAAAACTCAGAATGCAAGGTCCACACTTCAGCACTGAATTTCTACAAGGAACTTCAACTTGAAAACATCCTCATTATTTGAAAAATATCCTTCTTTCGGGTTAGCCTCTTCCTTTTCAAGGCTTTGTAGTGGAGACAATCATTAGGATCATAAGATTTAGAATTATGGGCATGGGGCAAGATATTGGGGATATGGGGTCAACATCAGGGCATCTGGTTCAGTTTTTCATTTCACTGTAAAAACTTAAGCCAATAAAAGTGACTTACCTAAGGTCACACAGCTTAAAACATGTCAAAGTCCAGATTCAAACCCAGATTCTGACTCCTCCACGCTGCTCTCTCCATGTATGGTGATGTCTTTCCAAGGTAGAGTCATTGCTAAACATAAGGGCAAGGGTTTCATCAAAGATTAGACTGTGTCTACTTTCCCAGGTGGGACAGTGTAAGGTCCTTGTTCCTAAAATAAAGGTGATTGTGCAAAGCTGGGGTAAGGCCAGCCTCATCCGATGATTTCTTGGCAGTGACATGAAACAAATATTGACTTAGTTTGTAGCCCTGGATTAGGCATCATTGAACTTGAATTTCCTTCCACATTAGTTCAGACTGAATTACTCCGTGAGAGGCAGAAAGGTGAAGTGGAGAGAGAGCCAGCCTTGCAGTTAGGTGAACTTGGGTTCCCTTACTGACTGGCTTATCCTCTCAGTGCTTCCAGCAAACATCTAAGACTATAAATTGAAAAGTAGTTGTCAATCTAATTAGTGGAGGGAAATTCCTTCCTGGGAGTTCCTTATACCAAGGAAACCACAGATATGCTCCTCCTCAAAGTTTGCCTTTTTTTGTTGGTATTGGTTGATGTTTGGCTCATGATCAAACACATGAAGGGAAGGGAAAAGAACCTACGATGTGCTAAGTGCATCACATTATCATCTCATGACATTGATGTAACACTGATGTGTTGGGAACACGAGGGATGGTCACAATAGTTGGCTCTGCCCTGGTTAACACAAATTCACTGTTTCGCTTACAATGAGAAAAAGAAACCCAACACAGTTGTTATTCTTGACTCGAATATTCAGTGAATCTGTGCAGCAGCACTGACAAGTTAATCAGTCAATATGTATGGTTTGGGTGCTTGCTCTATATCCATAGAACGTAAGTTCTTTGAAGGCAGGGGCTGTTTTCATTTCTGTCTTGGCATCTCCAATACAAGGCCCAGCACAAAGTAAAGAGTTAATAAATGTTTACTGAATGGAACTGGATTCCTAGCAATGTACTAACTGGGTGCTGGAGGGAGATACAGAAGAAATGTAAGATTGGGTCTCTGTTTTAAAGAATTTATAGTCTAGATGGGAATCCAGAAGTTTCTGGCAGGAAACAGAGAACAATCAAGTGGCAAAATATATGAAGCGGATGTAGCAGTGTGGTAGTTTTTGCTCAGAGGAAGGGGAAAAGGAAGCAAGAGAGAAAAAGGGGAAAGGAGGTAAGGAGGTCGGAGAAGGGTCCGAATCAAAGAGCTCAAAATACGGGGGCTTCTCATTCAAGGCACTTCACATTGGTTCTCCAAATGGAGAGACTGGTTCAGGCTTTTATGCCTGAAAACTGTCCTCTGTTTTGACTAATGCCTCATTATTACATTTAAGGCCTTTTTTTTTTAATTTGGATAATCATTTTATAAACCACTTAAAAATAAAAGGAAAGTTCATTTGACCCCTGGGACCTCCTTTCTAGCTTGAGAGGCCCAAGTATCCTAATTCTGATTATTTGATTCTGATGTAGTCAATAGTTTTCTAGGGTGTTTCCACCTCATGTCACACAGATAGCACCTTTCATGATATCTGACATAGTTAGAGACTGAATATATCCACAGGATCATTAACTTTTAGCAGAATTGGTCATGGTGATAACAGTCTCTCTACTCCTTAACAGGCTATTCAGGGATAAGGAGAAGGCCTTGTTTCAGAGCAAGCAGCTTGGGGTGGGCGGAGGGTGGCAATAGGAAGAGATGGGGATAAAGGAAGTTAAAGGGACATTAGCTACAAAAAGTGGATGAAAATGTCACAAAACCAAACTTCTGGAGACAGGCTAAAGGAAATGAGATCTATTCTAAGGAAGAAAAGGTCGATACCTCTAAATAGCTGGTCATTGTTCTAATTAAGCCACTAAATAACTATCTGTGGACTTGGGCATGAATAAGGGTAGCTAGGTGTTGAATTAGATAGAGTGCCACGTCCTGAAGTCAGGAGGGCCTGAATTTCAATCTGGCCTCACACATCAGTTACGTGACCCTGAGCAAGTCACTTAACTCAGTTTGCCTCTGTTTCCTCATCTGTGAAATGAGCTAGAGAAAGAAATGGCAAACCACTCCAGTATCTTTGTGAAGAAAACCCCAAACGACAAGGAACATATGGACCTGGGCAAGTTATCTTGCCTCTCAAGGTATAGATCCCTTAACTGTAAAATAATTAAAATAGTTAACATTTATTTAACTAATAATAACAAAATAAAAATAAAAAATAACAAAAAAATTAATTTAACAAAACTTGAGGTTTGTCAAGAGCTTTATTTGTGAGAGAAGTTCCTCAGTGCTTATCTATTTAAGCCTTGAATAGCCTGAAATTGTGACGGAAAGCTTAACCATATGAAAAATAGTCATTTTACCAAAAACTCCACATGGCCCTCAGTGAATTAAAGAAAGATTGTATTAACTGTTCTCTTGCCAGAGATGGCAAGATCCCAGATGACCCACAAGGATACACGCCCTTTCAGACAAAGCTTTTTAAGGCTCATCGTGATTCACATTTCTCTCCTTGTATTCCATTGGCCAGGCATTCCAGGGTTCACAGCCTATCTGGAAACAACTAAACCCCACTCCCACGTGAGTCTACAGTCCTGCTTACATCTCTCACCCTACTCTCCCTAACAGAGACTGTAAAAGCAAGAGAGGACTCCAGAGGCAACCACGGAGGGGTATCCCTAAGGAGTCACAGGGAGCAGGCAACATGGTAGCCACTATGGCATCTGGAGGCAAAGGGAGTGGTGGTAACTTTGTGCCTTTGTTACTGGGTTGGTTCTCAAGAGACTTCAATTGTGATGACGCTGTCTTCATGCTAAGTGGCTTCAACCACATTCAGACTGGAGACTGAGGTACAAAAGAGGCTCCTGGAGCCAGGCTTACCTCATCATTCAGTTGGTTAATAAGCATTTATGAAGTACTTCCTGTGTGCTAGGCATCACCTCTAACCTCATCACCATGCTGCTAATTTAAGCCTTGACTGACACCACCTTACCCCTCTCCCCTCTGACTGGAGGGCTGGAGGACAAAGTACCAAACTCCACCTAATGCCCTGAAGAGGGTGGAAACAGGACTTTTGGGTTCACTCCACCACATCTGCTGCTCTACCTGGTTTCAACTCCATGGAACAAGTGACCACCTTCCCCATCTCTACTCTGCTTTCCTCCCTCCTTTTGTGTGTTCTCCCCTCCCCTCATTGAATTCAAAGCTCTTTGAGGAAAGGGATTATTTTTCTTTTTATTGTTTCCCTAACCCTTAGCACAGTGCCTGACATGCAGTAGATGCTTAATAAATGTTTATTGGAAGTGTTAAGGATACAAAAATAAAAAAACCTTTTTTTCAAAGTCCCTACCCTCAAGGAGTTTCTATTTTTCTAGTTATTTTGACAATGGAATCCAAGTCATGGCTGTCAAAAAACTTGAAAAGGAGGCCCCAGACATAGTAATTAGTGATAACATACCTATTATTTGTGCAGTAATGATGGGGTGGGGTGGTGCGTAGGGTTCTCCAATTAGTTGGATTTGTATGTTCCTCCCCATTCTACTATGGAGCCATTGCCTAGGTATAAGCATTCCTTCTCTGCTCTAGAATACTGTATCAACACATATGTAATTCTATTTTTTTTTAAGTTCTGAGTCCCATGTCAGAGATGGTGCTCTGGCAAAACCCCTCATTGCTAGATCAAGGAAATATAGGATTACTTCTGTGGGCTGGATAGTGGGTGCTGGTGTTGGGGACAGAGGAGGTTTTAGCAACACAGCATCTGCCCAGATAGTCCTCGTTCCCAGTAGGTCCAACTCACCATGTCCCCGATTCTTTCTTTATTGTGGCTGCCTCTGCCCACACGTCTGTTCTTCTAGCTCCATATGGTTTCTTAAAGTTCCTCCTGTTTCTTCAGGGGCCTGGTTCCTGTTAGAGTTTCTCCTTTGCCTCTAGTGAATGAAATTCCTTTTGAAAGTCACCCAGAGGTACAGCCATTCATCTTTTGTTCTACAGCATCATTCCCTTTCCAATTTACTCAAGATACTTGTTCACACTGGCCTTTCCTTACTGGTCCCACTTCGTTCCCTTTATGTCATTACATACTATGATTCTAGGACCAAGTCCTTTATATTCACAAACAGCTTAAATCTCATTTGAGCTACACAACAACTTGGTGACACAGGTACGACAGGTATTATTATCCCTATTTTACAGATGAGAAAACTGAAGCTTGTAGAATTTGTTACCTGCTCATGGTCACATATCCAGGAAGTGTCAGAAGCAGGACCATGACTCAAGTCTGTCCTGACTTCAGGTCTAGTATCCTTTACATACACCACACTGTCTCTGAAGAGATGATACATACTGGGTGTCAAAGCTCATTGGTTTTCTAGTAAAGTCTATTCCTGGCTCATGGACTGACTTTCAGGAGATGGGTTTCCACTGATGCTCAGTTTTCTCATTTCTATATTAGAAAAATAACCTTCCATTATCCCCACTGGGGGATTAGGAGGAAGGCTGGAAGAATTAAGTACTGGATAAATTTCTGAAGTTATAAGGTGGAAGGTTTATTTAAGCAGCAGAATGAGATGAAAATATATACACACTGCAGATTCATAGGTATGCCTCATAAACAACAGCTTACCACTGAGCTAAAATTAATGAGCCTGTATAGAAAGCATTGCAGAACAAAATATATTCCTGATGACAATTTTACTTAATCACATTAGAAGTCTCTCTGATTACTCCTTCTTAATTGCTACTTACAGTCTGAAGAACTTTGATGGAAATTTCCAGGTAACAGTTTACAAAATTATTAAAATAAAACTAGTGTTTATAATGCCATAAAAACTGTCATGGCAGCCAGTCACCAACATTTACCAAGCACCCACTACATGCCCTTTGGAGGAGCTATTGAGCCATGAACACACACACACACACACACACACACACACACACACACACAACACCTGATAGGGACAACAAAATATTTACAAGACCTAAAAGCTTCTGTTTATATTCCCAGGGCTTAGCACACAGTAAGCACTAAATCAGAGGCATGAAGTCCACAATACCCTGAGTGTGCCCTGAACCAGCTTAAAATGTAATTGGGAAATATTTAACAAGATACATAAAAATAAAGTAATACATAGATAACATTACATTTAAAAGCTAAAGGATCCACAGGGATCCTTCTGTAAGGATTAGTGGCCATGGTTTCTATGTGAGTTTGAGACAACTGCACCAAATGAATGCTCTCTCTATATCTATCTGGTAGAAATCATTGGTGTTGAGCACATTCCTTTCTTATCTTTTTCTTTTCTTACCACCTTCTTTTTCTGGGCTAAAGAGGGTCATGGGAGGGAGGCAAGGGGACAAAGAAAAAAAAAGATAGGATGGAAGGAAAAATACTATCAACGATCATAACCGTGAATGGAGTGTGTTAACCACAAACAAACATACTTGAATCATAAATGTTCACACACAGCTTAAAATAAAGAACTGGTGCAAAATCAATTGTGCTTCAAGCAAACTTAAAAAACAAACAAACCCCAGGAGTAACACTTTTGATCTCAGACAAGGTAATAATAAGGAATAAAATTGATTAAAAGAGATTAAATAGAAAACTGCATTATGGTTAAAGGCAATGGATTAATATCAATACATAATATAGATGGACTGAATGACATAGTATCTATATCCTAAAGAAACAGTTAAAGAATTTGTGGGGACAAATAGACAGTAAAACTATAACAGCTGGGGTCTTCAATATACTCCTTTCAGACCTAAACAATTTAAGTAAAAGACAAACAAGAAAGTAGGTAAGGTCACGAATAGAACTTTAAAAAATTTAGATGTGATAGATTTCCAGTGATTACTAATAGAAATAGAAAGGAATGAGCTTATTTGTAGCTATGTACAGCTGAAAAAATGGAATGTTACAAAAATTGAATATATTAATAGATAAGCCCTTATAAACAAATGCAGAACTGTTAAAGGCATTTTATAGACCACAATGTGATAAACAATTATGTTCCATAAAGGGTCTTTGAAGACAGTAATAAAAATTAATTGGAAACTAAATACCTTAATCATAAAGAATTGCTGGGTAAAAAAAGAACAAATCACAAAAACATTGGAAAATTTCATCAAATCAAATGACAATGATGAGAAAACATTAAAATTTTGAGGATGTAGCCAAAGCAGTCCTTAAGGGAAAATTTACAGCTGAAAGCACTTTTATCTACAAAAGAAAGAAGTCAATGGTTTGGTCATGCAGTTAAAAAATAGTAAAGCAACACATCAACTCCTCCCCACCCAAACAATAAAATGGAAATTCTGAAAATCAAATAAGGAATTGGCAGAATTAAAAGCAAAAAAATTAAAACATTAAATTAGTAAATATGATTAGAGCAGGTTTTTAATAAAAAATTTAAAATGCAAGTGAATTTTACCAATACTTCAAGGACAATTAGTTCTAATACTATCTAAACTGTTAAAAATGCCAAAAGAAAGGATACCCCCAAATTTCTCCTATAGTACAAACATAAATTTGATACCTAAAACAGGGACAGACAAAAAAGAAAACTACAAGACTACTCTAGATAATGCAGTGGATAAAGCTCTGAATCTGTTGTCAGGAAGACCTGAGTTCAAATATAGTTTCTGATACTTCCTAGTTATGTGACCCTGGGCAAGTCACTTAACCTGTTTGTTTCAGTTGTCTCAACCATAAAATGGAGATCATTATAGCACCTACCTCTCAAGGTTGTTGTGAGAATCAACTGAGATAATGTCTATAAAATGATTAACACAGTGTCTAGAACATAGTAGGTGTTTAATAAACATATTTTGTTCCCTACTCACTCCATGCAGAAAATTCCAATAAAACATTAGCAGAGGATCTGCATCAGTGGTATCAAACTCAAATAGAAATAGGGACCACTCATCCTTACAAAAGGATCCCTGCTATCCACATATTGACTTAGTTTTAAAATGTAATATTATCTATGTTTTATTGTATTTTTATTTATTTTGATAAATACTTCTCATATACATTTTAATCTGATTCAGGCTGCACTTGGTAGTATAATAGGTTGCAGGTGGTCCATGGGCCATGTGTTTGATAGTTCTTATCTACAGCATTGTATAAAAACAAAACACCTTGACCAGGCTGGATTTATACCAGAAATGTCGAGTTGGTTCAATACTGCATTCAGTATCCAAGATCAATGCAAACATGATACATAATACATTTGTACCATATAATCAAGAAAAAAACAATATAAATCACATATATCAATACATGTGGGAAAAGTTTGTGACAAAGTGCCTCACCTATTCATGTTAAAAACACTAAAAAAACAGAGGAATAAATGGACTTTTCCTAAATATGTTAAGTTGTATCTATCTAAAACCAAGGGACCATCCTTATATTTAATGGGGATAAAGTGGAGACCTTTCCAATAAGATCAGAGGTAAAGCAAGGATGTCCATTATTACCATTTTAAAAAATATAGTGCTAGAAATAATAAATAGAGCAGTAAGACAAGAAAAGAGAATGGGGTAGTCAGAAAAGAAATAAAGTCATTATTTTTTCAGGTGATATGAGGCTTTACTTAGAGAACCCTAAAAAGTCAAATAAAAAAATAAAATAATAACTTCATCAAAATAGCAGTATACAAAATAAATATAAACCATTAGAATTTCTGCATATTTCTAACAAAAAAAAGGAATGGGCAAAAACCTTCAGAATGTATAAAATATTTGGAAAGTTCCTAACTGAGGAAAGTATAGGAATTATATGAATTCAGCTACAAAACATTGTTTAAGTAAAGACAGACCTGAATAACTGGGGAGACATTAATTACTTATCATTGCACTTTGTTAAAATTTTTTAAATGGCAATACTATCTAAGTTCATTTATATGTGTAGTGCTATACTAATCAAATTACCATAGGGTTAATTTATAGAGATAGAAAAATAATAATGATATTCATATTCAGGAAAAAAGGACACTAATGTTAAGGGAAATAATTTTAAACAGTGGAATATAATAAAGTCTAGCTGTACTAGACCTTAAAGTCATTATTCGAAAAGCAGTTATCATTAGAATTATTTGCAGCTGGTTAAAAGAGTAAGGAAGTCAATCTGCGAAATAGATTATTTACACCTCATATAAAAGCATATAAACATAGTAGTATGGTGTTTGAAAAACCCAAGGACCCCAGTCATTGAAGTAAGGGGTCACTCTTTGACACATCTTCTAGTAAAACTGAAAAGTAATATGGCAGAAATTAGGTTTAGACCAACACCTTATGTCATGTACACAGGTTAAGTTACAAAAAGATACATAACTGAGATATGACAGGTCACATCATAAAAAAAATTAGAGGAGCAACGAAGAAGTATTAATTACAACTACAGACAAAGGACCAAGCAAGGGATATAGAGAGATGCAGAAGGTAAATGGACAATTTTGATAATATATAAGGTTTTTTAAAATTAATGAAGTTAAAATTAGAAGGGAAAAGTTAACTAGAAAATATTTGCAGCGAGTTTTTCGGAAAAAAAGGTTTATTATGCAAAATACATAAGGAACTGATTCAAATATATAAGAACAAGAACCATTCTCCAGTAGATAAATGATCTAAGGATATGAACAAGGATGCTCACAAAGAAAGAAAAACTATCAACAAACATATGAAAATATATTCCAAACTACTAATAAATCCAAAATATAACGAAAACAACTCAGATTAGACCTCACTCCCATCAGATTAGGAAAATGACAAAAAGGAAAAGACAATTTTCAAAAGGGCTGTACAAAAAACAGACACACTAATACAATGTTGGGAGAGCTATGGTCCAGCAATTGTGGAAAGCAATTTGGAATTATACCCTCAAAATGACTAAACTGTGTATATTCTTTGACCCTGCGATGACATTAGTAGGCTTATGCTACAAAGACATCAAAGCAAGTAAAATGTACAAAAAGAACCCATATATACAAAAATATTTATAGCAGCTCTTTTTGTATGGGCAAAGAATTTGAAAGAAAGAAGATGCCTGTCCATTTAGGAATTTTTGGACAATGTAGGCTAAATAAATGAAACAACATTACTGCATCATAAGAAATGATGAAAGAGGTGGTTTCAGAAAACTGTCTTGTATGAACAAATGGAGAGTGAAGTGAATGGAACATAGAAAATAAAGCAAGGTCAACATGAAAGGGAATCTGAACAAGAAGAATTCAGAACACATTAAGAGGGAAATAGAATGCGCAGAAGGGCACAAAGAATCCTTCCAGAGACTTAGAGGGAGTGCCTGAAAAATCGTTATGCTTTGTAGAGTGAAATTCATTTGAGCGTGGTTATACTGCAAGTTTGTTCATATTGATGTTCAAGTTTTTAATAATCTTTTTGACTTAAAAAGGGTTCCTCCTACTCCCTAGAAAGAAAGGAAAAGAAAAGCTTTTAAAGCACAATGATGCAGACGAGGACAGATTACTGTAACATAACCTGAGAGAGTAACAAGGAGTTTTAGCTAAATGGGGAAAAAAAGACTGCATTGCTAATCGCATGGATGAAGGTGTGACCTCATGTTTGTATGGATTGAAAGTCTTGGTGAGGGATGATCTAATATTAATTTAGTTATTTTCATATATTCGGCAGTGTTCAAAGACTAAGGGGCGTCAGTTTCCATGGGTTACTGACTCCAGTTGAGAAAGGTTAAGAATCTAAGCTTTTGCATGTCCAACTTTTTCCATACCTAAGAAAAAAGGACCCTGAGGTGGCAGCGATCTTCTAGTACATTCTTTCATTTTATAAATAATAAATTTTATTTATTTATATAAAATATTTACTTATAATACATAATATATAGAAATATAATCCTATCACATAATTATAACTACATAAATATATAAAATAGAAAATATAAAAATATAATTATATATCACATAATTACATAATTATATTTATATAATATAAAATATATTTATATAGAATATAAATCTTATAAATAATACTGATGATAATAGTTAGCATTTTACATAGTGCTTTAAGATTTGCAACATGCCTTACACATGTTAACTCATTTAATCTTCACATCAATCCTACAAGACAGGTAATATTATTGTCCCTATTTTACAGTTATGGAAACTGAGGGATATAGAGATTAAGTGACTTGCCCAGGGTGACAAAACTAGTAAGTGTCTGAAGTACGATTTGAACTCTGGTCTTCCTAACTCCAGGTTTCACACTGTATTCAATAGCTGCTGAGGAAAAGGAAGCTCAGAAAGGGTAAAGGATTTGTCCGAATTAGTAGAGTTAGCAAATGGCAGTGTTGGGATTAGGAGTCCAAAAATCCACAGCTGTTTCCATACCCTCAGGGTCCTGTCTGTTATGGGAATGATGATGAGGACCATTGATATCAAGAAGATAAGCACCATTCTTCTTCAGAGGGAAGTTTCTGGCAGTTTTTCAGAAGTAATCTGCATAAAATTAGATTTAGGTGCTACTAAAAACAAGTATTGGAAAAATGGAAA
Organism: Notamacropus eugenii; assembly: GCF_028372415.1. Taxonomy (NCBI): domain Eukaryota; kingdom Metazoa; phylum Chordata; class Mammalia; order Diprotodontia; family Macropodidae; genus Notamacropus; species Notamacropus eugenii. Next base: position 237,701,395 of record NC_092875.1, on the reverse strand, counting down.
AATGCAGTTAACTAGGGTCCTACCTCCAGGCTCCACTGCTCATATTTTTCACAAGGTGTCCTCAGAACCCTCTTTGGTGTGATGCAAATAAAAATACTTCCAGATGTGCAAGTTTCTCTGATCTCACCAATCTGGTTGTTCTTCCACTAAAGCAGTTTGCAGCTCATTCATGTCCCCTCATCCTATGTTTTTTTTTTAATTTTATAAAATTTATTTTCAGTTCTCATACACTTTCACAAGAATTTGAATTCAAAATTTTCTCCACATATCTCCCCACCCTTCACCACAGGACACCATGCACCCCATCCACCCCTTCCTCCTATCTGTTCTCCCTTCTATTACCCACCCTTCTTCCATCCCCCTTCTCTATTTTCCTGTAGGGCAAAAGATTTCTATACTTCATTGCCTGTATATCTTAATTTCCAGTTGCATGCTAAAACAATTTTTAACATTCATTATTAAAGCTTTGAGTTCTATATTCTCTCCCTCCCTCCCTCCCTCCTCACCCTCACTGAGAAAACAAGCAATTCAATATAGGTCATACATGTGTAACAATGCAAAGCACTGCCACAATAGTTAAGTTGTAAAAGACTAATCACATTTCCCTCTATCCTATCCTGCCCTCCATTTATTCCATTCTCTCCCTTGACCTGTCCTCCTACAATAGTGTTTGCTTCTGATTATCCCTGTCCCCAATTTGCTGTCCCGTCTATTCTCTTCCCTCTCCTATCCCTTTCCCCCTTGTCTTCCTGCAGGGTAAAATAAATTTCCATATCCAATTGAGTGTATGTTATTCTTGCCTTAAACCAAATCCCATGAAAGCAAGGCTCACTTATTTCCTTTCATCTCTCCCCATTTCCCCTCCATTGTGAAAGCTCTTTTTTCCCTTCCCTGTTTTATGTGAGATGTTTTGCTACATTCTACCTCTCTTTCTTTTACTTTTAGTACCATCCACTCAAAAATAAATTTTATTTTTTTTAGGTATTCTCCCTTTATATTCAGCTCATCTTATGCCCTTTGTCTATGTGTGTGTGTGTGTGTGTGTGTGTGTGTGTGTACCCATGTACATATATATACCTACACATAAATAATGTACATATACTATATATACATATATATGTATATATGTATTCCCTCTAACAACCCTAAAACTGAAAAAGGTCTCATGAGTTACATAAAACATCTTTCCATGTAGGAATGTAAACAATTCAACTTTAATGAGTTCCTTAAGGCTTCTCTTTCCTGTTTACCTTTTCATGTTTCTCTTGATTCTTGTATTTGAAAGTCAAATTTTCTATTCAGCTCTGGTCTTTTCAATAAGAATGCTTGGAAGTCCTCTATTTCATTGAAATTCCATTTTTTCCCCTGAAGTGTTATACTCAGTTTTGCTGGGTAGGTGATTCTTGGTTTTAATCCTATCTCCTTTGACCTCTGGAATACTACATTCCAAGCCCTTCGGTCCCTTAGTGTAGAAGCTGCTAAATCCTGTATTATCCTGATTGTATTTCCACAATACTTGAATTATTTCTGGCTGCTTGTAGTATTTTCTCCTGGACCTGAGAACTCTGGAATTTGGCTAGAATATTTCTAGGAGTTTTCCTTTGAGGATCTCTTTCAGGAGGTGATCAGTGAATTCTTTCCATTTTTATTTTACCCTCTGGTTCTAGAATAACAGGGCAGCTTTCCTTGATAATTTCTTGGAAGATGATGTCTAGCTTCTTTTTTTTTATTATGGTTTTCAGGTGGACCAATAATTTTTAAATTTTCTCCTGGATCTATTTTCCAGGTCAATCATTTTTTCAATGAGATATTTGACAGTCTTCTATTTTTTCATTCTTTAGGTTTTGTTTTATAAATTTTTGCTTTTTCGTAAAGTCATTAGTTTCCATCTGCTCCATTCTAATTTTTAAAGAACTATTTGCTTCAGTGAGCTTTTGGACCTCTTTTTCCATTTGGCCAATTCTGCTTTTTAAAGCACTCTTCTCCTCTTTGGCTTTTTGGACTTCATTTGCCAATTGTGTAAGTCTATTTTTAAGGGTGTTATTTTTTTTGGGTCTCCTTTAGCAAATTATTGACTCGCTTTTCATGATTTTCTTGCATTGCTCTCATTTCTCTTCCCAATTTTTCCTCCACCTCTCTTACTTGATTTTCAAAATCCTTTCTGAACTCTTCCATGGCCTGAGACCATTGCATATTTTTTTGGAGGTTTTGGATGTAGAAGCTTTGACTTTTATGTCTTCCTCTGATGGTATGCTTAGTTCTTCCTCATCAGAAAGGGTGGAAGAAAATACCTTTTCACCAAGAAAGTAACCTTCTATAGTCTTATTTTTTCCCCCTTTTTTGGGCATTTTTCCAGCCAGTTACTTGACTTTTGAGTCCTTTTTCAAAAAGTTCAGGGTATACTAGGCTTCAGGGGTTTTGTGCAGCTGTTCTCTGAGATATCTCTAGGGACCTGTAAGTTTAGTTACTCCAAAATGGCACAATCAAAGGAGAGGCGTTTACTCCTCTCCTGGCCTGTGCTCTGGTTCTATGAGCAACCACAAGCACTCTTTTCTGCCCAGGATCTGCAAGTAGGATTCCCTCTCCAGTGCTACCACCAGCTCCACCATGCCACAGCTCCTCCTCACCCCAGGACCACCACTCAGGAGTGAGACCCAGATCTGTGCTCTATTCCCCCAAAGTCTTTAGGTCAAGGCCTCCAAAAGTGTATATGGCTGCCTCAGTGGCTGCTGCTGCCCTGGGGCTGGGGTGGGGCCAGACTGTGTTCTCCTCTCAACCAGGTGGAAGAGCTTTTTTACTGACCTTTGAAGCTGTCTTTGGCATTTGTGGGTTGAAAAATCTGGGAACCACAGCTGCTAACCGTGACTCAGTGCTCTGAAGCCTGCTCCAGTCCTGTCTGTGCCAAGTGACCCAAGCTGGGCTGTGCTCTGCTTTGAGTCAGGTGTGAAAGACCTTTCCTGTCAGCCTTCAGGCTGGAAATCTGTTTCACTCCTTCATTTTGTGGCTTCTGCTGCTCTAGAATTTGTTTAGAGTCATTTTTTACAAGTATTTTATTGCCTGTAGGGGGAGAGCTTCTACAGGTCCGTTCTTCTACTCTGCCATCATGGCTCTGCCCCTATGCCACCCTATGTTAACATTATATTTCAAATCTCAAAGTCTCTCCAAATTAGTTTGTGAAATAGAGTTTTTCACAATGTCAATCACCCAGGTAAAACGAATAATCTTAGAACATACACATTTTTTGAACCACATTAGTAAGTTGGGTTGGTGACCCGAAGAGAGGTTTGGTCTCTTGGAAAAAAACGAACAAAACGCATTCACCCTTTGGAGGCAAATAAAGGGAACTAAGACATCAACATCACATTATAAAACAATTTGAAGAAATATGGCTTCCCTACAGGGAGGATTCTGTCGAAATATACAGTTGTACAGCTTCAACATTAGCCATCAATAGACACACGGATTCTCTCTGCTCCACTGAACAGACACCTGCATCCTCTGGTGCCAGTTCTATGTGAAAACAACCGTTTAGCTTATTCAGAAATAGCAGAGTTAATTTCAAAGTATTTCTCGCCCATCTACTTTTGCAGTGAAGCTGAGCCAATATAGTCAAGAGTTCCTGGCATCTTCTCCTATAAAAAAGAGCCTTTGAGGCCCCAGCAATTCACAGCAAAATACACAGTCTTCCATTCCCATTCAAACAGTCCATCTGGGTATTTAGAAGAATTGCTATCTGCTGCAGTTCAATGATCACAGAAAATCCCTTTTAGGAACATCTGGGCTTAACCTGGGATTTTCAGCACTTTCTGTTCTTCATAGATCACTTTCTCTTGGGGCCTAATTTCTGATATCATAGGGAACACAGTCTAATTTCAAATGTAAGGAAATGAAGAACTTAGCAGAAGGCTCTCTATGGGCAAATAAAAGCCCATCCCAGTCTGGTGCCATGATACCAAGTCACCAATTTAAAATTAAAAAAAATAAAGGAGATATGTCATGATTTATTTTATACCTTCTAGAAGATTACAGGTTCAGGTCTTCTTCCTCTTCCCAGCTCCTCACAAAGCACTGCTTTGTTCCTTTAACTACCATTTCTTGATCTTTTTATCCCATGGAAGTCATGAGCGCTTTCCGTCTGACTTGCATTTGAAACTTCCTATACATGGGTGGTCACTCCCATTAAAAATGGGAGCTCCTTAAGAGAAGGGGTTTGTGGTATATGACAGAGAACCTGTCTACTTGGATTGGAAAAAGATTTCATCTTTATGTCAATATAATCAGTTTTGTTTGTCATCCTATGCATTTTAGGCACTTAAGAATATCATTTGTAGTAGGGATTCATAAAGCTTGTGCCTGACCCGCGGTGGGCAGCCTTTCATGCCTGACAGGTTTGATCAGCTGCAGTTAGACACACCGCACGTTGACCCCAACATCATGATGCCACTTTGGGTTCTCTTCACTGACAAAGGACAACAATGGCCCAGATTTACAAAGGTTCTCCATGACAGAAAAAAGGTAAGAAATTCTGATCTACCGAAATTATAAAGAGTCCCATAGTTGTTTTGGGGGCACAACCACCAAATGCATGTTGGAAGTGCTGTAGTTCTGGTCTCTCTACAAGCATCAACATGACCTATGTCCAGAATCCCAGTATTAGAAGGGGCCTCATAAATTATCTAGTCCAAGCCAAACCTGAAGAGAAATCCTTTGCACACTATGCTGACAAGTAATTATCCAGGTCTTACCTAAACACCCCGGGAGATCTCTCAGGAAGTTTTCAGCTCTAACTACTGAAAAGGTTTTCCCTACAGTGAGCCACAATAGACAGCCCTCAGCAACCTTCATGCACTGCTCCTTAGTTTTTCCCCCCTTTGGGGCAAAGCGAAATAAGCTTAATCCCTTGTCCATGAGACAGCCTTTCAATTCTTGAAGACAGCTATCTCTACCTCTCTTCTCCACTTCTTCAGGCCAAAAATCTTTAGTTCCTTTAACGGATACCCACAAGGGTTGGTTCCCTGTCCCCTAACAACCTTGGTTTTCCTTCTCTGGATGTCTTCCAGTCTGTCAATACTCTTCCTAAAGTGAGCTGTCCAAAATCGAACACAACAGTTCAGAGGTAGTCTGACCAGGGCAGAGTATGGCAGGACTCTCCCTTCCCTTGTTCTGAAAATAAACTATACTTCTCTTAAAACAACCCGATTGCATTTTTTGGGGGGCAAGGGGGGCTATCATGGCACATTGCTGACTCTAAAGGTTTTTTGTAGCTACTCTTGTCTATAGCCATATTGCCTTCTCCTCCTCCCATCCTGTACTCAATTTTCTGAAACCATGTGGAAGAACTTAACATTTCTCATTCTTAAAATTCATTTCATTAGATGTAGCAGATTGGTGATGCAGTGCATACCGTGCTGGGCCTGGAGTCAAGAAGACCTTAGTTCAAATGTGACCTCAGATACTCTGCAGCTATGTAATACTGGCTAAGTCAGTTAAACTTGGCTTCAGTTTTCTCAGTTGTAAATTGGGATAAAATTAATACCACATCTCAGGGTTATTAAGAGGATCATATGAAATAATATTTATAAAGCACTTAGCACAGTGCCTGGAACATAGCAAGTACTTCATAAATGTTCATTATATCGTTATTAATTGTTATCATTATAGCCCGTCATTCTTACTTGTTGAGATCTTTTTAGAGTCCATTCTGCCATCCAAGTTGCCAACAATATCTCCCAGTTTTGTGTCATCCCTAATTTAATAAACAGTCCTTCAAACAGTCAATGATCAAGATACTAAACAGAACAGGGCCAAGAACAGATCCCTAGGACTCTACTAGAGACTGTATTTCCATTTGACATCAATTTATAAATCATTGCTCTTCAGGTCTAGTCATTAGAGACGTTCTGAATCCATCCAACTTTACTATCCTCTAGCCCAGGGGTGAGGAACCTGTGGCCTTGAGGCCACATGTGGCCCTCTAGGTCCTTAGGTACAGTCTTTTGACTGAGTCTGAGTTTTATAGAACAAATCCTTTTATTAAGGGGATTTGTTCTGGAAGTTTGGATGCAGTCAAAGAAGGCACATGAGGCCTCGAGGCCACAGGTTTCCCATCCCTGGGAGTCTAACCCATCTCTATACTGTTTACAAAGTATGTGGAGACATGAGGTGGCTCATACTGTCAGGTGCTTTTTTTTTTAGAACACAAAAATATTTGTTTTTTTTAGCTTTCAACAGAATGTATGCTTCTTGAGAGAAGGGAGTTTTATCCTTTATCCTTTGTATTTATAATCCCAGTGCCTTGCACAGTGCTTGGCATATTGTAGGCCCTTAATAAATACTTGGTGCTTGACTAACTGGCTCATGTAGCCTCCAGTTTGTTCTGTCACTACCAAATAATTCTTGTCTCCATGGTTTCCTTATGTTTTATCACAATCCCTCAAGGGATTTCATTTCAGCCTTGTAAACATCACCACATAATTAAGATCAAATGGCTTTTTTGACTGTGATCACTTTGGATGCAAACGTCATGCATTATGAGAATTAAATATTCTCTGAAAATGAGTAATGGAACTTGATCTCAAATCAAAGCGGAAGACAGTTTTATTAATAGGACAGTCAAGGTAATTTGGGGTTAACCAGAGAAAGAGAAGAGAGTGAAAGTAGGAAGGAAGCAGAGTTGTTGTTCAGTCATGTTGGACTCTTTGTTACCCTATTTTCTTGGCAGAGATCCTGGAGTAGTTTGCCATTTCCTTCTTGAGTTCATTTTACAAAAGAGAAAACTGAGATAAATAGGGGTAACTGACTTGCTCAGGGTCACACAGTTACTAAGTGTCTGAGGCCAGATTTGAACTCAGGAAGAGGAGCCTTCCTGACTCCAGACCCAGCGCTCTATCCACTGTGCTACCTCGCTACCCATTGCTCATCAGGCCACTAGTCAAATTTGTAGATGAGAATGCAATGCAAGGTGAAATGGTTTTGTTTTCTGTCGTAGAAGTCTTCAGATTTCCTATATTCTTTATGCCCTCAAAAATCTTCCTCCTAAATTGCCACTGTTGTAAAGATACTATAATATTAGGAGCCTAAAGAAACATGCAGTTTATTGGTAAAGTTATGCAGAGTTATTGGTAAATTAGCATATATTTAATCAGTGAGTGTTTTGATACTTCAATTCTACTCATCCTAATAGGAATTTTAATATCCAATAATTAATTGTTTTCTGTGGTAATTCTTAAGCTATTTATTAGGGGTGAGCCACATGCTGTTGTTCAGTTGTGTTCAACTCTTTGTGACCCTGTGACCATATCATGCCAATAATGTCCATTCTACGGCAAAGATACTAGAGTGGTTTACCATTTGCTTCTCCCACTCATTTTCTTTTCACAAAGGAGAAACTGAGGAAAACAAGGCAAAGTGACTTGGCCGGGGTCATACAACTAGTAAGTGTCTGAGGCCAGATTTCAACTTAGAAAGATGTCTTCCTGACTCTAGGCCCACCTAGCTACCTCAGGGTTAGCCATGTCTGTGTCCAGTATCAGCAGGTTGAAGAACACAGCAAGTATTTAGAGATGCTGCTAGAGACTAGCATTCAAAACTTAATATTTTGTTCTTTGTTTCTTTAGCTAGCTTCCCACTTTCTCCAAAAGTTAAGCAGGCATACAATATCATTCAATGACGCTGTTGTGTGACTGTAGTCTCATGTATGGATTTAGCTCAGCCAGCAATTTCCAGGTTCATTTGAAACTCTGTATCCAGCAAATGAAAGGTGCCAACTCGTTACTCACAAATCTGTGTTAATACTGATTCTTGATTCCAGAAGCCCGATGAAGCATGTTATATACACTGACAGGGTGGTTAGACTCAATACACAAAATGAGATACACATTTTTGAACATGGCCAATATGGGAATCTGTTTTGCTTGACTATGCATATTTTTACAAGGGTTTTTGGTTTTCTTTTCCTCAGTAAGGGTGGTGAGGTGGGGAGAGAAAATAAATGTTTATTACATGAAAAAAATACAATTTAATTAAAAAAGAAAACAAAACAAAAACCAATGAGCCGATTTCTTTCTTTGTTACTTTCAATTTCTTCCATATATGGAGTATTCAGGGTTGTAGGTTCTAACCTCAAAGGGAAAGATGTGGTATAAGGAAATTAAGGACCTAATACAAAATGACAATCAATTGTTCATTATCTAAAGAATGGTCAGGCTTCTTTTGCAAACTTTGCATGATATACCAAGAATCTTGTCAAAGGAGTGACAGGCTAATTTAGGATTCTTGCCAGATGCTGATGACCCTCAATACTCTGCCCCATTAATTATATTTATTGGAAATTGGCAATGGTTTCATTTATAGGGGATTTCTCCAGATGACTGGGTAACTCTAACTGGATAAATCTAATGATTAGGAAAATTTTTCTTATAGAATGTCAAGTATCAGCTTTTTATATCATTCCCCCCTACTAGCTTATAAATTCCATAAGGACAGTGACAAGACAGAGTCTAATCTATTTTTGAATTCCTCTCTACCAAGCACTGAGGATAGAGGTCTGCATATCATAAATGTTTGTTTAAATTGAACGGAATTTAAGAGGATGCAAATCTTTTTGCACCATTCCTATATCTTTGAATGTCTCCCTTTACTCAAACCACTCTCTAAGTGAGATGGAGTAGGGATAGGAAAGGAAAGGATCTCTGATTTTATTAGTATAGAGAAAGTCCCTCTACCATTGGAGGTTGGCAATTTTTATTAGTTGCCTGGTGCACTGGAATTTTAAATGATTTGCCCAGGGTCATAAACCCAGTGTGTTAGAAGTGGGATAGCTCTGTCTGATAGTTTTCTATTAGAAGCTACTTATCCTTCTCCTGTTCACACCTGGTATCAGGAGAAGGAATTAAAACTGTGTTATGGATGGTAGTCTAGTAGCGCAGTCTCCATAGTATCTTTCAAGGAAGGCTAGAAAGTTTTGTGTTAACAAATCCAAAGTTTGTTTTTTCTTTTTAAGAGATAAAACTTTGTTAGGAGAAAGCATAAAGAGTCTGATTTTTGAATTGGAATGATTAGGGATCCATTAAGGAGGAAGCAATGGGAAGCTGGGGAAGAAAAGGGAAGTTTTGCCTACTTCACTACTTTGTTCAGTGTGGATGACAATCTTCAATAAAAACACCCCAGCCTCTTAGGTTCATGCCATTTTCTGGGCTGAATTGGGTCTTTTCATTTGTATCAACCTTGGTAATAGGGAAATTAGTCCAACTCAATGAGACCCTGTTACTTTTCCCCAGGATGTCTGGAGTAAGTCTCCTTACCTCAAGTCTTTCTACTTTTCAGTTTTTCCTATACATAGCTGTGAGAGGGGTCTCCTTAGGATACATGTCTGACCATGTCACTCCCTTGCTCAAGAACCTTCACAGGATCATTAATGATTAAAGGATAAAATAAAAATTTCTTAAAATGGAATTTAAAGCACATCACAATCTAGCTCCAGTTTACCATTTGAGATACATTTCACACTTTCCTTCATGAACTCTACATTCTCATCAAATACCTATCTGCTGCTTTCTAACCTCCTATTTTATCTCTTGTTTCCATGTCTTTGCACAGGTATACACATTTGTGGAATTTATATCTTCCCTTCTCCCCGCCCTCCCATCTAGAATTTACTCTCTCCTCACTTTTGCTTCTGAGAATACTTAGCTTCCTTGAAGCCTGAACTCAGGTGACACCTAAGGTAAACCTTTTCTGATCTCCCATTGTCAGTACTCTTTCCCTCTTCAATGCCTCTCTTAAAAAATATTGATGCCTTTTATTTTTCTATCACATTCATTTCAAATTATATCCTTCTCTCCCCTATCCAGAGAATAATCCCTTATAATAAAGATTTTAAAAGTCAGAGGAAAAAACATGGCAGAACTGGGGAATGACTCTTGGTCTTACATCTTTGTGTTAGATTCCTAAATATCTTGAATATCAGAACATTATCAGAGATATTTGATGCAAAGATTTTTCCCAAGCAAAAGGTTTCTTGGCTACATTTATTTAGTTTGTATGATTTCATATAATCTGTTATCTGTTTTCTCTCTTGTGATCTTCTTTATTTCATTTGGTTAAGAATTCTCCCCCTGGCTAGTATATTGATCATGTTCTCTTTTAATTTTAAGTTTGTTGTGGTATATGGAGTAAGATGTTGGTCTAAACCTAATTGCTGCCAAGTTGCTTTCCAGTTTTCTCTGTAATTCTTGCTAAAAAAACAACTCCTTAAACTATCTTGCACTTCCTTACATAAGCACAAATGTTGTATCCTTAGTACCATATGTAGAGAATTAGTACAATATGTAGTTGTATTCCTTAGTACAATGTGTAGAGAAGAGATAGTGTCCATATTGTTGAGGTAAAAATGATAAATGGCAGCTGGTTGGATATAGGTAAGAGTAACGGTACTCTTTCAGAGGCACCACTTTTATCACCACTGATACGGCCCTAGGCTCAATGAGGAACAACCTATCCGGAGATCTGGGCTGCTATTTAAGCAGGGATGGGCGCAGTCCTTCCAGGGTCGGTCCTGGAGCCTACCAAACAGACCTAAGAGACTACACCCAAACCATGGCCAATAAGGAGAGATGGATACTGAGTAAAATCTAACCCAAACACAAAGGATTATTAGCACAATGTAGGGCACGTAATAAGTGTTCAACATATAACTGTCAAATTTAATTTAAAGAAGTGGTTGGTCTAGAACCCAAACAGCCATAACGCAAGACTCCATCATCTATTTAGCTTGCTGCATTTCGTCTTTCAGTATCTCACAAGTGCTTAATTTCTGTTGTTGCCATTGAAGTACTTTTTATTGGTCCCTAATCTTCAAACCACATTAGAACTGTGAATTTCCCAAGACAATCTATTCTCAGATACGCAGCTTCCAAAGTGGGCTATATTCTTTGCTCGCGTGAGATGTCACTATGATTTTGTCTTGGTTTCAAATGAAAGGGTCTCCAAGCTTAGACAGTGTGTCATGATAATGAAGGCAAGGGGACATGACTATTTCATGTATATCAATATTTATTAGCATTTAAAATATATTAAAATATGAATACAATAAAAGCATGGGTTTCATTTGCCCATAGAAAGATTGGGTAAAATCACAGAAATGAAAATTTACATCAACCAATAATATATTAAAATTCTATCTAAATCAAAGACTCCAAAGACACATAACAAATGCATATGCTTTAGAGATGTTTTTCTCAAGTAACTGGTATTGTTGACACTTCTATCCAAATAGATATAATATTAGAAAAACATTATAACTAGCTGCAAGCAGAGGGGGTGATAATACAACTTTATCCTTCTCCTCTCCCCCCTCTCCCATTTGTCTATCTTGTGGATGTGCCCACCTGAAAAATACCAATTATGGAGGATCCCACAGGATTTTACTTTCAGGTATAATTACTTGTAGGAAAACACCAGCTTACAAAACACTTGAATATGGGAGATGATGCTTTTCAAGTCCCCTCCTTCTGATCCTTCTTTTAGGATGACATATCTCTAGCTTTAAAAAATACAATAGGTTCATCATCCATTAATAACACAATTCTTGATTGCACAGATTACATATACAGTAGGACAGGTCCCGTCCCCTGAATGTGATCAATTACACAGAGCAGAAGTCTGACATAATACAGTTCATCTATAAAGGCATGTTGTCAGCCAAAAGCAGTGTTATAAACAGATTCCAGTGCTATCCCATTTAAAACACTAGGGGACTGGATGACTGTCAGAGCCAGGCAGATGAGTGTTTCATTTTAAAATGCCTGGATCTGATTTTTGTCATATTACATCATCACATCCCGTTTTAAGGTCCCAAGAAGTCTTAAGTGAGCAACCAAGAAAGGTTACTTAGACAAAAAAAAAAAAAGAATTAATGAATTATGAAAACATGTGCTTTATTATTTTTTTTAAAAGCATTCACACTTTCCTGAGTAAAGTACATAAAAATCTCACAAGACATCTTTTTAAAGCACCAGGTCCTTCTTTGTCTCTTCCTTCCGTGTATCTTTTGCAGACTCATTACAGTCCAGATGGCAAATCTAAGCCAAGCTTGCATGTTATGGTGAAAACATTAACAATGAATTTATGAACACTGATTTTCTAATATTTCACCACTTAAGAGTTTTATGCCTGGGAAATGGCTTCTTTAATGGAATCAAGGGAAAAGATAAAAATGAATGTATGCGTGGACACCTTTGGTCTGTCTGACATGACAAGACTTTGCCAAAGGATAACAATGTTGATAGATGTTTGAATGTGCCTAAAACTTTCTGAATTCTGGCACTTTGTCACCAAAATCTTTTCAATGTATAAAACTTAGACACAACATTTTTCAGTATGGACACAACCAGGTAAAACATGAAAAATCAAATTAATGTATTCCAGATTTTATTGCTTGAATAACGTAAGTTCAAAGTGTCCAGGAGAGAGTGGCACGTCTACTCCCTGATGTCTTTGCTAGAGGCAGAATCTGTTTCTCCGAGCTCCTGGGCATTCCTGAATATCAGGATGGAATTATAAATCTTCAATGCTGGGCCAAGTTTAATGTGCATCACTTTGACTATATCTGTCTGGGTCAGAAGCAGGAAGGCTTTGCCATCGATCTGCTGCAAATAAAACAAACCAAGGACCTTGTCTTCATTCTTCTCTAAGACTGTACTGCTGACTCTCCTAGACTTTCTGTGCAATGCTCTTGAGGCAGATAAGGTCAGGTACCCCCCTTATCTTCCCCCTTCCCTGCCCCGTTTCTTTTTATATGCTGTCTTCCCCTTTAAGAATGTAAGCTTTTAGAAGGCATAGACTGTCTTTTTTTTTCTCCCTCTTTTTTGTATGCCCACTGTTTAACACAGTCCTGGCACATAGTAGGCACTTAATAAATCATCTGCTTGCTAACTTGATCTTGTCACCATTTTCTGACTTCAAACCTATTTGTCTGCAACAAGGAGAGACATTATCACACAGCATACAGAAAAAGGGTTTTGGAGCCAGGAAAATAGGGCACACACCAATGTGTGACCAAAGTCATTTGATTTCTCAATGATCAAGGCAACTAAGACTGGATAAACTGTGGCTATGTAAATCAGTGGAGGGAGTTTCCATTAGCAGGAGTTTCCTACCCTCATGAAATCAAAGGGCTGGGTAATACCATCTCCACTACCCGCACCACCACTTTCACCACCAACTCCTGTTAAGACAAATAAGTACAGACTCAAACTCACTCTCATACAGGTCACTCACTTAACTAGCCATGCCTTGATTCAGGAGATACAAGTCTAAGAAGGCAGTCCACCAGAACTAATTTTTCCAATTAGGTTTTTTTTAAAAAATCATTTGAACATACATTTAAAAGTAGACCATTTATATGCTGTTAAGTCACAACAGAGGGTGTACACTAATAGCCCAGTCCATGAGATAGCAGTGGGAATTATGTCTGCTCAAGTGGATCTGGACTAAAATTCAGCTGACATCTGGGGAGGGAGACAAGGTGCCCTTGGAAAGCATGGAGCTCTATACGATGGGGGAACGGCCATATAAGACAACAAAAGCTGTGACTACAATGACCAAGCTGGGCCCTGAAGACAAGAGGTGGGGACGATACTGAACTGCCTTTGCTGGCATTCCTTACCTCTTTCTTGAAGTATCTAGAATGCTCTTCACAGCCTGGAAGGCTTTGCACAAAATTTGCCACCTACAACACAAAATGAAAAACCTAATTTGAAACATGTGCATAGTAGGTGCTTAAAAGTTTAAATTTTATCTGTTCAAATTTATTGAATAAGCGGAAATAATTTCTTAGGTCATAAGTGAATCATAGTGTGACTTAGCAAAGTGCCCGGAACATGGTAAGTGCTTAATAAATGTGCTGTCTCCCTCTGACTCTGTTTCTTTCTCCTAACCAATTTTATATCTGTGCATATATATGTATATATATATGCATATTTGTACGTATATATTTCAAACTGTTAGAGACAAACCCTCAATTCGACTCATTAATTATTTATTAAGTGCTAATGATACACAAGGTACTGTGACAGGCAATGAAAGTATAAAGGTAACAATAAAACAATCCTTGCCCTTGAGGTGAATGCTTGTGGGGTATGGAAGCCCAGAGGACTGGGAGAATGAGGGGGGGATGCAGTGAGGGAGTGGTACCCAAGCTCTGCATTTGAGGAAGGCAAGGTGGAGATGAATTCTAGGCAGGGAGAGTAGTTTGTGGAAATGCAGAGTTCCAAGTCTGAGGCACAGTGAATGGCCTGGGGTGTGCCGGAGCCAGTGTAGACTAGTTTGAGAGTTAAATGATAAATGAGAATTTACACCTTGGAACTCAACCAATACTGAAAATCAGAGCTTGATTTGTTGTTTATCCAGACTCAAGAAAGTGATGAGGAAAATGTTAATAATGCAAATTACATTTTAAAGTGTGCAATGGGCACTTCCCTCCTCCCCCACACCCTTGGTAGTAGTCCAGTGAGGCTGGAACACAGAAGAGTACAAAATAAGGTAGGAAAAGTAAGTGGGAGACTGTGGAAAGTCTGAAATGACAGGCTGTTTGTGGTTTTGTCTTACAGGCGATGAGAAGACATGCAAGGTTTTCTGAGTGATTTGATAGGACCTATGCCTTAGGAAAAGTATTCTGACAGCTATTTGGAGGATGGATCCTATTAGAAGTGAGAGGTTATGGGGCTTTAAACCAGAATGTCAGCCATAGCAGTGAAGAGATGGGAAAAGATGTGATAGCTATTATGGAGGTAGGAAAAACAAGACTTGGCAACTGATTGACTATACAGGTCAAAGAGCGAAGAGTTTAGATGGCATAAGTCACTTAAGTGACCCAAGGTCACACAGGGTAGTAAGCCTCCGAGGCTCCTCCCAGGTCTCTAACTCTAGGGTCCAAAGTATTTTCTGGTCATTTTAGAGAAAGTAGCTTCAGTTGAGTGGTAGGATGCAAAACCAGACTGCAAAAGCAATGAGAAGTGAGTGGATAGTGAGGAAATGAAGTTATAGTATAGAGATAATTCTTTCTAAGAGTTTGGCAGTGAGTAGGGGACAATAGCTCACAGGGTCAACTGAAGTTTGCTATGGGTACCTTTCCCATTCTTTCATTAACTATAAAGGATACTAGACTGGATATTCCGACCTATTCAAGGAGCTACATATATTTAATGACTTTCTATCTAGGTCAAAGTTCTACCAAGATCGGGCTGTAGATTGAGGAAAAGAACAAGTTTCCCCTATTGACACATTTCTCAAATGCCAGATCAAACAAAAGCGTAAAGCACAGATGCTCAAAAGCTTGTCTTTTGTGCCACATAGGACCCGACCCAGTGCAATTGTTTAGTCTGATGCACAAAGAAAGCAGACTTTATTTAAAATGTCAGGAGAATATTTTCACAGTGAAACAAATAACTACCTATCCCACCCTCCAAACAGAGGTTCTGGGTAATTAATAACTAATTTGTTAATTAGGCTAGTTGGCAACGAATAAATTGGTGGTCAGTGGTTTCTCTAGGCAACCAAAGGCACAAAGGGAGACTGAATCACCTTAAATCCCTTCTGAAAGGGAACTCTCCCTGACAAGAGAAACTCAACCCTGATTGGTAGATATTTAATGAGAAGATGGGCTAAAAGACTTCAGCTCCTCCTGCTGAGAACGTGGCTTGATCATAAGACACAGCCAAGTCCAGAAATCTGGACAGGGAAATTCATCTCCATCCAGACCACTCTGATTGGTTTTCTACTTTATGAGCTGAGTAACCCTAAACTCTAATGGAGGGGTACAAGAACAGGGGCTCTTTTCCCCAGAGTTAAGAACTTACCCAGACTGGATTCTGTTTATACTCTTAATAGAAGTTAAGAACTTACCCAGACTGGATTCTGTTTATACTCTTAATAGAAGTTATGTCTCCTAGTTGGGTGACATCCCACTCAAGACTGAAGAGCATGTTCCTTGAGGGTTAGGGGTAATCTCTATCAGTCATGTCCTTCAGAGACTGACTTTTTACAAGAGCTGGGTCTTAATGAGGATATTGAAGAAAAAAGCCTGGATCCCAATTTAATAACTAGTTATTAATACAATAGTAAAATAAAAATTTCTCTTAATAGGTAAAAACAGATTTTGGGGAATGTAGGCAGGCCTTGGTGGATTACAAGAGTTGCTTTCTATCTGGTGGTCCACTTACAGTCTTTCTGAGTGTGATTCCTGAGAGTTAGATGTGAAACCTAGTCATGAAGAAGGTTGCCCCTTTGGAGAAAAATAAACTTTAGTGTTAAGCAGGTCTTTTCTCCCAGAAAAATTAAAAGGCAACAAAACTCTAGTATTTTTCCTGTCCTCCTCAAACACCTGAGAAATGTCCAGAAAAGGCCACCAGTCTATCTGTGGCAGTGCCTTGAACATAGTAGGTACCTAATGTTGCTGAACTGAAACAAAACAAAACATGGTAACTACTCACATTCTCTCTCTGGGTAGGTGTGTATGTGCGCGCGCGTGTGCGTGTGTGCATGTGTGTGTGTTCTAAAGCCAAAATCTGTCAGAGACAATTTATTAATACACACAAATTTCTGCTAGGAAAGAAATTCAGAATTCTTTGGTTTTTTTATTTACTTAAACAGTAATGTTAATGTCAGTGCACTTTTGGTGGCATATTGTCCAGAAGTCTCTTCACTTCAGAAGGTTCCCCACCCCTGGACTTCTTTATTTGGAAACACCTTTCTGTCTTTATTCCTCTCCAAGCTGTACTCTTGATGCTTTACAGGAGAGGGCTTTGTCGACAGCATCCCTTCCATCCCCCACGAGAGGCACCTTCCTTCTGACTCCCTTTTAGTATTACCTTCCCTTATTAGAACAAGTTCCTTGAGGCTGGCACTTTCTGCTTGTATTTGCCTTCCCAGCGCTTACTTAGCCCAGCTCCTGGATCACCCTAAGTAAGCACTCACCAACGCTGGTGGACTTAACTTGAAAACACTCACTCCATCTTTAACTGCTTCCATTTAATTCTGGTTGAAGGTCACTATAAACAGGACAAATGCTCTCTAATAATCTTAGTTTCAGGAATCATGATCATTCCCTGAAATTGATCATCTTCTATTCAAGGATTCACGTGACTCTTAAGGACTTCAGACTAGGGCACTGTTGTAATTTTTTCAACAGCCACAACATGCCCAATGCCTTGGGACTATGTACTTCCACATTCTCCCATTTTCATTTTAGGCACAAAGTAATCTCAAGCATGAGATTACTTCCCATTCTTTAGGCTGCATGTAATCAGCGGCAAGATACATTACCCGAGTTGGTTCATTATAAATTTGGAACTCCCTGATATTTACCTCAATAAAGCAGAGGCAGCAAAACAATGAAATAAAGAAAACTATACCAGATGCTCAGGGTGTATATCATGTGGCATTTAGGATGGCAGCATTGCCTAGCACAATTCACTTTCATTTTCATCCAATCCAATTCAATTCTATTCAGTTCAACAAACATTTATTTATTAGGCATCTATTCCATTCAGGGGGAAGAGTTAGTGACAACAAGGGCAGTCAGTGGGGGAAACTCTGGGTTCCTCTGAAGGTTACTAGCTAAGGAACTATGGATGAGTTACTATTCTAGGCAGCTTTCAATCTATGTTATAGATATCAGTGGAGGGAATTAGGTGGCCCAATGGACAGAGAACTGGGCCTAGAGTCAAGAAGACCAGAGTTCAAATGTGACTTCAGATACTTACTTAGCTGTGACCTTGAACAACTCACTTAATCTGTTTGCCTCAGTTTTCCCATTTGACAAATGGGGATAACAATGGCACCCACCTTCCAGGGTTGTCATCAGACTCAAATGAAATAATACTTGTTAAGTACATGGCACATAGTATATGCTATATGAATATTAGCTTTTATTATTACTATTGCTACAACAGGAGCTCCCCAAAAGGATGAAATCACAGGTCCAGACTATATCACTACTGCACTCACCAAAAACTAACCAACTAACCAACAAACACATGGAAGGCATTGGTCAATAGTCTCTACCCTTGAGGAATTTATGTTGCAGTGACTCATAGAAGGGACATGATCTGAATATCTGCTTGGTTCCAGGACTACCTCAATGGAAACTCTGGCTTTTTCAGTATATACAAAAATTATGTTGACTCAACAACCACTCCCGACTTCTTTGTAAAAAAAATTTCACTGACACATACATAAATTACAAACTAGAGGATCTACCAATCAAATTATCAAAGGGAGAATTTACAGAGCTAGACAAAATAATGACAAAATAAATCTGGAAGAATAAAAACATCTAGAATATCAAAAGAAATAATGAAAAAGTAATGGAGAGAGAATAGTACTTTTACAACTCAAAGAATATTATGAAGCAGTAATCATCCAAACCACTACCAACTGGTTTACAAAAAAAAGGATATCTATAGAACATACTAACAAGGAAAACTAAAAAATAACAATTCAATAGCCTAGTATTTAATAAATGTCAAAACATAAATTACTTAGGAAAGGTATGTGATAAGAACTGCTGGTAAGTCTCGAACACCATCTTATACCACATACAACAGTTAACTGAAAATGGATATGTGACATCAATATTAAATATCATATCAATATTAAAGATCATACCTAAAAAAATATCAAAGATAACAAGAGAAGATATTTTTATAGTTATAGGAAGGGAATGAATTTTTAAGCAAACAAGGGATAAAACTGATCACAAATGATAAAACAGAACACTTTAATCACATGAAATTAAAAAGGTTCTATGTGAACAAAATTAGAGCAATTAGGATAACAAGGGAAATGATTAACTGGAGGGTGGGAGGACCATAACAATTATCACTCATAAGAACCTGATATTCAAGATATTTAGGAAACTAATAGAAATACAGAATAACTTAAGTCATTGCTACATATAAGTAGTTCAAGAATATGAACAAATGATTCTCAAAAGAATGGCAAATTATTAACAACCATATGAAAAAATGTTTCATATTACTAGTAGTAAAAGAAATGAAAAGCAAAATAATTCTGAGATTTTACCACACACTCAGCAAATAGGCAAAGGTAACAAAAGATGTCAAGAATCAGTGAAGGAAAGCCGTACGAGATGGAGACAATAATGCATCATTGTTGGTGTCAAGAATGGGTCAACTCTTCTGGATAATAATTTGGAA
Source organism: Notamacropus eugenii (assembly GCF_028372415.1). NCBI lineage: Eukaryota > Metazoa > Chordata > Mammalia > Diprotodontia > Macropodidae > Notamacropus > Notamacropus eugenii. The sequence goes on along the minus strand of NC_092875.1, from coordinate 237,682,178 downwards.
TTATGTGAAAGTGACTAAAATATCCACATGCTTTGACCCAAAGATTCTATATTAGGCATATACCTTAAGCAGGTCAATGACGAAAGCAAAGATCTCATAAAGGACAAAATATTTTCAGTAGCTTTTTTTTTTGTAGCAGTAAAGAATGATGTAGATGTTCATCAACTAGGGAATAGCTAAACAAATTATGGTACAAAACTGTCGTGGAATGTACTGTAAGAAATGATGAATATAATGAATACTGAAAAACATGACAAGATTCATATGAACAGACGCAAAGCAAAGCAAGGCCAATGATACACACAACGATTGTAACAATGGGAATTGATGCTTTTTACTGAGCAGATATGACTTTTTTTCTCTTCCAGGTGAACAAGAAGCAATGAATTCTTTTTTTTGTAACCTAGCTTATCAACGGGACAGCTAGCGGGGCACAGTGAATAGAATGGTGGGCTTGAAATCATCTTCCTAAATTTAAATCCAGCCTCAGATACTTACTAGCTGTGACCCTGGGCAAGTCACTTAACCCTGTTTGCCTCAGGCTCCTCCTTTGTAAAATGAGCTGGAGAAGGAACCGGCAAACCATTCCCATATCTTTGTCAAGAATATCCCAAATGAGGTCATGAAGAGTCAGATATGGCTGAAAAGACTGAACAATGACAAAATTTAGCTTAATGATACCTCTTTCTTAGAAAAATATTGGAGGTTATTTCTTAGGGCAATCCCTTGGGTCCAGGCTCCTAAGGGATATGATTAGAAATCTAGAAAATTAAATCCAAAAAATTAAAACAATGCTGCCAAATCATTATGACCATGTTTGGCCCCAAAGAAAAGACATGAGAAAGCGCCATTGCCCTTTTCTCTGCATAAGATGGGAACTGTGGGTGTGGAACACATGCCACATATAATGTCAGACTTTTCTGACATTATTAGTTTTCCTAAACTTTTCCTCCTTTTTTGTTGTTATAAGGGATGTCTCTCTGGGATGAGAAGAGGAAATACTGGGAAATCTAGGTTATGTAAAAATAAGATAGCATTAAAAAGAAACAGAGACAATTTTTTTTAAAGCAACACCATAGCTGGTTGGTTTTTCCAAGGCCACTTAAAAGTCAGAGTGAGCTCCAGAGCAGAATCTAGCACCTGTGGGCACACCTTGAGCTGCTCACTCACCCTGACATCTCTTCACTATATTTAATTAGACTCAGTTTTACACCCTGTATGAAAGCCTCAGAATATTTTGTTTTTAAAAATAATCAGTATGCTGATGTCTGCTTTGGTCAGCACCGATTCCACAAGTATAATTTTATCTCGAGTCCTTGAACCATTTTTAAAATGATCTTAAAAAAACACTGGATAAGGATAAAAACATCACCACAAATAGCCAACCATCAAGCTGATAGGGAACAAATTGTTCTGGCCAGTATAGCACAGTGGGAAGGGGGCTGGTCTCTCAGGGAAGAGCCCTGGGTTATTTGCCACACTAATCAAGCTGTATGACCTCTCTGGGAGATGAACTCTAAGATCCTAAGAATTTGGATCTGATGTTCATCAAGGAAGGGATGAAAGACTCACAGATTTAGACTTGGAAGGGACATCAGGGGATAAAAGGTCCAAACCCTTATGTTATCAATATGGAAAAAAAAGACCAGACAGAGCGTGGATTTGAACACAGGCCTTCTGACTCAAAATCCTGAAATCTTTCTACCATGGCATGCTAAGAGGTATTTGAGAAAGGGGCAGTTCCCATACACACTGGCTGTAGATAACAGAAGGTAAATTCTTTTACCTATTAGCAAGTGAAAACTTTTTTTAGTTGGGAAGCTAGATTCTCTGTGAATTCTTCAGATAAGGAGAAGGATGTGATATGATATTACATTACATTATATTGTCATGTCATGTTATATCATCATATATCAACAAGAATGTATAATCACTTTACAAGCATTATCTCATGTGATCCTCACAATAACTCTGGGAGATGAAGAAACTGAGACAGACAGAAATGAAATGACTTCTTCAGGGTCACAGAGATGGAAGTGTCTAAGGCAGAATTTGAACTCAGGTCCTCCTAACTATAGGCCCAGAGCTCTTAACCACCAAGATTATGAATGACACATTCAAACACTAAGGAAACCAATCTTGTTTACTAAGCGAGTAAAATTTTTTTTCTCTCTTCTAGGTGAACAAGAAGCAATGAACTCTTTATGTAACCTGTATTTAGCTTATCACTACCTCTTTCTCTGAACCTACTGGGCCTACTGCTTGGGTCCACGCTGTAAAGGATGTGATTGGAAATCTTGATGTTCTCCAAGCTAATGAATAAAATGAAATTTCCGAGGCAGAGAGCACTCCTGGGGGATAGGAGATTGTACCACTTCCCAAGTTGTCTTTATGGATAATGAATAATCTTATTGATATTTCAAGATGCATCATCTGTTTAAGACAAGTGAGAGTCAAAGAAAAAGTTCTGCATTTCTGAGGAAAATATTTTAGCAGCTGAGTTCCAGGAAAGGTCCCCAACATTTCCACCTACTTGTAAGAGAAATGATTTTTATATGGCAAGAAAGTATCCTATTGGGAATTTGGAGACCTGAGTTCTGGTTCCAGATTTATAACCAGAAAGTTACTCCCCTTCCCCGGGATCCAGTTTCTTCCTCTGTAAAAATGAGGGTAAGGAAAAAGACATTTTGTAACGTCTGTTCCAGATATAACACTCTATGATTGTAGGAGTTTCATTTTCAGAAAAGCAGAGAAGAAAGTAGTTTTGTTCTGTAATAACAGTCCAGTCCTTTATGTTGACTTGATTTATTTGCATGTAGGTTTACTTGTTCTTTTCTAGTCAAGCAAAGGCTCCAAATGATGCTTTTTTCTTGCTCCCTGGAATCAGGAATTGTTAGTCACACAGAGCAGTGTGGTGCACTGGAATCTAGGTTCAAATTCTACCTGTGGTTTCAGACAAATCACCACCTCTAGCTGGGTCTGTTTCCTCATCTATAAAATGAGGGGATTGGATTAGATGATCTATAATGGCAGCTAGATGGTGCAGTGGATACAGCGTTGGGCCTTGATCTTCCTGAGTTCAAATCTGGTTTCAGACACTATCTGTGTGGCCCTGGACAAGTTACTTTACTCTGTTTGCCTCAGTTTCCTCATCTGTAAAATGAGTTGGAGAAGGAAATGGACAAACCACTCCAGTGTCTCTGCCAAGAAAATCTCAAATGATGACACAAAAAGTCAGATACAACTGAAAATAAATGAGCAAAGTCTCTTCTAGCTGTAAATCAAACTACAAAGAGAAGGCCTATGCGATGAATGCACACCAACAGCACAGTAATCAAATTCTGCAGTCAGCGATCAGTATCTAAATTTATCTGGTCCCGACAACTTCATGGCTTGACCATTGGATTTCCCAGTCCCTCAAAAATAGAAGTCTGAATTCCAGCTGAGTTTATCTTTCCTGTTTTGATGTCAATAAGTTAATTCCATGAAACTTAATATACTTATAATGTGAGGATAAAAACGTGGTCCCATGAAAAGAGTTGGTTCTGCCATCAGTGAGCCTGGGATCAGGTCAGCACGACCCTCACCAATGACTCAGGGAGATGTCCTTCTTCTGAAGGGTGTGCAGAATGACTTTTACAATGTGGTGAAAGCCTGTCATTGCTCTGGGAGAACGCTGAACATGAAGAATGGCACAGCAATTGGGAGAGTTCAAGCTTTACCTTTCTAGGCTCTGGTAACTTCCCTCACTATAACCTACTTCTGTTTACATCCATCTCTGGATCTCAGCAAGCCTAATTTTTCTCCAGTGGGCTTGTTGTTTCCTCCAGAACCCTCCAAATGCCAACGTTCTGCACTCTGCTGAGCCTGTTGTAGTGTGCCCGACTGTGCCACCTTACAGGACATCTGGGATCATGTTCCCAGCCTGTCTCATTTTTTTTTTTTTAAACAGCGGAGTTTGTCATTTGCCTGTTTTATCCCCCCAAGGTCCAACAGCATAACATTCCTATCCTCAGCTTGGCGGTGCCCTGGATTCTTTGAACTGTGTTCCCCTGTGTAAAGCTTGCTTTGAAAGTGACTGCCATCTTTTAGCATTAATGAACATTTGGGGAGCACTTGGTTGGAGATGGGGCAATTTATATACAGTGCTTTAAAAGTTTTGAGTTTCTTTGAATATAGCAAATAAAAATCCCTCTGCTTTTGCCAATAACACTTACCAAGTCATCCCTGCAGCAGCTGGTGAGATACATACATAAGGTCTGCCCACCTTACCTCCATAACATATGTGTATAAGACTGTGTATGTATGTATATATATGTATATATACACACACATATATATGTATATATGACTGTGTATGTATATATGACTGTGTGTTTATTTATCTATCTATATGGGCTCATATATGCCATGAGTGTGCCCCGTGAAATTCATTCCCTTGAAACAAATATGTCCACATGCAGAAACTGTTCTATGTCAAGGGGAAGAGAAAGACAAGGAGTTGGAAAAGACACAGGCCCTGTCCACAAGTAGTTTAAAATCTAATAGCAATAAAGCAGGCCTGTACAACATACTGTCCCCGGGCCTTTTGTAGCCTACTAAAGGATTTCGGGTAGCCCATGAAAAACGTAGACAATTAAATGAAAGTAAAGATGTAATGGGTGCTTTGTCTGTGCCCCACGTGACCTGCTGTCCACTAGTCACTATTTTGCCTGTCATGTAACTTGGTTGGTGAGTTGCCACCGAGTACTCCTCTCCTGTTTGTCATATGATCTTTGGCAACCAACCACTGTCAGTCTGTCTCTAGTCTGAGAGGAGTGAGAAATAGTAGTTTTTCCACTGCGTTTTTGGTTGTTTACTGGCATTGACCATGGACAAAGTGTGTGTGACAAAGTAATTTTTTTTAACATTGATGCGATTTCATGATAAATAAAAATCTTAAGTAATAAGTGTAATTAATTGAAATCACCTTTTGAAAATATGGTTTGTTTGCAAAATAGTTTTATCATTGATTATACCTTTATTTGGAAAGTGAGAAGTTTAGCCTATTTTAATTTTGGCCCCCACCTACTGCCAAGTTGTACAGGTATGCAAGAGAGTATCAGCAGAGTTCAAAGGCCAAATGAAACTCTGCTAGTGGAATAATATTGGTCAACTCAATCACCTTCATCCTTTGTGCATAGAAAAAAAGATGTCTGTTTTTTTGTAACCAAACATGATTAGAAATAACCAATTTCTAATAATATGGACTAGGTCTTTCTCTGTACCTAGGCAAAAGGGAATCTCTTTTCATCACTTCATCTCCTTTGTCATCTAAAGGGAATGATACTTAACCCACAGGGTGCAGTGCATTTAGTACATACTGTTACAAGATTCTGCTCTATCACTTTCACTCCTGAGGAAGCACTGAAGTCATTTTTCTTAATCTAGTCACCCAAGAACTGCTTTGTCAAAGGACTTCTATTCTGAACACCACTGTCAATCGGAATTCCATACCATATTCAAGCTGTTTAAAATTGTTATAAAATTGTGGCCAATGGAAATATCTTCCCCACTGAACTTCCCTCTGCAGCATCCCTTATTTTTATGTGTCCAACTCTGTACCAAGTGCAATTGGAGATATAAAAGAAATTTAAGACATCATCCCAAATCTCAAGATCAAAATTTATGTGGAGACGAGCTTAAAATATATGAAATCATTAGGTGCTAACCTATATGATTTTCGTTCAGTTGTTTTTTCAATCATGTCTGATTCTTCATGACCCCATTTGAGATTTTCTTGGCAAAGATACTGAAGTGGTTTGCCATGTCCTTCTTTAGCTTGTCTTACAGATGAGAAAACTGAGGCAAACAGGGTTAAGTGACTTGTCCAGGGTCATACAGCTAGGAAATATCTGAGGCTGGATTTGAACTTGGGTAAATAAGTCTTCCTAACTCCAGGTCCAACCCTTTCTCCACTCTGCCACCATGATACGAATTGCCAAAAGGTCATCTGATTTAGCACTAAAAGGTCTAGTCCAGGCCCTTTATTTTACAGATGAGGAAACTGAGGCCAAGAAGATGTACAAATTTCTATCATCATCATCTTTATTACTACTATTATTTCTACTACACAGAGGAAGGAATGACAAAGGCATCTGTAATGGCTGAGTACCGAGTTGCAATGAGAGAACCTAGAGGCACCCTGAGTTTCATATACCTGGGAAAACAATGAAATCCAAAAAGAGTAGTAACTTATATATGGTTCAACAAGTACCTAACTTCCTTGCTTGTTGTTGTTCAGTTGTGTCTGACTCTTTGTAACCCTTTTTGGGGGTTTCTGGGCTAAGATCCCAGAGTGGTTTGCCATTTCCTTCTCTCGCTCATTTTACAGATGAAGAAACTGAGGCAAACTGGGTTAGGTGACTTGCCCAGGGTCACACAGCTAGTGGAGGCCAGATTTGAACTCAGGAAGATGAGTCTTCCTGATCCCAAGCTCAGTGTTCTATTTACTGCACCACCTACCTGCCCCAACTTCCTTGCTAGATTGCGTTATTTCAAATATAAAAGAACAAGCAAGGGGGTGAAAAGGATGGATCTGACCAGCCTGGTCACACATCTGACTGCTTACAGAACGCTGGAATGGTTGATGCAAATGTTCACAACTCTCAGGACCCCCTCAAGGATCAGCATCTGGAGACACAATCAACTAAAGTGTACGAGGCTGGATAGGAGATTTCTGTATTCCCCTCCGCAATGATTTCAGGAAGCTCTCAAAAGTGTTTGGTGTCTGATTAAGTGATTTGGTTCTACCCTTTTTCTGTATTATTGGGTTACCTTGAACTCAATTCTCTTCCACCCTCAGTAAAATGAAAAAAAAAACACCACATTCTCTAACCTCCAAGGAGAAATACTGGGAAAATCAGACTGTTTTCAGTAAGAGTCCCCATACTGTTCAGAGGAAAATTAGGAGCAATATGTGGTTTAATTAATCCTGATTAAACTTAAAATTTAAAGGCAAACCCATGTGGAGTGACTGTTTATTTCTGTTTTGCATTTACCATTGTAATTTTTTTTTTTTTACCATGATATCTCTTGCATGTCTCCTTCTTTTGGAGAACCCCAGGCATACAGCTCACTTCACCCTCTGTGGCCTGCTCTACTTTCCCACCAATAACTGAATCTTCATTTCTTAGAACCTCTGAATTCCTTTAAGATTAAATTAAGTATTACTTACTGCCAAAAAGGTGTCTCTCCTCATACCCACCCCACCTGTGTGTCCCGCTGTGCCTTCCCTTTTATGATAACTTAGCATAGAAGATAGATGGGAGGGCCTGAAGTCAAGTTCAAATCTTGAGTTCAAATCTGACCTCAGGCATTTACTAGCAGTGTGACGCTAGGCAGATCACTGAAACCCTTTTTTGCCTCAGTTTCCTCAATTGTAAAAGAGGGATACAAATAGCAACGGTCTCTCAGAATTGCTGTGAAGATCAAATGAGGACTTAGCCCAGAGCTTGGCACATAGTAGGTGCTTAATACATGTTTGTTTCCCTCCTTCTTATTCTCTATGTATCTAGTATGCATGCATACCCTCTCCCCAGGTAGCATGCCCTCCTTGAGGAAAAGGAAGGTTTCTGCTTTTTCTCTGCATCTTCAGTGCTTAATATAAGAGCCTGGTACATAGTAAACACTTAAGTCAATCAACTGGCATTGCCATGTAGGTTATGCTGGCACTAATGCATATTAGCAATAACGTAAAGTTGGGCCTGATCTCTGGCAGAGCAGTGTGGTTGCAAGAGCTCTGAATTTGTTGTCAGAAGAAGACTGAAACCCTGCCTTGGATATTATCCCCTCAGCTAATTCTGTGTTACCTCTCTGAGCTTATGTCTCCTCTTCTATGTGATGAGAGCATCAGATGGAGTGATCTTTGAAAATCCCTTTTAGTACTAATCCCATAATTCTGCAAAATCAAGGTGAATAAATTACTTGCTGGTAGAAAGGAATTCAGTGGTAGGAAATGAATGAATTCTACTGGAACACCACTGGGCAAATAGCTACTCTCAGAAAGTAACCCATTTGTCTTAATTCAGGAAAGAGTCACACGTGGAAAGTAAGCAAGGTTCTGAAAAACCTCAAGTCCTGTGTATTTTCACATTTTGTTGGGATGAAACTCATGGTAATCTTCCTCCTACACTATAGCTAGAGCCAGAAAAGTGGTTTTAAACATAGGCTCTAAATACACTGAAAAGCTGGGTGATCTCAGGCAGGTCACTTAAGTTGGATAATAATGCAGAGAAGGATTTGGTGATCTTAAGAGTTACGAAGATCTGTGTTCATGTCACACTTCTGACATGTAACTGGTTGGGTAGCCCTGGGCAAGTCGCTTAACCTCAAAACCTTGGCAACTCTCTAAGATGGTGAGTGGCAGAGAAGGAGTTGGCCCCAAATGGCAGGAGTTTCCTCACTTGGCAGGTCACTACAGAACTGAAATCATGGGATTGCTAATTCGCTACCAACTTCGCAGGCTCCTTTAAGGATTAAATCAGAAAATGTAAAAGAAAGCAATTTGTAAACTGTCAAATGACACAAAATACAAGTTTCTGATGTTGTTTCCTGAATATACACAAATTTTAAGAGAGTGATACGCTGTTTTGAAAACTTTGGCCTTTATGATTAAATTATTCTAGCTGCAAGCAAAATAAGGAGGGTTAAGATGAAGACTGGAAACTAAGGCAAAGGAAGCAAAACAAACCAATTAACTCTAAATGGCTTTCATGATTTCTTCACAATCTTTACTTTCTTTTCCCCTTCAAGCTTGCATAATAACCTGAGTGACATCAGAGCATTTATTCTGACAAACGCAGAGGGGTACAAGTTTGATAGGGCTTTCAGAGAAATATGTCTTGTACTCATAACTAGGGAAACCTTGGAAACTTCAATGTCTTTCTCAGTTTGCTTCTCCCAAAAGGCTTCTGATCTCCTGTAAACACTCAGACTAACAAGAACATTAACAGCTAAAAAATATTTTATTTACACAACAACAAATAAAGGAAAAAACTAGTACCTAAGGCAACAGACAATTATGAAAAATTCTCCATTTCCAAAAGAGATCTTCTGACTACAGTCTTGTGTGGTTTGGGGTTGCTAAATTCTCATCCTATAGCTTGATTAACCACCAATCATCCACGTTTAATCTGGTGGGTAGAAATGACTCAGGCATTAAACATTACTTCTGCTGATTCTCTGAAGGAAATACTATGGTACCTGCCTACATTTATTTGTCTTTGGTATAGGCTCTTCCTATTTTTTTTTTTTTTTGTGTGTGCCATGAATCAGATTGCATCCTTGAGATTACCATGGTTTTTTGATTCACCATGCCCTTACAACAGACCACCTGGATTCACTAGTTGGTTCTCCCGGGCCAGTAACACATTAGACTTAGGTCATGGTTGCTACCTCTCAATGGCAGCATCTAATTAGAATATACAATATGTTGCTTGTCTATAACCAAAATGGAGGTCCACATACATAAGAAAAACATTACAATAATAGCTTACTTAGCCACTTTGAGGCTAAGAACTTCAAATTTTAAGATGAGATACAGGCATCTAGCCCTTGACTGGCAAATATAATAGGTTTCTGCCAGTCAGCCATCCTTGGAGGAGGAAGGAAGAAAGGGATCTCACCTGCTTTTTCCTGGCTTATGCTTGATATACTTAGCTCTTATAAACTGACCATAGCCTCCCTTTCTTACTGAACCAAGGACTTCATGTATATTTTTTAAAAAATCTCATTTGGAGGAGAAAAAAAAACCACACACACTTAGCAAAAATCATTTTATCAGGCATAAAGGGACATGAACATGAAAGCCATTTTAAATGTCACAGTTCTGGTTTAGACATTCTCCCTTGAAAAGCTTCAGAATAAAGAGAGGAAATAGATTTCTCACCTCATCAACAGTCCAATTGGCTACTTCACTTGCTGGGATATCAGCCACACCTGGAAGAAGCTTGCAATGCTGTTCTCGGCAGAGGGGAAGGTCCCGGGAGGGGTGGGCTGACATGGCAGACAGGAAAACTGACTGGTGGAGGCCCAGTTGTGTGCTTTCAGGAGAGTATTCTGGAGGGGAAGAGTAGCACTATATGGAACCACTTTACTCAGCCTAACTTAACAAATCTTAGTAATACGAATAGTCAACATTTACAGCATTTATGATGTGCCAGGCTCTGGGCTAAGTGCTTTACAATTATTTTCTCATTTGATTCTCACAACAACCCTGGGAGGTAGGTGCTATTATAAATCCCATTTTATCAGAAAAAACCTGAGGCATAAAGAGGCTAAGTAACTTGTCTGGGGTCACATAGCTAAGTGTCTGAGGCCAGATCTGAACTCAGATTTTCCTGACTTTAGGTCTGGTGTTCTATCCACTGAGTCACCCAGCTGACTGCTCTCTGCAGACTTCACTGTGCTTTGTGCAGTGGAAGATAAAAAGTTTAGAAAAGTCAGGTCCATACATTCCTGGGGCATAGAGTTCAGGCCAAGTCTGATGTGATGAATAGCTATTATATTTAATCATATTATGATAATGAATACTAATAATAATTCTCCAATAAGGTGCTCAGAAGTGTTTCAGAAACTACTGTCATCTGTATGTCCCTGGAATATGGGCTGCAGCAGAAGCAAGTACAGGCAATGCATCAAAGTGTTTGTATATTTGTCACAAGTCAGCTTCATCAGGACCCATCAGGAGAGTTTTAGCTATGGTAACTTATCAAACAGTCTGTTCTGGTATGGAGGATCTGGGATCTAAATGTGTAGGTCCTCTTTTCCTCAACAGAGCTTTAAAAACCCATGTGTTTGTTCTCCTTCACTTTCCTCTGCAGACTGACTGGATGCTGTAGTCCTGAGATCTCAGAATTTCAGAAGACATTTATTTCAACCTTCACCTAGACAATAATAATAACAATGAGTATTTACATACTGCTATAAGGTTTGCAAAGTGCTTTACATTTATTAACTCATTGGACCCTCACAAGAACCCTATGAGGTAGGGTCTTCCCCAGGGTCCCACAGCTGGTAACTGTGAGGCAGTATGTGAACCCTGGCCTTCCTGACCTCTAGTCTTTTACTCTACAGACTATACCGTTTAGGTGACAAAAAGATCACCTAGTATTTGTTTCAAAACTTTCAGTGAAGGGGAACCCCCTTCTCTCTCCTCCTGCTCATTCCATCTTTGGATAGCTCTAGTTGTTAGGAAGACTTTGCTGAGAGCAAGTCTACCATTCCCTCCTCACAATCTCCGATTGCTTCTTGTTTTGCCCTCTAAAGCTGAGTGGCTGCTTGTCCTGTGTTTTCAAACAGCTCTGAATCTAATCCATGATTTCCTTCTTTTTTTCAAGTTTTATTGTTGTGCGCTGTTTTTACATTAAAAACATTTGCAGATTACTCCCACTATCTGAGACGTCTCTTGTAACAAAGCAAAACGATAATCTAACGACCATGTGAAAGTGCATACAATATTTTATATCTGCAGCACTGCTCCACCCTCAGCTATTTTTTTTTAACGAACAGAAATCACTTTCTTCTTCCTCCACTCTCCATGATATTGGGGGAAAAAAAGAACAGAAAAAACAAATTTTTTGTAAGAAATAGGCATAGTCAAGCAAAATAAATTTCCTCAATGGTAATATACAAAAATATATACATACATACGCACACACACACACACACATATATATATATATATATATATACATATATATATATACATACACACATACATAATTATTTTGTATCATTCTAAATTCGGCATCTCTTTATCATGGAGAATTTGTTTCATGTTCTGGAATGCCTAATCATGTCCTCTGGAATCATGAGCAGTCATTGTACTGATCATAGTTCTTAAGAGTTTTTAAAGCTGTTTGTTTCTACAGTGTTATTACTGTGTAAACTGTACTTCCAGTTCTGCTCATTTAATTCTTTACCAGCTTACAAACATCCTCCACATGGCTCAGTTTTATAATATTGATGTTATGGTATGAATTGTTCTCCTGCTCACTTCACTCTGCAGCAGTTCATGCTAGTTTTTTGTGTAGCTCTCAGAAACCATGTATTTCCTTATTCCTTACAGCACAATCACACTCTGTATTTAGAGATCACAACTTATTCAGTCATTCTTCAACTGACAGAAATCTTCTTAGCTTCCATTTTTTCTCACCACCACAAAAAAAAGCTGTAATATTTTTGTACATACAGAATCTTTTCCCCTTTCTTTGATTTCTCTGATATAGCCCAAGACAAGAGTTCATTAGTTTTGCAGAGTATCGTATCACACTGGTGATTCACACTGAGCTTGAAACCTACTAAAACCCCATCTTATTTTCACATGAACTGCTGCCTGGCCAACCTTCTTCATCATCGTACTTGTGATTTTTTTTTAAATTCAAGTATAAGACTAACATGGATTTCTCAAATTTCCCCTTATTAGACCTGGCCCCACAATAAACAGTTAGGCATCTTTCTTCTCTTTTCCCTGTGTTGCACTCTCCTAATACAGAACTCCCTTCTGCCTCTTCCCATGCTTTTTTTAAACTTTTGCAGTGAAGACCTTCTCTGAGTTTTGAAGCGGATGCTTTGTTACTAGTGTAGAAGGCATTTCTCTCTCTTACCATCTTGGTGGCTTGATGTTTAAGCAATGAAAAAAATGTCTGACATTTATAAAAAGTTTTAAGGTTTACAAATATGATTTCATTTGATCCTCACAACAGCACTGTGGCATAGGTAGTGTAAATATTAGTCTAGTCATTTCAAAGATAAGAAAACTCGAAGAGATTAGATGGCCCCCAACTTCACACGGTAAGTGGCAGAGCCAGAATTCAAACCTAGGTCTCCTGATTCTAAGTCTTGTTTTCTTTTCATTGTACTATGCTTTATAACACAACAAATTCTCATACATACATATAATGCAAAATAACATGTACATTAGAGAGGTTCCAAGCAAAGTGCTATATAGGAGGCATGGGGAAACGAAAGCAATATAGGATCATAGGATGTAGGCCTAATGGGGGAAACGAAAGCAATATAGGATCATAGGATGTAGGCCTAATGGGGGAAACGAAAGCAATATAGGATCATAGGATGTATGCCTAAGAGGAACTTGAAAGATCATCTAATCCCTCTTACTTTCTAGATGAGGAAATAGGCTGGAAGGATTAAGCATGTTGAGATAATATCAGAAACTCAGGCACACCAGAATTTTCAATGGATTAGGCAAAGGGAATTGATAAGCAGCATTAACTTTTCCTGGTCAAGAAGCAAGACTGATCTTATCACAGATCTTATCATAGATAAATGGCATTCACCAATCATCTGGAAACTCTACTTTTGATGAGTTGGATCAGTAAAGATAGCTGGCTCTGATGATGCTAAATTAGGTAAATAGGATTAGAGAGAGAGAAGGAAACACAGTTCTGTAGGTGTGGTAAGTGGAGAAAGGGAATCTTAGAACCTTGCAAAATGAGGGGCTTTCCACATGCAGGAAGGTTTGTGCATAAGCTAATGCTTAATTATGAAGGCTCAGGAGAGCAACGGTTAAATGATGGGATGAATGAACATGTCACAGGGCAAGGAAAATGATGAGGATATACTTGTTTGTGGTTTGGAATAGTGTTCAATGTCATCTACATCCTTACAGAGATGACTAATGTTGAGCTGGGCATGGCCTTTGTGTCACCTCATTCTGTCAATGGGCAATAAAATGAATGGTAAATGAAGCTGTATCAAATGCTTGCATTGTGAAGGATCCAAGTTATTCTGAATTCTTGCCCCTGATCCTCCTCCAAGAGAAGGATCTAATAAAGTGATTTGTCCAAAGGTAAATAGTAAATCGATAGTAAATATGAGAATCGAGGTGGGATCAAGAGAAGCTTCATAAAGGAAGGATGATTTATGTGTAGCTTTAAATGATGAGTAAGGAATTTAGCATGTGTGTGTGTGTATGTGTATGTATATATGTATGTATGTGTGTGTGTGTGTGTGAGAAAGAAAGAGAGAGAGAGAGAGAGACAGACAGACTGACAGATAGACAGACACAGACAGAGACACAGACAGAGAGACGGTAGGTCATTCTAGCATAGGGAATAATGTTAATAAAAGCATGGGAGGTAGGAAGGCATAAAGAATGGAAAGTAGTTACTTTTGGATGTAGCCTAACATAAGTAGATAAAGTTATTAAGGCAGATTAGGTCTATAACATGGAACGGTTTTTAAACTGCCAAGTAAAGTTAAAGCAAAGGAACTTTAGTAGTGAACATGAGTCAGTCAACAAGCATTAAGTTCCTACTATGTGCCAGGCCCTGTGCTAAGAGTTAGAGATACCAAAAAAAAAAGGAAAAGACAGTCTTTGTTCCCAAGAAACTCACAGTCTAATGAGAGATAAAACATGTAAACAATTCTGTATACATAAGAAATAAACACACACACATACACACGATAAACTGGAAAAAATCAATAGAAGGAAGGCACTAGCACGAAGGGGATCAGGATAGGTTTCTTACAGAAAGTAGGATTTTAGCTGACACTTGAAAAAAGCCAGGGAAGTTAGAAGGTGGAGATAAGGAGAAAAAGAGTTCTAGGCATGTGGGACAGAAAGCAAAAAGTCCCAGAATTGGGATATTGATTATCTGGTTTGAAGAAAAGCAAGGAGGCTAGGGTCACTGGATTGCAGAATATGGGGGTGGGATTAAGGAGTAAGAAGACTGGAAGGGGAGGAAGGGACAAGGTTATGGAGGGAGTTAAAAGCAAAACAGGGTATTACATTTGATCCTGGAGGCAAAAGGGAGCCATTGGAGTTGCCTGAATGGAGGAAGAGGTGACATGGTCAATCTTTCATCTTAGGAAGATGAACAGGACAGGTAGATGAGTGGAGGATGGACTGGAAACAGGAGAGACTTGAGGCAGGGAAAATGAGTAGGTTATTGCAATAGTTCAGATAGAGAAGCGGTGGTGCTGTTGGTAGAGGATCTGAACTGTTGAGGTGGCAGTGTCAGAGGAGAGAAGATGTGAAGGTAGAAATGACAGGTCTTGGCAACTGACTGGATATGGAGGTGGGAGAAATGAGAGAGTGAGAAGGCAGATTGTGAGCCTGAGTCACTGAAAGGTCGGTAGCACTTTCCATAGTAATAGGTAAGTTAGGAGAGGGGAGGGTTTTGGGGAAAGACAATGAATTCACTTTTTGATATGTTAAGCTTAAGATTTTATAAGACATGCAGTTTAAAATGTCCAGCGAGCAGTTGGAGATGCTAGAGAATAGGTCAGGGGAGAGGCTGCTGTTTAATTGCATCCAACTTTTTGTGATCTCATGGACAAATCCAGGACATCATCTTGGCAAAGATATTGGAGTAGTTTACCATTTCCTTCTCCAGCGTGCCCCATTTTAAAGTCAACGAGCTAAGATAAATAGAGGTCAAGTGACTTTCCCAGGATCACACAACTAGTGTCTGAGGCTGGATGTGAACTCAGATCTCCCTGACTCCAAGCCTGCTGCTCTTTCCACCATACCATTTAACTGTCCCTGGGGGGTGATGAGAGGGGGAGGTTAGGGCCAGGAAAATAAATCTGAGAATTATCTGCACAGAGATGATAACTGAACCCACAGGAGCTGATAAGATCACCAAGTGAAATAGTATAGAGGGAGAAGGGGACCCAGAACAAGGCCTACCCCTTACCTCCAATCCTCATTTAGCAGGTGTGATGTGGATGAATATCCAGACAAGAAGACAGAGTAGGAGGAGAAGCTGGAGAAAGCAACATCAAGAAAACCTAGAGAGAACAGAGCATCAAGGAGGTGACTGACAATGTGAAAGGCTACAGAAAGGGCAGGAAGAATGAAGATGGAGAAAGGACCATCAGATTTTGAAGGAGATCATTGGTAGCTTTGGAGGGAGCAGCTCCAGTTCCTTGATGAGGTCAGAAGTTGGACTGCAGAGAGTGGTCAAAAAACATTCATTAAGCACCTAATACTGCACTAGGCACTGAGGAAACAAATATCAAAAAACAAGATAGTGCCTCCCCTCAAGGAGCTTATATTCTAATGGAGAAAGACAACAGACAAAAGGACACTGAAAGGTGGGATAAGGTACCCAGAACAGGGGCACGATGAAGTCTCAGGAGCACAGCTGGTAGGGAAGGAAGTGCTAAGAAAGGACTGACAGGAAAGGCATTAATCGCCAAAAGCCTTACCCGAGAGTTTAGCTAGAAAAGGGAGAAGTGTAAGATGATACTTGGCAGGAACAAATAAATCAAGTGATGATTTTCTGAGGAAGACAGAAAAATGGTCATGGTTGTTGGCCAGTAGATAGGGGGAAATTAAAGATAAGTGAGAGAACTGGGAAGATGGAAGGGGTAATCTCCTGGAAAAGTTGGAACTGAACAAGATCACTTGAGCATGGAGAGGGGTTAGCCCTGCCAAGGAGAAGGGCCACCTCTTCTAGTGATACAGGGGTGAAGGAGATATACAGTAACAGCCAGAGTGGCAATATGACCGGACTCCAAGAAACAATGTAAACTACCTTGAGTAAATGTAGAAAGCAAAAGAAGCTCCAACTAACCCACAGGAAAACTTGCATGTGAGCCTGGGCCATGCCAGGCACAATGCCTTTTTTTGTTCTGTTTCTATATAAGAGCTGGGCTGACCTAGGATTGGTGCAAGAATCCAGGATGTTACTTTGTCCTGTTGCTGCCCAGGATGACTAAGCCTAATAAAATCTATTAATAATCAAGCTGGTATATATGATTCAAGACAATCCCAAAGGACTAATGATGAAGCATACTATCTGCCTCCAGAGAAAGAACTGATACTGCCTGAATACAGACTGAAGCAGGCTATTTTTTACTTTCTTTTTTTTGTTCAAGGCTTCTTGCACAAAATAACTAATAAAGAAATGTTTTACATGATTGCACATACATGTACGTGTGTGTGTGTGTGTACACATAAACTATATTAGATTGCTTACTATCTCAGGAAGGGGAAAGGGAACAGAAGGATGGAGGGATAGAATTTGGAACTCAAAACTTTTAAAAAAATGTTGAAAACTATTTTGACATGTAATTGGGGGAAAATAAAATACATTAAAAATAATTCTAAAAAATCAAGCTGGGTCTCTCTTTCTTCAGTGTCTCTGTATGTTCTACCAACCTATGCCATAACTAGGGCAGGAAGAACTGCTCCCTTACAGGAGGAGAATGTGGCAGAAGACATTTTCACCATGTAAAATTAGGAGGAGTGGAAAAGAGGACACTCTCAGCAAATGGCCTTGATATGAAGGGATTTTTTCAGCTGAGAGGCAGGTGAGTCATGGGAGGTGTGAGGAGGGATGAAACATTTTGGAAGAGATGCAGCAGTGAGTAAGACAGTGAATCAATTAGGGTGGTTTAAAAGGATTTCCCTGCCACAGTGAATGCCCAGTTGAGACTACGAAACATAAATTTGCAGAGAACTCAGTCAACACAGTTTTGTGATTTTCTTCGACTGTTCATCAGAGCATTTTAACTGGAGGAGTGAGTGATATGGCCAGATCTTTGATAAGAAAGACAGATCTTGCAGCAGTATAAAGGATGGATGTAGAAGGAGGGTGGGTGGAAACGTAATAGTTCAGGTGGGTAACAATGAGGACTTATATCAGGTGACAGCTAAGGTAACAGACAGGACGAAGCAGATAGAGTGAAGCCAAGTTCATAAGTATTTATTATTTACTACATACATGTAAGCCATAACTTGGAGGAGCATCCATTTTAATAGGGGAATAGAATACATAGAAGGGACCTGAAAGGAGGGTGGATGGAAGCGTTATCTAAATATGGGCATAGTGGTGAGGTCAAGTCAGTAGAGAAATGATGGCTGGCTGGCCTAGCCTTTCTTCAAAATGGAGGCTGCAAGAGGAACTCACTGGTGTGAGAAGGGAACTATGGGAATAAACAAAGGCAAAATCCAGAGAGTCAGAAGTAGAGGTGGGATAGGAATCTTTGGGAAAGAGTGTCTGCTCTCGGTATACTCTCTCCTATAGACATCTCAAACCCTTCATTCAGCTTGAATATCACTTCTATACTTAACAGAAACACACTCTCTCTCTCTCATACACACACATACACACACACACACACACACACTCCCTGAAATTGCCCATTCAAATCCCCTTTTTATTATCCCTTCATGTCTATGGGACAACTACACCTGGATGTTCCTCCATAACAAATTCAACATTTCAAAAACTAAGATGTGGGGGTAGAAGTAACAGGACTATAGATTATCAATGGATACAAGAAGTTAAGAATGGAGAACAGTTCATATCAAGGTTTTGAAAACTGGAAACACAGTGAATGGTGGCAACACCAACTGAAAGAGTGAGTCAGAAGAGGGTACGGGGCTGGGGAATAAGTTTTGGGAGAGATGAGTTCCATTTCTGATATGCTCAATTTGTTTTGGAGGGACATCTGTGTGTAGCTGTCCAAGTGTAGGCAGGTAGAGATGTGGAAGGACAGTTCAGGCTAGAGATACTTAGGAGTCCGCTGTACCAAAGTGACATTCAAGCTGTGGGAACAGTTGAGAAACCTATGATAGAAGGTGAAGAGTAAAGACTCTCAAAGGATAACACATCACTGCTATTAGACTCTCTTTCCCTTTTGCTCCTGGATGTGACAGACAACCAAACCACCAGGTGATTACACAGGATACTGGCTGGTGGACATGTTGGAACACCTGGATTTGTAGCTGTCGCTGGTAAGCTTCCTCCCATGAAGGACACTATGCAAAGTTACACTTATGGGAGCTGACAATCCATGACCAGTCCTCAGATGATACATTTGATTTTTTTGTGTAGTTTTTTCTGAATCCCCTGTGAAGCAAACAGCATCACAGGCGAAACAAGATCACTATCCTGCTGAAAATGTTTAGCTTCTCCTCTAAGATTCCTGGAACACTTGGTAACTCTCCTTAGCTCCCGATCTGTATTATATTTGTTTATGTATCTAGTTATCCCTTCCACATCGTGACTTTCTCAATCATGGGTTTGATATATCATGGACTGGCATGAGAAATTAAATGGGAATTTTGTAGAAGCTATAGATGACATGTGAAGGCCAAAAGACACAAAGCCTATGACCAAATACTTAACCCAAATTTTATAATAAGATACTGTAAATAACCCATAAAAGGAAAAAAAACAAAACAAATATCTTCTCTGGTATAAAAGGAGAGCCAAAAAATTTTACGTGGATTTTCCAGATTGCAGGGACACTGTACTCCTAATCTACACAATGTGGAAGGGGAACTGTATGGCATATCCTCCCTCTCCCCACACACCAGTAATAAAAGAGTTTATCTCTGAATCCCCAAGGACTAGCATTATCCCTTTCATGTAACACAGACCTATTAAATGTTTGTTGCACTGATTCAAAACAAGAGAGGATGGCCCTGGAAAAAGGTCATGTCTGCTTTCACCTTGAATGTACCCCAACTATAATGGCTCCCTGTTAGCTCTAGGATAAAATATAATACCTTATCATGATAATATGCATATTGTAATATTGTTTTATTTGATCCTGTAGGTAATAGGGAGCCACTACAGAGGAGGTGCAACTACAGGGGCTCTCCAGCCCCTCTCCTGGTCCCTCCCTGAATTGTGTTGTTGGCGTGGTTAAGTTGTTCAGCCGTATCTGATTCTTTGTGACCCCCACTGATCATAATGTCCATGGGATTTTCTTGGCAAAGATACTAGAGTGGTTTGCCCTTTTCTTCTCCAGTGGATTAAGGCAACCAGGGTTAAGTGACTTCCCCAGGGTCACACAGCTAATAAGTTTCTGAGATCATATGTGAACTCAGGTCTTCCTGACTCCAGGCTCAGAGCTCTATCTACTGAGCCAGGGGGAAGAATCTACGGCCTTGAGGTCACTGAGCGATCTACCTGTCTCCAAGGCAAATAGAGGTTAGTAAGTGTCTGATAGTAAGTGTCTAATAGTAAGTGTCTGAAGCCAGATTTGAATTCAGATTTTCCTGACTCCAGACCTAGTGCTCTATCCACTGAGCCATCAAGTGGCCTTCACTTCCCTACATGTCTAAGCTAATCACAGTTCTATCCCTCCACACATTCTGTGATCCAGCAACACTGACCTCTTGCCTGTTCCTCACATGACACTTTCTCCTGTCTCTGTGCACATTCATTGGTTGTCCTTTAGTCTAGAATATTCCTTCTCCTCATCTCTATCTCATGACTTCCTTGATTACTGTCAAATTTCATTTAAAATCCCACTGCCTGCAGGAAGATGTTCTTGAGGTGCCAAGAACCCCTCCACCCAGAGCCTTCCCACTAAGATTATCTCCAGTATATTATACACACACACATATATACATGTGTGTGTATCTATCTATCTATATCATGTCTATACAGATAATTGCATGCTGTCTCTCTCATTAGATTATAAGTTCCTCAAGAGCAGGTTTGTTTGTTTGCTTGTTTTTGTATCCCTTTACCATCTCCTGGACTTAGCACAGTGTCTGGCACACAGTAAATACTTAATAAATACTTATTGATTTGATTGGATTTATTGTGCAAAAGCAGAAGTAGAAATAAGACATAGCACTGAGAGATAGGGGTTGTTCTTTTGGGAGTGAAGGCTTATGGTTTACGACAAATCTAAGAAAAACTGTTCCATATGGTGATGACTGTTTTTACTGCTGCTCAGAAGACCTTTGCTTTGACCTGGTGAGTTTGATGTACTGTCCAAAGGGCATATTAGCTTTCTAGATTGGGCTTTCTACCTCTAAAAAAAATCAGTCTGCCTTTAAAGAGGGTTTAGATTCTACCCACGTTTCCTCCTATCTACTCCACAGGCCAAGAGCCTGAGTTATATGGGGATGACCGAGTCAGATAGTGACACCAGATAAGGAACAAAAACATTATGGAGGTGCTGGGAAAGCCAGTGCGCTTACAATAAAAAGGAATTTATTTTAAGGTACTTTCATCATATATCAGCAAAATTGTTGATATTTTAAAGACTCTTAAGAGAAAGACTACAAAAGAAGTATTTGAAGCACTCTAAAAATCTACTTTTGCTAATGCAAATGATAGGTTAAGTAAGCAGTAGCCATGTAATTTAAAATCTATTATAATGGTCTGTATTTTCCTAACTGGTCCTGAAAATATGAAACATCTATTACGCAAATATTACACCCTTAAATTAATCACCATTTTTAGTTGATGAGCCTGATCCACAGTTTACATAACCCCTTCCACTGCCAATACCCATTAGTAATCAGAAAGGTTTGAAACTACAAATGAACCTGTCAATCACTTGGCCTCTCTATAAAGCACTCTGGGTACAGCGTGGCCAAGATGTCTCAGGAATATTTACTAATGCACCCTGTCTATGCAGATAACAAGACAGCGAAATTGCTGGCTGTACTCGAATTCTCATGCTTCAGTTGCAGGCAGCAGCAGCAAATTCATCTTTAAATGCTGATTTGTCCAACACTGACCTTTTTAGTATGTAAATAGGTTATCTCTCTTGGTGTAGTTCAACTAACAGAATGCAAGAGGCTGCAGATTCTGAAGGAAAACTTCTATTTCTTTTCAAGACCCAGGATGTTTACAAATGTGAGTGCTCACTAATGAAGCTGTCAGACTGGGCCATGGGTATGTATAAAACACTTATTTCCACCCTACCCCAGGGTTAACCTGCAAAAGAGGGTAACCATGCAGGGTTATGGCTAAGGAGTCACATACTGCAAGACATTAAGCCCAGGATAAAGCATAGCTTTAGAATGGAAAAAACAATAAAACAAAACAAAATACAGTCTGTCAGTCAATTGCCTGTTCCTGCATAAATAATGGGGGTTTTTAAAAAGGAAATAGTGCTTTTTTTTCCTTCACATCTCCCTCCCCAACTCTTAGAAACCCACATTGACCATGTAAAGGCTTAAACTTCTTAGGAATGTTAGAATCCAAGATACTGGATGTAAGCTCCTATAGGCATAAAGTTATTCAGAGGTCAATGTTATGGGAGTATGTATAAGTGATCACAGGCATAGTGCCTGGCAGGACCTGCATTTCACTAACAGCCAAGTGGTCAGACCTTGCCAAATTATTGTGAGATTCAGAAGAGCTGTGAATACAAGGAAGGTTGAAGGTGCAGATTAAAATGTATTAAAAAAAAATAAAATAAAACACTGTGTTCCCAAATGAACAACTCTCCCAAGCCATGGCTTTTTTGAGAGCCAATGTACTGCTTTGGGTTATGTAGCATATATTCAGAAATATATTCCTATCACCAAATGGACAGAATTAGGTCTTTTCACATAAGTGTATGGAAATGCATCCATTAATCTGGTTACCTAAGATTTCAGGATAGGCACTTAAGCTAATCCTAGTAGTAAAAAGACCCTTTTATAGTCTATAGTTCTTGCCTCATTCTAATTTTGTTTTAGCTGGCATCCATACTGTTTATGCCATGCTAATGTGTTGATCAAGAGAAAGTCCCCTACTCAATCAAATTATTTTTTTGAAGGAAGTATAATCTCGATTTCTCAAAGGCTGAAAAAAGTTTCCTAATCATATGGGAGTACACAAGATCTATGGTGAAGAGACTCTCATTTGCTGTAGCGACAATACTGTGGGTGGTAGGGAGAAAATAATACTAATAAAAGAAAAGAGGTTTTATTTGTCCCCTAAAAAGACATGCCCTGAGCTGGGGGTGTGGGGTGGAGGAAAGAAAAGGTCAAAATCAGTTATATCTTCTAACAGAGCAACATATTATAAGCTAAATCAGTTTCAATGTCAGAGACTGAAAGTTTGAAAGTTGTATTTTATGTACATATGACACATTTATAGGCCACAGGTCCATTTTACAGGAGCATAGTTTCATACATTTAGAACTGGAAGGGATGTTAGAGACCAGCTAATATGATTCTTTCATTTACAGATGAGGAAACTGAGATTCAGCCTCATCTTATATAACTAGGGAGGAATCTTGTTTCCATTGTGTTTATTTTTTCTTGGTGAAAGACCAGTAGACTGTGTTATGGACTCCAGTTGCTGGTATTCCCATTCAGGTTCAGTATGGTCCAGTCAAACAGACCTTTGATTGCCCTTCATACAGGATTCTCCATTTCCTGTCTTTGCCTGTTCACTTGCTGGGACTGGGTCCCTTTTATCATCTCCCTATCAGTTAGAATCCCCAGTGTCTTTCACCTCCTCTATGAAGCATTTCTTGAATCTTCCTAGCTATTAATGTCCTTAACCCTTTAAATCATCCTGTATTTGCTCTCTATATATCATGCATCTATTTGTATATGTTATCTCCCCCCTCCCAAAGTATGTAATCTTCCTTCTTCACTTCTGTTTTTGGATTTCTATGGTTCAGTACTGCCTGGCACATTGCTTGTTGATTAATTGGTTGGATTGGTTCTCGAGTTCACACAGAGAGCTGGGAAACCTGATTCCAAACAAGTTCTTTTTCTCTTACTCTACACTACCTTTAGAGGGATGCACGTATCACACCCCAAAACAAGTTCCTGAGGCAAGAGTTTAAAACAACCAACTTGGAAGTTTCTCAGTTAAACTGTAAACTCCATGAGGTTATGAACCAATTATATCTTCCATGGTGCTGCTCTTAGCTCCACATGCCCTAGAATAATAAAAATATATCGATAATAACATAGTGCTCAAAATTTGTAAAGCACTTTAACATGTTCTCTCATTTTTTTTTTTTATCACATCAACTCTGTGGGTATTATTATCCTTATTTTGCAAATGGAGAAACTAAAGATCCATGCTTGCCCCTGGTCACCCAACACAAAGTGGTTGGGCCTAGAGTTGGGAAGACATGGGTTAAAAGTTGCCCCCAGGCACTTCCTATCTGTGTGACCCTGGGCAAGTCACTTGATTTCTGTCTGCTTCAGTTTCCTAAGAATCAAATGACATAATATTTGTAAAGTGCTTTGCAAGCCTTAAAGTACTATAAAAATGCAAGTTATTGTGATGATGATGTGTAAGACATCAATGATTAAATGTAAGAGGTCAAACCTGACTGTGTCTCTCAATACCAAGTCCAGCCTGCTTTCCACCATACCATGAATGCTGTGCATTAGGGTCTCATTACAGACACCACTGATGGACGGATAACAGAAAGACAGGTGCCCATGTGTGGCTATGGATAGTGCTGTCAGCACCCAGTTTTACCAAACCAAGAAGCTTGGACTGAAGCACACTAAAGCATGGAAGAAGGCACCATGTTAGAAACAGCTCTCAGCCATGTAATGAGAGGGATAATTTTAACGAGAGCACAAT
Source organism: Notamacropus eugenii (assembly GCF_028372415.1). NCBI lineage: Eukaryota > Metazoa > Chordata > Mammalia > Diprotodontia > Macropodidae > Notamacropus > Notamacropus eugenii. The sequence continues at coordinate 237,657,861 of NC_092875.1, read as the reverse complement.
TAGGTACTTCATCTTCAAGGTTACAGACCCTTCAGAAAACAGCCAAGAACAATTTAGTACTTTAGAAATCTCTCTCTTTTTGAGAGGGCTGATTGTTTTAATTAACAAAAATGTTCTTTGTATCAGTGGGAAAAATAATCATGAAACATGTATTTAAGCCAGATTTTGCTTCTTCTACCAGCATGTAAGAAGACAAGGAATAAAGACATCTTCATCTCTACACTAGCTCCTTTCATGTCTCTCCCCCTAAAAAAAAGTCCCCAAAACAAAACCAGGCACAGTTATACAAAATCAGCTGAAAACAATTTGAGAATTCATGTGGTTGGGAGAATTCCCCTCCCCCCCCCAACACTAGGGATTTTTTCATAGCCATCTTGCCTTTGTTTAGTATAATTAAGTTTTTAATGATTTCTGTCAAGGTGCCCAGAGGCTTCTGGGCAGGGGGACCTATCAAGTTTCTATTGCCAGTATGGCTAGGCCTTTGCAAAAATACATGGCCTCAGATTTGCTGACAAAACTCCAAAGGGCTCTGAATTGGTCAGAGCACAAAGAACCTTAGTCATATACCGCACATCTCAACAGAGACACTCAGAATGTTGTGGGGAGGGTGGGAAAGAGTTATCTTCAAACACATTTTGAAGTCATTACCTTTCTTGCTGAGCCAATTACATGTTGAAATCTGCCTGTGGGTCCCTGATGAGACGGAAAAATAATTAATCAAGTTTCAATTGCAAGTGAGGTTACAAAGGTCCAAAGGCAAAAAGTTGGCTCTCCTTAATGGTGAAAGTAATATAACCTAGCTAAAGGGGTCTCTTCTCAATTGTAAAACAAAATTGTCAAAAAAAAAAATGATCATAGGGAGTAGGGGAACAAGTAAACCAGCCAATCCAAAATCCTTCTCTTTGGATTTCTCTCCTATTGCCCAATTTCAGTGTACAAAAATTCCTTAGAGATTCTTTAATACCAAATACAATTGTTTGCTATGAGGCACCTTTGAAATCATATGGGTGGCATGTCAAGGACTTCATGTACTTTCAAACACATCAAAAAAAGAGATATTTCCTGCAATATAAATAACATCTTTTCCCCTTGCCTCCTTCTTCTCTGTAAGAGAGGGAAATAATAAAAATGACAGCAGTATCTCTCATTTAACCCTACTCATTCTCTCCACTCACACATTTATGGCTTCAGTTCAGGCCCTCATCAGGGCCTAGAGTCTCTCCCCTAGAATACTGCCATGGACTTCAAGTTGTTCTTCCTCTCTCAAATCTTTCCCTACCCAGTCCATTATCCACACAGTTGCCAAAAGCATTTTTCTTAAATTTCAATCTGACCACCTCACTCACTTACTCCATCAACTCCAGTGATTCCTTATTGCCCTAAGGATAAAACAGAAACTGCTCCGTTTAGTTTTTAAAGACCTTATAACTTGGTTCCAACCAACCTTTTCTAGCACCACTGGACATCCCTCCCCCATGGCAGTCTGTAATCCAGCCATATTGGTCTTCTCTGTTTCTCACACACCAAGTCCTCATTTCTGGTCTCCATATCTTTTCACTGATTGCCCTCCATGCTTTCTATTCTTGGAATGTGCTTCCTCCTTCACCTTTGCCTCATAGAATCCCTCCTCTTCCTTCAAGATGCAGTCCAAACACCATTCTCTACGTGGAACTTTTCCTGACAACTCCCACCACTCTGGTGCTAGGGCACTCCTGTTCAGGATACCTTGAACTTAACTTTAAATTTATTTCGCATACATCTGTCTATATACTTTTTTTTTTTTTAATTTTTTAATTTTTTTAATGTTTAACAATCACTGCCATACAATTGCGATTTTATCCCTCCCCACCCACCCCCCACTACCTCCCTCCCTCCCCACGACTGCATACAATTCTGTATAGATTCTACATATACTTTCCTATTGAGTATATTTTCACTATAGTCATGCTATGTAGTCAGACTAAGATAAATGAAAGAATCCGTATAACAAATCAGAACATGATACACAAACAGATACACATACACAAACATGATCTGCTACATTATGTGAGTGACTTCCATATTTCTCTCTCTGAGTGTGGAAGGCATTTTGCCTTGAGGTCCTCCATTGGGATTTTTTTTTTTTCAGAAGTTCTTGTGTTATTACAAAAATCTAAGTCTACCAGAAAAAACTCTCACACACTGTGGTTGTTGCTGTGCATAAAGTTCTCCTGGTTCTGCTCCTTTCACTCAGCATCAGGTCATATAAGTCCTTCCAGGCCTCTCTGAAGTCTTCTTGTTCATCATTTCTTATGGCACAATAGTACTCCATTACATTCATATACCATAATTTATTCAGCCATTCCCCAATTGATGGACATCCCCTTGACTTCCAGTTTTTGGCAACTACATAGAGTGCTGCTATAAATATTTTTGTACATGTGGGACCCTTTCCCATTTTTACGATCTCTTGGGGATATAGTCCTAGTAGCGATATTGCTGGGTCAAAGGGTATGCACATTTTTGTAGCCCTTTGGGCATAGTTCCAAATTGCTCTCCAGAATGGTTGGATGCGCTCGCAGCTCCACCAACAATGAATTAGTGTTCCAACTTTCCCACATCCTCTCCAGCATTTATCATTTTCTTGTTCTGTCATGTTTGCCAATCTTATAGGTGTGATGTGGTACCTCAGAGTTGTTTTGATTTGCATCTCTCTAACCAATAGTGATTTAGAGCATTTTTTCATATGATTATAGATAGCTTTAATTTCTTCCTCTGAAAATTGCCTGTTCATATCCTTTGACCATTTATCAATTGGGGAATGACTTGTATGATTATACATTTGGGTCAGTTCTCTATATATTCTAGAAATGAGGCCTTTATCCCCGTGTCTATATACTTCTTGTCTCCCCTGTTGGAATGTCATCTTGTGAATAAGGACTGTTTTCATTTTTTTGTACCAGTATTCTTATCACCTAGCAAAGTGCATGGCACACAGTAAGCACTTAATACATGCTTGCTGATTGATTGTTCACAGGGTTATAAAGTTAGAACTGGAAGGGACCTTAAACTTGCTGTAATCTAGTCTTTTATTTTACAGATGAAGATACTAAAGGTTCAAGATGGAAAAATGGTAAATACTATGATAAACTCCACCTCTGTTCACCTGGGGACAGCCCTGCTACCACCCTGGTTTCCATGTTTTCCAAATAAATTCACAGTTTTTTGGCTTCTTTCAATTCCTCCTGGTGTCCATCACTCTCCTGGGTTCTTCTCCTATGTTTCCCTTCAAACAAAGAGGAAATGACAGGCACAAGGGAGGTATCCAGTATATTGGAGGATCTTTGTCTGCTTCCCTTTATGAGTCTGTTTTCCTCAGCTTAGAAATCTGAGCTCCTCCAGAGCAATAATTTATTTTTCTATGTTGAATGCTCGGCACATCATGGACACTTCCTAAATGCCAAGTAATACCATTACCAAAATACAGTGCACCATTTGTTTGCTATGCTCACCCAGCATCTATTTTCTCACATTTATTTTGCATTCATACATTTATATCTGCCGAGTGCTTTATAATCATAGCTATTAGTCATTCCTCACAACAAGCCTTTCTCCTCTCAGTCCCTTTTATTCAAATGGGGGAAATGAAAACACAGAGAAGCAGGAGATTTGTCCAAGTCTATCCAGTGAACCAGTACAAGGCAGAAGAAAAAAAATGAGAACTCTGCTTTGTTGGTTGATTGCTTGGCCAACTGTCTCTGTCTCAAGTCAAGTTGTGCATTCCTTTATGCAGGAAAAAGCCAGGGAACTGGGCAAGCAGTAGCAACATTCTGGTTTACCTACCCTCCCTAGGAGCTCCAGGAGAGCTGGCAGGGAAGAAAACTGGCTGTTATTATTCCTGGGAAAGATATTCATGTAATAGTTCTTGTTTTCTAAATGCTATCTCCCTGGGGAAGAAGCCCAGTGCCCACTCCATTTTAAATGACAAATAAGTCATGTACTCAAACTGCAGTGAGCAGACTAGAATCAGAGGGAGTGTAAGAAGTCAAGGTATTGGTTCATTGAAGGTAGAGATTGGTTCATTTTTTTCTTTGTTTTCTTAGCGCTTGGATCGTGTTGTTGTTCAGTTGTTTTAGTTGTGTCACTCTTTGTGATGCCATTCGGGGTTTTCTTGGCAAAGATACTGAAATGGTTTGCCATTCCCTTCTCCATTTTAGAGATGAGGAAACTGAGGCAAACAGGGTTAAGCAACTTGCCTGGGGCTCACACAGCTATAAAATAGCTGCTGTGAGAATTGAACTCTGGTCTTTTCTGACTCCATGTTCTACCTGCTACCTTCTATTCTCCAACTACCGTATATATTTTACCCAGCCGTCTCTAGGAATGCTGTGATTTTAGAAGTCTGGTGAAAATTTAAAGGAACCAGCTGATAGAGAAAAGCAAGGTCAAATGGCATCTATTTATCTGGCTGGACCTTTCTCTCACTCTCCTTCATCAAGTTCACTCCAGAGCTCTGTCCAGGGTCCTTTCTCTTCTCTCTCTACACGTGCTCAGCCAGTTCTTCAGCTACTACAGATTTAACTCTACTGAATGCAGATGACTTCCTGATCTACAAAACTAGACCTCTTCTCTCTTCGAAGTTCCAGTCCTCTATTTCCAATTGCTGGGGCATTCAGGTGGTACAACAGGTAGAGTTCCAGGTATAGTTGGGAAGATCCTTCTTCCTGAGTTCAAATCCAGCCCCAGATACTTACTATCTGCAAGTCACTTAACCTCTGTTTTCCTTAATCCACTGGAGAAGGAAATAGCAAACCACTCCAGTATCTGTGCCAAGAAAACCCCATGGACATTGTGGACAAGACTGAACGACATATTTTATATTTACTTCTCTGTGGACTATTCACTTTCCCTCACCAACAGAATATAAACTCCTTGAAGCCAGGTCCTACATCAAGAGGGAACGAAATCATAGCTGTACCCACTATCCCTATCCCAAGTGCCCAGCGCAGTATTTGGTACATAGTACAATGTAAGGTCCTGGAGAACAGGGACTGTTTCACTGTGTCCCTGAAGCCAATAACTGCTCACTGAATAAAACTGGATTGAATGTTCTAAGGCTCTAGCTTTACATGATACAATGTACTAGGCAGTGCAAAGTATTTTGCATATTTTTGAATTTCTAAGATTTCTAATGACACTGCAGACACCACTTGGAATCAGAACTCCTATTTGCAAGTTACCTCTCCTGAACCTAATTAATTCATGAATTACTAACAGATTTTGATGAGTGGTTGTGGTAAGCTAAGTAGAGCAAATGACTTAGTCACATGATACTATCTGAGTTTTAGGATCAGATAGAAACTCCTGTTTAACATACAACTCTGGCCCAACCTACATTTCCAGTATCTAATGTCTAGTCAAACTGGTCTTTTTTCCAATCTCCTATCTCTGTGCAAAGGTTCAGGCTATTTTCACAAAGCCTTGAATCCACTCCATTCTCACCTCCAAATTCCTTCTTCAAACCCCTTGCTTTTCTTCAAGTCTCTGCACATATTCCACCTTCTACATGAAGTATTATCATCTGACGCCTACCCCACCAGCTACTGGGACCCCCTCCCCCACCTGCCCCCCATAAAATGTAAAGTCCCTGAGGGTAGGAATTGTTTTTCATTCGTTTTTGCATCCTATGGGTCTAGCACAGATCTGGCACATAGCATATGCGTATTGACTGCATTGCGCTGGCAAAAAGCAGTGAGTCTCTATTATGCAGTCTGTGATGTCTCAATAGCACTCTTCATTGGACGAGATCTGAGGTTGTTTTTGAACCTGAGAGTTTCCATTTGGGAGTCAAACACTCCTCACTAGAACTAGGCAGCAAGCAACAATTGACTCTAAATCAGTTATCATCCTCTCAACCAAAGACTTGTGCACAACATAGTTTTGGTTCCCTAAAGAAGAATTACCTTGTGCTATAAGATCTGCTCCACACAGTAGGGGATGCCATTAATTACCCTTTTTTTGATTGAATACTGCAACAGTTACCCAGCATGTCTCTTTCATGCTCCGCAAGGCTATTTCCCTTCATTTGCAAAGGTGACACTATAATTTAATGAATACTCACATCAACTTGACTAAAATGAGCAAGAGAGTCCCTCTTCACAAAGATGCTTTTCCTCCAATGAATGATCACTAGTATTTCAGGAGGCAGATTGGAACAACTTTAGAGGAGAACAGAAGGAAAACAGAAAGCAGAAACCTCTGTGGCTCTGTATGAACCAACCAACCCCTGAACTTTGGAAGTAACCTCTTATACCCCCTGCACACCAAGTCAAAGAAAGATGGGGCAAAGGGTGAGCACAGAAAACATTTCTCTTTTGCCAAAAAACACGTGAGTTTTATGAGCTCAGGGCTGTGATTTGTGACTGGAATGATTTGATCTGGGATTTTCCCATTCTGAAAAGCTTATACAGAGTCTATATTGGACTTCTTTGAGTTCTCAGCACACTGACCAGTGCCTGACTAGGAATAAGCATTTAATAAGTACTTGATTGATCACACTATAATTTAAATAAAGTCACAATAAATAACCTGTCAGACTTAGATGGGACAGATGAAATGAAAATGGATATAAACTTCATTGTTAAATTGACAGATTAATAATAGCTAATAACAGGTAGGTAGCATTTTAAAGTTTGCAAAGCACTTTACATGTCATTCCATTTCACCTGATGAGCCCATTGGCTCAGATACATTCAATTCTCAGATCTACTTGTCCAGCCCCAACTTGAACTCCAGTCTCACATCTCCAGCGAAGAGATATCTTAAGCAAGATGGCTCTTTTCTAATTGTTAGGTCATTTTTCAGTGTCTGACTCTCCATGACCTCATTTGGGTTTTCTTGTCAGAGATACTGGAGAGGTTTGCCATTTCCTTCTCCAGTTCATTTCAGTTCATAAATGAGAAAAATGAGGCAAAAAGAGTTAAGTGAGTTGTCACACAGCTAGTTACTGTGTGAGGTTGGATTTGAATTCATGAAGATAAGTCTTCCTGATTCTAAGCCCAGTGATATATTCACTATGCCACCTAACTGTCCTTGAATGTCTCTTAGATGTCTTTAAACCAACATGTCCTAAATGGAATTCATTTTTTCCCCTTGCTCCAACCCTTTCATTTGAGGGCAATACCATCTTCCTAGTCTCCCATGCTGACAATGTAGGTGTCATCCTCAGTTCCTCACTTTCATGCCCATATCCAGTCAATTATCAAGTTCTGTGGTTTCTACATTCTAATCTTTTGAATACTCCCTTTTCTGACACCACTACCACCTTGGGGCAGGACCTCATTACCTCACTCTGGACTATTATAACAGCTTGTTCGCTGGCTTCCTGGCCTCATCTCTCCCTATCCTCTACTCATGTCAGCCTCTATTCAACAAATTCCACTAGCTCCCTATGGCCTCCAGAATCAAATATAAAATCCTCTGTGTGCCTTTTAAAGCCCTTCCTACCTACCATTTCAGTCTTCGCATACATGATCTCCTTCTATCAACTCTGTGATCCAATGACAGTCATGTTTGTTTGTCACACAAAATACATCTCCCAACACCAAAAATTTTCATTGGCTGTCCCCCAAGACTAACTCTCTCCTTCTTCCTCTCCACCTCCTAGCTTCCTGTAAGTTTCAGCTAATATCCAACCTTCTGCAAGGAGCCTTTCCTTGGCTTCTTAATAATAGTACCTTAGTTCTGAGATTATCCCCAATTTTCTTGGTTGCACATATTTGTTTGCATGTCTTCTCCATCATTAGACTGTGAGCTCCTTGCTCACAGATACAGCTTTTTGTTTTGTTTTGCTTCTTTTTGTATCCCTAGTTCTTAACATGGTCCCTGGCACAAAGTAGGTGCTTAATACTTGTTGACTGATTGACTGGCCCTGTAACCCTGGGCAAGTCACTTACCTTCTCTCAAGCTCAGTTTTATCAGATCTACCAAAAACAAAAAAGTACCTGGTAGGTGTTTTGACAGGACTGGAATGCAAGTCTTTTTAAGTCTATTACTTTATTTGCTCTACCAGGTGGCAACCTCTTTCAAATTAAAAACCGAAAAATCTTTTGACGTTTCATAAGTTCAGTGGCTCTTCCTGAGAGCATTGTGTAGTGCAAAGTAGAAACAGAAAGGTTTAAGTTTTCATCTCCCTCTGCCCCATCACTAACCAGCTGTGTAAATCTGGACAAGTCACATAGATTCTCTAATCCTGTTTTCTCCTCTAGAAAATGAAGAATACTCAATCTGTTGACCTCACTTGGTTTTGGGGAAGCTTAAGTGAGATCATACATGATGATATATGCAAACTGTAAAATGCTTCAAAGCTCAAGGTCTATCATTGGTATTGGCTAGGAGATGGGGAGGAATGGCCATATTACTTTATTTCTTGGTCCATCAGTTTCTTCATCTGAAAAATGGGAGTGATAATACCTATGCTATCTACCTCTACTTCACAAGGTGATTAGAGGGAAAACTTTTCCAGAACTTGGAAGTGTTACAGAAGTAAATGACTGCTATTGCTTATTACCGTTATTATTGTAGGACTGGCAGCATAACCTACTTAGAGATGAAGGGACCTTTGTCATGGCTGTTGTTCAGTCATGTCCTACCCTTCATCAGTGGGCCATATGCCATATGGAGTTTCCTTGGCAAAAATACTAGAGTAGCTTGCATTTCCTTCTTCAGAGGATTAAGGCAAATAGAGGCAATTAGTGATTTGCCCAGGCTCAAACAGCCAATAAGCATCTGAGGCTAGATTTGAGTTCAGATCTTCCAGACACCAGGCCCAGTGTTCTATCCATTGAGCCACCCAGCTGCTTCCTTAAAGGAACCATCTATTCTAATTTCCTTATTTTACAGCTGAAGAGTTATGGTCCAGAGATTAAGTGACTTATCCAAGGCACAGAAGTAGAATTGGAATGCAGGTTTGACTAACAACCAGAACTCTTTGAACTATGGTTTACCTAAGAATGGGCATAACCTGGTGTTTATATGGGTCAGCATAACTTCAAACTGGCCAGCAATTCAGGCTGGAGTGGCCTTGTTGGACCTGTCTTGGTTTGGTCTTGTATCTCTGGTAATAATGAGGGAAAAGATGCTTCCCTTTGGGGGAGTAAGGAGATCAGGAAAACTTTAATGGGACATTTGCCCCTCTACTCTTCTTTGCCCTTTAGCAATTGATGTTTTTGAAATATTAAATATATGACTCCTATTCTATCATTTCTGGATTTCATGGTTTTCTTGATTAACACCTGGAGGGCATCGAGTCATTTCGCAGATGAGGGCAGTGAGGCCCATAAGGAAAGAACAACTTGTTAAAGGTCATGGAGGTAATAAGAAGCAGAACTAACATTTGAACCCCACTCCTCTGACTCCAGATTCAATGCTTTTCCCACTGTGCCACTTTGACTCAAATGAACTTGTCAATCAATCAATCAACATTTATTAAGCGCTACGTGTTAAGTGCTAGGGATACAAAAAAGAAGCGAAAGACAGTCCCTGCCCTCAGGGAGCTTACAATATAATAGAGGCAGAATGGGAAATTTTGGGTTAGATAATAGAGAGATTCTCATTAGGAAAAGAGGCTTGCACATCCTGCTAGAAGGGGATGGGGCCAAAACATCTTGTGGGTGGCACATTTTTTTGTTTTCACTGATTTCCAAAAGAGAAATACTGGTGATATCAGGGAGGGGGAGTATATCAGACCACTAAGTGAAGAATGAAACTTGGTCTGGGATTAGAGATTACATTTAGAGACTACATAACTATATTTCTGGTTGCTTTCCTGAACCTCTGGAATATACATGCCCTGTGGTATTCTATCTGGAGCCTGGATATTCCTGATTTAAAAACAAAACAAAACCAAGCAACTCTAAGCTGTAGAAATGACAGCACCAGCAACAAACCTTGGCACCCCTCCTGGCAGGCGGAAGAAAGCATCTGCATTCAGAGAGCTGCTAGTGCCAAGCTCAGCATCTGTGCTGCTTCTGGTGGCCCAGCTCTTGAGCTGATGAGGACGTGTACAAAGGCTGATCTTTGGCACAGAAATCTGCCTCTTGCCTTGGCAAGGAGAGACTGCACAGAAGTTAACTCTGTGGAGGTGCCAGGGTCTGCCCTCATAGAGGTGCTGACATTTTCATAGACATAAATTAAAAAACAAAGTTTTCAGGGCCTCCAGGAAACCAAGCGTTCTGAGTATCTTCTTTCTAGTGTCTCAGAAATCACTGGCCTTTGTCCTCAGGATGATCTGGTTATATTAGACTATCCTGAATGTTTTTTTGTTGTTGTTGTTTCGTTTTAAAGTGGATTTCAGTAAAAGAGAAAATCTTAGAATCAAGGATATTTCAAAGATGCTTGGAAAAGCATATCTTTGGTTCATCATTCCTGAATGATGTTGACCTGGGCAGAGACAGATGTTACATTTCCTTCTTTCTGAAATGTAAGGATGTTCCTTCATGATTCCTATGGTAATTCTTCCTCTAGAACCTGCAAACAAAGAGGTTGACTCCTGTTTATGGATTTGTTGTTATTTCTAATTAGGGGCCAATTCAATCAAGAAGCCAGTAGAAGGAAGTTTATTTTTCAGTTAGAAAGAAAAATAAACAACCCCACAAAACCTTACTGTAAAGAAGATTTTATACTCACTGGCTCTTCTTCTACCATTCTCTACCTAAATCCAAAGTGAGACCTCAAGGTCCTTCTCAAGAACTTTGGATTTCACTGGGCAACCTGGGAGACAGTGGCACAGGGCTGCTCAGCATGGCATGCCCACATCAGAAAAGGTGCTGTGCTCCATGAGCAAAGCAGAATTGAGACAGCACAAAGGAAACGTAGGATGCGCAAATTTGGAGTATACACCCCAAATATTCACATGGACTATCTATGTCCAACCTGTGGTAGAGCATTCTGAGCCAGCCATGGTCGGACACACTGAAATCTCACTGTATCACGGTGATGTCATTTTGGTCCTCTTCAAGAACACAGGATAACAACGAACCAGTCAGATCCACAGGAGTGGAAACAAACTGCACTGCCAGGTAACTGACCTGCTCGGAGGCCTGTTCCCAGACATTATCCACGCCAGGCTGGTGTCACTCCTCACTAAGTGGTCTCATATGCTCCCTCTCCGATTTTCAAATATTTCTCTTTTAGAAACCAGGAAAAACATGTGCCACCCACAGGATGTTTTGGCTTCAGTGATTTCTTTTCAATCTTCTATAAGTTACTTCCCTTGGATCTGCATGTTTGCTAATGAGAGAGAACCTGGTGGGCTATGCCCACTGCAAATTATAAAAGGAGAGAGCTGGAATTAAGTTGTTTTTTTTCTGGCTAAATATATCAAAGGACAAATTAATGCTCTACAGGAGCTGATTTTGTATTAAGATAAAATACTCATTCACCATCAGATTTCCTGCTAAGACTCAAGTCTCATAAACAAAACACTGAACTATACAAAAGTTAGTATGACCAATGATCTCTCTCCATTTAAAAGAGGTATCCTGTACTGTCAATATACACAGGAAATATATATTCAGTCAATTCTAATTCATTAGCGAGGGGAGGTAGGTGCAGTGGATAGAATGCCAGGCTTGGAGTGAGGAAGACTCATCTTCTTGAATTCAAATCTGGTGTTAGCCATTTACTAGTTGTGTGACCCTGGCTAAGTCACTTAACCCTGTTAGCCTCAGTTTCTTCATCTGTAAAATGAGCTGGCAAAGGAAATGGCCAATCATTCCAGTGTCTGCTAAGAAAACTCTAAATAGGATCCCAAAGGGTTGGGCATAACTGAAAATGAATGAATGACAACAATTCTTCAGCATTCAAGGAGACAAAGTTTCACTGTTTTTGTTTTATTTTTAAGGAGAAAAATTTGAATTAAAAGAGGAGTTTTATCTATATCTATCTATACACACATACATAAATGCATATGCACACACACACACACACACACACACATATATAGCAGACACATAAAGAATCAGGTCAGCATATTACTTTTTTTGTTTTTAAAGAAAGACTCTTGGCACGTAGAAACTAAAATAAGCTCTGAGCACAACTTACCAACCTTGACTCTTGCTCAGGTCGTGTACATTTTTTTTGTGCATACATCCTACGCGTGCTAACTTATCCTCTTCATATTTTTTTCCTGACAAGTTCCTTGATAGATTACCTCCAGCACTGAATTGTCTTCCATTAGCCTGGTCAGATTCTTGACACATTACAGAGATGGATTTTTTTTTTAGGTCTGCCAAATAGCCGGTGTGGGTAGAGCCTGTTCTGGTGGTAATTTTGGGTATGTTATTGATAAATATTTAATTAGCCTGAGTATATGTTATGTAGAATTTACTTCTTAAATTTTTTGTCAAGGAATGGAGCTAGAGGGAGCTGCAGAGTAGCATGGAGAGGGTGGGGGTGGTAATGGGGCTTTTAAAAGAATGAACTGGTATTGTCTGAATACAGACTGAAGCATGCTATTTTTCACTTTCATTATTATTTTTTTTAATTCAAGTTCTCTTGTCTACAATGGCTAATATGGAAATGTTATATACGATTGCATGATAACCTTTATCAGACTTTTTTCTGCTCCAAGGAGGGAAGAAGGAGGGGGGAGAGAAAGGGATAGAATTTGGAACTCAAAACTTTTCTTAAAAAACCACCAAGTGTTAAAAAATCATTTTAACATGTAATTGGGGGAAAATTAAATATATTCATATTTTTAATAAATAAATTTTATCAATTTTATCCATTTATGAATTCATGAACAAATTTATAAAAACAAAATATGTATTAAAAATATACAACTTTAAAAAAAGTATAGTCAAGGGATTGTGGAATGTCTAGAAGAAAGCTGACTGAAACTACTGAAGTACAAGAAATGAAGAAATAAATGGGGTTATTGATCTAGGAGCCGTTATTGGTTATCGAATCATCCAACCTATCAATGAAGGACAAGGATTTGGAGCCTGTAGATTTCAGGGCATCATTAACTGTTTTTAAACTTCAAGTAACTAATTCAAAATCAACCTATCAGAATTATAAGTAACTACCAAAGGCATCTGAGAAAAAGGAAACAAGGGCATTCATCCATTTCTTAATAGATATCTGCTTGGGTTTCCCAGAACAGAGGTCACAGTTTAAATGCAACAGTTTCAATGTCCCTATAACCAGAGAGTAATGAAAGTAAATGGAAAGGACAATCTTGAAATCAGAAAAGAGACCCTTAAAAAAATAAAGGTTTTCCAAATACTCTGTGAATCGGAATCCTTTCAAAACCTTCATTTGAGAAAGAGGGACATTCATTGTTACAGTAAATGAGAGCTGCTGGAGGAAGCACTGGTTAAACTCCCTGAGAAAATAATGTTTTTAGACCCAAGGCAGCACAGTGGATAAAGTGTTAGGCCTGGAGTTAGTAAGACTTGAGTTCAAATCAGGTCTCAGATACTTACTAGCTGTGTAACCCTGGGCAAGTCACTTAACCCTGTTTGACTCAGTTTCCTCATCTGTAAAATGAACTGGAGAAGGAAATGGAAAATTACTCCAGCATCTTTGCCAAGAAAACCCCAAATGGGGTCACAAAGAATCAGACACAACTGAATCCTTGGCCAAGTGGCATTTTTGAAGTGATGCAACCAGAGTGGGTTTATGTTTAAAAGATTAAATTATGAAGTTAGAAGAAAACTAGATGACTGTCAGCATACAATTTAAGACCTGAGGTGGTTCCATCAACATTTTATTTCAATGTTTTTATTAATTATCAAGAGAAAACATGCTTGTGTACAAACCTGCATGTATGTGACAGATATGGAAGAGGATAAAACACATATCAGAAAATAAATTTAAAAGAAGCTATTCTTAGAAAGAGACTAATTGAAATTAACTGTTGCCAAAAACTTAAAAATCTTGTTTCTTGTAATCTTAGTCTTATTTCTACAGCTTGGAATTCTTCCAAAGAAGTTTTTTCTTTTTTTTCTTTTTTAACAAGGAATTTGGAAGAAATACATTTGTTTGGTTAAAAAAACAAAACAAAACAATCAGAGTGGCATGTTTTCCAGGTCAATTGATGACTCCAATCTCAAAAGACCTCATGTATCTCTATAGGAAAACAAAACAGAAACTATCAACAAAAAAGCAAACGATAAAAGCTGACTCATTCTTTGAATATAGGATTATAGCATCAAAGATCTAGAATTGTAAGGAATGTCGGAGACCCTCTAGCCCAACATCTCAAGTTTTATCTACGAAGAAACTAGGCCTATGAAGGTGAAATGACTTGCCCAAGATCACACAGATATTGCCAGAGATAGGATATATATCCACATCCTTGGACCAGGGCCCTCTTCTCTAAACTACCTTGCTTTGGCTTTCTTTCTTCAGCTTAAAATCTTCATGTTGAGATGTGTCTTAGTTCTACAAAAAATGCCTTCTCTAAGCAGTATTTTATTTTAACATTTCTATAGGTATGTCACACTGAACTGCTGAAAATGTCATGGAAATATATCAAGCCATACTGCTAGAATGCTTTGGAGAACCTAAGGATAAAGGATTTCAGGTCAATATGTCCAAGAAAAAAATCCTTTTCCTCAATCCCATCACAAGCCTAACTTTTTCCTTTATAATGTTTGCCTCCCTTCATTGCAGAGACACGGGGCCTACATCTAGGGAACGTAGCATACTTTGTCAGTGATGGTTAACGCACTGGTTGGCTTTTTATAACTATTCTCCCACCCCCCCCCCATTTTTTTTTAACAAAGGATGGCTCATTAGGCAAGGGATTTATTAAGAAATGAGTGTGATAAGAGAAAGCAAAATAAAAATTCAAAATAAATAAAAAATAGAATATTTGCTCCTATAACCCATAGTTACAATGCATAATATGCTGAACAAAACTGTTTTATCCTCAGAACTGTTTATGGCTAATCCTTTTTAGGAGTTGTTTTTGCACCTCTTGTAACTGGAGATGGTGATATAAGTAAATTCAAGTAAAATATTGCAAAAACTTGATTATTCACGAGATTAGCAAGATTAATAATAGTAACAAAAACTTTTTAAACAATCGACCATTCAAAAAAACAATCAGAACTCTTTAGAAAAATTTTTCAATTCCATTCCACTTCTGATTTGGAAGCTGATTAGGCAGACTATGAGGTTTTTTTTTTCTTTCTTCAAATTACAATATATCATGTTATCAAAGATGGCTATTTCTGCTTGGTTCCCATTTCCTTTTTGGTGAGATAATTAACTGATACGCCAGACCAATTTGTATTCAAAGTACCTACTGAAGACGTATTTAGTGTCATAATAGATTTTGGGAATGGCCAAGTAGGGCCTTGAGCACCTTGTGGGGAAGACATTGGCAGGGGAGAGAATGGTAGCAGTTTGCATATTTGCTGTATCTATGAATGTCAGGATTGGAAAGGCCCATGGATACCATCTTGTTTCACCTCTCAACAAGACTTCCCTTTACAGTATCTGTAGCAAGGGGTCATGTAGCTTCTTCTTGATGACTTTTAGTTATAGAAAACTCACTACTTTTTGAAGCTATTAACTTCTTTTTTATTTTTTAAATAGTATTTTTTCTAATTACATATAAAGACAATATCCAATATTCTTTTTTAAATAAGATTTTGAGTTCCAAATTTTTCTTCCTCCTTCCCCTTCTCTCCTCCCCAAGATGGCAAGCAATCTGATATAGGTTATACACATGCATTCATGTAAAACATATTTCCACTTTAGTCATTTTGTAAAAGAAATAGATCAAAAGAAAAAAACACACAAAAAACAAAGAAAGTGAGAAGAGTATGATTTGATATGCATTCAGACACCATCAGTTCTTTTCTCTGGATGTGTCTACTTCATTTTTAGATAGTTCTAATGGTCAGGATTCCTCCTTCTATCGAGCTGGGATCTGCTTCTGTATTATCATCGATTTTTCCTGATTCTGCCCTCTCTGGCCAAGCAGACCAGTCCTAATATTTTTCCCATACAAGAGCCCTTTCAATATTGGAAATCAAATAACACATCCTCCCTGTGTCTTCTCCAAGATAAATATTCACAGTTTGTGGAACTAATCCTCATATAGAATAGTATCCAGTCTTTGCATCATCCTGGTCATCCTTTTTTGGATTCTCTCCAGCTTATCAATGTCCATCCTGAAATGTGTCAGGCAGAAATGAATACAACATTCTAGATGTGGTCTGACCTCAGTAGAGAATGTATCTCATTTTACAGACATTATACTTCTTAATGTGGTCTAAGGTCATATTAAGTTTTTTGGCTGTCACACTGGTGACATGTACAGAGCTTCCCCTCAGGTCTTTTGTGGATATAGTATGTGGTCTAGCTATGCCTTCCCCTTCTCTTACTTGTGAAATTGATTTTCTGAACCCAAGTGTAGAGTTTTACATTTACAGCTATTAAATTTCACATTATTAGATTTAGACATCATTGTAGCCCAGGAGTGGGGAACCTGAAGCCTCAAGGCCACATATGGCCTCTAGGTTCTCAAGTGTAGCCCTTTGACTGAATCAGAATAAATCCTCTTAACAAAAGGATTTGTTCTATAAAACTTGGACCTAGAGGTCACATGTAGCATTGAGGCCACAGCTTCCCCACTTCTGTTCTAGTCTGTTGAAATCATTTAGTATTCGGACCTTCATTCATTGAATTAGCAATTTTGGTCATCTGTTGTTTCTTCTTTATTTCAAAGAACAATGACATCAGAGGGTGATATCTGGACTCGAGCATGAATTTGTATTTAAGTGAGGCAGAGTTGCACAAAGCTGTCAGTCTCACTCTCTCTTCCTGAGTCATCAAAGTCCAGTGGCAAAAGTCAAGAGGATTGATAATGACCCAGGTAGCAGTGGATGACTTTGATGTCTCCAACGTCTGACTAAGCTCTTAGTGTTCCACAGCACCTGCTTTAGCTGCCTTCATAGCTCTAGGAACAAATTGTTCTCATCCATCCACTCACATACTTGGGGTAGACATCCCCCTAACTACTCACTGACAGGTTTGAGACTTGCTGGTTACCCTTAGCCTAGTTTAGCCCATCTGCCAAGACGGTTTTACCAGGATGTGGCCACTGCCCATGCTACAGCTTCTTGGAGCCACAGATGAGAGTTAGGTGAAGGTGGACTCCAAAGGCAGGTGAGCAGCCCTAAAAAGACTTAGCAGGTCTTCATACCAGAGGTGCTGGTCCTCCCTGCTTACATCTAAGTTACTGATAGAAGAGTTAAATATTATTGATCAACATTTTCTTTGTCAGTTTGATATTCCAGGGTACATGAAAACAGTGGCTTGGTCATGACTAACCTAACCATCTGTGTTTTCTTGGAAATTTTCATAATGAATTTTCAGTGATGCAGAATTCTTTGTTGTCTCACTAGTTCTAAATACTATGAGAAAGGTAGAATAATTCAGGAAAGGCTTTTACCCATCTTTCTACCTAACAGTCACACAGCTTAGGCTATTTAAAGATAGCTTGAATATTTGTTAAGCAAAAAGCTTTTACCCACTTGGAGTTCAAATGAGGGAGTGAGTCAAAAAGTAAGACTACAAAGGAAAGAACATTAAATTAATGAAAAAGATTCAGTGAAAAGGAAAGAATATGCAATACCATAGGAGCAAAAGGACAAGGAAATCACATACAAAAGCTGACCAGACATAGCTTTACCAGCAAAAGAAAGATGAGAGTTCTATTTTATTACCTATAAAATACATGTGTACAGCAGAACCATGGCTATATGGAAGAAAATTTTTTCTCTTCTTTATTTTTATTATATTTATTAGTAATTTTTGAAGTATTTTGCTTATGGTTCCCCTCCTCCAAAAAGCATGATTCTCCCCATCCCTCACGCCTCTGCCTATCCTATTCCAAACCATTTTACAAGGTCCAACTTAATCAATCAATAGTTATTTATTAAGAACAGTTATTTAATAAGAACTGACAAATAATCTTGTAAGTATACACAATGTGGTGTGGAG
The DNA here is from genome assembly GCF_028372415.1 of Notamacropus eugenii. Taxonomy (NCBI): domain Eukaryota; kingdom Metazoa; phylum Chordata; class Mammalia; order Diprotodontia; family Macropodidae; genus Notamacropus; species Notamacropus eugenii. The sequence continues at coordinate 237,639,858 of NC_092875.1, read as the reverse complement.
AAGTGAGGGAGATGATGATAAGATTTTCAGTCTGGGAGATTAGAAGACTGGTCTGCTGCTGACAGAAACAGGACAGTTAAGAAGCAAAGGCTTTTTGGGAAGGAAAAAGACTTCAGTTTTGAGAGAAGTGATTATTTTTCTCTTCTATTAATAACTAATAATTGAATTAGGACCAATGTTTTTCTCCTCTGCTACTTCCTCATCCAGAAATCAACCAGTGCGGGAAATCTTTTTCAAAAACTTCCCCAGCCAGGATGGCTAAGATCTGGGCAAAGACACTAAAAGGGATTTTAGGCTAACGGGTGGATTCCTGCTCATTGTTTACTCAGGTCTGGGAAAATGTTGATTCTTCCTTTTGTTAGACAGGTGATATGGAAATCAATGTCTCTTTGACTAAGACTTGTGTTATTTAACTCGTACTCCAAGACACTCATTGTAATATAGTCCACCTTCCATTATAATATTAATTTTTTCTCTTCTATTGTTAACCAATCAGAGTTGACTGTCACCTTCAGGAACACCTACTCATCCAAGGGCACATACACTGTGAGCTCACCACCATGAGGGGTCGCGGGCATTTGAGAGTGCCACTGACCTCTTTTATTAATAACATGCTAGCCTTACTAATAAAATGATTAAATTGCCCAGAAGTTATGTCTCTCAAACTTTTTTATGTATCACAGTTTTAACATGAGTTTGAAATTACAGTGAGCCATTAAAAGTGATTTGGGGCTATAAGTTCTACCTTCTCTAAGAAGGCTTCTCTACCTGCCCCAGTCCATATTGATCTCTTCCTTCTCCAAATTCCAATTCAGTCACTATTTCAGCACTTCATTCTTCTTGAATCATTTCCATCTCCCTTATCCAAATGATAAACTGCTTCAGTTGTGACTCTTATACTGTGCATTGATCACACTGCTCAGTAAAGTGTTACAATAAAATGAGCCCTAAGAGTATCTCAGATTTAGAGCTGAAAGAGCGCTCATACCCTACATTTTAAAAGTGATGAAATGGAAGGGCCAGGGACATTAAGTGATTTGCCCAAGGTCACAAAGGTACTAAGTGGCAGAGACGGGATTCCAATCATGATGATTTGACTCTAAATCTGGTACTCTCCTCTGCACCAGGCTACCATTAAACAAATTCTTGGTGATTAATAAATTAGTAAAGTGGTTTAGTATTAAAGTTAGTATTTAAACTTTTAAAAATTATTAAATTTATTTATTAAACTTCATTTTATTTAAAATTTATTAAACTAATTTAATTAAGTTAAAAACTACTGAATTTAGTACTAAAATTAAGAAAGTTTGTGAAATGATCCTTTCATACAGCTTGTATTTGTTGTTCATTTGTAACTCCATTTGGGGTTTTCTTGGCAAAGACACTGGAGAGGTTTGCTCCTTTCTTCTCCATTTTACTGACAGACTCATCAGTTTTATATCCAGCCTTTCCCTAGTTGTCATCAGCTTTTGACAGTGCAGACCACCCCTTCCTACTGGTTGTTTATCTTTTCTTGGCTTCAGAAGCTCTCCTCTCCTCATTCTCTTCCTTTCTCTTTAACTGCTCCCACTCTGTGTCCTTTTCTACCTCCTTATCCTCTTAGTTCCTTAATGTGGTTATTATACAACTGAGGCAAATGAATTAGGTGACTTGCCTGGGATCATGCAGCCCATAAGTGTCTGAGGTCGGATTTGAACTTAGGAAGCTGAACCTCCCCGACTACAGGCTCAGCACTCTATCCACTGCACCATTTAGGTACCCCTTTTGTATATCAACCTTGCTTAAATTCTAGAAACATAGAATAATGCTATGGGCAAGTTATATGTGCCAGCTTTCTTGAGGAATAAGGAAAATTTTAAAGATCTTAGTAAGTGACAGTGAAGGTGATTTCATTAGGGATAAGAATCAGCTGGATAGGTGTCTGCAGGTTATAGAATTTTCCTCATCTAAGTTAAATGGTGACATACGAAAATGATCATAAGGCAGTGATCAGATCACATAACATATATGGGAGGTTCATCTGAAGAAACTGTAATGCAGCGATGTGAATAGGACTGAAAAAATAAATTTTGACAAAGTTGATATTCACTAAAATGTCCCTTCTACTCTACCCTTTTCTATAGCTAACTCATTCACTATGGCAGCTTTCCAAACCTTATCTTCTCTCTTCTAGCCCTCAACTGCATCCCAAACTCCCATACTGACAGATGATTTAGACTCTTACTTCTCTTTGTCAAAACTTCTTGGCATCATCATTCACTTTCTCATCAAAGAAGTGCTACTGCACTCCTACTCTTCACATTCTACACACACTTTAGCTCCTAATCACTTCAGTCCCCATTACAACTCTTCTTTACAGTCTTTTCTATTTTTCCCCCAGGTTCCATCTACCTAAAAACACACTCACGTCTCAGGGTTCCTTTGCTGTCCCACCCAACAAACACATACCTTACACGTTTCAAAACTTTTAAAATTTTTTCTCTAAAAGTAGTATGCAGTTACTCTCTCTCCCCTTCACAAATTTCTTGGAAAATGTATTTAAACATGATGCCTGTAATCCTTCAACATCCACTCTCTTGATTCCCTGAAATCTGCTTTCTGCCCCAGCACTTGACTGAAATTGCTTTCTACAAGGTTACCAAGACTCCTTCCTCATCTTCACATTCAATGGCCTTTCCCTACTTGCCATCAGTTTTTAACACTGCAGACGACCACTTCCTACTAGATATTATCTCTTCTTGGCTTCTGCTTTCCTCATTCTCTTCCTACCTCTTTAACTGCTCCCACTGTCTCCTTTTCTACCTCTGCATCCTCTTTAGTTCATTAACATGGTTTTTATACAATTTTCTGTCATTTCCCCCTTTTTCTTTCTATAATCATGTAGCACTCCCCGTCATTTCCAAAGGCTTCAACTATCACCTCTAAGCAGATAACTTGACAATCTATGTTTCCCAACCACCTTCGCTCCTCTAAGCTCCAAATCTGCATCTCTCAACAGGTACCTCCCACTTGACATGTCCCAAACTAAGCTGATTATCTTTCCTCCTGGGTCTGTGTCTCCTTCTGCCTTCATGACTTCCATCACTGGTACCCACCTGGCTTAGGATTCCATGACTGGAACCTTGGTGTTACTGGTAACTTTTCCCTCTTCCTCATGTTTCACATAATCAGTTACCAAATCCTACTGGTTCTCCTTAACATCCTTCTGTCTTTTCTATCCCAATTTCCATTCCCATTGCCACCACCCTAGTACAGGCCCTCATTATAACCTGTTGAGATCAGTTCAATATTTCCTAATATGTCATCCAACTCCATTTACCTTCTAATCAACCCACTGTACCACTGTCAGGTTTATCTTCCTTATATATTGATCTGGATTCCTCTACTCAATCGCTAACATTTATATGGTCATTTAATGTTTACTAGGTTCTTTACAACACCCCTGGTAGGAAGATGCTATTATTTTCTCCATTTTACAAGAAACTGAAATAGAGGAAGTTTAAGTGACTTTCTCAGGGTCATATATGTAGGAAGAATCTTATGCTGAATTTGAACTCTGACCTTCTTGCCTCCAGGCCCAGTGTTGTATCCACTGTACCACCTCCATGAACAAAGTTTAAGTTCCAAAGTTTATCATTTAAGGTTCTATACAATCAGACACCATCCTACATTCCAACCTGACTTCTCATTATTGTCTTTTATCTATTCCTCTGAAAGTCAACATGATGTGGTGGATAGATAGAAAGACTCAAAGTCAAGAAGTCTTGGGTTCAAATATGACTTCTGGCCCATGGCAGCTCTGGGGCAAGTCCCTTAATCAGTGCCTCCAAATAATTCTCTAAGGAAGTTTCGACACTATACATAACCTACACACAGGTCCAAACCAAACCTTCACTCCTTTGTAGCAGATGAACTGAACTCCTCTCTGATCTATGCTTTTCACCTCTGATTCTTTCTTCAAACTGTTCCCTACTTGGCATCTCTTCCCTCTGTTTGCCAATCCCTAGCTATTATTCAAAATAATTCAAATTCAACCTCCTTCCCAATCCACCATATGTCCACCCATCTTCTCCCACAGACCTCACCTACAAATGTGCTTTGTACTTCTGTCCTACACAATTAAATTTTATGTTTTATAGTTATATATACAACACTTTATACTCATTTGATTCTCACAACCCTGTGAAGTAGATACTCTGTGAACCTTAAAGTGCTGTATCAATGTGCTCTTCCTCCTCCTCTTCTTCCTTCACTTCCTCTCCTCCTTCTCCCTTCTTTTCTTCTACCACTATCACTACCACTGCTGCTGCTATTGCTACTACTACTATTACTACTACTAGTGCTACTACTACTACTACCACCACCATCACCACCACCACCACTACTACTACAACTACTACTATTGCTACAATAATAAGCAAGTAACAACAAGGTTGGAAGTTCTGTAAGGATGAAAAATATCTCAACCTTCTTTTTCTAATAGGACTCCATGTAATATTTTGCACATAACAGATGCTTAATGCATGTTTACTGTATTGAAAATCTGGGACCTGTAGCTCCACTATTCAGACAACAGGCAACATCTTACATGGCATTTTAATTTGCTGGAACTATAGGAGCAGTGAAACAGAACTCACTCACTGCAGTATTCCCTCTCATAGAGATTACTGTTTGCTTGTCCCACTATGGTCACACCAAGGCACCCCTAGGAAATAAATCTTTTGTGTGATTGTCTGGATATCATCATAGTTTAAAAGTGTCTGCATGATTAATAAGATGAAAATGGGATAGCAAGGGAGGAGAAAGCTGCATTAGTCTAAACATTTTATTCAACAAACATTTATTATACACCTACTGTATACACCTACTATGTGTGATCTTGGACAAGTCAACTTCTGTTTACCTCAGTTTTCTCAACTGTAAAATGGGGGATAAGAATAGCACCTATATTCCAGGGTTATGGTAAGGATGAAATGAGAAATATTTGTCAAGTGCTTTAAAATGGTGCCTGGCATACAGTAGTCACTTAATAAATGTTTGCTGTTTCCTTCCTTTCTTCCTCTCTCCTTTCTTTTCCTCTCTCTGTTCTTCATTCCTTCCTTCCTTCCTCCCCTCCTTTCTTCCTATCTTCTAGACACTGTGTTTAGTAAGCTCTAGAGATACAAAGATAGAGAAAGAAAACAATCTGTATCCTTGAGGAATTTAAAATCTAACTGGAGAATCTGACAAGTGTAATACCAGGCAGAGAGCGAGAAGTGTCAACAAGGGGCCCAAAGCACTTGGAGAAATGTGAGAAGGAAGAGCCCATGTCCAGCTCGGGGCACAAGGGAGGAAGATATTAGAGGTGTCATGAAGGAAGGGTCATCTAAGCTGGATGTTAGAAAAAAGAGATCCAAACAGAGTGGGGGAGATGTCCATTCCAGGATGCCACAAATAAAGGCACTAGGCCCAAGGGAAGTGAGACAAAAAGTTTGAGTGATGGTTATTCCAAATAAGCTAGAATACAATAATAAGGAAAAATATGAAGAACTTAGAAAGCCACATTACAATCAAGCTGCAAAAGGCCTAAGACTTTCAGGACAAGTCACTTATACTTTATTTGGTAGGCAATACAGAACCATTATAAGCTTTTGTACAGGTGAGTGACATTAAAGTGGTGCATTTGGAAGACTGAGTTGATGGTTTGTGAAGGCTGGGCTAGTAATGGAAGAAAATGAAGATGGGAAGACCAGTTTGGAGGCAATCACAATCATCTAGCTTAGAGAGAAGCTAATAGTGGGAATGAAAAAAGTGAGATGAATGGGAGAGATTACAGATGTTGAATTGATAGGATGTGGCAGCTGATTGGATGTGGGGAATATGAATGAGAAGTAATAGTTAAATATGACTTCATGTTTTTAAGTCTGTGTTAGTAGTAGCATGATGGTAACATTAATATCAGAAATAAGGGGAAGGAAGGCTCTGGAGGGTGGTTTTAGGCAGTTGATCTTTAGATACCAGTAGCTCATCTAAAAGGATATATTCAGCAGCCAAGTGGAAATATGGCACTGGAACTCTGGTAAGAGGTTAGGTCTAGAGATGTAGATTTAGGATTCATTTGCATAGATGCGATTACTGATGCCATGGTAAAGGAAAAGATCGCTATGGAAAAAGTGATATAGAGAGGAGAACATAGGACTGTGCATAAAGCCAACTTGTTGAAAATTATTTTGGAGTTCAAGTATAAGGAGAAATAAGAATGGAGGCAGAGAAGTAACAGTCAGAAAGGTAGGAAGACAATCTAGAAAGTGAATTTTCAGAGATGTAAACGGATGAGTGAACATGGGAAAAGTGTGTGTGAGGGTAGTCAATAGTATTAAATACTACAGAGACATCAAGGAGCTTATAGATTTAAAAAAGAGGCCTAATTTTTACTTGGGCAGCTAGGTGATGCACTGGATAAAGTGCTGGGCCTGGAGTCAGAAAGACTCCTCTTGAGTTCAGATCCAGCCTCAGACACTTACTAGCTATGTGACAGCCAGTCAAGTGACAAGTCCCTTAAATCTGTTTGCCTCAGTTCTGTCAGCTGCAAAATGAGCTGGAGAAGGAAATGAGAAACCATTCCAGTGGCTTTGCCAAGAAAATCTCAAATGGCATCATGGAGAGTCGAACACAGCCGAAATGACTGAACAATAATTCTTATTTGGTGATGTGATAAAGAAACCTTAATGGGAATGAAGCAGATGGAAAAGGGCTGAAGAGTGAGTGATATGGTGGAGGCAACAAATGGAGATGACTGTTTTTGACTGTTTGGAAGTGAAGGGGAAGGACAGGACAATAGCTTGAGGGTATAACAGGTTCAAAGGAAGTTTGTTGTTTAAAACAGAGGAAGAGACAAGTGTGTTTGTAAGCACACTATAGAGATGAAGAGACTACATATGCTTGAGACAGAAAGAGGATGATCAATGAATTAAGGAGACAAGGTTGGAATAGGTTCAAGGAAACAGAATGGCATTCCTGTTTGTTGACTGATCCTAGGATGAAGAAGTTTATACTGATTATGGAGAGGAAGGGGTGAAAACGGAGAATATGAAATAGACTTTGAACATTCTGAGGAAATACTCAAGATACTTAAGACCCTCCTACCCCAAAGAGAGAAATGAATGATCACAGATCAGGAGTTGGAAGAGACCTCAGAGGCCATCTGATCCAACACCCTTATTTTTACAGATGAGGAACCTGACTCACCCAAGGAAGGATTGGAATTTGGGTCCTCTAATTCCATGGCCAGTGTTCCTTCCCCTATACTAAAACTCTTCCTATGTGCTATTATCTCATTCTAATGTCATCTGAGGCTGAGACAAACATCTGGAGATGATGACCTAGAGAGAACTTCCTGAATGAAAATGTCACCCACAATATAGAGGACTTTAGCCTGAAGTGTTGGAATCTAAGACACCTAGAATCCTCCTCTTCTTTTCTTACTTCCCCAGAGAAGGGTTAAATGAGAGAAGAAGGAACAGATAGAAAGGAGGAGATAACAGAGAAATTCATATAAATAAGTTGTCTGTCCTTAATCTCAACAAGGACCAATGACATCATGGAGTGGTGTCTTAACTATCGCATGAAGTGGATTTAAGTGAGGCAGAGTTGCATAAAGTGTTCAACTCTACTCTCTCTGCCAGAGTCAACTAAGTCCAGTGGCAGGACAAAAGTCAAGATGACTGGCAATGGCCCAAGATGGAGACACCTTCAATGTCTGACCAAGTTCTAAGTGCGCCATGGCACCTGCTTCAGTCGCTTTCATGGCCATTGAAACAAATTGTTCTCAACTGCTCATTCTGCTGGAGGAAGTCTTTATGTGCTTGAGGCAGATATTTTTCTAATTCACTGAAGTGTTTGAAGTCTGTCAGTTACCTCAAACCTGGTTTAGCCCATCCGCTGAGATAGTTTTATCACTGGGGTATGGCTGTTGTGCATGCTACATCTTGGAGCCACAGGTGAGAGTTGGGAGACAGGTGAACACTAAAAGTGGATGCGCAGTCCTGAAAAGGGTTCAGCAAGCCCTCATAACAGAGCTGCTAGTCCTCACTGAATACCCCATACACCCCAATAAATAAGTAGCCACAATGTAAGAAAGAAATTTGTAAGATGATGCTCTGAATCACTTTTATCTCAAGAATAGAATGAAATCAAAACATTTCTGAACTATCCCCTTCATTTTAAAATAAAACATTTCAAAGAATTATGCCTGGATATCAAATGGCAAATAAACATTTATTAAGTACCTACTACATGCCAGGCACTGGGCAAAGCCAGGGATCCAAAGAGAGGCAAAAGACAGTCCCATCTCTCAAAGGGCTCACAGTCTACATGTTACCTGAAATACACAATTTAGCACTAAGTGGATATTATAACGGAGAAATCTTCATTTCAGTTTAGATTACTGATATTCACTTTCATGTAGTGTCAGCTCTCAATAATGCACCACATAAAATTTCTGGAATTTCTACTTCCTTTCCAACACGATTATTAAATAATTCTGTAAGATTCGGTGAGAAAACAGAGACCCATTCAGGTTAAATGATCTGCTTAAGTTGCAAATGCAGTATAAGCAGAGGTGAGATTCACACCCACAACTTTTGACTCTAAATTCAGAGTTCTTTTGATGGCTGATAAGTAATATTTTAAATGTATTTCCAGATCTGCCCCTTACCTGATTCACATTCTGGCAAAAAAAAAAAAAAGTGTCAAAGGCAGAGAAGAGTCTAAAAGTAGACTGGGCTGAAAGGTGGGAAAGAGTGTTTCTTAAATAGTTCTAAATTAGCATATGATTTGGGGCTTACTCAATTGAACTAATAAACTAGGTCATTCAGATGTATCCCATCAATATTTCCCTTACAAGAGAGTGTCTATGTGATTGGCACTTCATATTAGCATTTAATTCCTTGCTTCTGAAAAATTGTAGGAAAATTTCCCATTGTTAGGTGTACTTTTCTCAGACCTAGATACAAAGCATAGCCACTGTGTATGCTTTCAACATGTAATTATGTATAATTATATTAAAATATTAAATACTCTGTAGGCCATTAAAAAATAATGTAATTCATTGGTACAGAGTCATTGCATGAATTACTCCACTGATTGTCAGAACCCCAATCAAGAAAAATGCCAGAATCTGTAAAGACAATGTGCCAAAGTATTTTAGTTCATTAGAAAATCAGATGCCTTTCAAAAGAAAAAAAAATCCTAAATAAAGCTCACACAAGCTCAAGAGTTAGAAAGGATCTCAGATGTCCAAACTGTACTTGAAATGGAATATCCTAAATGAGGGGTCTATCCATCGAGCCACTGCCAGTGATAGAGAATCCTCTACCCTTTAAGGCAGTTCATTTCTCAAAGCACAAGTCTGAACACATCAGTTTTCTGCTCAGAAAACTCCACGGCTCCCTATGACCTCTAGAATATCAACAGTGACAAAAAGCACTTACCCATTTGGCATTGAGGGTCTTTTACCACCTAGCTCCAATATACCTTTCCAAACTTATCATATATTTACTCCCCTTCACACGATGCATAGTCCAAGTAAACTGGTCTTCCTGCTGCTCCTAAACATGATGCTGAATCACTCCGTTCTATACCTTTGCACAGGTGACTGTCCCCTGTGCCTAGAATATACTTCCTCTTGCCTTCTGTCTCTTAGAATTTTTGATTTCCCTTAAAATTCAGCTCAAACCACAACTTGCACGTCAAGTCTTTTCTTGATTCCCCAGCTGTTAGGACCTCACTATGAAAAACTTGCCTTACATTTATTTTTGATATAATTATATGGCTATGGATTACACAGTTTCCCTTTCCCCATTAGAATATAAGTTCCTTGAGGGTAGTGGCTGTTATACAATTGTCTTTGTATTTTTAGTAGACTCTGGCACAGTGCCTGGCACACAGCAGGGCACTATGATAAAAACTTATCAAACTGCTACTTGATTCTAATTTTCAAAAAATGCTACCATAGTTACATAGGGCTGATGTCTGGCTCTTGGTAACTCCCACCCTTGCTGTTAGCTCTACCCTCTAGTCAAGAAGAACAAATTTAATCTTTCAAATATTTCAAGACCGCTATCCCATCTTCCCCTAAATCTTCTACTCACCAGGTTAAACATCCTCAGTCCTTTTGACTAGGGAGATGAAGGACTAAATAAGTGGTAAGGTTTTTGCTGGGAGTGGGGAGGGGGTAGGGGTGAAGAATGAGACCCTGAAAGTTGATGACACTGAGAAGGGAAAGTTGCTGAAATTTTACTTTTCTTCTGTTTCTGTTTTGCCCAGGACAATGACTTTTACAGTAGAAATGACAGAGTAAAAATGGCTAATCAGGAGTGGACACCCATGATAAGAGTGCTTATGCTGCCCTTGGTGACTTCCAAACGAACAAGACCCTGAAGTCCTACAAGAAGTGGCAGGTGTGATCGCTGGGTCACTGACTTTGAATGAGTATGGAAAAATAGAAGTGGAGAAGGACAAATGTTTCCATTGTCAAAACAGAGACAAGAACAAGGAAATGTATCAATAAAAATCCATTAAAACATGTCTATTTAGCAGCTACTTCATACCTGAGCACTGATGCTAGGTACCAGGTACAAAGAAATATGAAGTTTTTGTATTGAAGGAGATTACAGTTTAATTGGAGGAGATAGGACATACACGTATAAATAATTTTGTTGTTCAGTCGTTTTCAGTTGTGTCCAATTCTTTGTGGCCTCATTTAGGGTTTTCTTGGCAAAGACACTGGAGTGGTTTGCCATTTTCTTCTCCAGCTCACTTTACAGAGGAGGAAACTGGGGCAAACAGGGTTAAGTGACTTACCCAGGGTCACACAGCTAATGAGTGCCTGAGGCTGGATTTGAATTCAGGAAGATGAGTCTTCCCAACTCCAGGCCCGGAACTCTATCTACTGTGCCATCTAGCTGCTCCCCAAAATTATACACACACATATACATTATAACATATATAATAATATTGTATGCACATTACAGTCACATATACTATGTGATATATATATATGTTTTCACATATATAGGTACACATATATTCTCACTCTCTTTCTCTGATAAAGGGATGACTAGGTGGCACAAAGGGCAACAGTACTGGATCTGAAGTAAGGAAGACTTATATTCCAGAGTTCAAATCATGCCTCAGACACTCACTAGCTGTGTTACCCTAGGCATGTCACTTAACCCTGTCTGCCTCAGTTTCCTCCTCTGTAAAATGAGCTGGAGAAGAAAATGGCAAACCACTCCAGTATCTTTGCCAAGAAAACCTGAAAGGGGGTCACAAATAATCAGACATGAATGAACAACAGAATGTATTATACATTTTATATAAATAATAGTAACAGCAATAAAGTAGCCTTTCCTGATCTTCCCAACACCTAGGGTCTTGCCCTGCCTCACCATCTCATATTTATTTGTATTTATTCTGTATACACTCACATATACTCTTGCTTTCTCCCCTATTAGAATGCAACCTTCTTAGGAGTAGGAATTGTTTTACTTGTTGTATTTTATCCCTAGAATCTGGCATAAGGCCTGGCACACAGTAGGTCTAGAAAAAAAGCCTATTGACTGACTGATTGATCAGGAAAAAAATATATGTTAAGTGCCAAATGAAGGGACAGGTTTTAAGTGCTACAGGAGTAGAGAGGCAGAAGAAATAAGGCCCTGTGGTCAGGAAAAAGCAGAACAAAGCTCACAGTGAAGCCTGGATCTGAGCTGTCTTATGAAAGATGGCTAAGATCCAGATACATGGAGAAAATGCCATTCCACTTCCTCTCCTACATCCTATGCATTCTGGTCTGTGGCCTCCTCATTCATTTGAAACTGCTCTCTCCAATGTTACCAATAATCCCTTAATTACCAAATTTAATAATGGTTTTTTCTCACTCATCCTTCTTCACCTCTCTGGCAGTCCATCCTTCAGTCAGTAAATAAACATTTATTAAGCACCTACTTACTATGTGCCAGGCACTGGGCTAAGTGCTGCAGTACAAAAAAGGCAAATAGCAGGTTCTGCTCTCAAACAGATTATCTAATGTGATAACATGCAAACAACTATCTACAAAGAAGAGATACTGTACAAGATAAACTGGAGATAATCCATATTAGGGAAGGCACTAGAATTAAGGAGGATGGGGAAAGGTTTTCTGCCACCCTCTTCTGGCTAACTCCCTCCTTTCTAGGTTTTTGGTACATCACTCTCTCCTGGTTCTCCTTCTGTCTCTCTGACCATTCCATCTCATCCTCTTCCACTGGATCACCACCCAGGGCACACCCAACAACAGTGCATATTTCCAAAGGGTCTCTCCTTCAGCCTCTTCCCTTTTTCCTCCATTCTTATGTTACTTAGTAATCTCACCAGCTTATACAGATTCAATTATCATCTCCATAAAGCTAATTTTCAGATCTATTTATCCAGCTCCAACCTCACAACACCAACTGCCTTTAGATACCTCAAACTCAACAGATCCAAAACGGGACTTGTTATCGTTCCCCTCAAAACCCTCCCCTCTCCCAAACTTTTTCATCACTGTCTAAGGCACCATTATCCTTCCAGCCAGCTGGGCTTGCAGCTGCAGTGTCACCCTCACCTTCTCGCTTGCACTCACCTCACATGTATAATATGATGCCAATTCTTTTTGTTTCTGTCTTTACAGTATCTTTTCTATATATTCTTACTCTACAATTTCTTATTCTTCTACAATTGCTGCCTTAACGTGGGTTCTCATCACCTCATACCTAGGCCACGCCAATAGCATGTCAGTTGACAGTCCCTGATACAAGATTCTCTCCATTCCATCCTCCAATCAGCTACCAAAGTGGTCTTCCCAGAGGAAAGATCTAATCACACCATCTAATCACACTCAACAATGGTTCCCTCTTGCCTCCAGGATCACATATGAAACCTTTGGTTTGGCTTTTAAAGCCCTTCACAACTTGGAACCTTCCTACCTTCCCAGTCTTCTTACACTTTACCCCCTCCATATACTCCTCTCCACTATATGACTCAGAAATGCTGGCCTTTTTTTGCTATTCCTTGCCTAAGATACCTCATCTCCTAAATCCTCTTCCATCTTTTCACTGTCTTCTGGCATCACATTGGAAAATAAAGTGAAACAGGATATACTTGAAACCTCTACTCTTGCTAAAATGTTAAAATATCAATTATTGAGAACTTCAGTTACATAACACTGAGGTTCCTTTATGGAGCATCTGAAAAAAAAAAAGTAATAGCCAACCACTCTTACTAAGTCACTCTGGAGAGTTTGGGGGCTTACTGAAACTGACCTAAAGTAGTTCAATGAATGAGTCTCAACACTGGTAAAACTGAACAATTTTCTCTCCCCAAAAATGTAATTTAGTCACTAAGCTAACAATATCTGCTAACCATTAAAAGGAGAATGAGGCTACATTTCCTTTCATGTTAATAAACATTGCTAGTATATGGGGATCTTTTCTTTTATTTCCTCTCAAATTTATTTAGGAAAAATGTGCCAAGGCAGAGTTAAAACACAGTATGCCCCAACCTCCTTGCTCCTCGATGCCTGGCAACACATTCTTAGAACCACAGGTTTGGGGAGGCAAAGGAATCTTAGTTTTGTCATATAAGAAACAGGGGGTGGAGGGAGACACCAGATAATCTCTAAGACCCATAAAGGTGAAGTGAGTTGTCTAAGGCCATATGCCATGCCATGCTGGAGCAAGAACTTGAAGTTAGTCTCCTGATCCATACACAGTCTAGTGATCTTTCTACTTAATCAGAGCAGCAAATAATGATGATGAAGAAAATAACTAGCAATGTAAATTATGCTTTGAGGTTTGAAGAGAAGTTTATATACACATATATGCATACATATACACAGGTAAATATATATTATGTATATTATATATGTATATCATATATTGAATATATAATAAAATTATCACGTAAACTTTTTTCTTCTTTTTGCCTTATATATATATACACATAAACACATATATTAGCTTGTCATATATTTATATACATGTGTATATACATATCTATGTATGAACATACATACATACACACACATAGCACATACATACATCTTCAGTAGGGGTCTGGTCAATGGGGAACCCTATCCTTAGGAGTTTGCAAAACAGTCTCCACCTGATGCAATTGCCTGGATTCTTTAGGGGTGCCCAGGTATTACCTCAGGTCTGCATATTGTGTGAAGAAGAAAAGCTTTTGATGATCCAGCCCTGTTTTCCTGGCTGTGTTTGTGTGTGAAATGCTGTCCGCTTCCAAGTGGGAAGACAGGCCCCTGGGACTTTATCTCCCCACCTAGGCTGATGCTATGTGACCCAGGAGCATGTGGTTCTGCTTTTGCTCCTGTCTCTGTGAAATCTAATTTCTCCCTCTCTTACGTGATGCAATATCAGGTTAGGATGCCATCTCTAGACCTTCAAAAGGTCTAGAAAGCAAGTTGCCCGAGATCCAGGACTTAGATAGAGTCTGTGTCAGATTCTGTGAACAGCCAAGCCAAATAATGAATAAAGTACTGAATAACCTACTTTAACCCAGCACAGAGGTTGATCAAAGCCAGCTAAGAGGGAAAGCCACTAACTCTTCCATTGGCTGGGCTGCATTTGGGGGGCAAATGTCATGAAGAACCTCCTTCAAGCTGCAGCCAGTTTCCCCAGGGATACTAAAATGCTAACCAATGGAGGATATTGGTGAGATATGTGGTGATACAAATTTTCACTGGTATCTGTACTGGGGAGAAGCCAAACAAAGAATTATTCCAACCCCTCAGAAGTATCCACAGAAACCTACAGAGACATTAGCTTGCTTTATTTTACGAGTGTGAGCTCAATCACATTCAATCTAAGTGTGACTTGGGATAAGAATCTCCAAAGCTTATAATGGCTAAATGTCAAATGATTTGTGTAACAACCTTATGAGATATGTGCCATTATCAATTCAGTTAATAATTCTTATAACAAGAAATCACTGTCATTATACTAAAGGAAGAACATAGTTCTTCGTGTATGCAGTCTCTTGAAAAAAACTTACATCTGGTGGCAGTGAAGGTGGTGTTAGGAGGATCTGGGGGGCTAGGGAGGAAAGAGTATAAGACACCCATATGGTTCCTACTTTGATGATAACAATGACAAAATTTTAATTAATCTGCTTTTGTTACACTGGAAGTTTTGGGAAATTACTGCTTTTTTGAGTTTCATGCTTAGTTATAAAATACCAGTAGCATCTGAAACATTCAACAGGCACAGTTAAGTTTGTGCTACTGAATCTGCCTGAACACAAAACAAGACAAAACGTAAAGAAAATGAAGCAAGTGTAGGTGATGCTCAAATGTCCCCATCTTGCCTTGCCTCCAGGCTCCCAAAGTCTGTGCTGCCCTAGTGGCTCAAGGATCTGTCCCCACATGCTCTCCATCACCTCCCCTATAAACCAGGGGGTGCATTGTGGGCAGGAGAAAACTGATAATAATAAGTATGCTCTTTACAGAGAATGGCTGAAAACCGTAGGCAGGGGAGGCTACTGTGACTTAGACATAATTCTCATTTTCCTATCAAAGTCAGGAAGACTTGGGTCAAATCTTGTCTATGACACATATTGACTCTGTGACCCTAGGCAAGTGCCCCCTCACTGTCCTAGGTGACTATCTCAAACCACCACTGAAGACAACCTCTCAGAGCCATAGGCAACTCTCCAACATTCAAAGATGCCAGGAAGGTATCAGCCTTCATTAACAGAGGGCATTTCCACAGCCAAGAATTCCACATACCATTGAGAATAAAGGATATATGAAGAAAGACGCTGTCTGCATTCAGAGAAAGAATTGGTAAATAAAAGTATGAATAGAATAATTTTACATCTCTCTCTCTCTCTCTCTCTCTCTCTCTCTCCCTATTTGTGTCTAATGGTAGCCACCTCTAGGATGGGACAGGAGGGAAGAGGAAAAAAAGGAAAAGAAAAAAGGAAAAATAATTTTACATGATAATTTTATTATGTATTTAAAAGGAACAGCAAGTTGTACATAACAGATTTGCAGTTTCATATGCAGTCACCTTTTCATGATACTATGTTATGGAAATGTGCTTGTTTTATTCCATAATGAATAAATAAATAAATAAATAAATAAATATTTCCCATACCAATAAGATCTAGATCTTCCTATTTCCTCTTTTCTCTCTGTTTTCACAGTGAGGATGTTAGTGCTGTTGCACATACAAAATATATTTTATACAGGAAAAACATGACTTGTGAGGAGCTCAAATCCAGAGCTTTTAGTAAATATAATGTTCATGTTTAAAAAATGAAGTGTCTAGTCAAGGCAAATTTCGAGACAATCCATCATTCAGGGCAAGAAACAGGTTTAGGACAAAGGGCCATTTTGAGTATACTTAGATTTTATTGAAGAAACATTCTTAAGCTTACAAAAAAGAAAAATTTGAATGTGGGTACATTTTCTTTAGGTCATTTTCCTAATTTTTCTGTTGTAAAGAAGCTATACAAGTCTTCTTGTTATGCTGGTTGCCACACTTCGATATTTTTGTGGTACATTTTTGGTAGTTTCACAGGACTGTGGCAATATTCAGAAATATTCCTTCATACCAAATGAGCTTACACCTGGTTCTAACTCACTTAAGGAAAGAATTTCCCGAAATAAAGTTAAGGAAACAAGGCTTGGTAGTATCTATATAGGTTTCTCCATATTCATCAAACATAAATTTAACGTAAGTATATACCATAATAACTGCTGCAACATAAAAACTTATTTCTAGTGAAATGTAATATGATAGTGAACCAGTGCAAAATTAAAACTCTACCTATACATTTTCTTCCTTCCAGTGTATCTAATATAAATAAATGCTGTTTTTCTAGAAGTAAAACCTGATTAAACTGGTCTCCAAGAATTTGGAATTTATACTGAGTCAAACAAAGAATAAATGATTTTTATTAGACAAAATGTTCTAATATCTCAAGGTCCTTAAATACAAGTAAAAATAGTCAGGGCTAAATTTAGTAGTTTGACTGAATCAAAGCTTCAACAAATTATTTAAGGTTTCTATATTATACTTTCAGTAACACAGTACAGTGGCAAGAATCCAGAGAACTGGTACTTGTTAATGAATACCCACTAATTCCTTGGAACTCAGTAACAACCACTAACTAGCCTTATGTAATAGCTAGCATTTAATAGCTAGTATTATATATAGCTCATTTAGCATTTTAAGATTTGCAAAGAACTTTACAAATATCTATGTATCTTGGAATATAACACTCCTGGGAGGCAGGTGCTATTATTATCCTAGGAAAATATTATTTTACAGATAAGGAAACCGAAGCAGACAGAGATTGTGACTTTCTCAGAGTCACACAGATGGTAAGTACCCAACAGTGGATTTGATTTCAGGTCTATCTGATTCCAGGCCAGGCTCTCTACCCATGGTGTCACCTAGCTGTACAATTAATTTAATTTCTTAAGACTTTGGCTTCCCTTACCTAGAAAATAAAGAAATAGCACCAGATGATCCCTAAGATCCCTGTCAGCTCCAAAAATTTTATTACCAGCTCTGGGATCAGCAATGAATTCTTGGAAGTGAATTACGCCTTTATTTATTTATTGACTGATTGATTTATTACAAAATAATAGAATAATAGGATTGAAAAAGGTGATAGAGTGGATAGAGTGCTGGACCTGGAGTCAGGAAGACTCATCTTCCTGAGCTCAAATCTGGCCTCAGACACTTAGTAATCATGTGACCCTGGGGAAGTCACTGAATCCTGTTTGCCTCAGTTTCTTCATCAGTAAAATGACCTGGAGAAGGAAATGGTAAACCACTCCAGGATTTTTGCCAAGAAAACCCCAAATGGGGTCACAGAGAGTCAGACACAACTCTGAGTGAACAACAGGACTGAAAAGGAATCAGTATCAACTAGTCCAATCCCCCCATTTTTCAGATATTGAAGCTAAAACTCAGAATTTTAATGCATTATGAAATAACATAAATACCATGAATTATTATGATTTTTGGTTTAATACAGATTAATTTACTTACGCTCTTTTATTGGAAAACAAAGACCATTTAATGCAATACATTGACCTCTTTTGCCACTGTGATCAAAAATCTTCAAGCCTAATTTAGTGTCCAGTATTATAAATAAATGATTCATCCCAGGTTCCTGGCACTAACATTAGTGTTGGAGTTGAATGAGACTTTATATAACCCCTTCATTTTACAAAGTTCAGTTGCTTGTCCACAGTCATTGTCTCCTAATGCCAAAGCTGAGATTCTGATTCCCAATCCATTTTCCCCCTGACCATATCTGAGTGGCACTCTCTGGTAAAACCAGGGCTAGAACACCATTTTCTAAATTATTTACCTATTTATCTTTTAGCATTCATTTTAAAAAAATGACTTCCAAATCTTCCTCCTCCCTTGTGCCTTTCCCCATCCACTGGGAAGACAGGCTGCTTGGTTGGTTGCTATCCTTCCTTCTTGAAGAGGACCAAAATGACATCACTACATTGGATTATAGGTACAGTGTGTCTGACTATGGCTGATCAGACCAAAGCTAGCTTGGTATTCTCTACCAGAGGGTGGGCACCGAAAATCCACATGAGCATTTGGAGTGGAGATGTCTCTAAATTTACACATTTCACACTCCTTTTGAGCTACTGCAACTATGTTTTGCTCACAGAGCACAGCATCTTCTTTCATGTGGGGACACCATGCGGGGTGGTCCTTTGCCAGTGTCACCCATGTCATGCAACTGATTCCAAAATCCTTCAGAGAGACCTTGGTATCATACATAATGCCATTAAAAAATAGACAAACAACTTTCAGTCCAGTACATTTCTAGAAAAGTATGTGACTACAAAATTAGCATTCTCCAAAAGTACACATAAGGATCCCAGCCTGATTTTCAAAATGGATGGGAAATTGTTACAATCAGAACACTAGCTAAAGGCAAACTCTTCTAACCAACAGGGCCATAGGTTTGATGCATGCAGCTGACAGTTACCATCTGTGTACTCCTCAGCCATGATCCTGCCACATAGTGACATTGCAAGGTAAAGATGCAATCAAGGATTTAAAAAAATAAAACAGCAGTAGGCCCGGTTGGATTTGATTAAATCTGAACCTTACTGTCATAGCACCTTACCATAGTCTAACATTGTTCCCCAACAGTTACTTTCATGCCAAGGCAGGGTTGGAACAACGGAAGCTGAAACTATTAAAAAAAAAAACCCAAACCTAACATATCAGAGATAGGCTATTTTAAAATTATTTGGTGGGTACACTTTTTCATACTTGTGAAAATAAGGAAAATGGAAATTTAAGAACTTGGCTAAAGTTAGAAACAAATGGAAAAACTTAAAAAAAAAACCTGGATATTTTCTGGCCCTGCTCCTTGCTTTCTTCCTCACTGGCTTAGATAATAACTTAAGCCAGATTCAACAAAAATGTATTTTCTTTCTTTACGAAAGACTGTCTAAAGAAATTATATTGGAATATATTGGAATCTAAATATTGGAAAGGCATGATTTAGAGATTCAGAAATATGCAATACAAAGAAACAAAACTCTAGAATCTCCCTCTATCTATCTTTCATTTCAAGTCTTTAAAAATTAGACTGCCTCATTTGTCTGTAAACGTTTAAGAAATATCAACAAATGTTTACGAAAAAGAAGCAACTAAAACGTGGGTCCCAATTAGTGTGAACAGTGAATCCCCTGAAGTGGTCACATGTATTCAATTTCACTGTTTGAAGTTATAATTATGTAAATTATGGTAATTTGTTCTGGTGCAATGGAAATATGCAGTGTGAATTCGAATAATGTGACCTGTGGGAGATTCCTCATTTATAATAATTAGAACTTAGCTGTCCAGAGACCCTCTCTCCCCCCACCACCCACAAAGCTCACAGGAGCTCTGTAGTCTGAAGCTACAGGGAGGCTTTCAGGAAGCTACAGTGACTGATGGATATTGACAAATGATAGTGATGCTTAGTTTGCTTTTCATATTCACAATCTGGGTTAGTTGTTTCCAAAACGCTTAACCTCCATTTTCTCATTTTTAAAATGTATATTATAAAGAATTTTATATATGATAGTTGAAGGCTGGGTTTAGAAACCACATCCATCAGTTACCAACTCATAAGAGACAGAGGTAGTGATTATAAAACACAGTAAAAATGCTCCATTTATATTTCATTATTAATGCTTAGGCTACAGGAAAAGACATAAGGAGATTGACTGAAAAGAACACTTTCTTATGAGTAGGAGGTCTTTTTAAATGAATAAGACCCCACTAATCAATCAAATCGATCAATCCATAAGCATTTTTTAAAAGAATTTATTCTTTGCCTGACACTGTGCTAAGCGCTACAGACAGAAACACAAAAGTGGAATAGTTCCTTATGCTCAATTCTAATGGGCAAGAAAACATGTACAAATGCAAGTATTTACAGAATAAATTAAAAAAAATTACAGGTTCATTGAGAAGGAGAGTACACTAGCAACTGTGGGCATCAGGAAGGGAGGGCTTCATGTAGAAAGTGGTCATTGAGGTGCATCTTGAAGGAAACGAGGGATTCTAAAGAGACTGAGGTAAAGGAAAGTATACATTCCCAGCATGGAGGACAGTCTTTGGCTACACACAAAGATGGGAGGATGGAGACTCATGTGCACAGAATAACTAGAAGATCAATTTGGCTGTGATGCAGAATATTTGGAGAAGAGTAAATGTATATGTAAGAAGAAAGGTGGAAAGGGGTCAGTTTGTGGAGAACATTAAAAGCCAAACAGAGAAGTTTCTATTTAATCCTAGAAATAACAGGGCCTAGTTGCCCCAACAGGGAGTCAGTGGGCACTAAGTTTATATTACTGATTCTACATGAAATGGATAAATGGTGGAAGTATGATACAAAACAAAGAGTTTTGGATTTGGGAACTGAGTCTGATTCCTGGCTCTGTGGTTTGCCATGTATGTAGCCCTAGGCTGTTAATTTCACATCTCTGGGCACTGTCCTCTCATTTGTAAAATGGACTTAGACTAGATGACTTCTCAGGTTCTTTCTAGCTCTAACATTCTGTGATTCCATGAAGCGAAGATTAAAAGTCTTAACTCTTCAAGATTTTCTTCATAATTTCACTCTATTTTTCTGATCTTTGTTTTTTCTGTCCTCCTTTTAACAGGGGGATGAGGAGAGGGTTACGTCCTTGCTAGGAGAGCCAGCAGGTAGAGACTTAAAATAGAATTATAAGAGAAAGAGATTTATGGCACAATTAAAATTTTCAAGGGACAATTTTACCGATAGTTCCTAAAAGATGCTTCATTTGTTTCTTTTTCATAAACTAAAATATGGGGGAAAAAATAACACTCACAATGTACTTATGTGCTAGCAGTTCAAAACAAATGCCAGAGGTTATAGCTTATGTTTTGGTTCTATTGCTTAATTATAGGATCTTGGAAAATTGGTTCTTTCTTGATCTGTTTTTTAAAAAAAATATAATAAAAAGTATCATCTTTTCCAGTCTCTTAGGAAATGTGCTCATTGTCAGTCAATATGAATTTATTAAGTACTTAATAAGCTGGAAAAGGGAAGGTGTACTCGATGGGGGCCACTGGAGAGCGGAGAGGAATGAAGACACGGCTGGCCTGGACGTCTTTCTTACGTGGAGGTTCTGAAAAGAGACATCCATCCCATCAGAGGTAGAAGCTGCATGAGTATAGAAGCTATTTTAGCCAATTAAGAGCTAAAGTCAAATTGCAGGATGAAGAGATCTCTGGGGCAATGGTCTAGGAAGGTTAGAGTACAGCCTGGAGAGCTCATAACCAGGAAGATCCTAGATCCTCAATAATAATACTGTCTATGGAACAAAATGTAATCCCAGAAGTTGACTTCAACTGGGGAGTCCCTGAGGTGAAAGGAGCCCTCTCCCACCCAATTAACAATCAACCAAATAAATACAAAAATAAAAGGTCTGATCCCTACTTCAAGCATGGAACCATTCTACAATGATCGAGCTGAGGATAAATCTAGAAACTGGTCAGTACAACTTTCATGATTCTTTGGCATTACTTTGTCACTGCAATACCTTTCCCACTTAAGTACACTAAAGTTCACTGAACCTCATACTCTTGCCTTCAGGCAGAGCAGAGTGGTAATAATAGAATGAGCCTAAACTTAGAGCTTCATTTCTTCCATTTACTAGAGGGATGGTTTTAGGCAAGTAATTTAACTGCTCCAAGCCTCAATTTTTTAATCTGTAAAAAAGGGACAATAACACTTAAACTATGTTCCTTACAAAGTAGTTGTGAAGAAAGCATTTAAAAGTACATAAATAGAAACTCCCATTGCTCACTCTATCTGGTTCATACTAGCTATCTGGTTCATACTAGCCATGTTTCCCATTCTTCCTTGACTATCTTGCCATCTATTCTACTACTGCACCTTCTGGACTTCCAAAGGCTATGCTCTTGGGCACTTAATACAGCCAACGTTAAAACAACCACCCTAGGGACTACACTGTCCCGACTGGTGAGCATATAAATGCAAAGTCACATGGTCCATTCTATCTAGCCATGCTTCTTTCCCATCACAACCTGCCAATCATACACGTGTATTAATCCTCTTTGCCTCTTTGACTGCTTGTTCTGAGAACTGACATCAAATAAATCATTGTTAATGGAAAAGGCGTGACAATCATCTCTTCTAAGGCTTCACCCATCGTGCTACTACACCCTTACATGTGTTATGTTTCCCATAAGAATGTAAGCTTCCTGGGACTGTTTCATTTTTTTTTTTAATTCCTAGAGCTTAGTCTGGAGCTGAGCATATAGTAAGTGTTTTATATATTTTTTTTCATTCTTTTCATTTCATTCAAAAATCTACTAGTTATTTTTACTTAAAAACTTTACAGATAAGACTCCTTCCTATTTTTAAATACCTTCCCTAGGAATGCATTTTCACTGTTGAAAATCTGTAGGAAACTATATATTACACAAGATATACTCAATAGATGATATACGCATTATTATCCCATGTATCACATCTTAGAGATGTTAAAATTGCAGGAACCATATGTATCAACGGACCATTGGTAGAAGGATGAAATGTACAAAACTAAAGTTAGATTGGCAGGACAGCATAGAAGGTAGACGTGAGAATGGACTGGATCCAAGGGAATACTGGGATGTCACTGGCCAAAGTCTATCAGCGGGGTCAAGAATCAGATGAATCATCTGGAGTCATGGTGTACACACATACCACAGATCATAGCAAGACAATGGGACAAAATCTGAACAGTAGTTAGGAACTAAGAAATTCAAGTCTCTAAAAGGAAAAGATCAAGGCAATAAATTCAAAACCCAAGATGGGTTTTGGGCAGCAAACTGATCAAATGGAAAATAGGGAATGAGAGGGTATGGGCTTGAGTCCTGAATTTGCTGCTTTCTATCTCAATGACTTTAGGCAATTCATTTAACTTTGGAGGGCCTCAGTTCCCTCATCTTTACAATGAGTGGAGATGAGGAAAATCAGATCACCCTTAAGGTCCCATCTAACTCTGGGTTCTATAAGAATTCTGGAAGGTACTCAGGGAAAGAGATCACCATGGCATAAGCCAATAGGAATCCATGACACTGTGCTAACCTTTTGCCCCAGCTTCTAGGAAGTCTCCCACATGCAGGCAGGCAAGACGCCTTTGCATCTGACTGGAACAGAGTAAGGGTAGGAAGGACACAGGAGGAGACTCTGTCAGAGTTTCATCAATATTAAATACGTAATGCAGCAAAATGTGATGTCTAAATATGATGAACTCTCACTCCATATTACATCGTTTGTTCATATCACAAAGATATGTGCCACTGTTCACAAAATCTATTTCTAGCATAGGTGTTCTAGGACCTTTGGCCCCATTCTGTTTCTAATCTGAATCCTTCATGCTTAAATCTGTTTGTTTTTGTTTTAGTCTTAACGAAGACTAAGGACACAGTTAGTCTCCATCTCCTATGTAAGAATTCTTTATAAACTTCAAAATCATTATTAATCTGCTCCTTCAATTTTCTCTTCTCTATAGATGTCAGGTCTCTCATTTCCTGATGGGTCTTATTTTCAATCCTTTAATAGCATCTGTTACCCACCCTTGATGCCTCTTTTAAATTGTATTTGACTGATTGATGCCCCTTTTGAATTGGGTATCAATGATTATTCTGCAGGTTTAAAAAAAACGCTAAATTACAAGTATGTCTTATTTCCCAGACCTCATCCTGGAATAGAGATGAACTAGCATGCTTGAAGGCTTTATCACTGAATGGTAAGTTCTTAGTTAGAAAGTCTCCATTTTGTTGGTTGATATGTCTGTTATCTGAGGGTCAGCTTAGTTAAGCCTAGAGAGGCTCATTTCCAAAAATTTGACCAGGAGATGGTGAATTTTTTGCTCAAAGTAACTCATGAAACATTCAAAATTGAAACACGCATATATGGGGGATGGGGGAGAAAAAGAGAAAGAAAAGAGATCATATTGTTCCTAATTACAAATCCTTTCTCCTTTTCCTTACTTTTTTTTTTATCACAGGAACTAAGCCAAAGCCAAATCATCAAATATAACACTTATTTCAATGCTTCAAGAGTTAATGATCTTTTGGGCATGGGTTCTTCCCTTCTTGATGCAGATCATAACCACTCTTCTTTAATTTAGTGACTACTTACTATGAGTTGCTGTGACTAAACAAAAGTTATTACTCTGCAGCCAACCTGGCAAGGTCTTTACGCTGCTAGAGGGAGTTTCTTTATTGAGGAGTTCACTACATCAATGACAATCCCAGGTTCAGTCCCTATACTTATCCTTTGATTAATAACATTTCAAAAGCTCAAAAAAACCTTTCTAATTTGAAAGCAATAGTTATGTAAACCATTTCTTTAATTCATACTGCTTGTAAACTGAGATTTAATACCACAGAAGTTTTCATTTAAGCTAGACTTGGTTTCATTCTATATTCTTTAAATTTTCAAAATCAATCCTGGCCTACACATCTATAGTAATACTAAAATTCAGTGTATGTGTGAGTATATGTATAAAATTATACTTACATGTATATATATATACTTGGGGGGTGTACATATACATACACAGAATAAGAAGCATAAGGAAGTAGTGGCAAAGAACTAGAAACCGAGGGGATGTCCGTCAACTGGGGAATGGCTAAACAAGTTGAGCTATATGATTGTGATGGAATACTACTGTGTTGTAAGAAATTAATAAGGTGGTTGACTTTAGAAAAACATGGAAAGAGTCACATGAAATAATGGAGAGCAAAAGGAACAAAAATAGGAAAATGTTGTATATGGTAATAGCAATACTGTTCAAAGAAGAACTGTGAACAACTATGCTATTCTGAG
The DNA here is from genome assembly GCF_028372415.1 of Notamacropus eugenii. NCBI lineage: Eukaryota > Metazoa > Chordata > Mammalia > Diprotodontia > Macropodidae > Notamacropus > Notamacropus eugenii. Next base: position 237,614,430 of record NC_092875.1, on the reverse strand, counting down.
TATTATAAATACTTAAATTAACTACAAAGGGCCTACGAAAGAAGATGCTATTCACTTCCAGAAAAAGAACTGATAAAGAGGAAGTATGCATAGTATGGTTTTACATCTGTCTGTGTGTATACACACATATACCTCTGTGTCAAATGGTAGACTTTGTTAGTGAGGGGCGAGGAGGGAGAGAGAGACAGAGGGAGAAAATTTGGAACTTAAAACGTAAAAAATAAATAAAATCAAATTGAAAAACAAGAAGTATAAGAAAGTAGTTTTCTTTTTCTTATCTTTTAGTTTAAATCTTAACCTGGCATGACCTAAAATAGCTCTATGTCATCCTTTGTTTTATATCTCTTCTGATAGTAATCAGAGTGGTCACTGAGCATTTAGTGCTACAGTTGCTTTCATCAAGGAATTTTGTATGACTGAGAGTTGCACGAGATTTTATTAAGGAGTCTTTAAGGTTGCACCTCACTCCTCCAAGTTGAATGAACGGTAAATATCGAGGGCTTTTGAAAAACAGTAAAAGCAAAATAATATAGTCAAGTTTATTCTTTAAGATCCCAGACACAAACCAGCCTTATTATTTTGGATTTATATCTCTCTGGATGTGATTTGGATTAGTGATTCTTTATAAAAGTTGGAAAATTAGAAAAATACAGGAATTGCCCTGACACCTAGTAACATTGGCATTATTATTCCAAAGTGGGAAAATTAGTGTGCTTATCAACACGGGAAACATTTACAGTTTAGCGACCTCTGTTATTGTTACAGCTGCCAGGACAATAATTTCTCAAGTTATGGTGTCTTATTGACAAGACTGAAAAGTACATTAGCAGTGAGAAATGATTGCCAGGGAAGACTTAATTGCTGCCCTACGTGTATTTAATGTTGGTTGAAAATATATATGAAGACAAGCAAAAGTTGAATGTGACAAGTGACTATTTAGTTTGTCTATCAATTAAGGCTGTAGATTTTGGGAAGAAATAAAAAAAGAAAACGAAGAGGGCAAAAGATAGCATTTAATGATGAGCTGTGGTTTCTACATGTAACTACCTGACATTAAAGGTTTTGTGTCTCTGTGAGGATTGGGGGGGAAAGTATTGGTGCAGGAAGGGGAGTCAAATAATCACTGCCAAGTTATGGCTTACCCACTGTTTACAAGGTACTTAGTATAAACTCATTTAAACCTTACTATGGGGATAGGTCCTACATCTGCAAGGTAGGTACGACAGGTATTTGTAATGCTAATGAGTTAAAGATCACCCCTACCCATTGATGGGCCTGCCCACTAAGAGAAGCTACATTAGGGGAAGCCCACATCTTTTGATAAATGTCTAATGAGGCACAGGTTCTCAAGGGTTGTGATGCCTTCTGGCTCTGGAAAATGTGTAAATACTTTGATGTGAGGTTTCTTTGGAAGTGTTTGTTTGGCCAGAGGAGCCACTTGGAGCCCCTTGGCAGCCTAAGGGACCCTCCTACCACTCCCCACCCCTCCTTGAAAGCTCAGATGTTGGTGCTTCTCTCTGGTAACTATGTATGTATGTAATGGTCACACAGTTGGACCTGTCTGTTGATCTGTGATGTATGTATTTCTTGTAGTCAGGCAGCTGGAAGCCCTGTCTGTTGATCTTTATTTCTCTGTATTTTCTCTGAAGTTCAGGGTGCAGACGTCTTCCCCTGAATTAAGTGAATGATACATGTGCTTGATTAAAGTAGATTGCTGACCCCTCAAAAGTTGCTTTCCTTTTAGAAAAGTAGATCAAAGAACCTGTATCGCAGGCCCTCCTGTGTATGTCGGGGTCCTTGCTTTTACAGTTATCTCCATTTTACAGATGACAAAACTGAAGCTTAGAGACATGACCTACAAAAGGTCCCATATCTAATCACTGTCAGAGCCTATATTTAAATGCAAGTCTTCCAGACTCCATGTCTAGCACTGTGCTCACGGAACCATGCTACCTCTGAAACAGCAAGCATATGTACACAATATTGCTTCAGTTCATGTTGAAACAGGCCTCTATACTGCCTTTTCTATTTATTCTTTCCTTATCTGTACCTAAATTTTTTCCTGTTCAAACTATACAAAACAAAACATCTCTTTCCTGTGGCTGCACAGTATCAGAGTCTACTGCTATCCTGCATTCAAGAGAAGCAATGCCTTTTAAAGGAAAGAACACTAGATGTGAAGTCAAAGAACCTCACTGTCTTTTGCTCCTTTCCTACTTGTAAATTCATGATAATAGGCATGCCATTTGACCTCTTAGGGATTCAATCTTCCCATCTTTAAAATGGAGTTAGTGAGAGGGAGGCTGGGGAACAAGCGCAAAGCATTTATTATGTGCTAGGCATTTTATAAATATCTCATTTGATAGATGACAGTATCAAATGATTTAGAGCTAGAATAGATCTGGGAGATTAGTTTCTAGTTTATCAACCTCAATTTATAGATAAGATGACTTACTACACAAGTAATAAGTAATAGAGTTGGGATTTGAACATAGTTTTCTGACCCTGAATATGGGCTCTTTCTACTGGTCTCTTCTTGCACTACCAGACTGATTGTGAAATTAAAATTAGGGTGGAAAAGTCACTAAAAGCATGGCCAGGTATCTCAAAGACACTGAAAGAGAATAACTGTTATGAATCTCATGAATCTGGGGAGTACGTTCCCCAAAAAAGACTAAGCACCTTATTCTGATGACAGTTTTCCATGAAATTCCTTCTTATGCACAGAATCTACAAAGTATACACTGTAAATTGTATATAAATGGACAGGTAGGTGGCATAGTGGATAGAGTACTGCGACTGGACTCGAGAACCTGAGTCCAAATCTGGCTACAGACACCAAGTGGCTGTTGTGACCCTGGACAAATCATTTAATCCTGTTTGCCTCAGTTTCCTCATCTGTAAAATGAGCTGGAGAGGGAAATGGCAAACCACTTCAGCATCCTTGACAAGAAAACCCCAAATGGGGTCACAAAGTCATCTATAGCTCAACAACTGAACAGACAATATAAATGGAAGCTGTTATTAACATTTAACAGTCACTAACTTTGGAGTTTGGTGTCAGGGTACATCAGCAGTCTAAGATGAAACACAACACAATCAGACACAGAAGACAACAAACCAACTAAACAATTAATTTTCTTTTTAATGCAGTGTAGTGATGCTTTTTAAAAACACTGTTGGGTTCCCTCTAATAGAACTTTGTCCTGTAATAGAGAAGCATGGTCAAGAAAAACACGTACTTGTATACTGATCGTGTTTGCCTCATTCCACCTGTCTGTTGACAGCAGGGAGGTATGTTTCTCCAGTAGTCCTATGGAATCAAGGTTGGCTATTGTACTGATCTGAGTTCTGATGTGTTTTCATTTAGAGAAGGGCTAAATGTTTTCTTTTATATTACTATATATTGTTCTCTTAGCTCACCTTACTTTGTTCTCCATCAGTTCAAAAAATATTCCCAAGATTCTCAGTGTCTTCATTTTGTATTTTATTATGATAAAATAATTTCCATCACATTCATATACCACAATTTGTTCAGTCATTCCTGAAATGATAGGTACCCACCTTGTTTCCAGATCCAAACTATTTCCCTCAGATATACAAGCTTCTAAAAAACTCTTTGATGATGATTTTCTACTTCACAAATTTCAGTACAAAATAATACTATTGCCTAAGTAACTACAGTAAAAGGAACATTTTTAGGTAAAAGGAAAAACTATACCCACTAGCTTAAAAATGGCCCCAAATGGCTGTTTTTTTCCAATTCTTGATGGAAGTAATCTTGCTTCTGGGAAGAAACCTTTTCTTCTGAAAATCAGCCTGCAACATGGTAAGACCAAGTTTCCCTTAAAAAACAGGATTTGTAATAGAACTGCTGATGGAGCCATAACAATGTCAATGTATGACTGGCGTCAGTGTAATAACAGTATGAAGAGACATTTAGAGCCTCAGTTTAGACACCTATACTACAGCATAGTGGAACAGACATCGATAAAACATAGATCTGAGGGAGAAAAGTGAGAATAAGACATAAAGCCAAAACAATAAAGATGAAGAATTAAGGAGGACTTAGCATGAATGGATGTCTTGAAAGGATTCTATAAACATAATGAAAGATTTAACATTATGCACCAAACCTAATGGTTGAGGATGAAATGGAAATCAGGGTGTCTAAAGCATGGCTACGTGTCTCAAGGAAGATAAAAGATCATAAAAGCTTTCAATCCCATGAATACTTAGGGAGTAAGTCCCTAAAGTAGAAATAAGTGTTTGACTTTAATGATGGTCTCACATGAAATCAACAGAATCAATAAATCCCCTCTTAAGCACGGTGACCAGCAAAATACATAGCCAAATGATGACCATTCAAAGCCCAGGCATTTTGCATCAGGAGAGGGAGGGAGAGTAAAAGTTCCTGAGTGCATATAAAATTTTTTATGGCCTGTTTTATCTATGAATTCTGCAAGGAAATATCTCTTTACTGAACAAAATCTCTAACTCACTCTACCATTCATTTTTCCCCTTCTTCTGATCATCTATATACTACTTTACTTACCTTTTCTATTCCACACCTGTGCCCATTACAGTGGAAAGAATACTTTAATGCAGTGTGTATCCCATCATATATTTGTCTTCCTTTCTTGACCTCAATGATCAATGACCAAATGGAAAACTCAAATATGCACACACCCACGCAACCTCACCAAAATAATGAAAGAACCAACATTCTCCTGCCAGGGTGCCTGTAGTTTCATTTCTGTTGTCAAGAAAAGATGCCCCAATTTAGTCTGATTTTCAAGGACTACCTAGAGGTATATATTGGTAGGAAGACAGATATTTGCCTGGGGCAGTGAGAACAGAGCTTCTCTAATTTTGAGCCCAACAGTCAAGGAGGGAAGATTCCTGTGTTACTTTTCTGTGTTCATTCCTCCCCCTTCTTGGCTTCTTCTACCATTCACTGCTCTTTTTAAATATTTTTTTCACTGGTTTGGTATTACGCCCCTTTGCTGACTCAGAGTAGAATGCGCTATTCAAAAACTTCTGAAAAGTAATCAGGTTTAAAAATTCATCTACAGTGTTCCCCCATGATGAAGAAAATCCCTGGCCCTGCTACGGTTTTCAAACTTCTGAGGAACCTGTCTTCATCAAGGGGATTAACTGATATTTGTTTATATTCCCATTTTTGATGATTTCTAAACCAATTCTTTTTTTTTTTATCTAGAGCTTTGTTGGCAGAAAAAATAATATGGGTTAACTAAGTTTTCTATTAACTAGGTTATAGGAAAGAAAGGCTTGGGAAAGAGAACTTTGTTTGCTGAGACTATGATGGACAAGTGGAAAAAAGTCTCACGTTTAATCTCAAAAGATTTTGGTACCAGATCTTCCAGTACAGCTGACTGACTTAAAACCTTATCTCTCTAGACCTCAACTTTAAAATGTTTGCAAGAAAAGCAATAAGAATTACAATCCCGGTCCTCTGATCTCAGGTGTAGTTGTGAGGGTATTTTGCAATCATTACTAAATTCTGCTGCCTGCATTAAGGCCATTCTCCACATCTCCTTTCCATCAGAACCTTAGTCTGAGCTCCTAGGACCCCATTCAAGTAGGTGAGCTTTACCCTGTCTTGCTTGGAACCAGACTTCCGTCTGCTTCCCCAGTCATTTCCAATCAGGTGAGTACCCTCCTTCCCTTTTAGGTCTTTCTCACCTTTATATATGTCTTCCCTATTAGCATATAAACTTTGAGGGCAGGGACTATTTTGTTTATTAGATTTTGTATCCTCAGTGCTTAGCACAATGCCTGACACATAGGTACTTAATAAATGATTAATTAAATCATAATTGGTATGGGAAGTGCTATGCAAATGAGAAATTATTTTAAATTTTAAAATTATCTTAATCCAAATACTACTTATCAAGCTCTTTCCATTTCATTGTACTTAATGCATACTAAGAGGCAGCAAACAGTATAACAGATAGAGAGTGGTTTTAAAGTTAGAAATCCCTGGGTTTCATTTCTCCTGGCTATGTGACCTTGGACAAGTCCCTAAACTTTCTAATGTCCCAGGCAACTGCTTTAGGCTGCAAGTCACCCAGAGGTGACTGATAAAATTAGGAGTCTTTGTCTTATTCCATCACCAATGTATGCTGCAACTGGTTTTCTCTTCTCTCTTTCAGGAAAGGGCAATCTCCAGAGAAGTTAATTAATTGCAAGAACTCTAATTCAGGGTTGTGCTAAGAATGTGGATGGGCACCATGGCATTTGTACTTCCTTGGGAGAGTAGGTAAAGCACACCCTTCCCTTTACCATCACCCTTCCTGTCCTGTCCACAGTGAGGCAAGTTTTTCTTTGATCACTCCAGCTGGAAGTGACCATTATCAGGAATAATCATTTACTGAAGGACTACTGAATCCAGGGCAAAGAGATGTAGCACCATCCCTGTCCTCAATGGGTTTAGAATCTAATTATAAATTTATACATACATACATATGTGTGTATACATACACACATACATGCATGCACACATACATATATACACACATACACACATATATAATTTCTATACACACACAGGGATACAAGATTCTGCTAAATGAGTGGCACTGGCAAATACTACAGAAGGAAGTCAGAGGATGGCGTGAATACCAACCAGCTGGGCTGGCACTGTCAGTCTGAATCTCAACTCCTAAGAATGATAAGGGTAAAAGTCCCTCCCTGTAGCAAAATGGACAAGGTACCTTTGGACTTTCCACTGTGCCATCTGGCCTCCCCTGTTGTCCTAAAATAATTTAAGGTGTTTCCAGATCACTGTTTGTATATCTTTCAGGGATCTGAAAGTGACCCTTATATAATGTTAAGTGAAAAACGCTGGGAGCCAAGATTCTTGTTAGCACAATTTAAGAAGGAAAAGAAGCAATGATTCAATCCAAAGTTCAATTAAGCTTAGGCAACATAATTAATGATTTGCTACTGCCTTAGGAGAAAAAAAATAAACTGTAATCAACTTTCTGGAACTGTGAAAATTATGCTTTTTCCATCATTTTTCATGATGGTTTAGCTTTAAATTCCATGCACAGGTGCTTTACATCATTATCAAATGATATATTTTTTGACATGGCTATGACACCAAACTATACATGACAGAATAGTAATAATTTCAATTTCTATAGTTTTTAGTAGTTTACAAAGAGCATTTGATATGTATTTCACTCCATCTGAGCCATGTCAAATAGGAAAGTTAAATCAGAGATGAAGAAATGGGGCTGAGGCAAGTTCAGGAATTTGCAGGAGGGGAAGAAAGGGAAGAAATGAAGCAGGGAGGGAGGAAGAAAGGATGTGCTAATTAAACACCCAGCTAATTAGCTCATTTGGTCCGCATAGCAATCTTAGGTACTAAAATTATTCTCATTTTACAGTGGAGGAAACTGAGGCAGGCAGAGGTCAGGATTACAGGGCCAGCACTCTATTCACTACGCCGCCCCCCCCCCAGCTGCCTCCAATCAAACTGGCAGGAAAGCCTTATTAGAACTTAAGTCCTCAGACACCTGGTCCAAATCTCTTTTCCCCCACACAAAGCTAGTTTTGGTTAAATGTTAGGTATGCTAAATAAATAGTGTCCTTGAACTTTTTGGGTACTTACGTTTTAATCAATGAGTATCAATTTAAGTTAGAATTATATATTTTATAAGTAGAATATACCTTCAACAACTTCCTCCTATCATAATAATAACTAGAACTTACTTCTAAATTACTTCATATCTTAACTATGGGAGCCTGCCTGCCTTCCGACAGGAGAAAGTGCCAACTCACCCAGGCCTTGTTATCTTGTATAGCTCTTGTCCCTGTCACCCTCTCTTTGATATCTTTTATAGCTAACCATGCATTTCTTTCATGATATCTCTTATTATGCCTACCGTGTACCACTACTTCGCCTGTTCTGTGAAGTGCAATTTTGATTCCTCAGATTCACAGCCATATAGCATCACTGGAAAAATATTGGTGTTTTAAATATGGGATACTGTTTCAAGAAAATGGCTGGGGTTGCTGAAAACAGCACTACAAAATTTCCCAAATGCAACATAACCTGCTTTCTTCCTCCTATTTCAATGCTGGGTCCCTAATTTTAAATTAGACTGGCCTAAAGGCTTGGCAGGTAGGGTTGAGAACTGGGGCCTGGATAACGTTAGGTAAGACTATGCAGAAATGCAGTGACTGGAGAAAGAAGGTGAACAGATCCTTCTAAGCCAGTGTTTCAACAGAAATAAAGGATTTCTTTGGAACGAAGGAATATACCAGTGCGTAATCATGGAGGCAAAAGGATAAATCATTATGGTCGGGCACAATGAAGGGAGTTTTCCTGAAAAAAAAAATGAGTGTCTAAGTAAAATTCTCACCTTGCCTTAAGAACTATTCTACTTTCCATGATGAAAATAATGCAGCCATAGAGAGGTCAGGCAAAGGAGGGTCAAGTTAGATAATGTTAAGTTACAGTCAATTATAGGACCAGGTTAAATTTGTGAATTTCTGTTATGCTAAGAAAACAAATATTTCTTACATTTTGATTCTAGGTAAACTTGTTCAGGAAGCTAGGTGGCACAGTGGATAGAGCACTGGGCCCCGAGTCAGGAAGGCTCATCTTCCTGAGTTGAAATCGGACCTCAGACACTTATTAGTTATGTGACCCTGGTCAAGTCACTTAGTTCTGTTTGCCTCAGTTTCCTCATCTGTAAAATGAGCTGAAGAAGGAAATGGCAAACCACTCCAGTATCTCTGCAAACCCAAATGGGGTTATAATGAGTTGGACATGACTGAAAAAGACTAAACAATAAAATTCATTCATTCCATATCAATTTACTTCGTTATGATTTAATTTGAACATTTAGTAAGTATATATTACATTCCAGACATGATAGCAAGGCTCTAGAAACATAAAGAAAAAAATAGTAAATCATCCATCCTCAAGGAACTTGCATGGTATTTGATGGTATACATACAAGTAAATACAAGGTAATTTAAATAGGGAGAGAATACTCATCACTGAGGAAAATTAGGAAAGTCAAGGGCAACAAGTACTTATTTATTGATTTATAATTTGTCAACAATCAAGTAAGAAGCACTAAGTCTAGGAACAGCCTTGGGTATAAGTAGCCATAAAAAACACAGAACTTGGAACTGGAAAGCACTTTTTAGGTCATCTAGATCAACTTTCTCCTTTTACAAAGGTGGATATTTATAGTTGGGATGGTCAAGTAATTTGCCCATTGTCAAAGAGAGATATTTGGTGGCTGATCTCGGACTGCATGCCACGTATTCTCACTCCCAATCAATGTATTAATCTTTTGATTGTAAGTGTCTACATGTAAAAACACACAGTGAACTATCATATTTGACAGACAGAGAGGTACTGATGTAGGAAAAAAAAAGGCTGGTGTTACTGGGACCAAGGAAAGGGTTCCTTGTTTGCTGCAGGACACAAATTGTTTGAAATAACATTGTCACTATAGGATTACAAAATCTTAGATGCAGAAATGGATGGGACCACAGCAGTATTCTTTTTTTTTATTCTTATGCTTTATAGATAAGGAAAATGAGAGTAAGAAATTATGACTTGTTCAGAGTCACAGAGATATAGTAAAAAGCAGAGTCAGAATTTCAACTCAGAGCCTCTGATGACAAACCTGGACCTCTTTCTGCTTCCTCAATTTTAAATACTAGGCTCCTAAGCAAAATCTTTAAGGACAAACTCCTTTTCCTTTGTAAAATGCAATGTCAATGGATGATTTGTGACTTTCTGAAATGACAGGTCAGCTGTAGCCTTAAGTAAAATCTTAAATGCTATTGAATGATACAAGTATAAAGAGGGTCCATTTTGATCTGGAGAGTACCTATGAAATTCAATTCATTAAAGACAAATAGAAGCAGGTGTGTAGGCAGTAGCAAATCAAAATGCTTAAAATATTAAAATCTGCCACAAGTTATCTTCTCAGGATCACTTCACTCTTCCAATGTGCCTAACAACATTATGTCATCCACCCACCCAAACTTTGACACATGCACAGAAAAGTGGTACCTCTGAGAATCGGTGCAAGTGGGAAGAAAAAGGGACTGAAAGCTGGAAGAACAGAGTTTTGGCTTGGGATTTGCCACTAATTAGGTGTGTGACCCTGGGTAACTTCTTTGGACTCGTTTGCCCAAATGTAAAATAATGAGAGCCAGACTGGTGTCAGAGGTCCTTTCCAACTTTAACCTCTTATGATTTCAATTCTCTCATACTATTCTGAGAGCACTGAGGCAGGCAGTATAACACATATTATTCCTCACATTTCTAATTGCTTATTGGACATCTTGAACCAGATATTCTGCAGACATCCAAAACTCAGTATGTCCCAAACTGAACTAATTCTTTCCCCAAAGCCTCCCCTTCCTTCCAAATTTCTTTATTATTGTAGAGGGTATGTAACAGCATATTGGCATACCCAGGATGGCTGCTAGCACAGGTTCTTAGATTTGCTTTACTAGGCAAGACAGCTATTTAAGGGGTCAACAATCTTTTTAAATTACATTCACTAGTTCAGGGGGAAAGTCAGCACCTGAACTTCAGAGAAAATATAAGTCGAGAAATAAAGACCAACAGACAAGGCTCTACTGCCTGAATCAAAGCAATAATGCTATACACTTTGCATGCATCCCTGAACTGAGAGAGCATTTACATCTGAACACCCAGGGAGTCTGGACATGTGGACACCAGGGAATCACAAGATCCTTCTCATAAGTGAGCCCCCAAAGCAAAACACCAACTCAGAGTATGTATAACAAAGCCTCGGCTCCTGATCGGCTCATTCAGTAGGGACGAAACCTACATGACTCAGCACAGCTGTGAACTATCAGGGTTCTAAAGAGATTGAGCCTTCAGATGCTCACAATTTAGCCTGAGCCTGGGAAACTGAACTGAACTCCAAAAACAAAATAACAAAAAATCCCACTTTGGTGTTACCGGGTATCATCACCTTCCCAATCACCTAGGTTTGCAATCTAGATATCATCCTTGATTCTTTCCTCTCACCCCTTCTTTCCAGTCCAGTCTGTTGCCAAATCTACCTTTTCAACCCCTCTAGTTAAGAAGAATAACGCCCTCACCACCTCTGATACTTCTATCTTCATCACCTCACACTTGGACTTTCTACTCCCCTTATACCTTTGTTCCCCTCCACACCTCTCCAGGTATGTTTGTCCTCCAAGCCTGAAATTTTCTCATTCTTTATGCCCACCTCTTGGCTTCAAGTCTCAGCTAAAATCGCACCTTCTACAAGGAGTCTTTCCTGTCCCCCATTAATGGAGTGCCTTTTTCTGAGTATCTCCAATTTTTCTTGTATATATTTTGTTTGTATATAGTTGTTTGCATGTTGCCTCCCTCTTTAAATTGTAAGCTCTCTGAGGACAGGGACTGTTGTTGCTGTTTTTTTTTTTTTATTTTAAACAAGAAGTTTATTTAAACAACAAGATGTTTGACTTAAAGGGAAAACTATCTAGGATCAATTCCTTTACAGTAATTTATCCCTACTGAGAGACAGAGATTGCCCTACATGTAACAGCTACGTACAAAAAAGTTATAAAATCATCCTTGGTTTTACAATGATAAAAGAAAAACATTGAAATTATCCAGTCAAACAAGGTATGCAAGGATTTTTTTGTAGGTTTTTTTTTTTTTGTTAAACAGTGAGAGCAAAATAACTTACTGGAATATAAAGATAAAAGTTGAATGAGCATGCCACTAATGGAGAAAAGGGATATTTTCACAGAACCAGTTTGTTTTTTCCCTTCCCCATCTCCATTTGATGTTGATCAAAACATACCATTGGCCATTTAGTTAAAAAAAAAAATACACATCATGCCTGTGCACATACACCAGGTACTTTATGTACAATAAAGGAATGGGGGAAGGGAATCAAAGAAGAGAGAAAACTATACTGCAGTAGTCAGGATGTGGATGAACCAAATCTTGGTTTTCTAACTGTGAATGTATTGTCTTCCTTGGGAGCACAGTTCTGGAGTACAGTTGTAGATTTTCTTTTTAGTAAGCGCCTCCTGTCTGCTGCTGGAATACATCAATTGTATCTTCATCCTCCATTTCCAACTGTGCAGGTGTGTCTGTTTCATTGATTGGTTGCCCATCAAATCGGAATCTGATCTGCCTCACTGACAAACCCTGTCGTTCACAATAGGCTTTCATTAGTTTACTAAGTGGTGTGTGCCTCTTAATCTTAAATTGCACCACCATACCATCTTGCCCTGCCACCTTCAAATTAATGTGGTCGTTGTTTTTAGTCTTGACTCCTTCCTTCGGCTTCTAGTTGGCCATGGCGAGTCCGGGGGTCTCCTCAGCTGCCACTTCACAAAAGAGGCACCAGGATGGTCCGCTCCAAGGGAACGGGGGGGGGGGGGGGGGGGGGGGGGAAGCAGCGGCAGGAGCAGGAGGAGGAGGAGGAGGAGGATGGTGGTGATGGTGAGGAAGAGGAGGAGGAGAAGAAAGAGGAGGAGGAGAAGAAAGAGGAGGAGGTGGAGGAGGAGGAGAAGGAGGACAAGGAGGAGGAGGAGGACAAGGAGGAGGAGGAAGAGGATGGTGGTGATGGTGAGGAAGAGGAGGAGGAGAAGAAAGGAGGAGGAGGTGGAGGAGGAAGAAGAGGAGGAGGAAGAAGAGGAGGAGGAAGAAGAGGAGGAGGAAGAAGAGGAGGAGGAGGCAGCGGTGGAGGTACTCGGACAGGGATTGTTTTTACTTTTCTTTGTATCTCTAAGCACTTAGCACAGTACCCACCACATAGTAGGTGCTTAACAAATGCTTGCTGGCACATCAGATAAGTGCAATTGTATTGTGTATAAATAATTAGAAAGTTGACCATGTATAGGAAACACACTTCAAAGAAATAATTTGCCTGAATATATTGCTTATTCTTTTCTAGCATCTTTCCTCCCCACTTCCTCTTAACAGCTCATATGAGCTTTTCCCTTGCCTTCTCCTCCCTCTCTCTGTACCTATATTCTCTTTTGTACTAGGGTTTCCTTGTCCCTGATGTCTTTATACAGTTACTTATTTCTTGGTCCTTTTGTAAATCTTCCATCACTTTTAGCTACCACTTGCTTCTCTCCCATTTTGTTGTTTTGGTCTTTTCCAACTATTTTCACTTCTATCTACACATCAAGGCCTTCATTTCTCACACCCTGGTTCTCCATCATGCCCTCCCTAGTATCTATTACTACCCTCAAGTCCCTTCATCTTTCCTAATGACATTAAAGACACTATGCAAGTCAAAGCTTTCCTTTTGAAATAAAGCTCATCACTTTCTTGTTGAAATACAGGTTGATATCAGTATATTATCTAAATATTTTTATGAGGACATTCATCAACATTATACACCTGCAGGGAAGAGACCTCTAGGGAAGAGACCCTGAAAATATTTTGATCTATCAATAAAACACACCAATCAAGAATTATAAGCTCTGATTGTTCTTCTAAATTCTTCAGTTCTCTTCTCCCCTACCCCCTCTTCTTCTCTGCTGAGTCAATGCCAACTATAGAAATGACCTATTTTAAAACCTAGAGGTGATTTTAAAACACAAGGAAATAAGACAAACTGTTCATGCTGGTAAGAAGGTGTAAAGTACAGGCCAGAATAAAAAAAAACAAAAATTGGGAAATAAAGGGCTGTCAAGTTACAAAGACAGAACCATTCTCCTTAAGAAACATGTGCGCCCTGAGGCTGGGAAGCAGCATTTGAATCTCAGACCCCAAGTGCTGGCTGGGCGGATCCGGAGGCAAAGTGGGTGTGAAGAGAATATTCAGAAGTTAAGTCACTGGCTGGGAAAATGCCCAGAAAAGGGAAAAAAAAATAAGACTATAGAAGGTTAATTTCTTGGTGAACAGGTATTTCCTCCCTTCCTTTCTGATGAGGAAGAACAATGCTTACCATCAGGGAAAGACACAGAAGTCAAGGCTTCTGTATCCCAGCCCACTTAATGGGCTCAGGCCATGGAAGAGGTCAAAAAGGATTTTGAAAATCAAGTTAGAGAGGTGGAGGAAAAACTGGAAACAGAAATGAGAGAGATGCAAGTAAACCATGAAAAGCAGGTCAACACCCTGCTAAAGGAGACCCAAAAAAATGCTGAAGAAAATAACACCTTGAAAAATAGGCTAACTCAACTGGCAAAAGAGGTTCAAAAAGCCAATGGGGAGAAGAATGCTTTCAAAAGCAGAATTAGCCAAATGGAAAAGGAGATTCAAAAGCTCACTGAAGAAAATAGTTCTTTCAAAATTAGAATGGAACAGATGAAGGCTAATGACTTTATGAGAAACCAAGAAATCACAAAACAAAACCAAAAGAATGAAAAAATGGAAGATCATGTGAACTATCTCACTGGAAAAACAATTGACCTGGAAACCAGATCCAGGAGAGACAATTTAAAAATTATGGGCCTACCTGAAAGCCATGATCAAAAAAAAAAAGCCTAGACATCATCTTTCATGAAATTATCAAGGAAAACTGCCCTGAGATTCTAGAACCAGAGAGCAAAATAAGTATTCAAGGAATCCACAGAACACCGCCTGAAAGAGATCCAAAAAGAGAAACTCCTAGGAACACTGTGGCCAAATTCCAGAGTTTCCTGGTCAAGGAGAAAATATTGCAAGCAGCTAGAAAGAAACAATTCAAGTATTGTGGGAATACAATCAGGATAACACAAGATCTAGCAGCTTCTACACTAAGGGATCGAAGGGCATGGAATAGGATATTCCAGAAGTCAAAGGAACTAGGACTAAAACCAAGAATCACCTACCCAGCAAAACTGAGGATAATACTTCAGGGGAAAAATTGGTCTTTCAATGAAATAGAGGACTTTCAAGCATTCTTGATGAAAAGACCAGAGCTGAAAAGAAAATTTGACTTCCAAACACAAGAATGAAGAGAAGCATGAAAAGGTAAACAGCAAAGAGAAGTCATAAGGGACTTACAAAAGTTGAACTGTTTACATTTTTACATGGAAAGACAATTCAGTATCTGGGTACTGGGTGGGATTACACACACACACATGCACACACACATAGAGACAGAGTGCACAGAGTGAAATGAAGAGGATGGGATCATATCTTAAAAAAATGAAATTAAGGGGTGAGAGAGAAATATATTGGGAGGAGAAAGCGAGAAATGGAATGGGGCAAATAATCTCTCATAAAAGAGGCAAGCAAAAGACTTATTAGTGGAGGGATAAAGAGGGGAGGTGAGAGAAAAACATGAAGTTTACTCTCATCAAATTCCACTAAAGGAAGGAATAAAATGAACACTCATTTTGGTATGAAAACCTATCTTATAATACAGGAAAGTGGGGGATAAGGGGATAAGCAGGGTGGGGGGGATGATGGAAGGGAGGGCATGGGGAGGGACAGGATCAAAAGAGAGAATAGAAGTAATGGGGGACAGGATAGGATGGTGGGAAATATAGTTAGTCTTATACAACACGACTATTGTGGAAGTCATTTGCAAAACTACACAGATTTGGCCTATGTTGAATTGCTTGCCTTCCAAAGGGAAGGGGTGGGGAGGGAGGGAGGAAGAAAAGTAGGAACTCAAAGTTTTAGGAACAACTGTCGAGTACTGTTTTTGCCACTAGGAAATAAGAAATACAGGTAAAGGGGTACGGAAAGTTATTTGGCCCTACAGGACAAAAGAGAAGATGGAGACAAGGGCAGAGAGGGATGACAGAAGAGAGGGCAGATTGGTGATAGGGGCAATTAGAATGCTCGGTGTTTTGGGGTGGGGGGAGGGGACAAAAGGGGAGAAAATTTGGAACCCAAAATTTTGTGAAAATGAGTGTTAAAAGTTAAATAAATAAATTAAAAATAAAAAAAAGAAAGAAACATGTGCCCTAAGAAATATATTGAGCTACAGAAATGGATAACACAACTAAAGACAAACATGTTCTAGCGACAAGTTGCTGCAATATGGTGGTGCATATTAAAAGAGTCATTCACAGCCCCAATACAATGGAATTATATCCATGTGCCACTGTCCAAAGTTTATTTTTTTCTTTATCAGTCATCACGAATTTATACCTACTGTATACTCTCCACTTTCCTATAGTTTCTTACCAAAAAATGTTTCCTTAGAAAGTGGAGGCTTGAACAAATTGGCAATGATGACAAAATATGACAAAATAAATAATTAATTTTGGCAAGGCAGGCACATTAATAAACTGTTGATGGAGCTATCAATTGGTTCCAGCAGTTTGGATATCCATTTGGAATTATGCTAAAAATGATTAAAATATCCATATACTTTGAGCCAAATATCCCACTGACTGGAATATACCCTAAGGAGATCAAAGACAGACATTCCCAAATACCAAAATAATAATGACAGCATTTTTGTGGTAGTAAAGAATTAGAAACAAAATAAATGCTCACTGAATATAGAAAGACTAAAAAAATGATGGTAGATGAACGTGACAATATCATGGTGTCAAAAGAAATGATGACTGAAGAACTAAGTGAACTACGGGAAGTGTATTAACTGAAATAGGGTGAAGTAAGCAGGAGGAGGAAAACAATATAAAATTACTGAAACAATGTGAACAGAAATGCAAAAGGATGGAGAATGAGAGAAAGAAAGCAGAAAGAGAAAGGAAAAGGAGAAAAGAAGAAATTAAAGGAAGAAAGGTTAAAAAAAAGGGAAAGAAGAAAGAAAAGAAAAAAAGTGAATGCTGTGTAACTATAATGACCAAGCCTCGCCCTGGAGAAGAGCTGAGAAAATACACCTCCTTCCATTCCTTCTTTGCAGAGCTGTAGAGGTATGAGCACGGAATATTGTGCATATATTCAACCTCGTTAATATGCTGGATGAATTTAACCAAAGTCTCTCTTGTTCTCTCTCTTTCAACTTTATTGTGAGAGTCTGTAGATGTATAAAGGGGGAAAGAAATAATTTGGCAATAAAAGTGATATAGAAACAAATTGTTTCAATAGAAATAAGGTTTATATTGTTAAGAAAGCATAGGCTTGCACTGATTGAGGGATGGCTGAACAAACTGTGGTATATGAATGTAATCAAACATAACTGTGTAATAAAAAATGACAAATATAAGAAATTCAAAGAAATCCAAGAAGACAGATGATGTGATACTCAGTGAAATAAGCAGAAACAGGAAAATAGGATCAAAATGGCTACAGTAATGTAAATGAAAACAACACTAAAGGAAAATTCATTCCTGTAAGATTAATTGCAATGACCAATGCAGGATTATCTTCAAAAATTAATAATAAGTAATATTCTCTTTCCTTAGGTCAAAGGTCTTAACTTGGACTTGAGTGTGAAATTGTTTTAAAAAATCTTTTGATAATTTCATTTTAATATAATTGGCTTTCTTTGCAGTTCTACGTATTTTCTGTGTTTAAAAACAGTTTCCTGAGAAGGGGTCTTATAGGTTTCACATTGACAAAGAGGTCCATGACTTAAAAAAAAAAGGTTAAGAGTTCCCACCTTAAGTAGAGAGGTGGGAGATTACAAAATTATGAAGACTGTCAATATCCTCTAACTACAGTGTGACCAGTGCAAATAGTAAGTAGTTAGTGCAGTAGATAGAGCTTGGAATCAGGAAGGCCCTGCCTCATGAGCTCAAATCTGGTCTCAGACACTTACTAGCTGTGTGACCTCAGAAAAACGACTTGGTCCTGTTTGCCTCAGTTTCTCACGTGTAAAAATGAGCTGCAGAAGGAGATGGCAAGTCACTCCAATATCTTTGCCAAGAAAACTCCAGATGGGGTCACGAAGAGTTTGACACAACTAAAAAAACAACTGAAAAGTGTGGTCACTGAGGTCACGTTATTGTGCTTAATTATTTTTCTTTGTTACAAAGAAGAATTTTATTGAGGATGGGATAGAAGGGGTAGATCATGAAATAGCTCTAGAGTAAGAAGACGACATCAATAAAAATTTAAAATAAATAAATAAAAGCTAGCTTTTTCCATTTTTACTGATTTGCCTTCTCTGACACTTAATGCAGTTGTGGTTGTATACTAAAGATTTACATCAATAATTTACAATTCTAAGTAGCTGTGGTAGCAAACAGAAGGGGATTTGTTGCTCTCACAAGACTCAGAAAATGCAATCCATGCTGGGAAAATTCAGAAAGAGAACAAAGACAGACCCCTTCCTGCAGCTCATCCAATGACTACAGAGATCATGAGTGGTGAAGCGAAGGAAAGGTAAAAGGAAGCTTTGCTTTTGGCAGGAAAGAAAACCAGCCCAAACACATGGAACTGAAATTTTGAGCTCTACTTTCCTTTTTCTTTTTTATTAGAATATAGAAGATTTTATGGAGCAAGAAGGGAAGAGCTAGGCTAAATTCTTTCCAAGAATGCAGCTTTTGCATAACTTTCCAAAGAATAGAGAAATAAAATTAACTAAAATGAATTTATTATATAGAACAAACATTTGTTAAGAGCTTGGTATCTGTCGAGTAATAGGCATGGTACTGTGAAGGATACAAAAGAGGTCCTGGTGTATGATCTGGAATCTGCAGTCTAGTGGAAAGAGCTTAGAACAGTATCTGTTGTTCAAATACAGGGACTCAGGAAAAGCTAAAGAGGAATGAAGCAGATTTTCTCCTCTTAATTTTTTAGTTGCTTCTCTACCCAAATTTGTTCATTTTACTGTAAAGTGCCTTTATATGCATAATTACTATAGTTTTTTAAAGAGACTGAGACTTTAAAAACTGAAGTCTCAATCTCATTATGAAAACCTATCAAGATTATTAGGATAATTCTGGCAATATTCAAAGTACACCACTGACAGCTAGTTAGTTCACTTATTCACTAAAATGTTATCTTCACACTGTACGCTTAGAGATGTTTTACCTTTCTATCCGGAGTGCCTGTGCCTTCCCCAGTTTTTGTCGGGATCTTTTATAACGGTAAAAGATTCTTGTCCTAATATGAATGAATACCCCGTACTGATTGAGTTTGTAAGTTTGGGTTCAAAAGAAGGAGGAGGAGGGGGAAGAGGAAGAAAAAGAGGAAGAGGAAGAGAAGGAAGAGGAGGAGAAGAAGAAGGAGGAAGAGAAGGAGGAAGAGAAGAAGGAAGAGAAGAAGGAAGAGAAGAAGGAGGAGAAGAAGGAGAAGAAGGAGGAGAAGAAGGAGGAGAAGAAGGAGGAGGAGAAGGAGGAGGAGGAGAAAGAGGAGCCATATCTGCTTATTTTTAAAGTATAGGGGTAGCGAACTAAGGGATTTCACAGGAATCTCCTAAAAGAGAAATTTGGTATCTTATACCACAATCTTATGAAAAATGGCTGAGGAATTTAAATCACTTCACCATTTTTATATTTCAAACACAACATTTATATTCATGTAAATGGCTCTTCAGGAGCAAATACTAAATGAATCTGTCACTGTAATTTCCTAACATATTCCAAGATGATATTATCATGCTAAATCATGGTCTCTAAAGACCACAGAGATTCAATCATAAAAATTGCCCACTTTTCCACTCTAATGAATACTAGAGATGGTCATGAAAGCTGCCATTCACTACAGGAGTATGGATGCAATCACACCCAGACTAGCCCGTAGGCTAATAACAAATAACCATGCCAGGCAAAGTTATTTGAAAAGCAAAAAAGGAAACAAAACAATGAACTTGGATGTATTTATCATATCTTAGTTAAGAACTAAAAGACTTCAAAAAGACTCTAACTTAAGAAAAGTATCTCTAACAGCTTAAAGCGGTTTCTTTTTCTAGTGTTGAACAGGTCAAAGACAGATACGATATTGGACTTTCAGTAAGAGAGAGCTGGATTTGCATCTTAACCACGCTGTATTATAGTCATAGATACTGAGTTAGAAAAGTCCTCAGAAGCCATCTAATCCAAAGCCCTCAAACAAGACACAACCTCTGGCACAAGGTAGGTACTTAATAAATGCTCGCTCCATGTCATTCCCTCATTTTACAGATGAGGAATGGAGGGCCCAGGCAGTTAAGTGACTTTCCTAGGGTCATTAAGCTAGTAAGTATCTGGGCCTCAGTTTCCTTGTCTGTAAAAGGAGGATAATAATCACTCCACTATCCACCTTCCAGGGTTATGGGGAGGCTAAATTCAATTCAACAAGCATCTGTATTAATGGCTTACCATGTTCAAAGTCCAAATGAGATCACCTCTGTAAGTGCTTTGCAAACTTGAAATTATATAAACTTCTGCTATTATTATAATGATTATTACTATTCCAGTCACTCAAATCAATGGGTAGTTAAAAAAAAAATCTCACATTCCATTTGGGAGTCGAGCTTTTATAAGACGGAATGGTTAATTAGCACAACTACACATTCAGGAATATAGTTTGTGATTATGAAAAGGTCACGCACTTGAAAATAAAGCTTAGTACGCCTACCACATTTAGCTAAATAATCACAGAGGATGTTTAAAAATAAATTCTAATATTCTCTCTTCCAAGAAATACCTTCTCTTCATCTGGACTATTTCTTTATCACTGTTTCTCTTCTCACTGCAAGCCACGGTTTTCTTCTATATTGCAAGGGGTAACCACACTTCTAGATTTTTCTTCAATTATTTAGTAATTCACAGTTTTCAAGATGATGCTGGTAGAACTGGAGCTCAGTTTGTATCCTTGCTGAAATGAGTCTTTCACAATAATCGTTCAGGACTCTTTTTTCTTTACCAGTCGCTCTAGGGAGGGGACATGGTACAATGGAAAGATCTGCAGCCAAAGCATTAAGGTCTGAATTGCAACCCTTTCATTTATAGCCTATGCGACATTAGGTGAGGCATTTAACCTAAACGCTAGGTCTCAGTTTCCTAATTTTAAAAAATGAGGGGACTGAATTAGATGATCTGTAAATTCTGTTTAGGTTCTAGATTAACAAACCCATAATTAATCTGCTTGAGCCAGGCAAATTTGCCAAAGAAATATTTTACATAAAGATCACTGGTCATTCATTATTTATTCAATCAATATTTATCAAGATTCTATGATATTTAAGGGATTGTATGAGACTTTGAAGAAATTAAATGTGATAAAAAGATGATACCTACCTCCATGGAAGCCTATATTTAAGAAGAAAAGATTATCTGATTAGCTATGTTTTTCTAACACAATTCAAATTCAAACAGCACACATCCCCATCTCCCAGTCCTTTGATCTGCTTAAACCTAAATTTTTGCTGGTCATTTTAAACAAATTAACAGTGCCTAGAGTGAATGTCTAACTAGCCAATTAATTTGTGCATTTACTCCGCTAAGAACACTCCAGTTTTCATTTTCTAAAACCATTCTCTGCTTCCAACGTTCTAATGCATATAGGTTCATGATGTCCATTGACTTGATTAGAATACTCTCTCCATTGCGTCTTTTAAAAATATTAATGGAGATTTTGATGAGTCTCCCAAGCATTCCTTAAAAGTTTTCTCTCATTGTTTAGCCAACACCCCAATGACAGCCTGTAATAGCTGCTGGCTAGCCAGGAGAATACAGGATAAGAATTCTACAAAGTCATATAACTCAATAATCAGGGGCACCTTCCCTACATTCATAGCCTTCCTGGGTCTATGTAATGACTGTGTATCTGCTACTAAAGATATTTTGTGTAGAATATACAGGTGTCTGTATATGTGGAGAAGTAGAATGCCAATAAGTACCAAGGGAAGGGCTACTGAGCAAAGTTACCTAGGGAGGACAATGGACTTATATAGGTTATTGATGGAAATCGTTTACTCTCAAATACCCCTTCAAATTATACTACTGTAATGGCAAGGGAATTTGAAGATCTTCCTTGCTACTTAATAGGCTCATGTGATATGCTTTGGGCTCTGGCCCAGCCCACAGCCTGAGTCACATGGAGCCCATGATAGGAGGAGCCTGCTGAATGGGTGGAGCAGGGAGAGTGAGGTTGAGCTGGGAGAGAGTGAGGCAGAGGAGAGGTAGAGCAGCTAGTGTGAGTGAGAGTGGGAGGAATTTTGCCTAAGGGAGCTTGTCTGTGGGGATTCCTAACTGAGGGAAGGCTTAGGGATGCTGGTGCTTCCTATATTGGTAATGTGTATAAACTTCTCTGTTACCATGGTGGAATTGGCTTTCTAGTATCTGAATAAATATTCTGGTTTTCTCTTTGAGGAAGAGAGTTTATATTTTGTGAATTTACCCTGCAAGAAAGTGTGTATATTCATAGTGGCTGCTGTGGGCATCGCATTAGCATTATAGCTACTTGGGTTTTCCTCAAGTCTTTATAGTACTTTATAATTTTTATTGTGTTCATGCTGACTATGAAATAGTTATTAATTTGTTATATAGGTCAGTTGGCATTTGTAAAATTTGACATTTTAAATTTCATAGGATAATAGAATCATAGTAGTTTAGACTTAGAACAGACCTTGGAGGTCAACTACTCCAACCCCGTCATTTAAGAGATGAAGGAAACCAATGCCTTGAAAGCATATAATGCTAAAAATAGTTTTCTATTGTAGTAGCGAGGAAGTCAGAGATAATCTTTACAACCTCCTGGAAGGGATAGATGGATAACCAATTAATAGCACTGTAGGGAAGAAGCTTCTCGACCACCCCTAATATGTGGGAGGTCTCAGGAATATAGTATAGCAAAAGATTAAAAGGGGTTCCAACTCTGCATAATTCTTCTCAGAAAGGAAAAGCAGAAGAAATGACACTATTATGACATCACCCAAGAAAAGACAGTAAATAAACTGAAGAGTTGCAATAAAAATATACATAATGTGGAATAAAAGTTAAGTCTTCTCAAACAGATTGCTCCCTCTCATCATGCCCTTCTGTCTCTTTCGGTAAACTGGCTGCTTCCCTGCTGCTTGTACAAACCCAGAGCTCTCCCTCATTTGTAAAAACCCTGACTTAGCCAACTGTCCATCCTCACTAGCTATCATTCCTTATCTTTCCTCCTTTGAGAAAGCTGCCTACAAATCAATGCTTTTTCTTCGACTCCTGCTTTCTTCTAAACCCTCTGTAGACTGTCTTCCAATCTCATCTTTCAAATGAAAACTACTCTCTCCAAATACTCCCTCATTACTTGCTCTCTGGACTCTTCAAAGGAAAGCCAATTCAATCCAATTCAACATGCAGTTTTTTTTCCCTTGCCCTCCTCCCCACCCCATCATAGAGATGACTACCATTAGACACAAATATACACACACATACACACAGATGTATATACATATATCATATACATACATATATACACACATGTAAAATCATTCTATACATAGTTCTAAGTTCTTTCTCTGGATGCAGATAGCATTGGGTAAAATACCTGTGCAGGAGATACCAAAAGTACATGTTCCTTTAAGAACTGACCACCCCTTAGCCACTCTCTAATACTAACCCCCAAAACACCTAATTAGCATATTTGGCACATATTTCCTATAGGATATCCTATGTAAACTTTCTCTGTACCCCTCTAAGGTTGCAGGTTCCCTAAGAACTCTTGCCCACTGAAAACTATAATAAATCTTTACCATGACCTTACGATGCTTTAGTACGTGATGTCCAGGAGACCTGCCCCAGGGACCATGGTCTTTGTGGAGGTCTCACACTGCCCTTCCAGCCCTCATCAAAAGCACTCCCATGTTTTTCTAAGATCACTGAGCTCACCATTTCTTATGGTACAGTAGTATTCCACCACAATCATATGCCACAACTTGTCTGACCACTCCCTAACTGATGGACATCCCTGCAATTTGAAGTTCTTTACTACCCCAAAGAAAGCTGCTATAAATATCTTAGAACATATAGGTTCTTTTACTTTTTCCCTAATCACAATGGAAAATAGAACTAGTAGTGGTATTGCTGGGTCAAAGGGTATAGGCAGTTTCATCACTCTTTTGGCATAATTCCAGACTGCTCTCCAAAATGGTGGGATAAGTTCAGAGTTCAGCCAACAGTGAATTAGTGTCCCAGTTTTCCCATATTCCTTCCAACATTTGTCACTTTCCCCTTCATTTTAGCAAATCTAATATGTGCCAATCACTAGGGGTAGAAAGAAAGTGAAAAAAACATACAAATAATAAAACAGATCCTAGTCTTAAGTAGGTCACAGTCTAGTAAGGGTAAACAACAGTCTAACAACCATGCACAAACAAAATATACTTAGAATGAATTGAAGATAATATTAGGCATTGGGAAAGGCTTCTGGAAGAAGGCAGAACTTCAGCTGAGGTCTGAAGTAAATCAGGAAAGAGGGGATTGAGGGGTACGGAAATGAGAGAGAGTTCCAGGCATGGGGAACATTTTAATATACACCTATCTCTAAACAAACACTCAAATCATGTCCCCACACACTGAATTCCCAAAAGACAATTAAGCAAAAGTAGTGATTGTGACTGATAGTGGAGGCCACTTCTGCTTACTAATTACTGATTATAATTTAATGACTATTAAGGAAAGAAAGAAAGTGTGCTGTTATTATTTGGCACCAAAAAAAAGAAGCAGTTAAACAAACAATGGGAGAAGATAAGTTAAATCTAATGATTGCTATTTTAATCACAAATGGTATAAATTCTAATTTTTAAAAAAGGCTTAACACATGGATTCGAAAATCACACTGTCCACAAAAACATCATATGAAGGAAGATCTACAAAGATAAAAATCCAAACTGTTAGACTAAAGTTTTTTTAATTCTGTAGCTAAAGAAAAAAAGGGAGTATCATTGATGGTAGCTGACAAAGCTGAATTAAAAAGAGAAAGTATTAAGAGATAGCCAAGGAAGTTTCTTTTTCCCAAAGGTATAATTCAAAATGAAAACAAACAGATTTTCATTATGGTTGGCATTAGATTTTTAAGCACCTTGAGGGCAGGGGTTGTCTTTTGCCTCTTCTTGAATTTCCATCACTTGGCACAGTGCCTGGCAGACAGTGGATTCTAATAAATGTTCACTGACTACTTGATCTGCACACAAGCATGCTCCTTTTACCCTGCTGCTTCTGTTTGCTTGTCTTTGCACCGTCCTCCTGTCTGAAATGCTCACTCCTCACTTCTACCTCTTAGAACCTCTGGCTTCCTTTGAGACTCAGTTCAAACACCATCTTCTGCAGGAGGCCTTTCCCAGTCTTCTTCTTCCTCCATCTGCTCTAAGATTACTTGCTATTTACCTTGTATCTTGTATACACCCCCCCATCCCCAGTAGATGCTAGCACCATACCCCAACATCAACCCCTCTTTTATATTGTAAATGCTCAAGGACTTTCAAGAACTAGTTGTGACTTTGTTTTGTGTCTCTGGGGCTTGGTACTATGCCTGGCATACAGTAAGTGCTCAGTAAATGTTTGTTCATTAATTGATATAATTATATGACAATCAAATTTATAAAGGAAATTCATTAAATAGCAACAAGACAGAATAATAACAATAATTACACATCATTCATACGACAGGGTGAAGAATAACACATTATATATTATTATTAATTATAACAATCCACTTGATTTACAAAATGCTTTATAAGCATTAGATATATCATTCTATATGAAGTGAGTAAATGCATATAAAACACCTTTTAAACCTTAAAGCACTACGTAAGTGTCAGCTACGATGATTCTGATTTATCAAAATCTATGGGAAATAGTCAAAACAGTACTCAGAGCCAAATTTAAAGGGCTAAATGGTTCTATTAACAAGGGAAACATTTGACATATGTTACCTGAATTGAGTCTGCATTGAATGAACTTAGAAAAGGAACAAAACCTTATATCAAAAGGAAACAGGGGGAGAAAAGAAAAATCATCAAGATTAGGAAAGATTTTAATGAAATGGAAAATTCTGCTATTTCCTTCGAGGATCAGTGATTTCATTGTGATGAGCCCTCCCTTCACTTGAACAGATCATATCCCACGTATAAAATGGAATTAGAGATGTGATGTGGCTGAAAAATTCAACAACCAGAAGCCAGAGTGGTGATGAGTCTCTCCACTAATTCTGTCCTTAGACAACAAATATGTAGTCTGTTAATGGAGCTGTATCTGAAGCTTTACCAGTTTGGTAGAATCTACTAGAAAAGCATGTAATACTGAAATGACCTTTGAGAGCACAGGAGGAAGATGTCAAAGAATGCCAGGATCTCTTTTTCAAGATACAGAAAATAAAACCACTAAAATTATTAACAAAATCAATGTTTTTGTTTTAAAAATAAAGGACAAAGAAAACAGGTGACTATCAAATTTAATTTTCAAAAGTAAGTAATTCAATGACCAAAGTTAGAAATGAGAAAGGGGAGATTACAAAAACACAAAAGGATGTAGGGAAATAGAAGACCATGTACCTCTTTATATTGTTTTTAATCAGAAATGAAAAAAAGTATAGTTATCTACAAAATGGAAGATATCCATATTTAAAACAGGAAATGGATAACATAAATAATCTAAGCTCAGAAAGAAAAATTAGACCACTCATGAAAATCAGCTGCCCCATAAAGTAGAACCAGAAAGATTCACAAAGAAATTATTCTAAATCATTAAAGAAAAATTAATCTATGCATAATATAGGCTATTTCTAAGTACAGAGAAACTTACATCATCCATATCTCTTTATGAAGAAAATATGGATTTGATCCCTAAACCTATTAAAGATAAGGCTGAAAAGGACAATTATAAGTTAAGACAATGGAGGAACACTGGAGAAGGGCAAAGGTCTCAAATTAAATGTATAAGCAAGGAAAAAGAAGGTAGTCTATACACCAGGGATGAGGAAGCTGCTATAAACCACAGACTAGTGACTTTGCCTTTTACTCCTGGAAACCTCTGAAACACATTATTAAAGGGATGGTTATGAGCATTCACAAAGGACTGAACTTTATGTTAGATGACCTTCCCCATTCCCAGTGTAGCAACTAGGGGTGACCTCAGAAAACCACTTAAGCTTGTTTACAAAATGAAGGGGGTTGGGTTTGATGAGCTTTCAGGTCCCTTCCACCTCTAGGCCTATGTTCCTTTGACAGAATGAATACCTGTCCTGTTACTCTGTAGCAATGATATAGACATAGACTACTTTGTATAACCTGCTTCAAAACTCTCATCCTACAGGTTTTAAAAGACTGACATAAAAACAGGGGGTTTTTAA
This sequence comes from Notamacropus eugenii, assembly GCF_028372415.1. Classification (NCBI taxonomy): domain Eukaryota; kingdom Metazoa; phylum Chordata; class Mammalia; order Diprotodontia; family Macropodidae; genus Notamacropus; species Notamacropus eugenii. The sequence continues at coordinate 237,587,306 of NC_092875.1, read as the reverse complement.
ATGTGACATAGTGCACTGGGCTTGGAATTAGGAAGACTCGTCTTCCTGACAAATCTAGCTTGACACTTGCTAGCTGTGTAACCCTGGGCAAGTCATTTAAGACTCTGTATGCCTCAGTTTCCTTATCTGTAAAATGAAGTGAAAAAGGAAATGGCAAACCACTCAAGTATTTCTGCCATGAAAACCCCAAAATGGGGACACAGAGAGATAGATACAACTGAGCAGCACCAACAGGTTCTAAAAACTGTTATTGTCTTTTTGGGAGCAAAGAAGTCAGTCATGGCAGTTATGATTTGTTTTATAAGGCTCTTCTCTCATTACAGTCAGGGAGAGTATGTGCTCTTACTATTGATCTGTGAAAGTTTATGAGATATACTATGGAGAAGGAAGACAAAGAGAATACAAGGATAAACTTCTTTCTTGTGAGAACGGTCCTGATTTCCTTCCTCTTCTCCCCTAAAAAGAGAGGCTGGACCAGAAGAGTGGCAAAGAGTCTTCCAGCTTTAAATCTAAGATCTTATGATCTTAGCAAAATAATGAGAAAGAAAATCACAAATTTAGAGCTGGAAAGACCCTTAGAAGTCATTCAGTCCAACTCTCTCATTTTATAGATGAGGAAACTGAGGCCCAGAGAGGTTGAGTTACTTGACCAGGGTCATACAGCTAGTAGTTCACAAGGCAAGATTTGAACCCAAATTGCCCATGGTCACCCAGGTAGCAAATGCCTGAGGCAGGGTTGGAACTTCATTTCCAGCTTTGTCTATTATACCATCTTGCCTCTCCAAAAATCTATATTTCTATAATCACCAATAAAATCTGGCAAAAATACCATTTACAATTTAACAACATGCATCAATTATTTGGTCATTAACTTACCAAGATACACAAAAGAGAAATATTTAAAAAAACCTCTTAAAAGATTTTCTCAGAACTGTTGAAGTATTTCCTATATACTATCCTATGAAGTACTATCCCATATACAGGATAATCAATCAATCAATAAACATTTATTAATAAACACTTACTATGTGCCAGGCACTGTGCTAAGTACTAGGGATATAAAAAGAAGTAAAAGGCAGTATCTGTGTTCAAGGAACTTACAATCTAAAGAGGGAAAAAACATACAAACAAATATGTACAAAGTGAGCTCTATAGAGGATAAATAGGAAACAATTAAAAGCACTAGAATTAAGAGGAGTTGGTGGAAGGTTTCCTCTAGAAGGTGGGATTTTTGTAAACACTTAAAGGAAACCAGGGAGGAAGATATTCCCAGGCCATTCCTTTGAGGCATCGGGAGGTTCACCACTATGGCACATTGCATATATTTTCAGACTTTTTCAATGTATTAATTACTTATGCTAATTTCTCTTCTTTTTTCTTTTTTTCTGTCTTAAAAAATACTACTTGTTATACCAGATGGATCTTTTCAAGGGAATGGGGAGGGATAATGTGGAAAATCACGAAGAAACAAAGATGTCGACAAAAACTTAAAAATGAACATAACAGTAATTTTTTAGGGGGGGAAGGGGAATTGATAGTAGGCTAGCAAATGATTAGTATAGATCCACCCCTCATATAGCATCCATAAATTCCAGCTGTGTCAAAGACCACATATTCTAAATAAGCGTTTTAAATAATCATTTTAAAATTTAAAGAGGTAACATATATCCAAGATGAGATATTTGCCTATTAGTTATCACAGACAAAACTGATGTATTGTTTGTAAAAAAAAAAAAAAAAAATTTATACAACACAAAGTAATGTTCACAAAATAAAATGAAAAGGAACAAATGGGAAAGGTTAAGTATGTGTTAAGTATAACTGATAAAAATTTGACATACAGTTTATAGAAGTAACTAAAATGAATTTTTCAGTGACTGGTTACCCATTCTCTAGAGGCAAAATGATCAGAGGATGTGTGTGAAAAGGCAGTTTGCACAGGATGAAAGACATATTGTTAATAATCACTCAGATTTAATTTGTTAAAATATGTGTTCAAATATTTAGTGCTAGAGAAATGAGAATTAAAAGAAATTGAAGTTACCATTGTTTTTCATTTCCATTGGCACAGGATGTTGAAAAACATTAAATTTCAATCCCAGGAAGGCCGAAGGGAAGCAGGAAGTCAACTACCTTGATGGTGGGATGACAGATTGGTAGAAATTTGTCAATATACAGTAAGAACAAAAGATCTAATATTGAAAGCCCTTTTTGCTTGAACCACCTAAGATTATAAATTTCAATCTTAAAAGAAGCTTAGATGTTATCTAGTCCACTTTACAGATGAAGAAGCTGAGGACTAAAGAGGTTGTTGTCACTGGTTCAACATCACTCAGGAAGTAGCAAAGTCTGAATTTAAATCTACATCCTTAGACTTCAATTTCAGAACTTTATCTGGAATTTCTTATGCCACATTGCCTTCCTTTGGCATAGTAAGTATACTATAAAATGGGGGAAACAACTAATTTATCCAAAAATATTTCTAGCTGCTTCACTTCTAATAGAAAAAATTAAGAATAATCTTTTTTTATCAACCTTTATATAAGAAACATTTTCGGTTTTATATGAGGTTCAAGTACATATTGTCTTTATTATTAGTATTTGCTGAGTATCATTAAACTTGTAATAAAATTATCTTTACATGGGAAAAATGAAATCTAATAAAGTTGTTTATAATATCAACTTAATATAGAGGGTTCCATTGAAGAAATCATAATTAAGATTATAAAAATCTTCATACATATAAAGTACTTTATGGATATCCAGTATTTTCATTCATACAATGCAAATCAAAGTAAGGGGTTGAGTTAATGGCATGTCAGCATATTAGTATTTGAGTTAATATTATAATTTCCATTTCTCTCCTTTAAGTCTCTTCACCCTATGATTAATTTGCTATAGCTATTCTGGAGCAAAATATGGCTTTTCTAGGCATTCTAACAATTAGATACATCTTTATTACCCATACTTAACAATAAAATAACATTAAAAATAACTAGTGTTCATAATTAAATGCCTTCGGAATCAACAATGAGATAGTATATAAAGATGCAAACAGTATGGCCTTAGTGGTGGGCACAGATTGTCATATGATAATTCTTTAAAAATAGGTTGTCAAATGAAAGCTATACAGAACAATTATCAATTAAACAGAACTCTTGAATAACCAGAATTAATCTTTGACCACGCTGGATATAAGAACTTATTGCATAATGATCTATATAACATTGTAAGTATGTTTAATCTTCCTTTAACTTAATTCTGTAACTTAAAACTTCTTTATATTACTGCAGTTTATAAAAGAAGCAGCAAAGTCAAACTTTGAACTGATTAAGACAGTAATATTGCCTCTGAGAAATTAAAGCATAAAGAAGAAATTCTGAGCAACTGTTTTTTTCCTAAAAAAAAGAGAACAAGTGGAATGATGCATAAAAACCTTAAGCTGTTGTTGGAGAATGAAGAATTCTCCAGGAAAGACAGTGGTTAGAAACTGAGAAAGTCTGATAGAAGAGAAAACTCTAGGTCTTAGACTCTACTGTACTAAGAAACCTTAAACCACATTATGTGAGAGTATGAATTACAACAAAAAAAAAGCCCAACAGAAAAATAGTCAAGGACTACTGCTTTGTCTCAAAGAATTTTGAGGGTACAAAGAACCATTTCACTTCATTCTATTTGGGGCATTATACAGGTGACACTTGCCACTCTTACCCACTGGGAATTTGTGAAGAACTTTCTCTGAATATAATGTAAACCTAGAAATCTGAGTCTTCCATGGTATAAAGAAATGGACATGATGTGTAGGCTCAGATGAACTTAATTATTTTTTAATATCCAAAAGAACAGTCAATACTAACACAATGCAGTCGTCGCAGTAGGTAAGTTTCAAAGCACAACTCTGACAGGAGACACCTGGGATGTGCATTTAGAGAAATGGTCTGTCACTCTTCAAATAAACAGCTGAACTAGTTCTGCTCTAAAAGAAAACGCAGCCTCACTGTTAAACACTGTTAAATCTCCATGTTAAATTAACTATGCTTGAAAAATTAGATTAGAAAGGAATTACTTATCATAAAAAATTAAATGGAGAAGAAATGAATACTGGATATCATAACAATTTATAAAGATGTTTATTTTGCAGATTAAAAAAAATTTTGGTTTACATGAGCTAATTAAAAATTTGGGGCAGACAGGGTACCAGGCCTGGAATCAGGAAATCTCATCTTTCTGAATTTAAATCTGGTTTCAGGCACTTACTAGCTGTGTGACGTTGGTCAAATCACTTAACCCTGCTTGTCTCAGTTTCTTCAACTGTAAAAATGAGCTGGAGAAGGAAATGGCAAACCACTCTAGTATCTCTGCCAAAAAACCCCAAAATGGGATTATAAAGAGTTGGACATGACTAAAATGACTTAAGAAGAACAAAGAAAAGTTTGATATTCCTAGTTACAAGGAACTGACACACTTAAGAAAGGACTGTAGCACAGAACAGCATTCATTAGTCCCTGGATAAGGGAGTGGAAGAAATATCAAATTTAGCAGTTTAAGTCATAGAGACCATTATAAAATATCTAGACTTCAGTGCTCTTGGACAATTCTGCACTCATACAGCAAAGGAGATGTGGTCCCCACAAGGAAAACAGAATACTCCTAGGAAGCACAAAGAGTTGTGTATACACAATCACAAACAGCATTTCCAGGAACTTCTAGGGACAGAAAGGAACTCTAAAATTAGGAAAGGAGCATCTAAAGAGAGTGAAAGAATATGTGTGAAATCTATTGTTTTTCCCAGAAATTGGATTAATCTTTAAACTGAGGTGCTGTCATGCAAAACAATCTCAATGTCTTGAGAGGGAGGATGAATCCAATGAAATAAGAAATGAAGTAAACAAGGTGAGTGTCCAAATGGTGTGAAAGTACAGCCAGATGTCCCATGAAAGGTGCAAGCGGAGAACTGCTAAGCAGATTTATGGGTCAGAGTAATGTGGTACTCTCACAGAATAGCATCTTTACGTGGAAGAGTATATTTGTAGCAGAACTGTCAATTAGACAAAGAAGCTCAGCTCAGGAAAAGACCTGAAGAGCTCATTAATCCTGCTCTTGCTTCTAGGGAGTGCTGCATTAAGACCATCATCGAGAGGCAGCCTTTAACCACTGTTTACTAATTCTAAGTAATATTCTTAATTATACGATTACATCATCATGGTGTAAGAAGTAATGATGTAAGAAGACCCTCTCTACCTGAGGGTCTTATTGAGTTACTGTGACATGCTTCTGGAGACATGCCTCTTTAAAATCAGGTGAGTTAATACTCATGACAAATCTGTTGTTTGGTCGTTCACTTGTGTCTGACTCTTTGTGATAGGGGTTTTCTTGGCAGAGACACGGGAGTGGTTTGCCATTTACTTCTCCAGATGATTTTACAGATGAGGAGACTGAGGCAAACAGGGTGAAGTGACCTGCCCGGGATCACACAGCTGATAAGCGTCTGAGGCCATAATTTAACTCAGAAATAGGAGTATCCCTGACTTCAGGCCTGGTACTCTCTGCACTGCCATCCACAGATAACAAACAAGCAATCCATCATCAAGTTATATTTGAATGCCTTCCACCTTGGCAGCACTTTGCTGAGCTTGCCCTCTGTAGAGCATTGCCTTTGAGAGAGAACCCAGAATCATCTCCACACCATAATGAGGCATAAGAAGAGAATTTTAGTGGCAAGTCATACATTTGAACCAAGTTTATTGAGAGTTTACTATGTGTTTGTTGCATGTTGCGCACTGCTCTACATGTCATAGGTTACACCAAGAATTATGAGATGGTTTCTTTCTTCAGGTAGTTTATACTCTAGTAGTGGATTCAGAAAAATGAAAATAATCATACTGCTGTTTAGTCACATCCGACTTTTCATGACTCTATTTGGGAGTTTCTTGGCAAAGATAATGGAGTAGCGTGCCATTTCCTTCTCCACCTTATTTTGCAGATGAGGAAACTGAGACAAATAGAATGAAGTGACTTGTTCAGGGTTCCACAGCTAGTAAAGTGTCTGAGGCCAGATTTGAACTCATGAAGAGGAATCTTTCCAGATTGCAAGCCCAATGCTCTATCCACTGCCACCAAATCTGATTAATTGCTAAGTGCTACAAAAGAATCTGCAGAGAATTCAATTCAGCAAATACTTATTAGGCACTTGATATGAGCCAGACATTGTGCCAGGCACATGGAACACAACAGTCCTCGCCTCAAGGATCTTCCACTTTGACAAGACTCTATAAGATTCCTTTGGTAGTACATTTCTGAATCTCACAATCCTTATAGTAAGGGATGCCTTTATTTGGATTTCAAGCTTTAAAGAGTCACTCAGTGGACAAATATTTATCAAGCACCTACTGTGCCAAGGATTTTGCTGGAGGCTGGGGATAGGAATGGAGCCTGGACTTATAATTCCATTTAGTATAGGGAACTCCTGGGTGAGGAGGCTCTCTCCACCAAGGCAGGGCAGCGTCTTTCCTTCAATTCATCGATTTGGAGAGTTTCAGGAAGTATTTTAGAGGACTTGGGGATACAAATAAACAACGACAACAGCAAAAACCATTACATGCTCTTACAACCTCACTTGTGAAGTAGGCAGTACAAGAACTATCATCCTTCCTCGGGCTCCGAGAGCTAATGATCTGTCCATTCTCACTGGACCTGAAACCAGACCACTTTCTACAACAATACAGTCCTTCTCTCCTGAATGCCTCACTAATACATTTCCTGTTCTGCCTGAAGTCTATTTCACATTGCCCTGTCATTTATGGACACAGAGGAAAAATATCCACTGCCACTTATACCCAAACACTTCAAAATTTTCTTGTGCAGTTTCCCTTCCAGATGACACCAGCACAGGTTCTTTTAGACTTTCCTCACAACATGTGTTTGCCAAACCTTTAATTGCTTCTACTGTTCTGCTCTGGATCCTCTTTGAGAGCTCAGTATCTTCACAAAACCAGCTTCACCTCCATGTCCCCAAATCCACATTACTGTCCTAATGAAGGCTGGTCCTATGCTGTGAGCACTGAGAAGGGATGACTTGGTTATATTATACACTGTGTAGACAACCCACATTTATTTCTTTCCTACAGAATTATACTGTTGATTTGTTATTTACGGATCTTCAGATTTTATTTTCTGCTTTACTTAGAATAAAACAAAAAAGGAGAGACCTGGAATATAAATTAGAGCAGGGGTTCTTAAACATTTTTGTGTCATGGAGCTCTCTGGCAGGTTGGTAAAGTGTATGGATCCCTTCTCAGAATAATGCTTTTAAATGTATAAAATAAAGTGCGTAGGATGATAAAGGAAACTAATTATGTTGAAATGCACTTTTAAAAAAAGTCAAACTCCTCATCTGATAGATAAGGAAAACTGAACAAATGATTTGGAAAGACTGATGAAGTGACTCATTCACAAGCATCAGGGACAGAATAAGGATGAGAATTTAGGTCTACTAACTCCTGGTATTATTGTCAGTTCTTTTTCTGTCATGCCTGACTCTTTGTGACTCCATTTGGAGTTTTCTTGTTAAAGACATTGGAGTGGTTTGCCACTTCCTTCTCCAGCTCATTTTACAGATGAGGAAACTGAGGCAAACAGGGTTAAGTGACTTGCTCAGGGTCACACAGGTAGTGTCTGAAGGCACGTTTGAACTCAGGTCTTCCTGACTCCAGGCCTGGCATTCTATCCACTGTGCCCCCTAGATTCCCTCAGATACATTAGATTGCAGTAACATACCATAGCAGGTTTAATCCTGTTAGCTTACAAGACAGCCTTGGACTTTGACAGCAATATTATATAAGTGGTTCAATGAACCTACAAACTCAGCCGTCCTTTATTTAGGCATTATCTGAACCATCTCTGGCCATTTAGTTAAGATGTTTCATGTACAGGTATCTTTGTCCTCTTTCTTCTAATGATTTCCAATCCTATAGCTCTGGCTGGTTGAGACAGTATGTAAGTAGCCTTATCTTTTACCAAGAAACATTTCCTCAACTCTTGAATCAAGGAGTAAACTTTCTTCAGTGGGAAAATACAGATGTGCAATCAGACGTGCAGATTAACAGACCAGCTCATATCTTACATTCTCACTTGCCTGTTGTTGGCTAATACTTTAATTTTGTTGTTTTTCTATATGGTAGTATCTCTTTGATCGGAGCACAAAATTGGGTGCCCCAAAATCTGGGGTTTTCTTTCTGGACATAATGTTTAATTCTCTGCTTCTCTTTAAAAAATGCTCCATTGATGGCTTATTATTTACATTACAGTCGTTTCACAATGTAACATCTGTGCCACAATGATCCCTCTTCTCTTGTTACAAAGAAAAACAGCTACGCAAAACCAAAAGCATCTGAACATATGCAATATTCTTTTTCTTACCAATTACAATTGACAAGAAGGAAGGCCGTCTGGTCATCTATTTTTTCCCCAGGATCCAAAGAAGTTAACTAAACTCATCTTTGGAACTATTGCCCTGGGGCTAAACTATCTTGATTGTTGAACATGCCAACTAACAAGGAAAGAAGGAAACAAGCATTTAGTAACTGCCCACTGTGTGCCGGGCACTGTGTTAAGTACCTTACAAATATTATCTCATTTGATCTTCCCAACTATCTTGAGAGGTGGGTGGCACTATTATACCCATTTTACATTTGAGGAAACTGATGCAGACAGAAGTTTTAAGTGACTTGCCCAGGGTCACACAGACACTAAAGTGTCTGAGGCTGGATCTGACTCCAGATACTTAGACACCTAGGATTTTGCCATTAAGAGCATTATGATATTGTGTTTCTCCTGGATCAACTCACCATCCCAGAGACTGCCCAGGTCAAAGCTCTCTTCCCTTAGTGCCACTCTCATATATGTGGAATCTGTACCCATTAGAATAAGCTGTTAGGGGCAGAAACTGCAGTACTTTTGTATCTCTATTCTTTGTGCTTAGCAGAGTATCCTGCACATAATTAAGTGGTTAATAAATGCTCATTCATTCATTCTCTAGGATGGAGATAGGTCATTATAATTAATGTGAGTACAAGTTCCCTTCAGTGTCATTTTCATTTAGATTATTACTGTCAATAAATCAGTCAATTAACAAGCATTGATTACTTGCCTACTGTGAGCCAGACACAGAGCTAGGCACTGGGGATACTTACTGTGCATAATCTTCTCCTGCTTCTGCTCTCCTTATCTTTCCACTTGAAAATGTGGACAATACCTGCACTATATCACACTGATATAAGAAGAAATCAAGTAATTCTTCTGAACTATTTAGAGGAGGCAGGCACTAAAGCCCTTATCTGAGCTATGTTTCTATTTGCATTTCTAATATTAACATCAGAAAAATTCTATCATCTTCAATGAATATAAATTATGTGTCTACAGAATGCCTGGGACTGCAAAAGGCTATATGTGGCACTGTATAATCCCCTCCACATTGAAATATTCATTTACTATAAAGACTGTTCACATATGTGCATGTGTGATGGGGGAAGGGGCGGAGAGGAAGACAGTGAATCTTCAAATTTATTCAAATCAGCATGAGGAATATGATAGCAACTTTTAGAAAATCTAGCAAAGCTGGGTCCCCATAAGAACCTAGTAGAGACATCTATCATGTGATTTTAAAGTCTTTTCAAATGTCCATCATGAAATATCAAAACAGAGTTTCCATTCTTAAGATTTGAGAATTTTAAAATGTTATAGAGTAAGTCATATTACCATGTTATTTGAGCAAACTGCAGCCTGCTGGGGTAAAGGGAATTGTCTGCTGTCACCCACATACAAAATAAATGACTACCTCACAGGGTCTGTTGTGAGGAAATTTTTTGTTAAGTCTTTGTTAAACTAAATATTTGTATTTAATTATAAAATTTTATAGAAGTGAATTATTATAATAGAAATGTTATTTGTCCTTTGTTTTTGAAGAGGACCGATAAAACACCATGGCTCATGTCTTCAGTCTGAATTAATTTTAAATGAGGCAGAGTTGCACAAAGTCATCAGTCTCATTCTCTCTCCCCCAATTCTTGAAGCTCAGTGGCAGGACAACAGTCAATGGCCTAGGATGAAGTGGATTACCTTGTGTCTTCTACATCTGAACAAGCTCTAAATGCTACACAGTACCTCCTCCAGCTGCCTTCATGGCCGTTGGAACAAATGTTCTTTTCTGTCCATTCCACTGGAAGACGACTTCACATGCTTGGGATAGACATCCCCCTAACTCACTAACAGGTTTCAGGCCTGTTAATTACTCTCAAGTTGGTTTAGCTCATCTGTCAAGATGGTTTTTCCCTGGGTGTGGCTGTTACACATACTTTGGCTTTTTGGAGCCATAGGTGAGAGTTGGAAGACAGGTGGACACCAAAGGTGGATGAGAAGGCCTGAAAAGGGTTTGGCAAGTCATGAGATCAAAGGTGCTGGTCCTCCTGAACAGCTCCCCGACATGCCCCACTTCTTAGTATATATGTGCCCAGAACCTCAGTGTTTGGAAAAAGTAAGTCAGATATTTAAAAAAAAACAAAAACCTTTCCCCAACTCTTTCCCCTCCCACCAATCCCAGTACTCTGTGTTCACACCCACTCAAAAGGATAAATTCTTCAGCCCCACCAATCTATTTACATGCTATTAGTTAAAGGCAAAGGCATTTAATGAAATAGCATATGAATGTTTCAGTCTCTCATCATGTGCACCCATGATCTTACCAATGTGGAAACCCCTCCTGGTGGTACAGTATGAAAGCACAAACTACCGCTCCACTCTGACTTCTCAGCCTGTGTGATTCATGTTCATACCTCCCATAAAACCTCAAGCTTCTTTTGTAGAACTGCTCTTACACCCAACTTCCTGGTATTTTTCACTTCCTTATCTATAAATTAGGGATAAAAAAATCTGATCAACTTCACAATTAATTAAGAAGGACCTGTAATGGAAAGATCACAGGACTTGGAGGCAGGAGAAATCTAGATTCAAATACCACCTCCAATACTTCCTAGCCACCAGTCACTTTACCCCCATCAACTTGGTTACTTCATCTGCAAAATGGATATAATAAAATATGTAACACCTACCACACAGGACTCAGGTGAAGACAAATTAGGTAATTTTACTTTTATTTCTTTGGCGGTGATCAGAGTTAAGTGACTGACTCAGTGTCACACAGCTATTAAGTGTCTGAGGTCACATTTGAACTCAGATCCTTCTAACTCCAAGGCTCAACATTCTATCCGCTGTGCCACCTAGCTGTCCCAAATTAGATAATTTACATAAAACGCTTTGTGAACCTTAAAGCACATATCAATATCCAGTAGTACTATTACCACATCTGCAAGAGCTTGATATGGTTTTCAAAATACTTCCATATGAGTTAATGTTTGTTAAAAGAAAATTCTGATTCAGGCTTCACCCTGATCAATTAAAAAGCAAACTCAGGAAATAAGACAAATAGAGATAATACTGAACCAGCAGAAGATCTGTGCTCTGATTCTAATTCTACCACTTACTAGCTAGGTTATTGTGAGCTCTGCTTTCCCACTGCATCCTGGGCCATCTCCAGTCATCTTGATGAATATCCTGGACCCAGGTGGCTCTGGAGGAGAAAGTGTGACCTTGCACAACCCTCCCTCACTCAAATCAAAGTCAGTTGCAAGTCATGTCATCATCTCCCTGATGTCATGGTCCTCTCTGAGAACAAAGGACAAAAACACAATCGAGGACTCTACTTTCTACAGGAGGTCAATTCTTGTTTGTCCTGCCTGCTAGTGCCTTCCCTGCCAAGTCGACTTTCTATCTATATGTATGTATCTTGTAAATATATATTTATACATATGATGTCTTAATACCAGACCATGGTTTCTGCTGTGGGTTCAAAGACTGGGATGTTAGCTTACAAGAGAGAAAACTTAGGGGTAAATGGACTGTTTTTTAAATTTTCAAAAACTTGCCATATGGAAGAGAGGGGTTGACTTGTTCTGCTTGGCCCCAGAGGGCAGAATTACAACCAAAGGGTGGAAATTGTAGTGAGGCAGATAGAGGTAGGTATGATGTTGGGATAGGCTCCTTAATTACAGTGATTCCCTTCACATTGCAGGTGTTAGGGATGTAGTATCCCTATGATCTGGAAAAATCAGCATAAATTTTTTTGGCTCTCCTTTTGTATCAGAGAAGAAGTCTGAATTTATTCTTTTTCTTTTGTGGGTTATTGCAAAATCTGGGTTAAGTATTTGGTCACAGGCTCTGTGCTGTCTGCTGGCCTTCACAAATCATCTATGGCTTCCTCAAAACTCCCCCCAAATTCCCATTTAATTTCTTATGCCAATCTGTGATGTATTGAAATGGTGAAAGGGAAAGTCATCATGTGGAAGGGATAATTGCAGTAGAGATGTTTGGACACGAAAACAGAAGTCTACCTGGGAGAGAGTGCAATCTACAGAATCCATAGGTTCTTTGAGTCTTTACACCATGAAAGTCAGTATAAATATTTTGCAGCAGGGAAATTATTAGATTATAACATTTTGCATGTCCAGTCTAAATACAGATGTGTTTCTGAATATACTAAGCCAAGGTAATGAGTTTTTACTCTTAAGTTATGCTTGGATTTGGTGTGATTCTAAATAATGTTTTGAGTGCAAGTACTGTGATGAGGCTTAAGGAAAGATCCCTTAAAGGATTCAACGAAAGAACGCTAATATTGACATATGGCACCAGCTCTCTAAAGCAGAGTAAAAAGACTCCAACAATCCATTACCTCTCATAGAAATATATTCCTCTTTCTTACTTACGTCTGCATGAACAACAGACGCCCATGGTGAGTGGCCAACTCATCTATCTTTCATTGTCCTCTTAATTCTGTCTTCCTCCAGCACTAGAAAAGGTGTTTCTCAAGCAGAACTAACATATGCTGAAGTCCCTCTGCTGCTGCCAATCATCCTGAGCACCACCCAACCTTTTACAAGCCCAGTTTAATCCTGCCTCTCAACATTAAGGAGTCCACAGGGCAATTTGTTGGCAAAGTCTACAAAGATTCTGTCTTCTTTTCATTCACCTGATTTCTAACTGATATTCCACAAGCATTTAACAAGCATCTGCTACCACTTAAGGAGTGAGATAAAGTGAAATAAAAAATGAAATAGTCATGTGCCTTCAAAGAGCTTATGTTCTACTGGGGAGGGGGGAAATGAAGTGTACACACAGATGAGACACATTTTAAAAAAGTGGACCTGTGATTTCTTTAGTGTAGGGATGAATTCACTACCATCTTGCATTTCAATAACTTTTCTATTATAAATAACTTTTATTGTTTTATTCTATTATAATTTTTAGATATATTTTATTCTATATAACTTTTCTATTATATATATAATAACCCTTCTGTATACAACCTATAGAGAAAGTAAAGGTGGGGAATACCAACAAAATGCAAGGATAGAGAAAAGCCACAGGTAAGAGGCAGCAGCTGAATTGCTGCCCAAGAGAGCTGAGGATTTCAAAAGGCTGGGGTGAGGAGAGAGGCCATTATGGGTAAGCCAGACAGACTGTATAAAGGTACAGAACTGGGAGCCACAAGAAAGAGGGGAGTGTGTAATGCAGAGGGGAATTTGGCAGGGGGGGGGTACTATAAAATCAGTCTGGAAAGATCACTAGACTTGGCATCTGAGGATCTTATTTAAAGCCTTGGTTTTATCACTTTGACATGACTTTGAACAAAGTCACCTAAACTCTCTATGAGCCTGTTTTCTTGTCTACAAAGTGGAGAAAATGATACCATCCTGAACTACCCCAAAGGGTTGGCAGGAAGGTCAAATGAGGTAATATAATATAGAAATACAGGCTATTACAACATGACTGCCTTGTATTTCTATAACCTGTTACGATTTACAAAGTATCTTTTATAAATTCTGAGGCTGAACTTGTGGGTGGTTCAGCTGAGTACTAAGTCTAGGGCACCATGCTGACTTAGGCAGATCTCAGGGTGCCATTATCTTCCATGAACTTGCTCTTGGGTTAGGCTCTCATGTCCTAGAAACTGGCACTCCGTGGGTTGTTAATGAGATTCCCATGCACCTGCTGCTCTACAACATGTCTGGCCAACAACCAGGATGGCTGCTCAGCAAGCCTTGTGCTTTACTTTTAACCATTATTCTGATTCCCTTTGGGAATATGCAGAGAGAAAACAGTGTATTCTTTCCAATCTACATTATAAAGTGCGAGTATAAAATGAGGAATCTGTAGAACAAGTACATGCTAAGCCATCATGGCCCAGGATGTGACTTTATTTAACTTTCTGCCCAGTCATTGCATGCATCCCCTATATTCTGGGGAAACACAGAAGGGAAACACAGAAGGCTGGCCTGTACATCCCTCTCCAGTGAAGTTCATGGTCAGTCACAAAGAACTTGCTATGGAGTAAGTGGGGAAAGGGAAAAAAAAATCAAATAGACATTTTTAACATGATTGTTAAGTTTCTACCCTCAGGAAACCAATTGATAGGATGAAAAAGAGTGAGAGCTGATATTTCCTATGTCCTTTTAAAACAGAGTCAAGGATTGAGTCCCAAACCTGTAATCAGGAAGACATGAACAGAAACACCGACAACCATATAAGCAAGGCCTGAAGGAGAAAGAGGGAGACAGAGAGAGAGAGAGATGTGTGCACGTGCATATGTGTGTGTGTGTATGTGCAGATACATGTGTACATATATATGCATGTATAAATATATATTTATATATACACACACACACACACATATAAATAATAAGCCACTATAGAAACATCAATTACCATAATCATTGGAAGGCAGCAGCATGATGTAATAGAGCCTTGCAGTCAGGAGGACCTGGCTTCATATCCTGCCTCTCACTTATACAGGCAATATGACTACAGGCAAGGCACTCAGCCCTCCTGTGACCTCAGAACTCTGTATTGCAGATAAGACGATATTATATATACACTATTATAACATTCATATTATGTAATATATCTACAATAATTATGTAATAGTATTATATAAATAGCATTAAATATGACCACGTAAGAATACGTGTTGTATGAAATATATGAGACTACACATTACAGGTAAATTACAGGTCTGCGTAAGTGATGGACATTTGCACATGGAAATTGTCCACATAAATGACACTGTAGATCCAATCCACCCCTTTTTATATTTTTGAACATTATTATTATTTTTTGTTGTTGTTATTTAGATGAAGAAGTTGGCAGAATTTTGTCCTTTCTCCAAGACTCTTTTTTCCTAAGTGTTCCTGACTCAGCTGTCAAACAGACATACTTTTTTAGGATCATGTAAAATTCCTGTTTAATAAAATTCCCCATCATCTGAAAAACAGAATGTAAAAATTTGCTACTGGATGCAGTCTTACAATTCTGAAAAGCAATTAACCTTGTAGTCTTCACAAAGATAAAAATATTAATAACTTCAACTCTAATTTCTACAGTTTAAGAACAAATTTCCTAGGTCCTTTACAAGCTGTGATACCCACTATTATTAACATCTGTGCACATAAATTTTGAAGTATTTAATTTTAGATACCTCAATAAAATCAATACCTGACAGCATTTTTAAAAAATGCAAATAGAGCTTGACTCAAGCATGAACAATAGTTTTGAGCCCTTGGATTTGACAAAAAAAAAAAAATCTACTTTCCTGTAGCTCTACAGGGCTGCTTTTAAGCAAGGGCTTCTGTTTTGTGATGGTGTTCTCCCAGGGCAGTAACATGGGGCTTCAAATGAGCTCTGGAGAGAAAGATTTGAATCTTTCTCCCTCTAGCTGAACTGTACAAAACTGTGAAAATTAAAAACTATAGCTTGCTGTGGTAAATACACTGAACTTGTGTTTTTGTTCTTATGTTTTCCTAATGCATAAAAGGCCAAAAACCACAATAATGTATGTTAATCAATATTCTGAAAGACTTGGTCTCTTGGATACCTTCTGTCTTGGGTTTTTGGGGAAAATGGGTGAGAAAGCAATGATATCAGATGCTTTTATACGCAGATTCAATGAACAAAGTATTCAGGCATTGCTGCTTCTCCTTGTGCTTTTAAAAAATCTGTCATTCATGAAAGATGTCTGTTTTTAAAGATAATTGTTTTTGTTTCTCTAGGACTTAGCAAAGGACCAGGCACACAGTAGGTACTTGGTCAATGGCTTTTACATTGAATAAACAAGGCAATTCTTGTAAATAATGTATTGAAGACAGCAAACATCATTTAGCCCATAATGGAGACCAATGAGATGTCAATATAGTTCCCCCATTGAAAGTTTGATCACTTTCAATTCAGCAAATATGCATTAAGCACTCCCTAAGTGCTAGGTGATAGAAAAAATTTGATGTGGCGCAGATTCCACACTCAAGGAGTTCACAATATAATCTGGGACAGGGATGTAATTACTATGATACCAGAGAGAATAAGGTAAATGCAAAAGAAAGGTCCAAACTACGCACTGGGAGAAATTTGAAGAGGGAGGGATCCTTTTCGTCTGTTGGGTGGAGGAAGTTCAAGAGTTGGGGGTAGGGAAGTCCATGATAGGCAGGCAGATGGCATGTTCAAAGACATGAAGATAAAAATGCCAACACTGAACAGTTTAGAAGAATGAATCATTAAAAAAAACAAACAAACCATACAACCATTCAGAGTGCTTACTATGAGACAGGCATTGTGTTAAGTGCTGAATACAGAAGTATAAAAGCCATCCAATCTATGACCTCAAGGAATTTATATTCTAATAAGGAGAGATAATACCAGGGGAATGGTAGCCAGGAAATGTATTGCGACCTACAAAGTCATAAGGATAGTGAGTCGAAGTCAATTGAAATGGCCCAAAGAAATGGCAGTGGCTTTGAGAGCAAGAGGTGGAAAGGGAGAGAGGGAGAGAGGGAGAGAGGGAGAGGGAGAAGGAGAGGGAGAGACAGAAGGAGAGGGAGAGAGAGAAGGAGAGGGAGAGAGAGGAGAGGGAGAGAGAGGAGAGGGAGAGAGAGGAGAGGGGAAGAGAGAGGGAGAGAGAGAGACGGGGAGAGAGAGAGAGATAGGGAGAGGGAGAGAGGGAGAGGGAGAAGGAGAGGGAGAGACAGAAGGAGAGGGAGAGAGAGAAGGAGAGGGAGAGAGAGGAGAGGGAGAGAGAGGAGAGGGAGAGAGAGGAGAGGGAGAGAGAGGAGAGGGAGAGAGAGGAGAGGGGAAGAGAGAGGGAGAGAGAGAGACGGGGAGAGAGAGAGAGATAGGGAGAGGGAGAGAGGGAGAGGGAGAGAGAGAGGGAGAGAGAGAGGGAGAGGGAGAGGGAGAGAGGGAAAGGGAGAAAGAGAGAGTATATGTATATGTGTGTGTATGCGTTTGGCATGTGGAGAG
Organism: Notamacropus eugenii; assembly: GCF_028372415.1. NCBI lineage: Eukaryota > Metazoa > Chordata > Mammalia > Diprotodontia > Macropodidae > Notamacropus > Notamacropus eugenii. The sequence continues at coordinate 237,569,912 of NC_092875.1, read as the reverse complement.
TACAGGAGAATATGTACACAATGGTAGACCAGGAGATGGCCAGAGAAAAAGCTGTAGTCTCCTAGAATTCAAGGCTGAGTGCCTTAGCTCTTCCCAGAGTACAGAAAGATGGAAATAGGGAGAGAGAAAGCTGGATGAGAATTGGGACCGGACTGTCCATGGGTTCAGGTTCGGGAGATTATGCTGAAGGCAATGGGGAGCTACTGAAGATTTTTCCTCCCTAAGAATAGGATTGATATGATCAGAAAAGCTCATTAGAAAAACTACTTGAATATTTCCATGACAGATGGATTGTATAGTTGATATATCAGAAGCAAGTAAACCAACAAAGAGGCTAATAAATATACTAATCTCTCTAGGCAAGCAGAGATAATAAGGGTCAGACCTTGGGAGTTGAAAAGAAGGCAGAGACTAGAGAGAACACACAGGAACTGGTGAGACTTGCAAACTAAAGGGATATAGATGGAGAAGGAATAATTTAAGAAACCTCTAATGGTGGTAGCATTAATGGACACTGGTATTCTCTTAGACTTTGAAGAAAAGTCCATAAAGACAACTGTGCAACTTATCCATCCTTTGATAATGCCAGCAGGAATACCATAATTAGTAGGGACTTTAACATACAAATTCCTTCATTGTGAATGTTTTACTATATATGAGAGAGAAGATAACATTCTTGTAACTGATTGCATCCATATTACAGGGGTTCTTAATCTTTCTTATTTGTGTCATGTATCCCTTTGACAATCTGTTTATGTAATCCTTTTCAGAATAATACTTTTATTTTTTAATGCACAAAATAAAATACATAGATACAAAGGAAAATCAATTATACTGAAATATACTATAAAAAATATCTTAAAAAAACCCATACAAGTTCACAGAGCCCAGGTTAAGAACTTCTGCCATGCCATACCTGTGAGGAAGAACAGCTCTATTAAGAAATTGACTTTATATACTCTGGCACTGTCGGTGTGCCATATTTCAGCAATGAACTTTCCTTTGTTGTATTAAAATTTTCTTGTTTCAGAGGATGGATGTTAAAAGTAGGAAAAATTGGCAGTAGCAGTCTTGGCTGGCAGGATAACCACTGTAGAGACCTGGAGGGGTCCTATAATATTCCTAATCACTTGGTTATTTTGTATCATTAAGCATTTATGGTTTATATTTGGCCACTGTGCTTTGTGCTTGATGACTGATGGGTTTTTCTCAGAGAATCTCTATTATGATAGTGGTGTTTGAAGATTGTAGGACTCTTTTAACATAAAATGCTTATTTTGAAGTTTTTTAGGCTAGGAGGCATAAGTCAAAAGTGGGTTTTTTTGTGGTATTTATGGGGGTATAATTTACAGAAATAATAAATTTAGAAAATAACTTCAAAATAATTAAGAGGAGGTGGTATTTGTTATTGATTTGTGTGCAATGATCTTTATAAGACACAGATGTTCTAAGACATAAGCTATATAACATTTATTGCCAAACTATCTCTAACTGGGACTGCCTTTCACTATGGAGAATTGTTCATCCTTCATCATAACGATAATCAGGATAAAGTGTAATTAATGTTCATATGATGACCCTGACATCTGCCACCCTCCAACTGTTTCCTGGGTCATCAAAGATTCAATTATATTCAAGATATAATGTCAAACCCACTTGAATGACTCTGTGACAACCAGAATATTTAATTGATCAAATACTTTTTTGAATTCCTACTATGTAAACTATTTTGTAGGAATTCAGGAATTCATACTGAATAATTAAGATTTTCTCACTTGACAGAAATGAAAAATAAATTGAGCTTCAACCTTTAAGTAGAAGGCAAAAGAACCCACATACAGTTCTATTTGACCTTTGTAAAACAAGAGGCAATAGGTTATAGAAATTATTGTTTTCCTTCCAGCCTCCTAAGTTAAAGGAAATGAGAATCTCAGCTGAAGTTTTGCAAGCAGCCAACTCTACTTCACTTCCACTAAAGGATTTTCTGTTTCAAGATCCAGTGAGTAAGTAGGCTAATGGATATAGAGAATTCTGTCATTGTTTGTTTGCTGGGAAAGCACAAGTCAACAAACTGGAAAATGTACAGAAATAGCATGAAATTGTGTTATGTAAATGTGAATTTGAATGCTACAAATCTCAAACTACAGCCGGCGTACATCAGCGAACAAGGGGAAAGCCACTGAAGCTGAAGGGAATCTCATGACAAAGTTTACTGTTTTCCACTGAAAGTTTGTCCTTCTGAGCAAGAAGTCTAATGTAGATGCATATTAGCATCATTTTGCTGCATTTCATGCATTCTTAGTACTTTAAAGCATTATTATTGTGAGGGCAATGAATCTGTAATCTAGAGATATTTGTCAATAACTCATTTATTTCAATATCCCATCTAATACAAATTCAGGTTCTAAATGGCAGGGCAGAGATGAATAGCATGACCAACACCCCATACAGCACAGGGACAACAACATCATGGCGTATTTGACAGAAGAAGCAAAGGCATCGTCTGTTGCCGTGACCTGATTGGTGATATTAGGTTTCCTTTCGGAAAGGAATAATCTTTCCCTTCCTTTTTATGAGCACTGCCTGTTTCTGACACTGGCTCTATGTGGACAAAGTAATTTTGGCATTACAAACCTGCTAGGACAGAAATTAATTAATCAAAAAACATTCATTAAATACCTTATTATGTCCCAGGCTCTATGCTGGGCCCATTCCTTGGAGTTTCCTCATCTGGGATTTCCCTATCCCAATGAAATCATTGGTCCAATTGCTATCCCCTCGGCAATATCTATCTATTGTATGTACATGTATGCATACATATATTATATATAGTTATTTTATAAATATACATATATATATTATACACACACATTATTATACCTTGATTCTTCCACATATCTGCCTACTCTGGACAAAGACATTTCTCCACTGACGGACTCTTTAAAGTTCCAAGCTTTCAGTTTCATCTTCACAGTTATTAGCATTGGATGGACATCAAGAGATGAGCTTAACTAGCCTACCCCACCTCCCACTCCCCTTTTCTTATAGCAGACAGTGATCCAGCACAACAAAGAGAGTCCATAATTTCAAATATTTTCTACTTTTTCCTTTATACCCCAATTAACCTAAATCCGCAATCTGAGTAGGAGATAGAAACTGTACTCCAAATTTATTGGTCCTTTTAGAAACTCTTTAAGAGAACTTTTATACAGCTGACAATGCAGGAATGGGTTTGGCCTTGCATAAAGTACATAATTATAAATCAGGCTTTCCCTATAAAACATGGTGATAAACATAATGTGGGTTTTACTTACTTTTTTTTCTGTGATAGAGGAAAGGGAGGAAATGGCTGATGAAAGAATAAAACCTCAAAATTTTTTTAGAATAGATCTTATGAGATAAGGTATTAATTTATTCTAGCCACCAATTTCCCCATAAATGGAAGACAATGAATAATGGAAATTTAAGCATGTCTTCAAGATACCTTCTTTCAGAAACACAAATAAAAATGTCCTTTATTTTATGGTACAGAAGCTGAGTAATTTGCATTTAGACATAATGTGCTATAAGTATAGCAATGTTTATAGGTAAATAATATCTATAAAAGTCAATTTTCACCATTGATTACCCTATGTGCATATGATGATATAACTTGCCCTTACTTAAGCTGAATTAAAGCACTATCTGGATGATGTCATAGATTTAAGTTAGACAAAAACAAAAACAAAAACTGTAGTATGAAGGCATTTTCATGAAGGATTCTTGTTTGGGGAAGATAAATCCCTTAAATTCCTCTTCTATTTATTTGCTACAGATGGAGAATATCCCTCTACCTCCCACTAGTTCTTAGATTCCTGGCTGCTAAGTGATTTTACAGGCTAACTCATGCACTATGAATCTAGATCTCAGTGACTTCCCTTTGTTAGTTTTCTCCTATTTATCCAGTAAATAGCATGCTTTGCATATATTTGTTTGCATGTTGTGTCTCCCATTAGGATGTAAGTTCCCTCAAGGCAAGCACTGTCTTTTGTCTCTTTTTGTATCCCCCAATGCTAACACAATGTCTGGCACATAGTAGGCACTTAATAAATGTTGACTGATTGATTGACTGGCATTTAGACTCAGGGTAAACCAAAAGCTCATATTCCTACCAACTCCTCATCCCTATTCTAATTGTCCCCTTTCTCCTTAGGTCCATTCTAACCCAATTTACCTGATAGCCCATTTCATTATACCTTTTGAAGCATCCACTCTTTTCAATAAATTTAACTAAAGAATGAGACATTTTAGCCAACATTAGTTCCACCTACTCATTTTACCTGAAACAAGCCTTGTAACCCTCATCACTGGGGGTCACCTTTTCTCACACTCTCAGATAGATTCTCATGGGTCAAGAAGAGGGAATGGTGACTTGCCTCCCTCTCAATTGCCATTTTCAGACCATTTTCCTATCTTTATTCTTCATTAACCTTTTCCATTTTGAAGTCCGTGCACTACAACCCTGTCGTCTACTGACTGACAAGTTACTGTGAATTACTTTGTAATTCCTCCCCCCACCCCCTGCCCCCAGCTCCTAATTACTTTGAGAATTTATGTGAACAGAAAGGGAGTCAGGCCTGATATCTTTATGCCACCAATCTATCCTTCGATGATGTCTGATTTGCTGTCCAAAAGTCTGGGCCACTACCTGGAAACCTGTACTCAAAGAAAGAGCACTTCTTAGGCTTATGAGAGAAGAAGAGGGGGATGTCTTTGCTAGTCTTCATTACCAAACTTCTAGCCGATCATGTTGTTCCCTGAACCTCAGTTCTGCAATCAGTCCTTAATTCTATGTCATGTACTCTGTTCTGTTCTTTGTTCTGCACTCCCCCAAACATACACAAGGCGATCTGTACTTCTGCACAGGGTCTTTGGCATTCATGGAAGAAAGTCATCAACCTATTTATTGACAGGTAGCATGCCCCTGCTAACATTTATCTTGCTTAGAGATCTGCTTCGTTCTACCCTTTTGTTAAAATCTCAAACACAACACCAATATACCAATGAGTCCATTCTGCGAACTCAACTTTCAAAGTTTCTGACTTCCTCATGCCCTCACTTACAGTACATCTAGTTTTTCTTTCCCTTTCTTTTTTCCCTTCTCTTTTGTTTAGAGAAGAGGAGTAATCTCCATTCCTCATTAAAACATATTCTGTTAACTGGGCCCTTGACTCCCTTTCTCTCTGCCTCCCCCCAGAACCTAGCTCCAACAATTATCCTTCTTGTTCTCATTCATCTTCAGTCTCTATCTACTAGCTCCTTTCTATTTTTCAAAAACTAACAAACAAATAACCAATTTCCCCTAATCTGTGTACTCTACATATCTATGCTCTAGGTCTCTTGCCCTCCAAGTCTAGGTTGGCCTCAATGTCTTCTGTGTGACCTTCCCACTATAACGTTCTACGATACTTTTCCATGTTATATGACTCAGATCCTTAAGCTATTCCTACTCTCCCAGCACATTTTATTCAAGTTGGCTTCATTTTTTTCTTTAAATGGTTTTGACCATGTGGTCCAATACTTTAATATATATGTAGTCACAGCACTAGAATCCTTAGTTTCCCTGAATTTGAACTGTTCCCAACTCCTTAATATTCAACTCTGGAAAAATCCCACAATCTGATTTCTTTGTATCAGGTCTTAGGGTGCTGAGCATCACTGGGAAAATCACATTCTCAAGCTGATTTCACTAACTACATACTTATAGAACAGATGAGTTCTTGCTAATACTTTTTCTGCTCTACACTTAATGACTCCTTGTAACATTCAGCATAGTGACAATTCAAATCTTTTCATTTCTCTTGAATCTCCATACTCCTAGATTCATAGTAGATAACAGCCTGTGAAATAATTTAGAAGCAGATCATTTGACATGACCTATGAGATGAGACATCAGTCCCAACTTTCTTCTATTCCTCAAAAATTTTCAGAAAACACACAGAATATATTCAATTGATGACAGGTTCATAGAATCATTTCTGAATATTTAGAAACCTAGAGCTAGAAAGGATTTTATAAATCAAGTTCAGACTCATCATACCCATAAGGAACCACAGACTCAGGAAAGATTTAGTGACTTAACAAAAGTCATACAGCAAATTATTAGCAGAGAGAGAATTATAGAACTCAACTCTCCACATTCCTAATCTAGTGCTCTTCCTACCATAGGATATCTTTGCATTATGTTATAGAGAAAACACACTTTAAAGCCAAGAGCACTCTTTTAGCAATTTGGTGTTTTGCAGCAATGTATATTTAATATTGATGAGACTCTGAAAGGGTGGCAGTCTTGGTTATAGGTGTGTTTATTAATTGAGATTTAATTGCTACCACACTGGAAGACCCCAGTGAACCTAAGCAAGTAGAAACCAAGAGGATGATAAACAAAGGTTGTAGATGTACTTTGAATTCCATTTATAACATCTGAAGAAGTGCTATCCAATCACCACTTGAAGACCTCCACTGTCAGGGAATCTAATACCCTCCTCATCCCACCAAGGCAGCCTATTTGGGGACAGCTCTAATTTTTAGGAATCTTTTTCCTTATATTGAGCTGAAATCAGTTTTCCTATAACTGCTACCCTCTGGTAGTACTGGAGTACAGTTGAGCCTGATAGCTTTACATAAAGAAAACTTCCTAAGCCACAGACTATACCTCAACTCAGAATCTGTGAAAAAACTGTTGATGTCACAGTGTAAAATTACAACCACTACGGGAGAAACAACTCAAATAAGTCTAAGTGACTTAAAGTGATAATGCATTTTTGACCCCTTCTGCCAGAGGTAAGAGTGGAGAGAGACAGACAAACTGTGAGAATGAGTCCAGAGGTAAAATCCGCTGACACCAAAATAATTTTGTCATCCATGTCCAGCCAATTTATGTGGATTCAAAGCTACCTGGAATTTAGATTGGTGGATTTATAAAGGGTTCTAGAGACCCTATGTCTACTAAACAGACCCTAATCCACTCCTCACTCCAAACTGGTCTAGAGTTCTTGACAGACTGAATTTTCTGGCTTGTGGTAATGTATGCAGTTTCATTTCCTAGAACCAGAACAAGAGTGGAATTCAAAGGGTGGAAGTGAGAACAGCAGAACATTATTTTTAGTATACTTCTTTGTGAATGAGTTCAGTCAACAGTAGACTACTAATCAGTCCTTTAGTTAGCTTAGGTTGAGTTTGTGTTCCTAGAGAAAAAGATTCAATTAAAGAAGGTTTTATCAAGCACCTACTGTATGCTGAATGCTGGAGATACAAAACAAAACCAAAAAAAAGAGATACTTTGCCCTTAAGAAACTTACTCTCTCTACTATGGACATTCAACATGTTCAAAGGGAAATAAATATACACAAAGTAAACCCAATGTAATTGGGAGTAGGGAATGTTTAAATAGGCCCTGCAGGGAGTAGGAATTCCAACACACGTAAATGAGAAAGAAGAGTATTCTAGAATTAGGAGCTGGGGGTGGGGGGTGGGGGGAGGCATGGGAGGATGGTAGCCTGTGAAAACGCTGAGAGGTAGAAGACAGACTACTATGTTTGAGGAAAACATCAAAGAAGGCAGCTTGGTGTAAGAGGCAGGAATGTGTAAATCAACCTGGAAAGAGCGGCCTCTAGCTCTACAGGAACGTATATTTTATCCAGAGGCAACAGGGAGCTACGACAGCTTCTTCCAGTAAGGAAGTGACAAGTACAGACCTGAGCTTCAGAAATACGAATATGGCAGCTGCGTGCAGGATGGACTGAAGAGGGAAAAGGATAGATGTTGGGAGATCAGCTGGAAAGTTTCCGCTTCAAAACCAGGAAGGAATAAAGACCTAAGGTAGGGCATTTGGGGGATGAGTACAGAGAAGGGGACAAATATGAGAGGGAGTACAGAGTTAGAATCAATACGACACAGCAACTCACTGGACATGGGGGATGGTGTCTAAGAGTAAAGAAATTCTACAGAGCAATGCGTAACTATACTCCAAGGGCTATCAAACTGGGCACACCCTTTGACCTAGCAATACCCCTACTACGTCCCAAAGAGATTAAAATTCCAGAAGAGGGATTTATTAAATTAAATTTTATTAAATTAGATTCAAAAAAGGAAAAAGGACTTATTTGTACAAAAATATTCATAGCAGCTCTTTTAGTGGTTGCAGAAAATTGGGATACTCGTCAACTGGGGAATGGTTGAACAAGTTGTAGTATATGATTAATGGAATACTACTGTGCTGTATGAAATGATGAACAAGATACTTTCAGAAAAAACCTGGAAAGATTTACTCAAACTGATGCAAAGTGAAGTGAGCAGAATCCAGAGAACACTGTACACAGTAAACAGAAACACTGTGTAATGATCAACGGTGAATGACTTAGCTATTTTCAGCAATACAAAGACCCAAGACAATTCAGAAGGATTCATGATGAAAAAAATGCTATCCACCTTCAGAGAAAGAATTGGTGGAGTCTGAACACAGACTGAAGCACACTACTTTATACTTCCTTTGTTCTTTTGTCTGTATTTTCTTTCACAATGTGACTAATACAGAATAGAAATATTTTGCATGACTGCACATGTATAACCTATATAAAACTGTTTGACACCTCAGGGAATGGGGAGGGAAAGGAGCAGAGAATTTAGAATCAAAATTTTAAAGAGTGAATGTCAAAAATTATTTTTACATTTAATTAGAAAAATAAGATATGTTTTAAAAAGAGTAAAGAGGAGAGGATATTTCTTGAGTTGGGAAGCTAAGTTACTTCCAGGAGGGTAGGCAGTTGGCAGTACAGTGGATAGAGAGCTGGGCCTGGAATCAGGAAATCCTAATTTCAAATGTAGCTTCAGATACCAGCTGTGTAACCCTGGGCAAGTCACTTAACCTCTTTTTGCCTCAGCTTCCTGAATTGTAAAATGTGGATGATAGTAGCACCTACCTTGCAGGGTCCTTTTGAAGATGGAACGAAACGATATTTGTAAAAAGGCACTTAGCACACCATTTGGCATACAGTAGGTGGTAAAAGTATGCTTATTTCTTTCTCATTCCTTTTCCCCCGCAACAGAAAAAAAAAAAGGAAGTTAAGAAGAAGGGTGGGTTTAGAGGAAAGATAATGAGTTGTTCTGGATATGCTGAATTTGAAGCGCCTATGGGATACTCATATTGAGGTGTTCACTTGACAGTAGAGGATAAAGGTCTGGAGCTCAGGACAGAGATGAGGACTTGATATGGAGATTCAAGAATTTTCTGCACAGAGGTGATAGGTGGATTCTGATGAGATCAGCAAAACAGAAAGTAGAAAGAAAAGAAAAATGGCCCTGGGGCAGAACCTTATGAGACATAGAAGAGGCAGGATAGGGATGATGATGATCGTGCAAAGGCACCTGAGAAAGGATGATCAGACAAATATAAATGGATGAATGAGAAAAACAATTATTAAGTATTTAATATGTGTCAAGCACTATTCTAAGCAATGGGGATATAAATAGAAAAATGATACAGCCCTCGTATCAAGAAGATCAAACTCTAACTAGGGAAGACACCAGGTAGGAGGAGAACCCAAAGAAAGTAGCAACATGGAAGTAACAGAAGCAAAAATATTCAGGGGCAAGAGGGGGTTACTGGTGTCAAATGCCACAGAGGCTAAGTGGATTACTGTTATCATCTTTATAACTGAAGGACAGACAGCACAATTAATCCAATCCAAATTCTCTGCAGTTTTCTGGTCATTTTTTTCCCTACAAGGTAATGACACTTTTTGATACATTCAGTGATCCTAATCTTTGACAACATAAAAATCTAAGAAAAAAGACTCAAATTATTCCCACCAAAATGGACAAGTTTTTTCTTTGCTATTTGATTTTACTTGGGAAATTATGTATTCATTTCAAGATACGTTCATTTTATTTACTGAACTCTGGGTATTGTAATATGCTCATCACTAATCCAAAATTATCCCTTAAATCAGCAACTTATGGGTTGCTAAGCATCTGAGGGAGAGAGAAGAGCCCCAGCATCTTAATCCAGGCTGCCCCTGAGTAGACTGAGAAATTGACTTAAAACTGCATAAGAAATGGGTCATTCACTTGGAAAATGTGGCATACAGTTTTTTATGTAGGTACTGTCCCTGGCACCCTTAATTGTCAGTCTAAATAAAAACAAGGTGGAAGAGAGAATAATTTCATTAATTATTATTTTCATCATGTGTCCATTACAGCTCCATTACTATAGGTTCTCAAAGTCTATATTCATGAATCCCACACTCCAGCAGGTCTCTGTAAGCTGTAAAAAGCTTTGAACATAAATCCCCAAAAAAGCACTTGTAGAGTGCTTTGTGAGCATCATCTGAGCTGAGGTCAGAGAGTCTCATCAGCAAAAGGTTGACCACTAAATGATGAATTTTTTTTTTTAAGACACAGCAACTTCAGATCTTCTACTGAGACTCAAAGACACTGTGATCATCCTTGGTGCATGGAGCACCCATACTGATGAAATCACAAGGGTTTCAAATATTGTATTATGTTATGTTTACTTATGTCATAAGAGGTCATTCTCTGAGTCTTTGCAAAGTCTCCCTTTCTCCCACCAGTCAGTATTATATGCACAACCTCATACATAAATGGCTCAGTCAATTATTTGAAGGCATTCATGCCAACAGGAAAATGTGTTACTCTTTTAGGTTTCTTTCTTTCTCTTTTTTAAAGTATTGGTTTTGTAGATATGTCCAAATTTCTATAAATTGAAAAGGACCAGACTTACAAAATTCATTAGTAGAAAGACAACAATAGTGTCACTTTAAGGACACATTTCAGGTCAAGCAGAAAGGGATTCAATTTAAGAAAAGAAAGACTGTCATCAAGTCAAATAAGAGTGTGAGAGATGCTGAAATGGTTTTTGATGCAAGCTTTACTGCCAATATGATCAACACAAAGCAAAATTCCTCTAGTTTCTGTAGCTTTTCTGTGGTGGACAGAGAACAGACAAAAATCAAGCCTTGGCATATATTTTCCATTGAGTGTAAGGGATTTGTGCTTTTCTGTTAACCACTTCAGGTCTTTTAAAAGAGACAGGGTCAAGTCTAAATGTCTAGTTAAAGAATTTAGAGATGGTGAGTACAGCTTGGCAGAAAGGATACAATTACTGGAGTTGGGAGTCAGGAAGACCTGAGTTCAAATCTTGTCTCAGACACTAGTCTGAGTGTGACCTTAAGCTCTCAGTCTTTTTACTCTTTTATATAATGGGAATAATAGCATCTACCTCACAGAGTTATTGTGAGGATCAATGAAATAAAATGTGTAAATCAATGAAATAAAATACGTAAAGTGGTTTGCAAACCTTAATGCTAGGAGCTATTATTATACAAAAGGTGAATAATGAAACACCAATCAAAGCAGAGCCACATTAGTCTCAAAAAATCACAGAATCTGGTAACTGACAAGAAAAGCAGACCCTCAGTCTGACCCATTTTTGGATGAGGATCCCTTTTCAATAATAGTAATCTCAGCAATAGAGTCGGTCTACTCCTGAGAGATCCCTATGAAGAGGGAAATTCACTGTCTTATGAAGGAGCTCATTCACCTTTCAGAAAACTCTAATTATTAAGTTTTTCTTCACACGGAGTTGAACTCTGCCTCTCTGGAAACACAATGCTTCTGGTCTTGTTCTCTATTATGTCATCCTTTCAAATACCTGGCAGTTCATAAATTTTCTCTTAGCAAGGCTAAACATCACCAAACTGATCCTTGCACGTTGAAAATGATATTAAGGTCCTCCATCATCTCCTCTGCTCTCTGAACACTCCTGGGAGGTTGTGAGTGAAATTACTCACAAGTTACAACCCAAAAAGAAGCAGTATTTCAGATGTGATCTGGTTAGGGCAGGAAATGGCTAGATTCTAGGACCCAGACATCTCCGCTTCTAATGTTATATTTTTCTTGACAAAGGCTAATTTATATTAGCTTCTTTTTTGGTTGCCATATCGCATCGCTGACTATGAGTTGGCATATTAAAAGCACTGCCACACCAACAAAAACAACCCTCTAAAACTTTTTTTTTTTAATTAAACTTTTAACATTTATTTTCACACAATTTTGGGTTACAAATTTTCTCCCCTTTTTTCCCCCTCCCCCCCCCCCGACCCAAGTTTTCTAATTGCCCCTGTGACCTATCTGCTCTCTCCTCAATCCTCCCTCCCTGCCCTTGTCTCCATCTTCTCTTTTGTCCTGTAGGGCCGGATAGCTTTCTTGACCCCTTAACCTGTATTTCTTGTTACCCAGTGGTAAGAACATTACATTTGGTCCTAACACTTTGAGTTCCAACTTCTTTAGCTCTCTCCCTCTCTACCCCTTCCCCTTGGAAAACAGGCAGTTCAATATAGGCCATATCTGTTTAGTTTTGCAAATGATTTCCATACTAGTTGTGTTGTATAGGACTAACTATATTTCCCTCCATCCTGTCCTGTCCCCCATTACTTCTATTTTCTTATGGTCCTTTCCCTCCCCATGAGTGTCGACCTCGGATTGCATTCTCCTCCCCATGCCCTCCCCTCTATCCTCCCCCCCATCCTGCTTGTGCCCCTGTCCCCCACTCTCCTGTATTATGAGATAGGTTTTCCTATCAGAATGAGTGTGCATTATATTCTTTCCTTTAGTGGAATGTGATGAGAGTAGATCTCATGTTTTTCTCTTGCCTCCCCTCTTTATCCCACCACTAATAAGTCTTTTGCTTGCCTCTTTTATGAGAGATAATTTGCCCCATATAACTTCTCCCTTTCTCCTCCCAATATTTCTCTCTCACTGCTTGATTTCATTTTTTTTTTTTAGTATATGATCCCATCCTCTTCAATTCACTCTGTGCACTCTGTCTCTATGTATGTGTGCATGTGTGCATGTGTGTGTGTGTGTACTCCCACCCAGTGCTCAGATACTGAAATGTTTCAAGAGTTATAAATATTGTCTTTGCATGTAGGAATGTAAACAGTTCAACTTTAGTAAGTCCCTTATGATTTCTCTTTGCTGTTCGCCTTTTCATGGTTCTCTTCATTCTTGTGTTAGAAAGTCAAATTTTCTTTCCAGCTCTGGTCTTTTCATCAGGAAAATTTGAAAGTCTTCTATTTCATTGAAAGACCATTTTTTCTCCTGAAGTATTATACTCAGTTTTGCTGGGTAGGTGATTCTTGGCTTCAGTCCTAGTTCCTTTGACTTCTGGAATATCCTATTCCATTCCCTTCTATCCCTCAATGTAGAAGGTGCCAGATCTTGTACTATCCTGATTGTATTTCCACAATACTTGAATTGTTTCTTTCTAGCTGCTTGCAGTATTTTCTCTTTCACCTGGGAATTCTGGAATTTGGCCACAATGCTCCTAGGAGTTTCTCTTTTTGGATCTCTTTCATGCGGTGTTCTGCAGATTCCTTGAATATTTATTTTGCCTTCTGGTTCTAGAATCTCAGGGCAGTTTTCCTTGATAATTTCGTGGAGGATGATGTCTAGGCTCTTCTTTTGATCATGGTTTTCAGGTAGTCCCAGAATTTTTACATTGTCTCTCCTGATTCTATTTTCCAGGTCAGTTGTTTTTCCAATAAGATATTTCACATTATCTTCCATTTTTCGAATCTGCGCGGTATGTTCTGAGATATCTGTCTTTCTCGAAAAGTCCAAAGCTTCCATCTGTATCATTCCAGATTTGAGAGATCTATTTTCTTCAGTAAGCTTTTGAATCTCCTTTTCCATTTGGTTAATTCTGCTTTTGAAAGCATTCTTCTCCTCATTGGCCCCTTGCACCTCCCTTGCCAGCTGAGTTAGGCTAGTTCTCAAGGTGCCAATTTCTTCAAGATTTTTTTGGTTCTCCTTTAGCAGGGAGCTGATCTGCTTTTCATGCTTCTCCCTTATCCCTCTCATTTCCCTTCCCAGTCTTTCCTCCACCTCTCTAACTTGATTTTCAAAATTCCTCTTGAGCTCTTCCATGGCCTGAGCCCATTGGGTGGGCTGGGACACAGAATCCTCGATTTCTGTGTCTTTGCCTGATGGCAAGCATTGTTCCTCCCCATCAGAAAGGAAGGGAGGAAGTTTTTTTTCTCCGATAAAGTACCCTTCAATAGTTTTATTTCTTTTCCCTTTTCTTGGCATTTTCTCCAACCAGTGGCCTGACCTCTGAATGTTCTCCTCACACCCACCTCGCCTCCTGGTCCTCCCAGCCAGCGTTTGGGGACTGAGATTCAAATGCTGCTTCCCACCTTAGGATTTTTGGCGGGGGCAGGGCTGCTATTCAGTGTGAGAATTAAGTTCAGGTGCTGAGGTCAGGGGCAGGGCCACCTCTCTGGCTCAATTCCCTCAGGAGGTTTATGCACAGACCTTCCACAATGGATCCAGGCTCCTGCCCGTTTGGGGAGCCCCCGTCCGCAGCCGCCTCTCAGCCCCCACCTCCCAGGGGGGCCCGAGCCATGGGGGCACCTCACTCCCCTCTCAACCCGCCAAAGAGACTCTCTCACCTACCCCCGTCAGTCACCTGTTGGTGGGGGGCCCGTGCAGCTGCTGAAGATCCCGCCTCCGGATCCCTCTCAGAACTGTGTCTCTCGGAGCCGTCGCCGCCGCAGGTCCGGGCTGGGCACCGTGTCTGCAGCGCGACGGACCTTTTGTGAGAGGTTTGCAGGTCCCTCTGTGGGTGGGGGGACCCGCGTGGCCGCTGGAGATTCCGTCCCATAGCCCTCTCGGATCTTTTTCTCACGGTGTCGCTGCCACGGTAGGGCTGCTCTCTTCTTCCCGCCCCGGCGCCCAGTCCCTGGTGCGAAGGACCCCCCGCTAGAGGTTTGCAGGTCTCTCCAGAACAGAAATCTCCCTCGCTCCAATATTCCGTGGTCTCTGGGTGCAGATTTCGCCCTGGGTTAGTCCCCTCTGCCGTTCTGTGGTTTGTGGGTTCGGAGCTATGTGTATGTGTGTCGTTCTACTTCGCCATCTTGGCTCCGCCCCCCAACCCTCTAAAACTTATTCAAATGAGCTGTTGTCCAGCCACAACTTCCTTATCTTGTACTTTTGTGTTGGTGATTTTTTGAAGCAAAATGTAAAATCTTACACTTTCCCAATTAAATTTCATCTTATGAAGTCTGGTCCCACTTTGCTAACCTGATGGATCATTTTGCATTCTGACTTGGTCATCCATGTTAGATATCACTCTTTCGTGTCACTGCAAATCTGGTAAGTATGATATCTATGCCTTCATCCAAGGCATTGGTAAAAATGTTAAGCAGCTCAAAGCAAAGAACAAGACCCCTAAAACTCCCTTGGGACTCCTTCCATTGACCCAGGCTGTTCTGAGACTGGGTTGCTTAGCTCAACTGATATCCACATTAAGGGACATTAAAGGGGGATACCTTTCAGTATTTGTTGGACTAGAAGGCTACTAAGGTTTTCCTCTACCAAATTCTGTGATTCTGTTATTATGGCCTAATAAGCATAAATGTAATGAGACCAAGGCCATCATGGGACACTCCATTTGACAATTCTGTGTTGAGAAAAATTCTCTTTGAAGGTTAGCATCTAAAAGAGATTCGTGGTACCACTCCACACCACTGGAAAAATCAGAGTCCCTAATATGGTGATGAAGGGCTGGCATTTGACAGATAACCTCCTTCCTTTAAAATATGAAACAAATGCTATCCTGTTACTCAAAGTTAGCAAGAATAGCGACACACACATACTCAGTTCCACTGTCTTAACTTCTTTATCAATTCCTTTAATTCCTTTGCTTACAATTATTCATATTTAAAGTTCTGATCTTCCAGAGGCTGAACAAAAGCTCCTACTAATGTGAATGAACCTTATTTCTGATGGGCAGCTAGCACAGATGCTGTACTATGATTTTTCTCTGTACGCTGTAGCCACCAAAACCTTATCAGTCAGTTTTGAAGGAGAAATAATGTTGGATCTTTATGCTGTAAATGCCGTGTGGAATTATACAAATCTCTCCTTCAAAGGGGAAAAAACCAAGGCAGAAGAGCAAGGTAAAAGAGTGAATGAGAAAGAACAATGTGAATAATAGATAAAACTGCAGTCTTTCCTAGTAAATAAAGTACCACACATAAGTGACACACAATGTAGCCCACAAGGCAACGGTAACTATGACAACAAGAGGTGCACCGAATTCACTGTGACTCAACAGAATCTCTGACTGACATGTGGCCCACAGAGCCCAAGCCATGTTAGCACACATTTATTTTCACACTGTACAGAAATATTCCATGTTCCGTATTTATGGAAAATTAATTATCTGTAAAACTATTATCTAAATTTTTTTAAAAAGTGCTTTAGCTCCATCAACTCACCTAACAGAACAGACTAAATGCTAACAAAGCTTCCTGACTATGTTGCGAACAATTATTTTCAACATCTTCTTCTCAGGAATATGAGTTTTATGAGAATCTGACACACTTCAGATTAGAAATCTGACCTGCTGACTGTCCAAGAATCTGAATGATAAGACTTCTAGGATTGTTAATACAGTTTCAAGGCATCATCCTAAATTGTCTTTCCTGAACACATATAGGATGTTAGATGTGAGCGTCTTAGAGACTTGTTCCCCTCTAATCTCAGCAAGAAGTGATATGGGCCTAAGAAGGCTCAGTGGGAATCCATGTGATGCTGAATGGCCTTTAGGGATGCTACAATTTGTCTCACTAACGTGCTTTAAATTCTTTCATTAAGAAATCTTCTCCTTTTTAACTTAATTTCTTTTTGTGGCAGGCTCAGTGTAGCTCCTAAGGCTGCCTCTACCAATTATATTTTTTGAATGTTTCTTATAAATCTCAAGGCTAAGAGAACTATTTCTTAAAATAAGAATTTTCAGATTAGTGAGCAATTCTTGTTCAGTTGTTTTTAGTCACGTTCAACTCTTCGTGACCACATTTTGGGGTTTTCTTAGCAAAGACACTAGAGGGTCTTTTGTTATTTCATTTCTCCAGTTCGTTTTACAAATGAGGAAAGAGGCAAACAGGGTGAAGTGAGTTGACCAGGATCACTCAGCTAGTAAATGTCTGAGGCCAGATTTGAACTCAGAAAGATGAGTCTTCCGGACCTTAGGCCTGGCACTCTACCCACTGTGCCACCTAACTGCCCTTTATGAGCTTCTACATGAGGCCAATCTTCTAGAAATCTATAAAATCTATCTCCAGCAAAAGGAGCAAACTGTCTACCACTTGTGGTCCATCAGAGGAGCAGGGGGATTTTTTCTTCTAGGTCAATAACATATTTGTTCTGTAGGTTGCTTTAGTGGCAGACTTGTTTTTTCTAGCATCAAAATTAGGTGACAGAATAGGAAGGTGACTTTTTTTATTTGTACCAAAAGGAGTAATGAATGAGGGATAGGGTATCTTTGCCAGGTAGCCTTCTATATCATTCTTAAAGAGTTTTCAAAGGCTAAGTAGAAACATGTCCCCTCCCTTCAAATCTGCACATCATAGGGGAATGGAATGAGAAAGGAGACCGTCATAGTGGCTTTATATCACTCTGCCTGATAGGACACAGTGGACGTTTAGTTTAGCTTCCTGGCATCACACGCGGATTTTGAAGAAAGAAGACCTAGCATTTGGTTGGAAAGTTGGAGGGCAATTCTGGCCACAAATTAAGACACCTTTCCAAGGTTTAGAACATTTGACAAACTCATCCAACATGAGGACTTAATATCTGACTAGAATCAAGTTAAGCCTCGGGGGACCAAATATCCTATAACTGGTGACATTAAAGGACCATGTCTCAGGTATTGATTACATATCTCATCTAGGATGATGGGAAAGACTGCTCTACAAAGTAACTAAGGAGAAGTTGGGTTGGAGGAAAGGATATAGCAGAGACAGAGAGTTAAGAATATTTTTAGAACACTTGGAGAAAACTTGTAGTGTTGACTGCCCACATCACACCAGACTCGGCAATGCAGAATTTAGTTTCCAGAGTTGACAGTCTCTCAAACCTCATAACCCAAAAATATGTTATCTACTTATTAAGCAAGTTTATTTTTACCCAAATATTCTTCCTTTTTCCACCAAGCTTCTTTCCACTTTTGAGTTTCAATAATACTTTGTCAGTAACGTTTATGCTTTTTAAAACTCAAGGATATAGTTAAAAAGGAGAAACCACATTTTTTTCTACTCCTGAAAATCTACAGGAATATCATTTTCACTTATAAAAAAGGTGTAGAAGTATAGCTGTGCAGTGCCCTCTAAAAGTAATAGAAGGTCTAATAGCTAAAGGGGCAACTAGATGGCTCAGTGGATAGAGAGCCCTGGGCCTGGAGTCAGGAAGACCTAAGTTCCAATCAGGCTTCAAACATACTTAGCTGTAAGACCCTGGGCAAGTCACTTAATCCCTGCCCACATAAAACTGGAGAAGGAAGCTTTGCCAAGAAAAGTCCATGAACAGCTGGCCCAGAGGTCACCAAGAGTCAGACACAACTGAAGGACTGAACAACAATAGCTGAAATAAATGACCCTACTTGCTTCAGATTTGTACGACAGAGGCTGGAGACAGGGACGTCATCATCATCATCATCATCATCATCATCATCATCATCATCATCATCACTACTGTTAGTGTTATTTTACTGAGGAAAGGCCAGCTTTATGTTCTAGGTGGTTTAGGGAACCACCCTTTCTAAAGCTCCATGTGTAAAAACTGTTTCCAAGAACAATGATGACTTGTCATTAAACAAGAATGAGGAACAAACAATGGAACTGAGCTATTGAGTTAATACTATGAAATAAAGCAAATGTTTCAAATAAAATTATGACTTTACTAAACAAAGATAATAATTAACATCTATACATTGAAAAAACATATACCCTTATTTTGAAGTTTTCTTACTTCTATTACATTAATTCTCTTGTTCCAGCCTGAAAACAGACCAATGTTAGTAGCCACCATGGCAGGGAAATGAGGACCTTACCTTCACTTGCCTCACTCCACCAAGGGACATCTTGAGGGACCAGCACGAACTGGCCTTGGAAAACTTATCCCCATCCCCAACTTATTCCCAAATCTCTGGTTTCCAGATTCCTACCATGCAAGAGATAGCCACTTTCATCTGGACGTTCACCTGCCCCTACTTTCCCCCATCCCTAACTTGGCTGGAGGTAACCCACACATTCCACTTTAACCTTTGGGCCCACCTAACTACCCCCTTCTCAACAGTCGTTGGTTGAGGACTTCGTGCAAGGACATTATTATTACTGGTAATTTAGGACATCTCAAAAAAGCACAAATCTCTTATAAAAATGAAATGTCATTCAGTTCAATCCAAATACTGAAGAACCTACCATGTGCAAGGCATCAGAGATGAAAAAAAAGTTCCTCATTCCTTGCATTCTAGGAGCCTCCAAACTATAATTGGATTTGCTCGCTTGCTCTCTCTCTCTCTCCCTCTCCCTCTCTCTCTCTCCCTCTCTCTCTCTGTCTCTCTCCCCTTGTGATTTCACTGATATAGGTAAGTCCCAGAAATTTCCCTTACCAATTAAGAGCCCTCTTCATTCATACTACACATCTGCTGTCTTGCCCCAGGATAACTCTACCCTCGGAGGTCAACTTCATGACTGCCCATAAGGCCATATTACCAGAAATCTCAGATGTGCTTTTCATTTCCCTCCCACTTACCTACCTACTGTAGTATAACCTGCCCCCCCCCCCATCTTTCACTTCCTATTTTCTTTTTATTTGCTGTCTTTCTCCTTAGAATGTAAGATTGTTTAGAGGAGAGACCATCTTGTTTTCTTATTTTAGATCCCCAGTGCTCAGCACAAAGCCCAGCACATAGTAAGTACTTTGAATAAATGTCTCATCTATTTATCACCAACCATTTTGTCATGTATAATCACAGAGAACTGTCTGGGGCACTAGCAGGTGAAATGATCTGCCCATCACATATCAGAAATAAGACTCAATCGCAGGTCTTCTTGACTCTCAGACTGGTTCTCATCACTATACCAGAGGTGTCACATGTATGGTCCACAGATTGCATGCAGCCCACAACTTTCCTGACTGCAGTCTGAACCAAGTTCAAATGTAATTGGGGAATATTCAACAAAATAAATAAAAATACAATACAACATATTTAATGTTAACATGTGGTTTTCTAAGTCAACATGCCACTCCAGGGGATCCTTACATACAGGTTAATAATCCCCATTTCTATTACTGTCTGACAACGTTGTCATATACATATATGTGTACACACACATGTATATATGTACATGCATATGTACACACACACACACCATCACCGCCTCTATTAAGTACATAGGAAAGGCCAAAGAGAGCTTTGAGAATAGAGGATTCACTTTGAGTTGCAGAGACCAAGGTGGAGGTCAAGAAAAGATTATGGAAAGGGTGGTATCTAAGCTGTTTTTTGAAGGAAAAGACAGGTTTCAGTAGGCATAGATGTGAAGGATGTCTGTTCCAAGCACTGCTGTTTGGGGTGCAGAGGGCAGGAAAATATAGAGAAACAGAATAAAGAAAGACATGATCAGGGAACTGATGCTGCTACTGATATGAAAGAGAGTATTTTGAAATAAACTTGGAAGCGTTAAGTGGGAAGCAGAATGTAGAAGTCTTTAAAGGGTGGAATAAGTGGTTTGCATTTTATTCACTAGACCATGGAAAATACCTGAACGTTTCTGGGAAAGAAAGTGATGTGTGAAGATTTTTTTTTTATCAGATATCTAATTTGGAGTATCACTATATGAAACAAGCATATTTCAACTATTTTTTGAAAGTTATTAATATCTGGATTAATCTCTAAGGAAGAGAAAAGGCTTTCTTCAAGACAGTAGTATTGGGGATAGGTTAACTTATTTGCCATAATAAAATAATAGTACTACACCTGTTACTGAACGATGGTTGTGCACTTTTACAGCACCTCAGTGTTTTGTAATAACCACTGAAAATTTTTGGTCAACATTTAGAATATACACTATATATTTCTAGGCTAGTTTCTCTTTATTTTCTTTCCTTAATATTGGAGAAAAACAACTTAATTGTAAATGTCATCAAAGTACTTTTATGACCTTCCATTTTGCTTTTTGATCTATCCATCCCAACACATAAAATGCTACCCACTAAATTTCATTTTTAGGTATAACAAATGATCCAAATCTTTACATGACAAAGATCCCAAGTACTGAAAAGTAGCTTTTTATTTCACTAGTAATTAGTTTGAAAGCCTCTCCAAGAACTGTCTTATCCCTCACCTCCCATTAAAAAGCAAATTCCTTGACAAGAGAAGCCTTAAATCACCTTCACATCCGTAGCTTATAACAAAGTACCTAGCCCATCTTAGGTATTTAAGAAATGCTGGTTTATTGACTTACTGACTAAATCAAGAATACTGCTCTGCAGAGAACACTAATCTCTCTGCAGAGATTTGAGTCCTTGGAAAATACAATCCTACAGTTTATAACATCTGGAAAAACCCTGAAAATTCTACAAGTTTCCTCACAGTGTAAGTCAATCATTTTGCTAGGTGATGTTATCCTAAGTACTGTGACAAAATGGTGCTGAACTATGGAATACAGAAGAAGTGGAATTAGGAGAAATAAGGACAAAAGAAAGCCTCATGGTGGGCATTGGCAGATTACAGCATTTTACCAATATCCTGTGAGTGAAAAGTGGCATAAAAGCACTCCCCTCACATTGTTCACGTTATACCTAGGTGTTGTAACCCATCCCACCCCCAGTCACCTTCTGGAGAAAGTAAACTCCTAAATGCTGGGATTCATCTTTCTGTTTGTATAGTATGCGACTTCAACATGGAAGGTGTGTATTACTTCTTAGATGAATTGAATTATACAGCTGGAAAAGGAGGTGAGAGTAACAGAGAGAATGAAATGAGATTGGATAGCCAGAGGAGTACTTTCCAAAAGGAGGGCCTGCAGAATTTTGGGCATGTACTTGATGCAGGATTTGCAGAAAAACACTATTTTCAGACGTAGCTGATGTATTGATTGCTTTTGCTTGATTATACATAAAAATAGTTTTTTTTAAAACAACTGGGTTTATGTCATCCAGGCTGGAAGTGCAGTAGCCACTCATAGGTTTGATCCCACTCCTAATTGACTTCAAAAGCTTTGACCTCATCCATTTCCATTAAGGTTTGGTTTATCTCTCAGGCATCTTGTTGGCCCTCCATTTTTAGGGAGTCCCCCCATTGGTCTCAGAATTAGTATGGACACCAATTGGTTTAGCCCTACTGCAGCTCAGAACTCCTGAGCTCAAGAGATGCACCTCCACCAGTCTCAACCTCCCCAGGAGCCGGGACTGAAGGTCTAGGTGACCATGTCCAGACTGACTATACATATTTTTTTTACAAGGAATGATTATCATTGCGTGTGTGTTGGGGGGGGGGAGGGATTGTTAGTGGAAAGCGGGAAGAAGGAAAGAAGGACAGAAGGAAAGGAGGGAGGAAAGGATGGACAGAAGGAAGAAAGGAAAGAAGAAAGAATGGAAGAAAGGAAGAATGGAAGGAATTAAAAAGTTCATTACATTATTTTACATTTAAAAGTTCATGATTTTATATACAATTTCTTTTTTTGCTATTCTTTCGGGATTGGTATGTTTGTCAGTTGATGACTGTTCACTTCACACTTCCTTAATCAAAAACTCTGATACTCCTCTACCTGACTAAGAGCTCTTCTCACTCCATCTCTCCCTTGTACTTCAATCCTCCTAAATCTATTCTTTGCTCTCATAAGACCTCTAATCCCCCAGTATCTCCTCCTGGCCTTACCTTCTCTTCATTCACTTTTCTCCCTTTCCAATTTCAAACCTATAAGTTAGCCAACTCAGTTCTATTGCCCAATCTCTTATCCTACCATCCCTTGCCAAGTCTTAGTTCTAGAATCCTCCCCACAAACAATCCACTTCCTTAATTCCACGTACTGCTCAATGGAGCTGGAAAATTACTGAATGGGTATATTATAAATCCATGTTATCCAACTTGAAGTGAGGTCTCACTACAGCAATTCCAAACTTTTGCTTCCCAAGTCTGTTATTATTCTCTCCCCATATTCCTTCTTTCTATCTCCCTTTATCTTGTACCCCTCCATCAACTCCCATGGGTTTAATCTCTTCTGATGACTCACAAATCTATCTATAGATATATCCATAACCATTTAGATATATCCATGTCCATATTTATATATTCAACCCCAGTCTTTGCCCTGAGCTTTGGTACTACGTCACCCCCTTTACCTCTAATGGTTCAACCTGAGACTTATACCCCTGAGGTTCCCATACCCCTGAAACTATCAAGGGTTCCCAGGGCAGTTCATCCCTCTCCACTGCCTTTTGCCTCTCCCTGATGTGATATTCCCCCTCCAGGGCCAAGCTATATTTCTAATGTGTAAATGTCATTAACTAGTGAAGGAGAACAGGTTTTTAAAAATTGGCCCAGAGACATCTCAAACATAACATATTCAAAATACAACTTAATATTCCACTCCACCCCAACCCACCTGGTCTCCTTGTATTCTCTTCTTACATGGTCTCTGGATATAGATAGATGGATAGGTACAAATCAATCTATCTCTCTATCTAGCTATCTATCTTTACACACACACACACATTATCACCTCCATTAAAATCTAAGCTCCTTCAGAGTAGATTCTTTCACTGAATATTTTTTTATCCCTAGCTCATAGCACATTGTTCAACACACTTAACTGTACTGCTTGTTAACTAAAGTTAAAAGAGAAATTACAGTGACAATAAAATATGATAACAGATAATAAGACAGTAATGATAATTCATACTTATAAAATTATACACAGTTATAGAAGAGCTGTTTGCTTCAGTGAGGGGAGTCTCCACGTGGAAGAAATCAAAATCAGTTATGACAAAACTTATAATTATTAGCAATAAATAAAATTTTTGATGCTTCTCTTTATGGTCAACCCAACAATTCCAATATCCTCCAACTAAGTTTAAATTTTAGAAGTGTCAATATCATTGTACCAGAATTCCATACCCATGATAACAGAAGCTCCAAATTTATAGACATAATATCCTTTCTCCCAATTCCCATTTTCTGAAAAGTAGTTTTCATGACTATTTGATGGTATAGGTAGAAAACTCAAGAAGCTATGGCAGTAAACTAGCAAGCAAATGATTTAGTGGCAATAGTCAGGCAGGTCATACAACATCCATCAGACATTTTAACAAACCCTCCCCATAGACACACATACACCCAAACACAAATCATCGCCAAGCTATTCACGTTCTCAAATCAATTTTCTTTGAGAATTATTCAAATTAGTAGAGAGGTGGGTGCACCCACTAACATACTATTTATGAATTAGCAAGAAGTACATGAACATGGCCTTCTGTTTCATCACTGGGGAAAAGCAACAATGAAAAGAATGATGTAGTTTGTTGACTGTCACTAAGGAGCTAAGTAACTTGTAGCATCAATACTGCTGTTATTGGCAGAATGGAAGGGGACTTCTAATAGAGCAGAACCCTAAAAGACTCATGAATACAACTGGACTCTTTTACAGATATACACAATTTGTGTTCTAAGTTGATGAGTATGTATTAATTCACTCTGGAGCAGTTTTTGGACAAATCTAGGAAACAGAATGGAGAATGTAATAAAATTCCAAGTATAACCCAAAGAATTGTTCTATGTGGTGATGTGGTCAAATGTAACTGGTGTGCAACTAGCATAACACAATCTCCAAGTAAGATACTGAAATCCTTTCCATTCTTCTGGCAAAGAAAATAATAAATAGCTATCGTGAATATCCTTTCAGCCTACATGTAGCTATCAGGTTTGATGGTATGTTTACCTTAGATAAACCTCTCAATTACTTTAGCTATTACCTTCTGGCAGGAGGAGTGGGTGGCACTTCTTTATTTTTGAATTTCAGATTGCTTCTGTCCATTTTGCTACCAAAACTCCCTTCTCAAAACCCAGCTTTCTTAATTAATTCCTTACAATCCTGAACCTAATTAAAATTTTCATGTGTGTAAAGCTATTTTTATACAATTTTTTTTTGTGAGAAAAGAAAGAGCACTGATTCTGATTTTCTTCAAACTATACCAGGCTGAAAATCTGGTAGCATTTCAGCAATTTTTTATAATACCTGCCAAGTCCAGCTACTATTGTGAATGAACTGCTTTAGGAATAAAAAATGTGTAACTCAAAATTTAAAATATGCATAAGGTGAAAAAAAAACAATTTTAAGTGAAAAGCATTTCAAGGAGAAGAATAAATAGACACTCTAATTTCCCCCCACCTCGAGAGGAAAATAAAATATTGTTTAGAAAAAAATTTTAAAAAAGAATTAATGACGTAAAGAAGTAATCATGATGAAGCTGAGAGAGAGCCAGGCTCACAATAGGGATGACCTTGCTTGAAGTCCTACCTTTTAAGTACATGGCTATGTGACTGTAGGCAAGTTTTTTAAGTTCTCAGGGTTCTAGGTAATTTCCCTTTGATTATAAAGTACAGAGAAGATATTGATCTGCACACTGCTAGAGGGAATCTCCTTACCCAGTGTTTCCTACCCCTATGAAAAAACAGGTTTGTTTTTTTTCAATCCAAAAAAACCTCAAAAGTAAAAACAAAACAAACAAAAACTCTGCCTGATTATAAAAATTGTGTTCAGAAAAACAGAGACAGAAATTATGTCCCCTTTCACAAGTTAATACAAGGGAAAAGGAGTATTCTAAGAACTAATGAAGGCACCAGCATTTACTATTATCTGGGAGAGGAAGTGGGGGAAATTATAAAAAATAAAATTAAGTTGAACTAAAAGGCATTTGGGTTAGACAAAAAAGTAAGGCTTACTAGCATGACCACAGGCAGAGAATACAATGCTAAATGACTTCCATCCCTGGATACCATTAGCCTCTACTTCTGTACATGTGAGCCAGGAAGATAACAGATTTAGTGCTGGAAGAAATCTTAGAAGCCATTTAATCTAATCTTTTCATTTTAAAAGATGAGGAACTGATACCCAGAGAGGTTATGAGACTTGCCCAAGGTCACATAAGTATTAAGAAGCAAAGCTGTGATATGAACCCAGGTCCCCTGATATCAAGCCAAATGTTCTCATGAACCCATCAAAGTACCCTCAAAATCATTTTTAATTCTTAGCATAGAGCTGTGGATCTAGGATCTTAAAATATTCAAACCAAAGAAAATAGTAAATGCCTGGAGAAAAGAAAAAACATATGGCCAAAAATTTGCCTCTTTTTTTTTTAAAGTGATAGAGACAAGTATGTAGTGAATAATTAAAATAGATTTCATTTTTCACATTATGCAAATATATTTTTCTATTTATAGGGATTATCCTCATTACTACATTTACTATGTGAATTGTAAAAAAGGTTTGGGTGTTTGCGTGCATGTGCCCACGTGTTTGCACGTTTTAATAAAAACATATAATTACTCTGTTGAGATATTCCAAACCTTGTGGAAAACTGATTTAGAACTTTCTTTTTTAACATCCTTTATATTGTTTTCAGAAATGGTACTTTTCAAAGAAAAGGGCTTTGAGGTTTTAGCAAGAGACCATACTCCTTTTTTTTTTTTTACAGTTCATTTGAGAAAACAAGGTTCCAATCTCCACTCAGCTATATATACAAGTTGTTCTGCTTTAGAGAGAGGAATGTGTGTGTGTGTGTGCGTGTGTGCGTGTGTGCGCGTGCTCCTGCACGTATCTGTGCATAATAGAGCCACAGTATTTATCAGCCTTCCATTTTCTTCCTTGTGTCTGGGATGCAATCAAGAGCTGTTCCCTGGACCACAAGCTGTGCTACACTCCCTACTGTGATGAGCAGAAATAGGCTAGCATGCTCACAGGAATCCCAGCCCTCTCGTTCAATGACTGCCAAGTACACTTTCTTTTTCTCCTCAGAAAAGTCTAATGGGTATTACCTTCCTGAAAGGGAAATGCCAAACTACACAGCTGTGTTAATTTCAATACACTCTAGGTTAAACCAGCAGAAAACTTTGCATCTCATTTCCATCTACAATAGCAGGGAAAGGTTTCCTATGGAGCTCCAGGAGATACAAATAGGGTAGAAATCCACTTCAGCTAAAGGGACAAAAGTGCTGATTAATTAATGATGATATAAAAATGGCTTTAAGTGACCAGCATGGTGGAGTGGTCCGAGTGCTAGATTCAGAGTGAGGAGGGACCTGTGTAGGACTTCCTTTTCTAAAACTTCCTTGCTGTGTGACCTTGGGCAGATTACTGAGCCTTTGTAAGTCTCAGTTTCCTCTCTAAAATGAAGATAATGCTTGTTGTACTTACTTCACAGTGCTGTTGTGAGGTTCAGATGAGTGATAACTACACAAGTGTTTTGCAATATCATATATACATATATATATGAAATACTGCAATATCAATTATATTTTTCATCATCATTTGAATTAAAGCTACATAAATTGAAATTGATTTGTTAAGCTAATATGAAGAGTGATACACACAAATATGTTTTTATTGAGCCCTGACTGGAAAGAGAATTCAACAAAAATATCTTCTGAAGATACCCAGAAACACATCCACCTGCATTCAAGAGTTTATTTTTTTTAAGGCAAGTATATTCTTATCTGCCTTTCTAAACTAGCACCATAGCTTCAGGGAATTTTAGCACTGGAAGGTACCTCAGAAGTCACCGGATAGATGAGGTTACATGTACAATGCTATAGTCCTCACACACTGCAATAACATCAGAGACATTCTGGTTGTAGTGCTCTATGTGTACGTATGTATATGTCGCTGTTATCATGAATGACTTCACTCTCATGGTCCTGTTTAAAAGACTATGCAGTTTGACACTCTTACTCATCTCAGTGTGAGCCATGGTAGAACCACTGTAGAATTTTGTAGTTGAAAGGGCCCTTAGAGATCATCTAAAGATTAAAAACCAATATCCTTATTTTATTATGAAACTGAAGCTCCAACCTGGCTTGATTCCTCAGAAGGTGAAGTAGAGCAGGAAGCTACATCTCCTATTCCCAGTCTAATGGCTCTTTCCACCACAGAGCTCAGTAAGACAGTTGAACAAACAAACAAACAAAAACTCCAAGAAATTCCCCATAAAAAAGCATTTTTTTTTTGTTTTTACCTCTGAACAAATTATCCAAGTCAATATCTTCTTTTCCTTTGATTGTCAGACACTTTGCCTGCTGTACAAGTCTGGGCAAAGAACAGAAATAAAATCTAGGTTCATTATCCTGTGAGGTGGGAATAAATCTTGGTAGCAGCATGAAACTAAATAAACACCACAGGCTAAACAGGACTGAATTAAAATATTTTGCTGCATTAATTTTTTTCTTGAATTTTTTTTTCCAGGCCAAGAAAACAGTTTTATTCAGGGACTAGGCTGAAATGTTGAAACGCTTGTATGGTCAAAGGTAAAAGTCACCTAAAATTTGGGAACTACATTCTTTAGAACCTAAGATGAGCTCCAATTGCTACTAACAGCTTTAGAATTTGTTGCTAAAAAGATGGTAATAACAAGGTGCTAGAAAAATTAGAAAATAGGGGTTTTAGTTGAGTTATTGAATCACAGAGCATTCTTTACTTTTGCAGCACTGCAGAATCTTGCAGGGTCTAATTTTACAACTCTTTGATCATGAAATATTATTACAACTTGGCTTAGCAGACTTTAAAAGATGTAAAGTAATAGGAAAAATATATGAGGTAGTTAAATATGTAGTATTATTCTAAGTAGGCAGGAAGCTGACCCATTTTAATTGATTTGCATGTTGTGATTGCTTAACAAAATCATAAATTTATTTTTCTTATGTTAACAACATTTTGACACTATTTACTTAATTCCCTCCACTCCCTACTGTCTCATCGGTCATGTAGCCATTCCTTCAAAACCTCCAATGCCAGGGAACTCACCACCTCCAGAAGCAGTACCTAACACTGCTGGGGAGCTCATACTTACTAGGAAGTTTTTTTTTTTTTCTTATGTTAAACTTAAAGTGAAGCCTCTCTGTATTTTCCACTCACCGTTCTTGTTTTATCTTACTGGGTGAAGGATAACTTGGAATTCTTTTTCTGTAAGACAGTTCTTCAAATATATAAACATAGCTATCATGGTTCTCTTTACCAGGCTGGATACGCCCATTTCCTTCTCCTACTCTTCATATAATCTTGGAGCACTAATCTAGCTGCCTTCCTTTGGAGGCTTTTCAGCTTATAAACAGTCTTCCTAAAATGAGGCAACCAGAACTAAATTTATTATTGCAATTGATTATAAATATATAAATTATAAATATGGGACTGGAACAACTAGGAAATGGGAACTTTAGTTAAGGTGCTGAATGTCAGCGTATTTATTAACTTCAACGTGTTCTAGATATAGTCTGACTAGGGCACAGTACAGTGGGACTATCACCTCCCAAGCCCCTGTCAATTAAGGTTACCTCAGTTTTGTAAAGGAGGAAAAGTGAGGAAGAGGTAAGAATAAAACACTCACCCTAAAGTAATGTATAATATGAACAGTTCAGGGAGATGCATTTTAGAGCACATGCAAATATTTTAAACAATTTATGAAGGTATTATACATAACTATGGGTAAGTTTAATATGTAGATATAATCTATTTGTATAAAAAAGCCTATGTTATAGAATACACAAAGTCAATGGGTTTATCATCTATTATAGACATTTTTCTCTGCAAATGTAATATTGAAAATATAATTTCTAATAAAATTCCTATCTGGCACGTTCATAATGGCACAGCCCTGATTACCTATTACAAATTGAATAGAATCACATATGACAGCAAGTAAATTTTACATACTTATTTTAATGCAGGATAAAAACACAAGAAGAATGCTAAAATTGAAAGGGAGGTATGGTTAATATTTTACAAGAAGAAGGACAACGTAGCATACTAGAAAAGCTAGGAAATCAGGAGAGACCTAGGTATGGAACCCACCTCCGACACTTGCTAGCAAAGTGACAATGTGTGAATCACTTAACTTTTCTGATCTGTGGTTTCCTCATCCACAGGAATGGAGAGAGTAATTACCTGTGACTCCTGTCTCAAAGGGCTACGGTGAGGATCAAGGAGGAAGCAGGTAGGAATCACGGTTCTGTGATTTACTGTCTCTGTGACCTGAGAGAAATCACTGAACCTCCCTGGGCCCCATGGTCCTTAGCTATAAAATGAGGGGTTTATATTAAATGGTCTCTAAAGCCCCTTCCACCTCTAAATCTATTTAAAAAGGCTAATCTATCTATCTAACTTTCTATCCGTATGTATATCAATACATATATTGGCTATCATTTTAGAAATGATTTTTCAGGATTAAGAAATGAAAATGTAATTTTTTTTGTTATAAGAAATGATACTCTGGGAGGGGGGAAGTAAAGAGACAAAGGAAGAAATCTCAGTGATGTAAAAACAAAAGATAGCAATAAGAATCTATTAAAAATAAACAAAAAGACTAAAAGCTTACATAGAAGCCTTCTATACCTGTAAACGTAAGAGTTCAGTTCCTCAATTCACTCTGTGTGAATAAAACAGATGAGAGGGGAAGGAGAAAAAAGAGAGAGCATTCAAAGAGCCTCAAAAGAGAACAGCTTCTTAGATAAGGAAAAAGAAATAACGGAGTCAACAAGTAGCAGAACCTACCTCCGACACAATGAACAAATGCTATGGATATCACAAGAAAAGACACCAAAAGGGGGAAAAACAGATTAACTTCAACAATGGCCCAAGAAATGGAAACTTTGAGTAAAGAAATGGAATTAATGAGAAATCAAATCCTTGGGCTGCAAAGCCAATTTGCAGCAGAAGCAAAAATGCACCAAAGCAAGAACTCAGGACGATGTGACTGAAAGGGAGGAAAGGGGAAGCGGGGGAGACATCTTACAATCAAAGATGACAGAGTGAGATCTGTCAGAGAATTTATCTAAAAATCAGGAGATCATCTGGAAAAAATACGAAGAAAAAGTTTAACCATGATATTTTCAAGAAATTGCTTTTAAAAGAATGTCTCAGAATTAGCAGGATCAGGAAACGATGCAAATTTATTGGATTCACTGGGCACCCTCAAAGTGAAACATCAGATTCAACTCATCTGGGTAAAAAGTTACTGAATTCTAGAGCTACGTGGACAAAAAGAAAATAGTCTTACGGAGGATAAGGAGAAACCCTTCACTATCTAAGTAATTCAATTCAAATTTCATTGGCTTGTTATCATCTATCATGATAAGAGAGAGAAAGTCTATTATGTGATAGTAAAACAAGAGTCGGGGGAATTATTTCAAGGAAAGAACCGAGTAGGGGAAATGTCATGAATATTTTTCAGAGTAAACAAAAATTCAACAGGACTGTTACAATTTGTGGCAATATCAAGTGAGGAGGGAGGAGGGGAAGTAGTGTATGCATCATTGAAATTCATTATGTATACTGTTTTAGACTGTAGCATTTATAATTAATTTAACTGGATAATGTTTGATATATGCCATAAGAGAGAGGTAGAATGTATTGTGTAGATGAAGTAAGAGGGTTTAAAATATACTTAGCACTTACACATGTATTCAGCTGCTGTACTTAAAATATTCAAATATTCAACAAGGAGAAGAGGAAATGACTAATCTTAAAAGGGACACTCCTACCTACCAAGGTGAGAAGAAAGAGAAAGGGTCAACACTTTAAAAGCCAAGGAAAGAAAACAACCAATAGAGCTCATGGAATCAATCAGATCATGGATTAGAACTGTATTTCACTGAATTTACACCCCTTTGTAATGAAAGTGGTAATTTGAGGACAATGTTAAGTACTTAAAGAAAAATTTGTGATAACTAAGTTGATCTAGAAAACTGGATAGAGTTCTAGTAGTGTGTTGGGAATGAATCCAGGGATGTATTTGTTAAAAAAAAGAATTAGAATGGTATTAAAAGCTGGGTCTGCTATCACACACTAATCCCTACTACTGAGGAAGGTAAGGCAGGTAGAGGGCATGAATTCAGATGTCCTAAGATAAGGAGGGCTAAGCTGATGGGAGGTCCTCCCTAAGTCTGGCACCAATATGGGGAACCCCAAGAGCAGGGACTCCTAGGTTGCCAAAGAAAGAGCAAACTGATTCAGCTTGGAAAAGGGGCAGGCCAAGTCTGTACTGAAGAGCAGTGGGGTTGGCCCATGACTGGCCGCTGCACTTCCAATCTGAGGCAGATAAAGAGACCAAGTCTTAAAAAAACAAACAAAAAAGCCCCGAACAATTAACAAAAAGCTGATTTCATGGCTGTAGGTGGGTTCACTCTGCAAGAAGCCCTAGGGGACACAAAATTGATAGAACATCTGATCTAGAGTTTGGAAAATCTGAGTTCAAATTTGGCCTCAGATCCTTCCTTAGTGTGATAATCCTGGCCAAGTCCCTAAACTTGTCTGCCTCGGTTTCTTTATCAGTAAAATGAGAATAATGACAGAACCTGCCTCCCAGCATTGGTGTGAGGATCAAATAAGATGTCTGTAAAGCACGTGTCACAGTGCCTGGTATGTGGAAGGTGCTTAATCAATGCTTGTTTTCTTCTTTTCTTGCTCAGTCCTTCCTAACCTTAGTGTCTTCCCTCTGAGATTAGCCCAAATTTGGCCTCCTGTGTATATTTATCTGGCACCAAACCATTTGTCTGCATGCTGTCTCCCCCATTAGACTATGAAGTCTTGGAAAGCAGGAACTGTCTTTTACTTTTCTTAGTGTGTCCTGTACTTAGCACAGAACTGGGCACTTGGTAGGTAGTTAAAAAATGATAGCTGACTGAGCATTATAGCTGAGTACATGCAATGTGATTTTCAATGTAAATGGATTAAACACCTATAAAAAATGATTACAGAATGGAAACAAGGACAAGCTCCAACAAGTCTGGCAGTTTACTATAGGTGAGCACATGCCATGCCTATGACAGAACGACCACTGGGAATTCCAAATGAGAGGATAGAAAACATTTTATTATGCATCAGCAGTGTCTAGAAAATTAGGGCTCACAATCCTCATTCTGAATAATTTATTTCAAATTAGAAATTAATGAGAACAATGGCAATTTTTATCATTATTAAATCAATATTAAATTTATTCTGACAGAGAAAGTCAATCAATATTAAAGATATGCATACCTAATAGCCAATAACTAAAATTTTTGAGTTAATGATCAGTTAAATTACAAAAGGATGTAGACAGAAAACAGGAACAGTGGGTGACTTCAACATCACACTTTCAGTATATAATAAATTTTAACTGAAACATAAATAGTAAGTTATATAACTGAACAGTATACTAGAAAAATAAGCTGATAAATATGTGAAACTAACTGAGTTTACTAAGACAATTTATTTTTAATTCAAATGAGCAAGGGACATTTAGAAAACCTGGTCAAAATTTAGGGTATAAAGACCTTATGAATAAATGCAGAAAATGCATATATTTAAATACTACTTCTACAGAATGTTAATTAACATAATAATAATAAAAAAAGAAAATGTGACAAAATTCAGGCCTTATGATGGCTTATTCAGAAAACTCAAGAGAATCAATAACCAAAAAACATTAACTGAAATAAAATCATAAATTTGGAGTCGGAAGGGACCTTAGCGATTACTGAATCCAACCCCTTCACTTTATAGACGAGGTCCAAATACATGAAGTGATCTGCCCAAGTTTACACAACTTACAGGGAGTGTGTGTGTGTGTGTGTGTGTGTGTGTGTGTAAGAAAGAGAGACAGAGTCACATAGTCATATAGTTAATAAAAGCTGGTGAAAGAATTGAAGTCATATAGTTAATAAGAGTTGGAAAAAGGATCTTGTTTATCAGTTTTAAAAAATAATCAGTTATTTTCCCTCATAGATCCCTCTGTTGTACTAAGGAAAAAGAGTAAAGGAAAAACTGACAAAGGGACTGTGTCTGAGAGTGTATTGGTCAATGCACATAATCTGATTAAGCTGCTTTTAAAAGTTAACCATTACTCACATTATCCTAGTCTTTATTTCCATCATTCTGTTGGCTCTATTTTCTTCATCCAGTTTTACTTCATGTAAATCTTTCAATATTTCTCTCAATTCCTCATATCTATCACTTGTTATAGTATGATAATACACTATTATAGTAATGTCATACTTTCTTCATCTCTCTCCTAGTCAACAGCTATCAAATTTGTTCCTGGTTTGTTTCTTTGTTTGCTTTTCTATTAAAAAAGTAACAAATTTTCTCAAAATGCTTCCTGTTCCTAGAATTTCTAGAATTTTTGACTACTGAAATCTTTCACACATCTTCAAAGCTACGTCAATGCACCTAATTGTTTTTGTGTCATAGGATAGTCTGCTAGAGCTTATGAATCAAGAATGTTTTTAGTGTACAAAATAAAATACAAAGGAAAGCAATTATATTGAAGTATAGTTATAAAAATATTTTAAAAGTTCAGAAACTCTAAGAATGCCTTTCCAAGACTTCTCATACCATCTAATTTCATAGTATTCTTTCTCTCACCACCTACTTAGAAGTTAAACCAATTTTACAACAGGGATTTGCAACATCCATACAGCTATCAATACAGAATACTATGTTATACATTCAGTCTGTCTCTGATGGTGAAATCAGCCATTTGTCAGCAAGAGTGCAGCCAACCTCTGTCATCAATTTAATTCAACAAATTTTATTAAGCTCCTATCATATGCAAAGCACTATGCTAAATATTGGGGGGTAAGAAGAAAGGAAAGATGGAAGGAAAGAAGAAAGAAAGGAAGGAATTGTAATTGTATAAAATAAAAAATAGAATTACAAAAGAAACTGATTACATTCTAATACAACAATCAAAATACTTTTTATAAAAGTTCACAGATACCAAGTTGAGAACTCCTGCTTAAAAAGATCTATGATTTCATTAAAGTGGATATTCCCATCACCAAAGCATATTATAACTATAGAAGGTCTTCATGAATTACTAATATGCCCATGGGTATCATTACCTGATAGCTGACCTTCCAGTGACGAACCTCTGAACTCAGTCAGGCAGGTCATAAGACAATAGATTCACAATTCCTTGCTGGACTTGTATCTGTGTGGAGTCCAGGGGCATAGTTTTTGAAAACTCCAAATTTTTTGCAGTTCATAACGAGGCACTGAATATGATGTATGTGTATGAGTGTGTGCATGTGCATATATGTTGGGTCCAGTAGTATGCTGGATCCAGCTCAAACTGGCTTATGAAAATCAATTGCTAAATTTTCAGTGTGAGCAATTTACACCTTAGAAAATTGTTAAAGCAATAAATCAGACCTTAATTTATTGTTTTGTGAGTGTCTATACTTGAGAAAGTGATGGAGAAAATGTTAATAATTCATTTTAACCTTAAAAGGATATCACCTACATGCTTTTATTTTTCAGAGAGCTGGCTATTAAACATTTACCACCACTCTTGGGTAGGGTGGGGAGAATAGGGAAAAGAAAGAAAGGGCACTGAACTGTGTACTGAAAGAAAAAAAAATCCCAGATCCAACAATTCAAACCTATTTTTGTCTGAGAAGCAAAGGAAATCTTTTTTTTCTGACATAAGGAAGGCAGCAGTAACATCCTGCTTTGGCCCTTTATTTATTTGTATTTCTTTAAAGGCTGACTTTTACATTTAGAACAATGCTGAATGTTAGAACAAATGGAATTGTTCAACAGCCTGCTATTGTCATGTGTCTTCTTGAAGCAGAAAAGAGAAGCTTAAGGACTTTAACAAACAGCATATGACTGTTTTGTACATGCAAATATATCTTTTATAAAAATGTCCTTCTCTAACTCTGTAACAGCAGTGAGTGACTGCATGCACTGCCACATGATTTGTTTGTTTTCCCCTATGCCTTCCCCTCCTTCCAAGGTCGAATCCTTAGACCCTGTCCCAAACAGTCACTAAAACAGAAATACTAAGGTCTAAGATTCTGCTCACTTTTTGTTATGGTTTAAATAGTTTTTAGTTTGTTTTGTTTTTGGGTATAGAACACGCATTTAGTAGTGGAAAATAAGTGCCTTGCATGAGAACATATTTTAGAAAGCATAAGGTACTACACAAATGTGAGGAGTTGGTAGCAGGATGAGCCAAAAGAATCAGAGAACTGGCAGAGATCAAAGAAACCATCTCATTCAAACCTAGCTCTTTAAAGGGAGTCCAGAAAAGTCCAGGGCCTTGGCCAAGGTCACAAAGCTGGTTATCAGCACGGGCTGACTTCAGGAC
Organism: Notamacropus eugenii; assembly: GCF_028372415.1. Lineage (NCBI taxonomy): Eukaryota > Metazoa > Chordata > Mammalia > Diprotodontia > Macropodidae > Notamacropus > Notamacropus eugenii. Next base: position 237,533,669 of record NC_092875.1, on the reverse strand, counting down.
TCCTACTTCATGGGGGGGGGAGAGGAAATGACGACCTCCCTCAGTTCACCTGTGCCAGACCCATCGTTAGACAGCAGTTAAATCTTTTCAACATTTTGATTCATATTAAGAGTTTGAAAATACCACATGATAAAAAAATAACCAGTTAAAGGTCACGTAAAATGTGACGTGAAAAGTCAGCACATGCGCTATTAGTGAAGCTTTTCATGTAGTATACATATGTGTGTGAGTTTATTTATGAATGTATGTATGGATACCAATGTCTTCTCTATATAGGAACACTTTCAATATAGGTGGTTGGCTGGCTGATCCAGCCTCTTAAATTTTTCAAAGTTGCTTGTGTTATACAATGTGGATGAACTCAAGGTAGAGAATGAGATATTTTTGGGACACAGTCAAGGTGAGAATTTGTTTTGCTTGACTATGCATATTTGTTATAAGGATTTTGTTTTTCCTTTTTTTCCCAGTGGGGGAGGGGAGGTAGAGAAAATAGATTTTTGCTATTCAAAAAAATACACACACACATATATACGTATGTGTGTATATATGTATGTGTATATGTATGTGTGTGTATGTGTGTCTTTGTGCATATATATCCTTCACTGGCTAGAGACTGGAACCAAGAAAGATACTTAGAAATTTACAGATTTATATACTTGCAAAAGAATTTTAAAATATTTCCTGAAAATCAGAGCAAGAAGAAAAAAAACTGCTTAAAACTTACCAAAAATAAAATATTGTCAGATACATCTGATATGCATAATTTAATAAACTGTATGCTTAAAATATCAGATACTAGCATCTTTTTCTTGTCTATTAATTTCATAATATCAAATATCCTTAAATATAGAGATAACAAATCAGTAATTCATTCTAAGTTACCGTTTTTGTTTCCATGATTATAAATCTGTGTGTATGTCTGTATTTATGTACACTTCAATATTTCAAGGCTTTGTGATTTTGATGGTGTGGACATTTTCCCCATATGTAGACACAATATTTAAGCATTTCCTGTCAATCACCGGGCTTGAGTCTGAATCTTGTCCTATTCCACAGAATGTTCCAGACCTTGTGCTCTTTTACCTACTATAGCTTTTCATAACCAAGGATAAACTCCAAATGAACCAACACATCTTGTTTCCCCATTAATTTAATTATTTCAAATAATTCATTAATTTATTTACCCTCCACACTGGGGATAAGTACATTGTAAGTAGGCAGATAAAGGGATAGAAAGAAAGAGGACAGATAAATGGAGAAGGGAACAGGTACTAATAATATCTAATGTTTATAAAGTGCCTACCATGTGCTAGGCACTGTGTTAAATGTTTTACATTTATATATTTCATTTTATTCTCATAAAAACTCTGAGATATAGGTGCTATTATTATCCCCACTTACATATGGGGAAACTGACACAAACAGAGGGTAAATGATTTGCCCAAGGTTCTGGATTTTTGGTAGGTTATCAGAGCATTTTTTATAGAATTTTCTATGACAAAAAATACTCCCTATTAAGAGTATAAAAATACTAAATTAAAGGCTCTTTGAGAGTTCATGACTCTCTGACTCCGACTGTAAAAATTAAACTGAAGTAACATTGATTAATCATTGACTTTGTGTACAAGGAGTTGTGTTAAGCTGTAGATTCACAAAGATCAATGACATATCCTTCCCCTAAGGGAACTACAATGTAATGGGGCAAGTGGGAGAAGGACCATCACCCCTCCTCCACACACACATACATGATTCACAAATAAATAGAGGCCCAGGTAAAGCATTATGGGAAATGTGAGAAGGGAGAGATCATTTTCACTGATGGAGGAGAAGACAATTTCAGGGAACAGATTCATCAAAGTGGTTGCACATGAGGTAGGCATGAAAGAAGAAACTAGAAAGGATGCAGATGAGGAGAAAATATACTGAGAACAGAGAGGGGACAAAGAGAAATTCAAATGGAGGATACTCCAGTTTGGCTGGAATAAAGAGAATCGGTAAGAGATAAGGTCACACAAGTAAAAGTTGCAGTCAGATGGCAGAAATCCTTAAATTCTAGAATTGGGAGGTAATGCTTTATTCAATGGGCAACAGGAAGAAGTTGGAGGTTTTTGAGTCAGAACAGTGATATAATCAGTTACGAAGACTACTCAAGTAGAGAGATGAAAAAAATTATTGGAGAAGGAAGAGGCTGGAAGCAAGAAAACCCATTAGGAAGATAGTCTAGGGAAAGAGAGACAGGATCCTGAATTATGGATCACAGTACAAGTAGAATGAAGATAAGAGAGGGAAGAGCTAGAAATCATAGGTCTTGTAAATCGAGTGAATGAATGGGAGAAGGGAGGGTGAAAAGTCACGGATAACTTCAAAATTGTGAGTGAGTAAAGGGTAACACTGCCATAAACAGGGATGGCAAAACTGGAAGGAGGGGGCAAGATTAAGGGATGAGAAATTCATCTGGGGACAGAAAGAATTTAAGGTAGCAATAGGGCACTCAGTAGACACCTGGAAATGTAGAAATAGAACTGTGGGGGGAGGACACAGATTTGGGGGCAGGTCAATGCAGAAAATATTTTGGGGGAGAAAAAAGTGGTTATTTGGCATGATATTTAAAACAAGTAAACTTTAAAATAACATAAATAAGTGTTAATATTAATAAGTGATATTTCAAATAAGTCAATGGGTCATTCAAAAAGTCACAGAATTTGAGAACTGAAAGAGACCTCACTTGTCATCCAAGCTAATACACAAAAGAATTCTTCAAGAAAACAATACCTGACAAATACAGGTAAGTTAGAGAGCAAGATCTGAGCCTTATCTTTGTATTTCTAGGGTTTTCATGAAAGGAGACTTATCAACTCTCAAGGCAGTCCATCGCACTCTTGGATAGCTCTGAGAAGTTTTTTTGTGTTTGTGTGTGTGTGTGTGTGTCCTCTAGACTAACTTTTAGCATATGAAACTTTCACTCATTACTCCTGGTTTGGCCCTCTGAGGCTAAACAAAAGCTCTAATCTCATCTCCACATGAGAGGATCAAATGAGATAATAATGTAAGTTCTTTGCAAACCTTCAAAATGCTATGTAGATGCTAGCAATAATAACCATAATTCCTCTGGGTTCTTATTGTCTCCAACAGTTCTTTCAACTAATCTTCAAATGGCATGGAGTCAAGGTCTCTCATTAACCTGGCTGCCCTGCTCTGGATACTCTATAGATTATCAATATACTTCTTATGGCACAGTGCACACAACAAAACAACATTCCACAGGAGGTTTTATGAAAACAGACAACTTTGGGACTCTCACCTACCTATTCTTGGAAGTTCTTCCCCACTTAATGAAGCTATTCTGCTCCCCTTGATGGGATGAGTGAGATCAGTATTAATCACGAGTATACATCATGGTACTAAAAAGAGTTCCTATGATAGGACCTCAATGAATGAAAATATCAACGCCCCTTTAGAAAAGGAGATACAATGTCCAGAACCCTGACGTTTTCTGACTTGTGAAAAATGAAGAAAGAAAATAGAAGGGTGGGGATTTGTTGTTTTGTCTTTGCTCCATAATATTTGCCTACCAACGCTTATTCAGTATGGATTACAATATTTTACCCCCAAAAATGTACTAGACCTTTTTTAAGTCATATGCACATTTTACTTTAGTTTAAAAATGTTTACAAAGTGTTGTGAAGCAGTTAACCTTAGGTTATGGTGACAAAGAGGTACAGCAAGCAAGATAATCCAAAACCAGAGAAGAATGGGAAAAAAAAGAACTACTGAAACCTGTTTTGAGTGTGCACTATATCATTTTTGGCAGCTTTGCCTTTTTATTTATGTAAGGTTCAGGTTGTTAAAAATATATTTATATTACCCAATGCTTGCTATCCAGCTGTTGGGGAGACAGCCCAGAAGCATGCCCCAGGGCAGTGGGGGAGTCAACCAAGGGCTGGAACTTTTTCTTGGATAAATCACAAAATATGTAAGAGAAAACTGTCTGGATTGTACTAATAGCATTGCAACATGGCATTATATTTAGAACTTTAGGTCAAGTATGGCTGAATGACAGTTAATGGAATACCCTCTGTTTGGGGCAGCTAGGTGATGTAGAAGATAGAGCATTGGCCCTGGAGTTGTTAAAATATGGCTTCAGATGCTTACTAGCTGTGTGACGCTGGGTAAGTCACTTAATCCTAACTACCTAAAAAAATCTTCTATCTAATTTCAAAGGCAGAACTAGAATGGACATGTGAACTAAAATGGAACTTAATCTAGCCAACCAGAGGATGTTTAGCTCGTTATATTCCATCAGACAAGTCCAGTTTTTCCTAGTTTTCCCAGTTTTTCTAGTTTTTCATAGTTTAGGTTTCTAGTGTAGAGGCAGTAAGAAGAGTGCTAACTCTCTATACTGAGAATTGGGACACTTAGGTTCTACTGTAATGTTGGCCCTACTGTTAATTCGTGGGTGTAACCATTGGCAGGTTGCCTAAGAATTCTGGATCTCTTTTCTCATCCATAAAGGAAGTGATTGAGCCAGATAACCAGTAGGGTTCCTTTTCATCTCTCAGGTTTTATGATTTATCAGCATCATAGTGGACAAATACTTTCTTCAGGTCAGGGTGAAGATGTTCTGGGGTAAGAAGGTCCTTTCACAGTCTCTGGCCAAGTGTTAATATGCATATTGTTATTCAGTCTTTTTTCAGTTCTGTCCAATTCTTTGTGACCTGATTTGGGGTTTATTTTGGCAAAGATACTACAGTGGTTTGCCATTTCCTTCTCCAGCTCATTTTACAGAGGAGGAAACAGAGACAAACAGGGTTGAGTGACTTGCCCAGGGTCATACAGCTAGTAAGTGTCTGAGGACAGATTTGAACTCAGGAATATGAGTCTTCCTGACTCCAGGCCCAGCACTCTATTCACTGTGCCACCTAGCTGTCCATAAGTCAATATATAACTAGTCCCTAATAGCTTCTGGGTTTCTGTAGACATTTGAATTATTCTTCAATTAACAGGGAATTCAATTCAGTCATCATGGGATTCAGTTAGTTCAGGAACCCCCAAGTCATCCAAATCCAATAAACAAGTACTTAAATTCCTGAGATTTTGTACGTGCATATGGCAGAGGATGAAAATATTCAGGCTTGATACAATTTCCTAGTTTCTTCAAGTCAAGATTTTTTGGGGGGCTTTCTAATTACCTTATTTTTACTTTCAATAGCAACAAAACCCTCTCTGGGCTACTCTCAGTGGAGGACCAATAGACTTCTTGCTCAGGAATACAGTAAGCTGAATGGCTAATTTCACATTTGCTCTGCTGTGACCTTATGAGAATATACACTTGCCGCTTCTAGACAGACAGATGTGGCACAAAAAGCAATTTTACACAGGGAATAGGCTTTGGAAGTATAACAAGAAACTCCAGAATTCCAATCCCACCTCTGAAACCTGCTGGTCAGCCAAAGAGCAATTTACAAATCCTCAGTTTCTTCACTGTTAAAATGAGGATAATAATATTTGGAGGAAAAGATCAAGATGATGCCTGAAAAACACTTATTAAACATTACAGAGCTATACAAAGGTCAATTATTACTGTGCTATTAATTAACAGTGTTGACTGAGTGCCTACTGTGTGTCCAGAAATGTGAGCATACAAAGTACTATAAGGCCTATTGGTTCCCCCTGAGAGCTCAAAGACTGGTTTGGCAAACAAGAGGTACAAGTAGTTAATACTGAGTGAAAAGACAGGAAAAAATAAGATTATGTGGCACACAAAGAGCCTAAAGGGAATCACAGAAAAGACAGACTGAAGTGAGCTGTTTGTCCAGGAAGACTTAAAAGGCACAAGATGTAATGGCTCCATAAGATATAGATGGGAGTACATGAAAAGAGAGTCGGGGAGAAAAGTTTTAGGAAAGGTACAGAAATGAGCCTGGTTTGGAAAGTAGTGTATGAGGTGATTGGCTTGAAGAGAGCTAGAGAGATGGGGAAATAAAGTGGATTGATTAATGAACTGACTGCACACAGATTTAGTTTGGTATGTGGAACAACAAACTTATGTCCTTAGAATTCTGAAAATCAATCTTATTGTTGCTAATTAGGGAAATGAAAACAAGCTGGATTGGCCTATGGCAGTGCAATTTATTATCAAGATTGTTAAGGAACTTTTCCACTATACCATTATATCTAATTACCACAGTTCTGTTCTAACCATTTTTATTAGCAGTGTATGCCTAGAGAAGTACATAAGATTTATACAAGGATATGTTACATGCAAACCGAGAAAACAGTGACCTTCAGTCATTATTAGCATTGAATGAATTGGGGAAACTTCTTGGTTTTTGAAAGTCAGGTCAATCCTATCAGTCATGGAAATGAGGAAATGCTGGACACTGATTTTGAAACAGAGGATAATAAGATCATAGATTTGGAGTTAGAAAGGACCTTAGTGGTCATCCAGTCCAACTCTCCTCATATCCAGATGAGGGAACTGAGGTTTGCTCTTTTCTATAAGGAATTATGATTCTATATAATGCTTTTTTTTGAAACTTGTTGAATGACTTGCCCAAAGTCAATAGGGAGCAAATGAATCAGTACCCAAACGCAGGTCCTCTGACTAAATCCAGAATTATTTATAATGCACTGTGTTACTGAGTATGACTACCTCAGAAAATGACGAAAAGCAGAAAGGAAAATGAGTTACAAAATGATTGCCATGAAGCACAATTAAATCAGAACATTTATAGCGAAACTGGAAAAAGGACAATAATTTGATGGAATATTGATATTTGCCAATATTTCTGTCATGACTTAAAGGCCACTAGGTGCTAAAGTAAATAGAGTGGTGAGCCTGGAATCAGGAACACCTGAGTTCAAATCTGGCCTCAGACACTTACTTCACTGTGTGACCCTGGGCAAGTCACTTAAGCTCTGTTTTCTTCAGTGTCCTCCACAGTAAAAGGGGATGATAATAGCACCTACTTAGCAGAGCTGTTGTGAAGATCATATGAGATACTTGTAAAGTGCTTAGCGCCATGCCTAGTACACAGGTGCTCTGTAAAGAACTCTTTCCTTCCCCCTTCCCATTGTTCTGGTCATCAGTCAGTCAGCTAACATTTGTTAACCACTTACCATGTGCCAGATACTGTGTCATGTGTAGGGGTTACAAAGTAAGGCACAAATATCCTTCCGACCTCCAAGGAGCTCAGTTTAATGGAGGATACAACATGTAAATAATTATGTACATATAAGACATATACCGTGTAAACTGAAGGCAGTGTTAGAGGGAAGGCATTATCCTTGGGGTAAGTGAGGAAGGAGAGCAGAGGGACACCTGGAAAAGACTCCTCCAGAAGGTGAGCTTTTAAGTGAATCCTGTCAGAGAAGCCAGGAGGCAGAGGTAAGGTGAGAGAGGCAGTTCAGGCATGGAGGACAGCCAATGAAAACACATAGTGGACTCTTTGTAGGGCATGTAGGGAGATATCAGGGTGAGACTTACTAGCTAGGTGATCCTGGGTAAGTCACTTACCCTATTTGCCTCGGTTTCCTCATTTGTATAAGGAGCTGGAGAAAGAAATGCAAACCACTCTAGTATCTGGGACAAGAATAAGTAAGAGGGCCTGGGGGTGTGTGAGTGAAAAGAAGGATGCATAAAACACATGTTGTAAAAGTAGAATGATAAGATTTGACAACAGACTAGCTATATGGGGTGAGTGTGAATAAGAAGTGACATTATACCTGGATAAGCTGGAAGATGATAGCACCCAGTCAGGGTAAGAGGAAACTGGGGAAGAGAGGAGGGTTTAGAATAGAAAGATGATGAGTTCTGTTTTAGACATGGGCAGTTTGATATGCCTTTAAGACATCCAATTCAAGATACCCCAGACAGTTAGTGATGCATTCCTGGAGCTAAGCACAGTGACTAAGGCTGGATATATGTATCTGGGAATCATCTGCATGAGAAATGATAATTGAATCCATGGGAATTGATGAGATCAGCAAAGGCAAAGAGTATAGAGAGAGAAGAGAAGAAGGCTCAGGATAGAGCCTTGGGAACACCCATGTTTACTAATGATAACCAAGATTAAGAAGGAGAAGTAAGGTGCCTCAAAAAGTGGGGGGGGGGGGCAGCACTAGGTGGCACAACGGATAGAACAATGGGCCAAGATTAAGGAGGACCTGAGTTCAAATCCAGTCTCAGACACTTAGTAGCTGTGTGACCCTGGGCAAGTCACTTAACTCTGCTTCCAAATAATAATAATGAAAAAAAGAACAGATAGGTAAGAGGAGAAACAGAAGAGAATAGTATATCACAAAATCCTAAAGAGATTATCCAAGAAGAGATGATGATTTACAGAATCAAAAGCTGCAGAGACAGAATGAAGTGGTATCTTTATTACATAGCGTTATTAAAGACCCTTCAACAACAGCACCATCTCCCATCCAATGAGATCTATAGGTTGCCTACCCTTTCATCCTACCTTTATGTCTCCCTCCCCAATGCCAAAAAGGATGAGAATAATGAGAAAAGAAAGCAGTCTCTTCTTAGCAATAACTAACTAAAAGACTTTTTAGAAGGTCCTCTAAATTCTGCGAACATCAGTTTTCTCATCTGCAAAATGGATCTATAAAATGAAGGATTCTTAATAAAATTAATCTATTAATTGTTCTTCCTCCTAAAAGTCACAAAATCATAAAACTGCAAACTATTTTAGCAGAGGAAAAAACAGAAACATTACAAAGATAGCAACAGACTGCCATTGCAATTGTATCATCTCCATTAGCAACAAGTATATAATGTGTGTAGTTAATCATTTTTAAGGTAAGAATTTCTAAATGTCTTTGGTGCAGCACATTTTAATATTACTCAAAATATCACCGTACATTAAGAAAATGAGAAAACTTCACTATTTGGGGAATCAAATATTACATTGGTAACTAACCATAAGCATTTAGTAATAATTTCCCTAGATATAAAAACTCATTAATATTTAATATTAGAGACCTCCTCCACAAAGGATAGGTTATAATTCAACAAGTATTTGTAAGAGCAAAGGTATTTATTATCAACTAAAAGCCATGCATTTGTGAATGTGAAAATAAATGAAAAATTAGTGTCATGATTCCTCTTCCTTCCCTCATCGCTTTTCAGTTTCCTTTTGTGTTGCTGCTTCCACAGATTATAGACTCTTAGGGACTTCCTTCCTTCCTCTCTCCTCCTCCTCTTGTTCTTTCCCTCTCCTACTCTCTCTTTCCCTTTCCTTCCCTCTCATTTCCTTCCGTCCTTCCTATATATATGTATATGTATATATATATATACATGCATACATGTGTGTATACATACACATGTGTATATATGTGTGTGCATACACATATACATACATACACACATATACATATATACACATATACATACATATATATCTATACATACATATACATATATATATAACCAGCATTTAGCACAGTGTCCAACACATAGCAGGTGCTTGAGTTGACTCATTGAATGTTGTATTTCTTGGGGAAAAAATGAATGAAAAAAAGTAAATTCTGCATTTTTGATTTCAAATATAATAAGATCTTATTATTTAAATTAGTTTAATTTATGTTTGATTAAGAAATTACAAAAGACCTAGTGTACTTGGTCAGATAGCTTTCTCAGTTCTAATTTTCACAAGTTCAATACCACAAAAAAGCATTTAAAAAGTAGTCAAGAAGCATTTATCAAGTACCTACTTAGTTCCAGGTGCTGTGCTAAGTCCTGGTAATAATGAACCAAAGAATGTTATCTTGTTAACTTTTAGAAGAGAACAAATGGAATTGTAATAATCACTATCAATTTTTTGGAATAAATACTTGCTCTCCTTCCATTTCAAGTAGGAAGATTTTGACTTGGGGCAAAGATAAGCTATTGGACAATCCTTCTTTGCCAGAGATGTGAATAATTACGGGAGATGAGAGGAAGGTCACTCTCTTTTCTCCTTTCATATTCTTCTTATCTAATGTCCTTCTTTCAGTTTCCTTTCTCCTATTTATGCTTCTTTCTCTCTTCAAACTAGAGAGAAGGGGGAGTAAAAAGCTACTTGTGAGCCGAAGTGAGGTCTGGTACTGTTATCTGTTCAGTGATGCACCTTCCCTTTCAATGAACAAATACATGAGAAAAGAGGAAGAGGAAGAGGAAGTGAGGGGGGAGGCATCACTTAACCTCCAAGAAAAGTAGCCACAGCTTTGGCCCAGAAATCTGAAAAGAAAGGCAGGCAGAAAGGCTGCAAGCATGCGTGTAAAGCTTTTCAGGAGGGTTCCATAGAGTCTTTAAGAAATGTTAGGAATGGTTATTACTGGAAAAAGATGATGCTTGATTTTATATTCAACTACCAATTTAAATAATACATCATTTTCACTATTTTATCTAAGACGTTTTGTTTATTCAAAAATGTTCTTTTGGTGCAAAAGCTTTTTGAAATTATAAACACAAAAGAGAAACTTGTGATAGAAATAAATAAGAATATATCCAAACAATACAAGGAAAACAGCGTGAATTCCTGAGAGAAGCTCAAAAGGGAGAAAGAAAACAACTGTACTAGATGAAGAAAAAATATATTTTGGGGAGAAAACATGACATAGGTATTCAAAGCATTTTCTTTCTTCTTTTTTTTCCTCTAATAAAGTCTAAGATCCAGATATGTTAAGTCAAGTGTGACTTTGGGTTCTGAGAATAAAAACATCTAGAATACCTAGAAGGAAGAGATTCCCTGGGATTTTACACTGAAAGAATATATTAGGGTCAGTGAGGTAGTACAGTAAGTAGATAGAGCACCAGCACTGGAGTCAAGAGGACCTGAGTTCAAATCCATCCTCAGATACTTGACATTTACTAGCTGTGTGACTTTGGGCAAGTTGTTTAACCCAAACTGCTTCACCTTCCTCCTCCATAAAAAAATAAAAATAAAAAAATAAAAAAGAATATGTAGCACAATATAGTAAAAAGGGCAAATGGATGCAATGGCTCAGAAATGTTCATCAGAAAATGAGAGAAAAGGATCTGCCTGGATTAGGAAATGGAGAATATGTTAGAGGCAAGTGTGCTTCCAACTACTTCAAGTTGTAAATAATGTGGGTGTGAAAAAAATCACTAGAGAACAACTAGACCCTGTGAAGTTTCAACAAGAGAAGTGGGTGTAGAACAAACAAAATCCAGGAGACAGTTATAAAAATAGAGAAACATATGCATACCCAAGAAATAGATCATGTAACACAAATAGAGGAGAAAAGCCAGGCCTCAGGATCATCCAAACAAACACGAGCCACTCTACAATTATGAGATGTGACGTCAAGGCTAACTAACCTCAGCACCAAGGATGAACAAAGACTTTTAAGAAATGTGGGTACAAAAATCTATTTGTGCATTCATTAACTGCCTGACTCAACTCCTCCCACAATACCTAAGCTGCTCCTTGGGGATGTACCTGGAGGGTCTACATTTAAATACACCTTCTAGTGTTGAAGTGGAAAGTTGCAATAGGCAGTCACTGGCACTCCAGGTCTTGAGTCAGGAAGACCTGAGTTCAAATCCAGCCTCAGATACTTTCAAAGAATGACTCTGAGAAAGTCCCTTACCATGTCTGCCTCAGTTTCCTCAGTGATAAATGGAACAATAATACCTCCCTGGGTTTTAGGAGGTTCAAGAGAGACAGTAATTATAAAGCACTTCATACAATGCTTGGCACATAACAGCCATTTTAAAAATGGTTATTCCCTTCCCCAATAAAGAAGAATTAAAGAGTTCATGATTCGTCATCACTAAAAACTGGAAATTAAGAGGGTACCTACTGACTGGGAAATGTTTGAACAAAATGGGGTATATTAATATTGGAATATTATTCTGCTGTAAGAATGGCATTTCTCAGGAATTCAGAGAGACACAGGAATATCTTGTATGAAATGATGCAGAGTAAAGTAAGTAAAAACAGGAAAACTACAAATGCAAACAAAAAAAAACTAACCCTAAAACAAATGCAGTAGAATTACAATGAATAATCTTGGCCCATTGAGAAGAGATGAAAAAATGTACCTCTCTCCCTTCTGTGGTGTGGTGGGGAGCTGAGAGTGGAGACTGTTGCATAAGCTATTAATAATGAACATTATGTTCACTGGTTTGGCTGAAATGGGTTTTCTTTGCTAAAAGGTTTTTCTTGGTTGCAGGGTAGCTGGAAATCACTGTGCTATCAAAAGAATTAAAAAAACAAAACAAATATTTATGAAGGACCCTCCAGTTCCTACACATTTATGTTATAGTGGAAAATGCAAGAATACTGAGATTTGGGTTGGGGCAACATCTCTCTCACCAGCATCAGATGACCCCACGATTCTAGGTTAAACAAGGGAGTTTCTATTTTGTTAGAGAGAACCTAGAGGTACAGGTCAAAGGGAAGAGTATTAGACTGAAAGTCAGATTACCTGAGTTCAAGTTCAAGCTAACCAAAAGATGGTGGTGATGGTAGTGATGCTGATTATAGCCCTGACTACCAGCCCTAAAAATTTCAAGAAAGCCAGTTCAAGAACTAATCTTAGACCCTCAGTTTTCTCATCTATAAACTGGAAACTTTGACCTAGCTGATATCACTTTAAGGTTGTTTTCAGTTCTAATATTCTACTATTCTATGATTATGAGATTGCTGGATTTGGGGGCAAGAGGCCTGGGTTCAAATAGGGTTCTATGATTTAACTGCTAAGTAAACTTTAGTAAATTGCTTAAATTTTCTGGGCCTCAAATGCATTTCTTCATTTTTAAAATAAGAAAGCTGGTTTAGATGACCTCCAAGGTCCATTCGAGCTCTAAAATCAATGATCATGCGGTTATTGTCTACCAATCAACTTTTACTTGGAATAAGTTTATACCCTCACTTTTTGTTTTATCTGTTCCCAGAGGTTATTTTATTGTTTGCCCATTCTGTTCACTGAACTCATCTACTTATCTATCTTATCTATTAAACGATGCATTCATTCATTTATAATTGAGAGAAAGGATGTAATACTGAACAGAGGACTGGGCAAGAAGCTCTGAATTCACATCCTGCCCTTGAAATATATTCGTAATGGACAAGTCACCAGCGATCAGTGACCCCAAGAAACTCAGACTATAAATCATAGATGAGTTATCATCTCCATTAGTGAATGAAGTTTCTCTAAACTGATTGTTCTCTAAAACACACGTAACAAAATTATTACTTATAATAATTCACATTTATATAGAATTTCAAGATTGACAAACTGCCTTCATCTCAACAACTCAGTAAGGTGGGTAGGGCAAGCATCATTAAATCACTTCATAGATAAGGAAACAGGCTTAAATTAGTGACTTGCCCTGGCCACACAGCTAATAAGTATGAGTGCTGGGATTTGAGCTTAATTTTCTTGCGTCCAAATCCAACATTCCTTCTGCTATGTCACAATGCACCTCTGCAGTTATGTTATTTTTTTTTTATTTATAATTCTCAGTGTGGAACCTTGAGAGTTCTTTGTACAAAATATTCTATAGCTATCTTTTGAGGGAATAGATAAAAAAAATGTTCTGATAAAAAAATAATGTCCTGAACAGCTATGTTTCCATCATTCTACAAGTGACTATACATAAGTATAAATTTAAAGCAGACTCTTATCTGGGTGAATCATATTGTTTATACTCAGAAAAATAAGCACTAAGAAAACAGAATTCCAAGAATGAAAGATAGTAGAAACCATTATTAAAATATTTGTGAAGTAGATGTTAGCACTGTCTAGAAGGAAGAAAAAAGAAAATCAAAGTCTAGTAAATGGAAAAAAAAATCTAGGTAAAACTAATCAAAGAGACAAACACCATAACTGGGTAAAAACAGAGACTGATGACAGTAATATATAAAATAACTGTCTGGAGTGGGGAGGTTAGAGAGGTTTATTAGGAAACCAAAAGTCCTAGTTTTATAGAAGAAAGTATGCTTTCTCATTTCTTAATTGGACCCTCAACAATGAGTGAGAGAAATATTGAAAATTTTGAAGACGGAAAAATAGTTAAAAGTTTTCAAAGGAAGAAAAAGGCTTGGTTGGGAATTATGCCACAGTGAATATAACATTTTTAGGTGCTATGAAAGAAGGATAAGAGTGAAAAATTAAGGGAAAAAGACATAAGGAACTGTCAACCTCAAAAGATCTGAAAATGAAAAAATCACTTCTCATGCTCTTACATTCTAAGTAGTATTCACAAAAAAAGTTTCTTACCTGAGTTTACTGTTCAACTTTCCATGTTTTCCATTGAAATTCACACTACAAAGACCTTTCAATTTTGAATGTGAAGAATCAGACACGAAATTTGCCTGTGTTTCTTTTCGCAAACAATGATGAAGCACTGCCTCCTTTTTCAAGTTTATATCGGAATAGGGGCAGCCATAAGCACTATTTTGTATTAAAAAAAAAGAAGGGAAAAAAAAAGGCCCAATTGTTAGTATATAGTGATAAACCAGCAATCCACTGTGGTCATAATAGATTTAGAACAGCATTTAAAAATTGAGAAGATACATCCTGCTTGCACCAAATGCACTGAATCTGTTTTTCCTTATATGAAACTCTTTTGTCTGATAAGATCTGTCAGATTCCAGACGTACAGATACTGGTCAGTAGAAACAGTTTTTTGGAATATTTGAGTTTTCATAAATATAACATAAGGAAATGTTTCCCATATGATGATAAAATGCATTTGTAACATAAAAGTTGATATTCTCAGATGATGTCAGTCCATGAGTGGTATGGATTTCATTAGGTAAAACATGTCATGAAATAAAGCCTATGGACAACTGGACAATCTTATCAATATTATAAATGCTTGCAATATAATTTATTTTTCTGCCAAAAATCTGAAGTTCCATTTTGCTTTATAAAAATGGATTAAAAGATTGGTTTTCTGAAATGCCTCTTTATTTAAATGACCTTGCTTGAATTCATCAGTATAGGCATTTCCTGCTTAAGAGGCAGCTAAGTAGTATAGCGAATAGAGTAAGGGTCTTAAGATCAGGAAGACCTGTGTTCAAATCCTACATCAAACATTTCCTAGCAGTGTGAACCTGAGCAAATCGCTTAATCTTCCTGGCTCAGTTTACCCATCTATAAGGTGGAAATAAGAAAGCCTACCTCACAGGGCTATTACGGAGATCAAATGAAATAATATATAAAATGCCTTGCAAACTTGAATTGATATTGTTGTTCTATCCATGTAGATCTCAATTCCTTTTTTCTTAGCAATAGTCTTTATTGTTGGCTGAATCTGAAAAAAATTATAGCTTATCTGGTGATAAGCCTTTCCCAACGTAGCTCATCTTGAACTCAGGAAGGAGACTTATTGCTTGTTTCTAGGGCCATACTAGAATTCTTTCCACCTTCAGAAGAACCTTCCAGAGCTTGTGCTCTGTTGGTCTCCAAGAACTCAGATAAAGATGAAGAAATCTCACTTTAGCTGACAAAGAATTCTGGTTGACATTCCAGGTACCACAGAGTCACAAATACCTGGCTGGCTTTTATGACACGAGTTTGACAGAAGCAATGACTAGATATTTGGTTCCTCCACAAGTCTTGCATGGGTTTGGTTACTATCATTAGATATCAAGCTATATGTCACAAATCAGAAAGCAGATGTCAAGATTAGACAGGAGTGTCAGCTGCAGTGAATTAGCAGTTAGTAAAAAAGAAAAAAAAAAGGTCTTTTCTATATCTAGAATTTCCAGTTAACAATATCTAATCATGTGAATTGGTTTTGGATTCCCATCTTTTCACTCTCTTTGCTACTCTTTCCTCTAGGTTCTAGTTAGTTACTATTCACTCCCCTTCTACCATGGAGACATCTGAAAAAGATCTGCAACCAGCTATTATCCCTGAAAGCTAGGACCCCTATTAGTAATCTAGAAGCAAAGTAGACATATCCTCAAGGGGTTAGGAGTGGGAATGAGATGCTTTCAAGCTGACCCAACATTCCTGTTGCACCAGTTAATGAACATTTAAACATTTATTCAATGGTTGAGGAATAACCTTTTTACCTATATCAACTGGTTCATTTGTTCATTTATTCATGTACTAAAAAATTCGAGTGTTTACTATGTGCAAAGCACTCTGGAAGACACAAAGGAAGTTCAGAGTGCTCATACAATTTAGTAGTTGATTTATCAATCATATTGGGGGGAAAGGAATAAAAGTACCAATAGAGTTAGAAGCTCTTGGCACATTTTGATCATTTTTAAAATTTATCTTGATACAAAGATCTTTTTCCTCATTATGTGTCTCTCTTTTAACTTAGCTACATTAATTTTGCTTCTACAAAAACTAAAATATGTGAAATCAAAATTATCTATTTTATCTACTGTAAATCCTTCTATTCCCTATTTGGTCATAAACTCGTCTCCTGTCCATATAGATCCAAATGATGATTTCTTCTTTGTTCCTCTGACTTGTTTATAGCTATAAACTTTTATATCTAAATCATGTATCCATTTAGATCTCACCTTGATACTGGGTGCGACATATCTGATCTAAACTTAATTTCTGTAAGATTATTTTCCCAGTTTCCCCAGAAGTTTTTGTCAACTAATTCACTTCTTGTGGGTGTCATTTGGGAAGTCTGGAGCTGTAACTTTTTTGGTACAAGGAATTCCTGAAAAACAAAATCCCTCCACCAATGAAGACCAACAATTGTTCTGTAATTCAGTCTTAGGGGGCAGCTAGGTGACGCAGTGGATAGAGCACCAGTGCAGAAGTCAGGAGGACATGAGTTCAAATCCCACCTCAGACACTTGGCACTCACTAGCTGCGTGACCTTAGGCAAGTCACTTAACCCCAACTGCCTCATCCTGGGTCATCTCCAGTCATCCTGATGAATATCTGGTCACTGGATTCAGATGGCTCTGGAGGAGAAGTGAGACTGGTGACCTGCACAGCCCTCTCTCACTCAAAACAAAGTCGAGTGCAAATCATGTCATCATTTCGCTGATGGCATGGTCTTCTTCGGCAACGAAGGACAAACACATACACAGTCTTAGAGAATTGTCCAGGGTAGTGTTTGGTATTTTGAGTATTTAAGTAACTTAAATTACTTAAGGTTAAGTAATTTGGATAGGTTCACACAGCCAGGAAGGGGGCAAGGCAGAATATGAACCCAGATTGTCCTGATGCCAAGACCAACTCTCAATTCTCTATGCCACGCTGTTTTCAATTGAAATACAACCACTGAAATATTGATAGTGAACCCAAGTAGTTCAGTAGTTAAGGCCAGGTTGACAGTGCCATCAAGGAGAAGAAGACCCAGAGTCAAGACAAAAGAAAAGTCATCCTACGGAAGCCATTAATGGTTCATTTATAACAGTTTATATCTTTCCTCAATAGAAAAAATGTTGAAGGAAGATATAAAAGCAAACACAGAGTTAGATATCCTCTTGGTAATGATAACATCTCTCATTCCCCTTACATCAATCACAAGAAAAGAATGGCTCTGTTCAACAGCAGAATGAGAGCTTTAGGTAAGAAATAAAAGATGGGGGAAGGGAATATGTATTTATTCAGCACCTACTATGTTCTAGGCACTGTGCTGTTCACTTTACAAATATTATTCCATTTGATCCTCACATTAACCATGGGAGGTAAGTGCTACTTTTAGTGCCATTATATAGTAGAGGAAACTGAGGGATAATCTGGAATGGACATGTCCAGGGTCACACACAGCTAGTCAGCATTTGAGGCCAAATTTGAACTCAGATCTTCCTGACTCCAGGCCCAGTGTTCTATCCACTGTGCCAACTAGCTGTATTTTAGGACTGAAGGATGGCCAAAAGAAGGGTAGAATTTTTGAAAATATTTTTATTCTGGTAGAGAGTTCCTAAAAAAGCATAAAACTTAATGTTTTTGTTGGAAGGATGCAACAATCTAATATAACTTTCTGTTACAAGGTTTTTATTATCATTATTTGTTTGAAATGTTTTTTTCCCTTAATTTCATCACATCACTCCCACCTGAATCAGTCTCAGTAAAACTAAAGTTTCTCTTCTGAAATTTTAACTTCCCTGCATTTACTATATATCCTTCTTTGCTGTTGCTTTCAATTACATTTTATTTCCTTTAATCTATACTATATATCAATCCCTCTAGTCATTTAATTGCACTCACTCATTTTTTCTGAAATCCCTCCAGCCAGACTTTATCTCTTGGCAATAAGGTATACACAATGTAACATCAAATCACCTCAACAGGGTAAAATATTCTCTGAATTCTGTGACACAAAATATTCTGAGGATACATCCTCAAATCACAAAGATGAGAGTAAAACCTACAGCTCAATTTACTACTTTTAAAAGATAAAGGAGAAAACTGCATATGAAGAAAAGATATTAGAGAAGAAACTTCCTAAGGAAATTTTAACATACAAACAAAAGTTCATAGGATCACTGATTCAGAACCAAAAGAGACCTTAGTGGGTTATCAATTTCAACTCGTTTCATACAGATGAAGAAACTAAGTCTGAAAAGTTAAGTGATTTGCCCATGGTCACACACTGATAAGTATCTGAGGTAGGTTTTGAACACATGAATTTTTACTCTAAGCCAAGTTCTCCGTCAACTGCCACCTTTACTTGCTGCTGTTACTGTTCAGTCATTTTCTGTCATGTCTAATTCTTTCTGACCCTTTTTGGAGGTGTTCTTGGCAAAGATACTGGAGTGGTTTGCCATTTTCTTCTCTACCTCATTTTACAGATGAGGATACTGAGGCACACAAGGTTAAGTGACTTGCCCAGCAAGTGCCTAAGACCACATCTGAACACAGGTCTTCCTGATTCTAAACCCAATACTTATGGTCCTACCAAACTGCCCCAAATGCCACCCAGAGAGTAATAAACATTTTAAAGATGAAAATAAAATTGTAAACATTTTAAAGCACACATTCTTTTGTTCTTTTAACAAGCTAAATTTTAAAAAATCTAGAATCCCCCATTTTATCAAATACTTTTGTGTTGAAATATTTATGGCTTTTTAAAAACAAAACAGAAATGTAAAGTACTTTGCAAAACTTAAAAGCATTATGTAACATTAGCTATTATTACTGTTTTATTATGTGTTTATGTTTCTCCGTATTAAATCAGTATTAAACTTAATTTTATTGATAAGAAATTCGATTGATAACAACTTTAAGTACTAAGGAAATTAATGCAATAAACATTTTCATACATGTCAAGTCCCAGCTAAGGAAGGTAAAAAATTGTGGAGGCCAGTCCCCAATGAACAAGTGGTCAAAGGATATGAACGAGCAGTCCTCAAAAGAGGAAATACTATCTGTAAAAAACCAATACTCCAAGACATTAATACTAGGTTTTACCTCACATCTATCAGAGTAGCCAAGATAATAAAGACCAAAATGGTGGAAGAACTATGAGAAGACAGGCACATTAATGTTATGATACCATATGTATCCTCTGAATCAATGAGACCATTATGCCAAGGTCAGACAGAAGGAAAGTCTCCATATATGCAAAAATAGTTATAAGAGTACTTTTATGGTAGCAAAAAAGCTAGAAAAAAGGTAGATGATCATTAATTGATGAACAGCTGAATAAATTTAGGTATATGAATTAATGGAAAATTGTACTGTAAGAAATGATAGATAAGAATAATTCAGGGAACCTTGAAAAAATGTAAATAACCTTATGTATGACAAACTAACCCAAAGCAAAAGAACATTATATACAATAATAATAACGTAAAGGAAAATAACAATGAAAGACAACAGAACTCTCATTACTATAATCAACCAATCTCGTCTTCAGAAGAAATATATTGAAATATATCTCCCTCTTCTTAGCAAACAAGATGGTGGAATATAGGTATAGGATGAGGCATACATTAACATAATTTAAATATGCTTTTGCTTTACAAGAAGGGTCTATGGCAGAAGAATGATGGGAAACATTGCTTATATAAAAGATACAATGTCAATAAAACACTTTGAAGAGATTAGAAGTACCACATTATCATCTTTTAAAAGAAGAAAGAACAAGGTACTTAGAAAAATACCTGAAGAGTGAGAAAGGTTCTCATTGCTGACACAGGCATGTGCTGTATAATTGGAAATTTGGCTGTTTGCATTTGCAAGGAAAGAAGGGAGGGAAATGAACACGTAAGGATTAGGCCTATAACCACATGCAGAGCAAACAGATTGCTTGTGTCTAAGGAATGAAAAGAAAGACTTTTTGATGCCAAGATGGCTTAACAATCTTCAAAGAGATTTGGACAGAAGATAAAGATTTATGGTGGGTCTATAAAAAGCACTATCATCAAATCTAAGAATGTTTAAAAAGTAATGAGGGAAAAATGGATGATAGGGATATCACAGTACACCTTATCCTTTCTTTACTCTCTTGCCTCATATATGTATCTATTTTAAAACTGTCATTTAATGCTTATCTGCTTTGATAAAGATGTTTACATTTCTTAAGGAAGAAAGTGATAATGAGCAACTCGCATTGGGCAAGTCACACAGCATCGGTGGGCCTCAATTCTTTCAGATGCAAAATGAGATGTTTGGGTTATATATATCTACAACTACTTGCATGTTTTTATTTTTTATTATTTTTAAATTTTTTTTATTATTCATTTTTAACACAGTTCATATCACATAACACAATTCCAACTTTTGGTCAGGTGATATTTCTTTTAAAGCATTGACCATATAGACCCCAAAGGATTTTTTTTTAACATTAACCAACTAAGACACAAATAATAACTATGTATGCTAACTACATAAACCCTTAACTTAACTGTCTCCACACCATTATTAAGAATTAAAGGACCCTAACTTATTGCTGTTGGTCTAAAGTCCTCAAGCTAATAGTTTAATTTTAGACTTGACCTCAGATGTTCCCCTACCAACAATCTATAATTTAACAGATCTGGTATTAAGCTTACAAACCTTTTGACTATAGGAAATTGCCACTAAGAGTAGGGACATTGCAGGGAAATAATATCTCCCCAACTTCATGTCAGTTCCAGGCAGGAGAAGATTGTCAACTGGCATTCATTCAGGTTTAGAGTCTGCCAGGTGTCAGTGGGGAAACTGGATCAGGAGAATCCCACCTCAGCCCAGGCTGAACAGCCACTCTCCCACCCTTCCCATGAGATCACCTTTTGCAGTTCATACCAGCATCTCACAGGCTTACTGGCATCATGGATTGGAGGCTCAGATCACCTTTCTTGCTATCCATACCTGGAGTTAGACTCAGAAGAGCAGTCACTTAATAGTGCCATAGCATCTAAAAATGGCAAGTTCCAATAACCAGGTTTCAGATATGACTATAATTTCACATTGGCTAAGGAACATCTTTTGAGACAAGTCTTAAGTGGCTTACATGCCTTTCTATACATGTTTTAGTTCCGGATTAAATAAGAATCATAAAATCAAATTTACCAATAAAACCTTAACTTTTCCATCAATGCCAAATTTTACCCGAAGTTACCTGACCTGCCTTTAGGAGACTTAGACTAAAATTCATTTCCCCAAACTAAAGATGTCTCTGATTTAGTCTCAGTAATTAATTCAGTCAATTATTTTAATACTAATTGCTTTTACATTACTTTGTAACATGTCCAATTTTTCTCCCCATCACTCACCTCTCCCTGCTTCCTAATACCTTGCATTCTGATTACTCCTTCCCCCAATGTACCCTCCCTTCTATCATACCCCACACTTCCCTTATCCCCATCTTCTCTCTTTTCTTCTAGGGCAAGACAAATTTCTATACCCCATTACCTGTGTTTCTTATTTCCCAGTTATATGCAATAATTCTCAGCATTCGTTTCTAATACTTTGAATTCCACCTTCTTTCCCTCCCTCCCTTCCCATCCCCACTGAGAAGGCAAGCAATTCAATACAGACTAAATATGTGTAGTTTTGCAAAAGACTTCCATAGTAATCATGTTGTGTAATACTAATTATATTGCCCTCTGTCCTACTCTATCCCCCCTTATTATTTTATTTATTTTTTTATTCCCTCATTTGACCTTGTCCCTTCCCAAAAGTGTTTATTTCTAGTTACTCCCTTCTCCCATTTGCCTTCCCTTCTATTATTCCCCTCACCCCACTTGTCATCTCCTCCCCTACTTTCCTGTAGTGTAAGATAGATTTTCATACTAAATTTAGTGAGCATGTTATTCCCTCCTTAAGCCATATGAGGAGAGAGAAACTTCACTTTCCCCCTCCCCTTCTCCCTTTTCTCCTCCACTGAACAAGATTTTTATTTATCTCTTTTATGAGTTATAGCCTGCCTTATTCCATTTCTCCCTTTCTCCTCCCAGTATTTTCCTCCCTCACCTCTTAATTTTTATTTTATATCTTTTTTTGTGTGGATATCATCTCTTCTGATTCAACACAGCCTGTACTCTCTGTCTATATGTGTGGTTGTGTGCGTGTGTGTGTGTGTGTGTGTGTGTGTGTGTGTGTATGTACACTCTCTCCCCCTACCCAAATACTGAGAAAAGTCTCAAGAGTTATAAATATTTTCTTTCCATGTAGGAATGTAAATAGTTCAGCTTTAGAAAGTCTTTTATGATTTCTCTGATTCTTGCATTTGAAAGTCCAAATTTTCTCTACAGTTCTGGTCTTTCCAACATGAATGCTTGAAAGTCCTCTATATCACTGAATCACCATTTATTCCTTTGAAGTATTATACTCAGTTTTGCTGGGTAGGTGATTGTTGGTTTTAATCCCAGTTTCTTTGACTTCTGGAATATCCTATTCCAAGCCCTTCAATCCCTTAACATAGAAGCTGCCAGATCCTGTGTTATCCTGATTGTATTTCCACAATACTCAAATTACTTCTTTCCAGCTGCTTGCAGTATTTTCTCCTTGACCCTGGAACTCTGAAATCTGGCCACAATATTCCTAGGAGTTTCTCTTTTCAGGTCTCTTTCAGGAGGAGACTGGCGGATTCTTTCAATATTCATTTTGCCCTCTGATTCTAGAATATCAGGACAGTTTTCCTTGATAATTTCATGGAAGATAATATCTAGGCTCTTTTTTTGATCAAGGCTTTCAGGTAGTCCCATAATTTTTAAATTGTCTCTCCTGGATCTATTTTCCAGGTCAGTTGTTTTTCCAATGAGATGTTTCACACTATTTTCTGTTTTTTCAAATTTTGGGTTTTGTTTTCTAACTGCTTGGTTTATCTCATAGTCATCCATTTACCTGAACTCAATTCCCTCTTTCAGAGAACTGTTTTGTTCAGTGAGTTTTTGAACCTTCTCCTCCATTTGGCTAATTCTGCCTTTTAATGTCTCCTTCTCCTCACTGGCTTTTTGGACCTCTTTTTCCAATCGAGCTAGCCTCTTTTTAAAAGTGTTATTTTTGGGGGGCAGAGCCAAGATGGCAGAGTAGAAAGACACACATGCTAGCTCCGAACCCACAGCCCATAAAATATCTGTAAAAAAGAACTCCCAACAAGTTCTGGAGCAGCAGAAGCCACAGAACAACTGAGCGGATGAGATTTCTGTTCCAGAGAGCCCTGAAAACCTCTCACAAAAGGTCCGTCGCACACTGGACCGGAGCAGAGCCCAGCCCTGCCTTGGCCGCGCAGCACCGAGAGGAGCAGATCCGAGTGGGCTTCAGGGACGGAATCTCCAGCGGCCGCACGGGTCCCTCTACTCACGGGCCCCAAAGGTTGGTGAGTGGGTCTTCTCGGCTTGTGGAGAGGGGAGTGGGGTGCCCCCATAACTCAGACCCCCTCGAGAGGCAGGAGCAGACCAGGGCTCCCCAAGCAGGCAGAAGCTCAGATCCATTGTTGAAGGTGTCTGCATAAACCCCCTGAGGGAACTGAGCCCCTTGAGGCGGCCTTGCCCCGACCTGAGCAGCTGAACTTAATCTCATACTGAATAGCAGCCCACCTCCGCCCAAAGCCCTGAGGCTGGGAAGCAGCATTTGAATCTCAGACCCCAAGTGCTGGCTGGGCAGATCTGGAGGTGAGGTGGGGGTGGACAGGACACTCAGAAGTCAAGTCACTGGCTGGGAAAATGCCCAGAAAAGGGGGAAAAAAAAATAAGACCACAGAAGGTTACTTTCTTGGTGAACAGGTATTTCCTCCATTCCTTTCTGATGAGGAAGAACAATACTTACCATCAGGGAAAGACACAGAAGTCAAGGCTTCTGTATCCCACACATCCAAAATAAATATACCATGGGCTCAGGCCATGGAAGAGCTCAAAAAGGATTTTGAAAATCAAGTTAGAGAGGTGGAGGAAAAACTGGAAACAGAAATGAGAGAGATGCAAGTAAACCATGAAAAGCAGGTCAACACCCTGCTAAAGGAGACCCCAAAAAATGCTAAAGAAAATAACACCTTGAAAAATAGGCTAACTCAACTGGCAAAAGAGGTTCAAAAAGCCAATGAGGAAAAGAATGCCTTCAAAAGCAGAATTAGCCAAATGGAAAAAGAGGTTCAAAAGCTCACTGAAGAAAATAGTTCTTACAAAATTAGAATGGAACAGATGGAGGCTAATGACTTTATGAGAAACCAAGAAATCACAAAACAAAACCAAAAGAATGAAAAAATGGGAGATCATGTGAAATATCTCATTGGAAAAACAACTGACGTGGAAAATAGATCCAGGAGAGACAATTTAAAAATTATGGGACTACCTGAAAGCCATGATCAAAAAAAGAGCCTAGACATCATCTTTCATGAAATTATCAAGGAAAACTGTCCTGAGATTTTAGAACCAGAGGGCAAAATAAGTATTCAAGGAATCCACAGAACACCGCCTGAAAGAGATCCAAAAAGAGAAATTCGTAGGAACATTGTGGCCAAATTCCAGAGTTCCCAGGTCAAGGAGAAAATATTGCAAGCAGCTAGAAAGAAACAATTCAAGTATTGTGGAAATACAATCAGGATAACACAAGATCTAGCACCCTCTACATTAAGGGATCGAAGGGCGTGGAACAGCATATTCCAGAAGTCAAAGGAACTAGGACTAAAACCAAGAATCACCTACCCAGCAAAACTGAGTATAATACTTCAGGGGAAAAATTGGTCTTTCAATGAAATCGAGGACTTTCAAGCATTCTTGAGGAAAAGACCAGAGCTAAAAAGAAAATTTGACTTTCAAACACCAGAATGAAGAGAAGCATGAAAAGGTAAACAGCAAAGAGAAGTCATAAGGGACTTACTAAAGTTGAACTGTTTACATTCCTACATGGAAAGACAATATTTGTAACTCTTGAAACTTTTCAGGATCTGGGTACTGGGTGGGATTACATGCACACACACATGCACACACACATGCACACACACACATATACAGAGACAGAGTGCACAGAGTGAATTGAAGAGGATGGGATCATATCTTTAAAAAATGAAATCAAGCAGTGAGAGAGAGAAATATATTGGGAGGAGAAAGGGAGAAATGGAATGGGGCAAATTATCTCTCATAAAAGAGGCAAGCAAAAGACTTTTTAGTGGAGGGATAAAGAGGGGAGGTGAGAGAAAAACATGAAGTTTACTCTCATCACATTCCACTAAAGGAAGGAATAAAATGCACAGTCATTTTAGTATGAAAACCTATCTTACAATACAGGAAAGTGGGGGATAAGGGGATAAGCAGGGTGGGGGGGATGATGGAAGGGAGGGCACAGGGAGGACAGAGCAATCTGAGATCAACACTCATGGGGAGGGACAGGATCAAAAGAGAGAATAGAAGTAATGGGGGACAGGATAGGATGGAGGGAAATACAGTTAGTCTTATACAACATGACTATTATGGAAGTCATTTGCAAAACTACACAGATTTGGCCTATATTGAATTGCTTGCCTTCCAAAGGGAAGGGCTGGGGAGGGAGGGAGGAAGAGAAGATGGAACTCAAAGTTTTAGGAATAACTGTCGAGTACTGTTCTTGCTACTAGGAAATAAAAAATACAGGTAAAGGGGTATAGAAAGTTATCTGGCCCTACAGGACAAAAGAGAAGATGGAGACAAGGGCAGAGAGGGATGATAGAAGAGAGAACAGATTGGTGATAGGGGCAATTAGAATGCTCAGTGTTTTGGGGTTGGGGGAAGGGAGAGGTGACAAAAGGGGAGAAAATTTGGAACCCAAAATTTTGTGAAAATGAATGTCAAAAGTTAAATTAAAAATAAAAAAAAATTTTAAAAAAAGCTGTCAAAAATTTAAAATAAATAAATAAACAAACAAATAAATAAATAAACAAATAAATGAAATTGTTATTTTCCTCAGCATTTTTTTGGTTCTCCTTTAGCAACCTGCTAACTCGCTTTTCAAGCTCTCCTATTGCATAAGCCCAATTTAAGTTCATTTTGGAGGCCCTGGAGGCAGGGGTCTTAACTTCCTGTGACAGTAAGCCTTGTTCTTCCTCATCTGAAAGGATGGGAGGAGACACCTGTTCACCAAGAAAGTAACCTTCTATGGTTTTATTTTTTTTCCCCTTTTTTGGGCATTTTCCCAGCCAGTTACTTGACTTCTGAATCCTTTGTGAAAAGATTAGACTCAGCTGCTTGGTTCCCCTGGGCTTTGGGTGGGGGTGGGGCTGTCACTCAGGGGTTTAGATCAGCTGCTCCCTACTGCCAGAGGCTTTAAGCTGACCTGCCTGAACAATGGATCCAGGTTGCTTCCTGGCTGTAGCTGCCTATAGTCTGCTGCTGCCACCTCTGCCATCGCCTGGGGCTATTGCTAGAGAAATCCTCTTTCCCTCTCGCCTAGCTGGGAAAAACCTCCCACACTGACCTTGGGAGCTTTCTTTGAGGTAACTGGGACCTTCCCTGCTAGGAACTCTGCCTGGAGGTCTGTTCAGGTCCTGTTCTTCCCAGTGCTACCTGGCCAGGACTGTGCTCTGCTCAGCTCAGAGTCCTATGAGATAGACCTTTCCTGTTGGCCTTCTGGGTTACCTTTGGCTGGAAACCTCTTTTGTTCTGTTGTTCTGTGGCTTCTGCTGCTTTAGACTTTGTTGAGAGCCTTTTTTACAATTATTTTGTGGGCTGTGGGGAAAGTGTTAGAGTATATGCATCTTTCTACTCAGCCATCTTGGCTCCATCCCCCCACTTGCAGGTTTTTAAAGAAAAGTTCACTAATCTCTTTCAGAAAATCCCACCTTTGACACTGTACGCAGTAATAGCAACAGTGCACAATGAGTAACTCTGATGGACTTAGCTCTTCTCAGCAATATAATGATCCAAGACAATTCCAAAAGGCTCATAACTGAAAATGCTATCCACATTCTGAGAAAGAACTGATGGAGTCTGAATGCAGATGAAAGCGTACTATTTTCACTTTCTTAGTGTTTTTTTTTTCCTGTTTCTTCTTTCTCAACATGAATAATGTAGAAATGTTTTACACAATGATTGCACATGTATAGCCTATATCAGGTTGCACGTTGTCTTGGGGAGGATGGAAGGAAAAAAATTTGGAACTCAAAAATTTTATAAAAATGAATGCTAAAAAAATAAAGAGACAGTGTTTACAAAGCAAAAAGAAAATTGCACCTTTGACTGACTGGACAAGGAAGATGCTACAGAGATAACACTATTCAAATTTTGATAGGTTTATAGTTGAAGAACAAACAGCCTTTTGAGTACTGAACTGCAGGTTTAATTCTGCAGCACAAGGAGCTGATGGTTTCAGAAATGGTATGTTGAAAAGTGGGGGTAGACTGATGTACTCTCCATAAGAATCATACACATCCAAAAACTAGTGTTCTCAATTAAAACTGAAGAGTGTGTGTGTGTGTGTGTGTGTGTGTGTGTGTGTGTGTGTGTGTGTGTGTGTAGTGGTGGGGTATGGCTAATCTTCCAGCTATTTAAACTTTAGTATCTATTCAGGATAATGAAAGGGATTCTCTCTTAGAACATCTCATTTCATCTTGTTAAAGCCCCTCATTTTCACCGTGGTAGCCTCCCAAGTGAAATTTGAACACAGGTCCTTTTACTCCAAAGACAATGTTATGTTCCGTGTAATAAACAAATCCACCAGAGACAATGCCAGTGTAACGTAGGGGAAAGTGACCTGAGTTTGAATTTCTGAACTTTCTCTGGGTCAGTCTGGCTTTTGAGACATTACCACAGAGCCCCCAGAAAAAGGGAGTTCAAACAAATTTTCCTACCTTATATTTTCTCAATTTTTAAATACATTTTGTTTACAATAAAATCAAACTCTTCCATTTACTCATTGGTGCAATGCTGAACAAAAATTAATATCATAAAAGCAAGAAAAAACAGTAAAGTTAAAAACAAACATTTTCTCAAGTGGTGTTAAAGGAACCCTACAGCTACAGCACGAAAATGAAAAATCACTTTACGTTAAAAGTATTGCTTACATTGGAGGGAATCTGGAAAGACATTTGTCCAAGAACTCCTAGGGGAATTCTGTGAGTGAAATCTCCTTAGAAGATTGAAACACACTGGCATGAGTCTGGGCCTCTCTCTGAACATCAGTCATGATCAATGGTTGCTTTAAAGATCAATGACCTCTGTGCAAAGACTGATTATAGAAAGCTTTCTCTTCTTTTTTGCTTCAAAAAAGATGAAACCTCATATACTCCTCACTCTCTAACTATATCTAATGCATGCTCCACATGGGATGGCCACTCAAAGGGCCTCTAGTAGTTATGACCATGAGGATTCTCTTTTTCATGTGTTATCCACAATTCAGGAAGGTTGCGATGCGGATTTCTTTCTCTAAGATACGACATGTATGTCCTCCAGATGTGCAAGACGTGAACCAGGTAAGAATGACAGAATGTTCGAGTTGGGAGGGATCTTAGAGATCCTCTAATACAAAAGTGTATAAACATGTTTTGTGTCACTGACCATTGCGCAATTGGATGATGCCTTTGGACCATTTCTCAGAATATTTTTAAAATGATAAAACAAAATACACAGGATAATGAACGAAACCAATTCGATTTAAATAAAAATGGATTTGCTTTTTGCCTTTAAGTTCATGGACATCTCTGAATTCTGGGCATGGACCTTAGGTGAAGAACCGGGATTTAGTCGAATTCCTTAATTTACTGTACAAGAACTAAGCCTTTCTAAAATCACAAAGTAGAATGTGGGACCTAGAGCCCAAGTCTGTCCCCTCTCTAGTTGAGGGCTCTTTCTTTAAAAAATTGTTTAAAAAGCTAATGCTTTTTTATATTATGGTAATTTCCTCATACATACTTTTCCTTCCTTAACTCCATAAATTTATCCTTGTAGCAATGGAAGATGTCAAAGAAAAAAAGGTGCTCTTTCTACTGCATTAGATAAAAAAAATCCTAAAAGCTGTTCATTCTGATGGACTGTGCAGGAAACAGAAGGTCAAATATAGTAATATTTGTATCCTTCTATTTTTCCTTCACAAAGCTACTCTTTGTCATGTAATTATTTCAAATCGTATCAAGTATTCTTTCTAATAGTATAAAAGCCAAAGGGGGGATGTCACACTTAGTTGGCATGCATTAGAAGTTATCTTTTAAGGGCTGTACCAAAAAAAAATGTATTCTGAGTTAGTTTGCTATTGTAATACTTTGAATAATGATTCCAGAATAGATAAAAATCCTTAAGGTTTTGAGGAAAAATCATGTAGGTAAGAGGGCATTTGCTAAGTACCTACTAGGTGCCAAGCACTACACTAAGTGCTTACCAGTACTATCTCAGATGACTTACAATAACCTTGGAAGGCAGATGCTATTATGACCTCCATTTTATAGATGAAGAAACTGAGAAGTCAGAGGTTAAGTGACTTGCCTAGGGTTATGCAGCCAGTAAGCAGGGTTTGACACAGAGCTTTCTGACTCAATGCACTGCATTCTCTCCACTGGGCCAACTAGTTGATATAGTCCCTTTCTATGAAAATGAATAGTCCCTAGATCCTCCTAATTTGTAAACTACAGTAAAGAAATGCATCATCTCAATAAATATCATGCTAATAGCCTTAAATAATTTCTATCCAATGCCTAATGTACCCCATGAGTAACTGTGCAGGAAACACATCTGGCCTGCATAATTCTGAAATTTCTAACAGCTACTACCTGCATAGTTAACATCCCACAGCCAATTACACAGATGGAGTGATGATTAGGTTACAATATTGATTCAATGAAAGCTAATAAAAACAGCTATAAATATGTGTTTCCACTACAATAGAAACAATTACCTAGTTTATAAAATTTTTCTTACATGTTTATTCTTTGCATAATATGCTTAAGTTGTGGGAATACATCAAAATTTTCCAGGGCTATTTTCCAGGAAGTATTACAAAAGAACTCTAATTGTTACACTGAAAGCACCTGTTTCTATTGCGTTTCTTTTTTCAGCAAAAGTGATTCTAAAATAAAGAGATATCTAGTATGTGTGTGTGTATGTATATATATGTATGTACACAATATGTAGCATACTATGGATACATACTAAATATACATATTAAGATTGCTTTATATACTAAACATATATTTTGTTGATGGTAAGTCATGTCTGATTCTCCCTGACCTCATGGGTCACAGCATGCCAGGTACTTGTATCCTTCATTATCTCCACACATATCTGAACATGTGTATGTATATGTGTGTATGTAAATGTATACATATATATACATGTTTCAAAATATCACCTAAGTCTTTTATAAAATAGTTTGCTGAGACAACTAGTCACAAGCCATTCTTTAAAGAACAGAACACACTACTGTAAAATTCCATATTTTTGACCGTCTGGAAACACACCTAAATCCTGACTCCAGTATGCAATGAAATGACACCAATTCACTGATTCATCCAGCAAATGTCAATCAAGTGCCAACTATGAATGTGGGAACTAAAGGGTGTGCATGATACCTGTCTTCAAGGAGCTTTCATTCCAGTAGGGGAAACAATTTTCAAACAATGAGGATACACAGTAGAATATGAAAGATTAATAAGGGATGTAGCAAGAGATATGACAGACTGGAGGGAAGAAACATCACTGCTAGCAGTGGTACCAGGGCAAGCTTTATGGGGGAGTTGTTATACAAATCAAGAACTAAATAATGGGTAAGGTATGACCAATTGGAACAGGAAGAAGGCAGAAGAAACATATATAAACAAAGTCAAGGCTCCCAGCTACGGGGGAACTCTAACCAATCAGGAGTGCAGGGAAGAAGGGTGGGAGGCAGAGTACCTGGTTAGAGGTCTTCACCTAGGGAGGGCAAAATGTAAAGGCATGGTAGGAAGACAGAAAATGACTATAATGGCATAGCATAAGGTGGACTATTAGAAGGATATGGACACAGACATATTGTCAAGGAATTATGTAGGTGGCATAGGGGAGAGAGTGCAGGGTCTGGAGTCAGGGAGACCTGAGTTCAAATCTGGCTTCAGATACTTACTACCTGTGTGACCCTGGATAAGTCACTTAACCCTGTCTGCCTCAGTTTCCTCATCTATAAAATGAAGTAGAAAAAGGCAAACCAGTCTAGCTTCTTTGCCAAGAAAACCCCAAAAGAGGTCATGAAGAGTCAGACAGGGCTAAAATGACCAAACAACAATAAACCTACTCTCAAAGTCTGACATTACAAACAATGTTTCTCTCACAGCACCCAACACACTTTGCAAAGATGCAGGGGCAGATATCTTCTCGTGTCCCTTCTTTGAAGCTAAGCTGTGTCATTATTATTTCACAGCACTCAGTTTCAATTTTGTTGTTATTTTCATTTACATCATTATAGTCACTGTGCAAACTATTTTCCTGGTTCTGCTTACTTCACTTTGCATCAGTTTAAAAATCATTCCATGCATCTCTGTATACATCATATATGTCATTTCTTATAGCGAAGTATTATTTCATTATTCTGACAACTCACAATATGTTAAGTCATTCTCCAAATGTTGGGCATCTGTTTGGATTCTAGTTCTTTGTTACCACAAAGATCCTTTTCCAAGTATTTCAGTCTAGAAGGGCCTTTCTTTTCATTATTGATATCCTTGGTGCACATGGAATGCAGTAGAATATGTAGGCCAAAGGGTATGGACATGTTAGTCACATTCTTGGCATAATCCCAAACTGTTTCCCAGAATGATTCAATCAATGCACTGCTATACCAACAGTGTACCGATTTTTCCACAATCCCTGTAAAACTGACTACTCTTGTTTATTGTCCTGTTTGCCAATCTGCTAAATTTTAAGTGAAACCTCATGCTTGTTTTGATGTGTAGTTCTCTTATCTGTGGGTTAAATGACATGCCCATGGTCACAAGGCTATGAAATATCTGAGGCTAGATTTGAACTTAGGTCTTCCTTACTCCACATAATTAAAAAAACCAACTTTATTAGTACAAGATGGGGAGATGTAGCTGAAAAATAGTTTGTCTGACTAGGTGTGGAAGTTTTAGTAGGCTGCAGGTCATTATGGGTCAAGAGTCTGACAATAGACAAGAAAGCCAATTTGTTCACAGAGGCAAAGCTTCCAGGAATAGGAGGCTTTATAAAATCTTACTGCTGAAAGCTTACTCTACCTAATCTTTTTGGGCCAGAATAATTTGAAATACTGTGCACAGTTCGGGCCATCACACTGTAGGGAAGATAGATGAATATTCTGAAGCATCTAACAAATGGCAACCAGGATGGAGAAGAGCCTCAAATCATACCAGGTGCAGATCGCCTAAGGGTGCTGGGCATGTTTAACTAGGAGAAGAGGACTTAGTAGGTGACATGATAGTTATCCCCAAGCACTCGAAAGGCTATCCCATGTAAGATCACATGGAAGACTGGATGGCCCCAGAGAGCAGAACTTTGAGTCATGGGTGTACATTGCAATGAAATAAATACAGGCTTGATACAAAAACAAACTACATGAAGCAAAACAAACACCCCCACTCCAAACCTGACAGTTATAGCTTGTCCAATGGGAGGCAGATCATGCTGCCTTGAGAGTGAGTAGGTTCCTCCTACCTACGAGAAGCAATTGTGTTGGGTTTGTCCTTCATTCTCGAAGAGGACATCAAGATGATTACATAACTTGCAGTTGACTTTGACTTGAGGGAGGGAGGGCTGTGCAACGACACCAACCTCACTTCTCCTCCTGAGCCATCTGGGTCCAGTGGCCTGATATTCATCAGGACTGGAGACAGCCCAGGATGCAATGGGAGACCCTGGCCATTTCAGGCTAAGGCCTTATCAGATTCTCATGTTGAGTGAGATACAACCACTCACTGAACAGGCCTCTTTAAGTAACCACTCAAGGAATGGCCCCTTTGATAAAAAAAAAAAAAAAAATCAAACTGGAAGGGGAAGACCCTCAGGGCTCCTGGGTAAAAGAGAAACAGTTACTATTTAGTATTTACAATGGAAATGGTGAAAGATTTGAAGTCTGAGTACTTGGGTGCAGATCCTAACTGATATTACCTGTGTGAGGTCAGGTACCTCACAAGCACCTGATTGTTGTTTTTCTCTTTCACAAAATGAAAAAGGACAAGATTACCTCTAAGGTTTCTTCCAGGTCTAACTCTTATGATCCCATGATCCTTCACTGTAATTCCTCTAGTAAAGACCACATGACCATTTGTGTGGGATGTAAAGTTGAATGCTTGTCAGGTACAGATTGGCGTATGTGAAGTCCCTCATCACTTTGTTGTTCTTGTTTGATCATTTCAGTTATGTCCAACTCTTTGTGACCCCATTTGGGGTTTTCTTGGCAGAGTTAACTGGAGTGGTTTGCCACTTCCTTCTCCAACTCATTTTATAGGTGAGGAAGCTGGGGCAAATAGGGCTAAATGACTTGCTCAGAGTCATACACTAGTAAGTGTCTGAGGCCAGATTTGAATTTAAGAAGGTAAATCTTTCTGACTTCAGGCCCAACACTCCATCCACTGTGCCCCCTAGCTGCCCCTTTCTCTAGTAGAGAGTGTCCTAATTCCAATTTGGAAACCAGTTTATAATTTTTTTCTCACTCATTCATGTCCCGTTCATATTATCAAGTGTTTTAAGAAACAGTGAAGACATGAAATTTGGAATTTATTTTAGGCACCAACTGTTGAACATTCTTCAGTTTTTAGGGGAAAAAAACCACTCTTTATTAAGTTCAGATAAGCAATTCTGTATGGATGACTGCCAATCCAATTTTATGTAAATGAGTGAAAAAAGGTATGGTTGTACTGTAATTCTGTGAGTAAGTATGTGTATGCATACCTAGGTGGTAGAGTGGATAGAGTACAGGACTTGTATAGTCTGGAAGACTTGAGTTTGAACTCTGCCTCAAACATTTGGTGACTATGTGACCTTGCAAAGTCACTTAACTACTCTGTACTTCAGTTTCCTCAAAAGTAAAAAGGGGGTAATAATACCTCAGGGACATCATGAGGATCAAGTCAATTTAACATATATAAAGAACTCTGCAAACCTTAAAGGGCTATATGAAAGCTACATGTAGTATGATATGAAATACTGTTATTATAACAAATAAATGTACAGTATTTTAACTTATGTCAAAAATGCTTTATATGTACATTATCTCATTTAATATTCACAGCAACCCAATGAGCTAAGTAAAACAAGTATTATTCCTGTTGAAAGAGGGAGAGAATGATATCAACAACAGGTATTCTTCATTATAATTTTGAAGTGTTTTTCATATTTTTAAATTTGGAAATACTAAAAATAATGTAACATACTATTTCTGACCCTGATTAAATCAGGAGAGATTTATTTACTTTTTTTTTAAATCTCCAAATATAATTTCTCTTTTGAAATCTTTCTCATATAATAAAGTTTATACTCTAGTTAATAACTACAGGGAGTCAAAAGATACATATGTTTTTAATTGTCACTATGTGCCAAACCAAATTTTACCCTATGATGTTCTGATTCAAAACAAAAATAATTTAGGGAAGAAAATAAATTTAATGGAAAGTTAATTTGTCTCGGTTTAGACATTTCCTCTTAAATATTTGAAAGTAATGACAACACTATTTTACAATTGTATGGTATATGGAGAGGGGGGAACTGGATCTATGATTTCATTTAGGGACTCTTCCTGATGAGAAACTCCCTCTACAGAGGCATCTCTGGACCTTCTCCTTTACTTAGTCTTAGAGAGCTGTCTAGACCAAAGAAGGTCTAAATGAATTGCCAGACATCACACAATCAGTGGGTGTCAGAGAAAGGCCTTGAACCTACCCTTCTCAGCCACAAAGTTGACTCTCTATCCACATGTGCTATGACAAGCTGCCTCCAGATATCTGTATAACACATTCCAATCTTCATAGTAGTTACTTAATATGTCCCTTGACATTTTATAAACCTATTTGCCACCTTATCTCAGGGTCTAATCGTTTGTTGTTAGGGTCCAGTTTTGTTAGAACGAAATGAGTTATGACAAAGGGTCTATGTCATCAAATAAGGTTTGAAAGGCATGTTGGAACCAGATTGTACAAAGTTTTCCAATTCTAGGACAAGAATTTTAGACTTTATCCTAGAGGAAGTAGAGTCAGCGTGGAAGGGTAGACAGAGTTAGTAAGCCCTAGATTCAAATTCTGCCTCTGTGTGACTCTGAGAGTCACTTATTATCATCACTGGGAGTCACTTAGGCTCTCCAGATCTCAAGTTTCCTCACTTGTAAAATGAAGGAATTGAAATTTCTGGCTTTCAAGGTCCCTTCTGGCTCTAATTTTGTGAGCCTAGGAGCTAAGGTTGTTGAGCAAGGGGCCTGTGTCTTGGGAAGATTGTTTTGGAAACTATGTGATGGATGGGAGAGGGGAGAGACTGGGGACAGGGAGACCTGCCAAGAGCACATTACAAAAGTTCAGGTGAGAGGTCAGTTCTCTCTCTTCTTTTCATTTTGCAGAAGTCTTCCATAACCCATGTTCCTTACAATCTTCCCTGATTCTTAAGCTGAAAGTGTTTCCTAACTTCTCAAATTTCCATAGAACATTTTTTTCCACTATTGAACTCTATGCTGTACGATACTGTTTTACGTATAGCAGGAGGTTTCCTTCCTACTGGACTATAAACCCTTTGAGGAGGGCAATGCTTTATTTTTTGTAGCTCAGCACCTAGCACGATGTCTCATGTACATTTTCTGGTGTTCAATCCTTTCGGTATATCCAACTCTTTCTGACTCCATGGACCAAAACAAGCCAATACAGTACACTGGGTTTTCTTGGCAAAGATACTGGATCGCCATTTCCTTCTCTAGAGGATTAAAGCAAACAGATATTGAGTGACTTGCTCAGGGTCATACAACTAGGAAGTATCTGAAGCTTCATTTGAACTCAGGTCTTCCTGACTTCAGGCTCAGTAGTTCTATCCACTGAATCACCTAATTGCCTCATTATAGATACATTAAACCCTTAATAATTGTTTGTTGGACTGAAATCAACATTCCTAGGAAGTATAAAGTTACAATTATCCTCATTTTACTAACGGAGAAACAAAACTTAAAGTACAGAAGGTAAGGCACTGAAGAACGGCAGAGACTTAACTAGAACCCTTTGAAACTAAAACTTTGAAATCCTTGTTCAGTGTTCTGTCCACTGACCTGTGCTACATCTCCAAAAATAATGATGATGATCATAATAACACATTCTTATAAAGTAATAGATACTGGATGATTGTATATGTGAAAGGATAAATAAAAACACCTTTGGGAAATGAAGACATCTACTAGTTTTATTCTATTCAATCCTAAATTTATTGAACTAGCACAAGACAATATTTGCTAGGAAAGGAAAAAATTCTAGAGAAACAAAGGTACACTGTCAGCGTGTAATGAAATGTGATGTGAAGAATTGGCCATCTGGATAATTTTATATTGGGACAAGCTGTAATTTACAAAGCCTTTGGAAGGGAAAGAAAAACAAAGATGAATGAGGAGCCCTGCATTTCTGTTGGAGAAAGATTTAATAGTTCAACACTAATATATTTTTAAAGTGAAATATATATGTATACACATTTACATCTATACCTGTATCTATCTACATATCCATACTTATACACAAGATATACACAGTCATTCACTGAAACAATATAATTACATCTACACTGAAAAATGTATTTAGTCATTTTCACAATTATCTGGATGTTTTCTACTTCCTGAGAGTGCTAGTGATGAGCTGACTTAAATAAAGAAGCAATAAATCAATCTAAAGTGTCCCATATTTTAAGTGAGGCACAAAGCAGAAAACAAAACAAAACAATAAAAACATCAACTTATTGAAATAACAAGCATCAATGAAATGGCTACTGAGTGCTTAGAACTATTACTGAGATTGTGAAGACAAAAAATAAACAGAAGGCATGGACCCTGTCAACTGATTTGAGAGGCAAAAAATTAAGTGTGTATATGTGTATGCGTGCATGTAGTGCTCTACATTTGTGGATATGAAAATGATAAGATAAAAGGGGAAAAGGCTGTCTAAAGAATATCTAAAGATTATTATCTTGGCAACTTTGAACAGAATAAAATAAAATAGAGGATACTAGAAGCATGGGCCCCCATTTACGAGAGTATGTAAATAACTCAGGATGTGATGTGGGTAAGGATGAGGTTAGGAATTCTAAAAATTAGAGACAAAGAAATGAATTTAGCACATAGCAGAGAGCAAATCAGCAGGAGCTGGTGATGCCCTAGTCACTGAATATGCAAGCTATTAGGGAAGAAAGAGAAATAACAATTCTGAGGTTGTAGACTTAGGAAAATAAAAGCAGGAAGATTATAGCACCACGGATAATCAAGAGGGGAGCCAGGAAGGGGTGTTTACTTGCAAGAAAGATAGCAATTTCAATTTTTAACATTTTGGCAGCACATTTATTTTAAGTGAAAATCTTACATGAGCAACCAAAAATATAAGGCTGTTGGTGGTTTAAGATGTCAACAACAGAAGTTTTAGGAGTTATCTACTTAGCAAATGTAGTGGAGGCCAAAAGTCCACAAGCATCTCAATCTGTATTCTGAAATCTGGGACAGCTACAGCAATAGCCCCTGTGCATTTAGTATATTTACCAAGGACCTTTACTATATTCATAGATCTGTGACTGCATCAAAGTGGATACTTCCTCCACTGAGGCTGGTCATAACTCATCCATGCCTGCCCTTCCTATCTGCCCCTATCCAGGTCCTCTCCTAGGTTCAACACAGATGTTCATCCAAACTGCTGGGTGTCGTCCTTGCTTTCTCTAGACGCCGTGGAGTTGTGGGTGGAACAAAAAGGCCATCAGCAGTTCTTCCTCGATCTTACTATGTGACCAAAACATCATCTTTTTTGATCACATGATCTCTACAATGGACATCCTTACTTTGTTATTTCTTTAAAGTTCCTTACATTTTATAGAGTCACAAAGTTAGTAAGTATCTGAGGTTATTTGATATCTACCACATGACTCTTCATGGCCATTTATATTATACTCAAATTTAATTCTCTGGAGTCACTACATTTCATGACTCATGATCATACCTCATAATAGCTCTATTCTGGACAATAAACACTCAGAAATCTGCCTCTCCTGTGTTTAGTGCTGCCCTCTGTACTTTGATCCAAGTCTTGTGGTTTAAATGGCTTATTCAATGCAAAAATGAGAAGGCAGGAGAAATAAAGGAGAAGGAAAAAAAA
Organism: Notamacropus eugenii; assembly: GCF_028372415.1. NCBI lineage: Eukaryota > Metazoa > Chordata > Mammalia > Diprotodontia > Macropodidae > Notamacropus > Notamacropus eugenii. The sequence continues at coordinate 237,495,073 of NC_092875.1, read as the reverse complement.
CTGATTTATTTATCATATTGTCCAGGCATTGCCTTGTGCTCAGTCCTGTGAAGAATGTCAAAGAAATCTAATATACATTTCCTAGCCTCAAGGAGTCCCTTACAATCACAGCTGGGGAAGTAAGATATGTAAGAATATACAGAACTTTTAAAATGACATTAGGGAATAGATGACTACACATTACATGAGAGGTGCAGACAGTAAATATTATAGTTAATGGAAGGAACAGCTGACTAAAAGGAAGGGAAGACTTCAAGGAACACATGGAATTTGACTTGGTCTGTGAAAGATGAGAAGGCTATATATAGTTAGGCAGAGAAGCATTTTTTTTAACCTAACTTTACTTATGAAAATTTATTAAAAATCTCTGTCTACCTATCCCTAAATACTTAGAACTAAGCTATTATTTTGGGACAGCCAAGTGGCACAATGAACATGGAGCACTGGGGTTGAAGTCAGGAAGACTGATTTTATTGAGTTAAAATCTGGCCCCAGACACTTAACTAGCTGTGTGATCCTGGGCAAGTCACTTAATTCTATTTGCCTCAGTTTCCACATCTGTAAAATGAGCTGAAGAAGGAAATGGTAAACCACTCCATTTATCTCTACCATGAAAATCCCAAATGGGGTCATGAAGAGTCAGACATGACTGAACAACAGGTTTTTATTTATTGATAAATATACTATATAATATTTAATACATTAATTATTTATTAAATATGTAATTTAATGCTTTAATTCAATACAATAATTGAATTTAAAATTAAATATTTAATAATATAAAAATAAAAATTTTAACTGGCATTCCTGTTTATATAAAGTAGTATTTTAAGTTTTTCAACTTGTTGGCATTTTGATCTAAGAAAATGAGAAATGATCCAAAGTTATAATAGCATATCCCACTGACATATCATAAGGTGAAAATACTATCATTTTATAGAATTAGACTTTGCAGTTAGAGTCACTAAACGAGAGTATGCCCTCCAAGAGATTCGGGGCAGATTTAGTGACTTGAAACAGATGTCTTTGGGAACTTCTGCTCTGAATTTCCTGAAGAAGGAATTCCCTACATTATTATTGTTCCCTGCCCCACTGATCTTCCTTCTTAATACCAGGGATTTAAAGGTGCATGTGTTTTTCAGAAAAAGAGAATGAGAAATAAATGAGAAATGTGTAGAAAAAAAATTAGAATTCTATTAGATAAAAAAAAAAAACTGGTCCACTAAAACTCTAATGTCTTTGTTTCACCATGCCCTCCAAATGAAAAGAATTTGATTATTCAGTCTAAGGAATAGGGACTGGGTTTTTCATTTTACTGGTATAAGGAATTGCTGGAAGGGAAAATTTTCTATAAACACAGGCTGGCACCTTCTCTACAACTCATAGCCTTAGAGAACTGCCTGTAGTACTGAGATATCAAGTGATTTGTTTAGAGTCACACAACTAGTAGGTTAAAAGTAAGAGCTGAACCTTGGCCTTCTCAGTTTCAAGGTCAGGTCACCATTCACTATACTACTCTTGCCTCTTAAATATATTTTTTTTCGCTAAAAGAGCAGCCTAGCCAAATTCAGTGAAGTTCAATATCAGCTTGTTGGCCTCCAATCATTAATATTTATTCATCTGCTTTAGGTGGTATGTCTCACTAAGTTTTTCATAACCCTTCTCTACCTCTTCAGGCTCTATAAAAGATGCCGGTCTATAATCTGTATTATAAATGCTCATCATGAGTACTACCATGAAATATGGTTATATGTACCATGAAATGATGTTTCTTGTTGCCCTTGGAAATGTGATAAAGCCAACCCCTTTATCTGCCTCTCTTAGGAGAATGTATAAAGCATCTTTACCACTTAGCTACAATTTCCTTCTTGTCTTATTTATAGTTTGAATTGAATAAACAAACATTTATGTCATATTGATATGATTCCACATTTTCAGTGCTATGACAAATGTAATATTTGGATCCTACCATAAGGATCTTACATTTAGAGCATTAACAGTTAAATGAATATTTGACTATAGAGTTATAAGATCACAATAATAATTTTTTAAAACACAGAAAATTAGACTCAGCAAAATGGCTTGCTGAATTTAATTTTGATGAGTGGTGAGTTTATCCCACCAATAAGATAACCTCAGAAGGGAGACATATTTTTACAGAAATAAATATTTGTCTTCGTAAAGGAAGCAAGATTTGAGACATAATTGTACTGCACTGTCTTTCTTAAAGAATAAAACAGTGATGACATATTTTGTATTTTCCTTAGCTTCATTTCCCAATGTGACTCTTCCCTTTTCCCCTTCTAGAGAGCCAATCTTTATAACAAAGAGAATAAAAACAGTTCAGAAAGACCAGCCTACCAAAAGGGTTGACAGTATCCCACACCCAGACTACTACAACTCTGCCAAGAAGCTGGGGGCAAGTGCCTCCTCATATTTCTTCTTTAGGATAAAGTTTGGCAATTATGATTTTGCAATATTCAAATTTGATTGCATTATTGTTATTCTTTTCATTTGCACTTTCGTTATTATGCAAACTGGTTTTGTTTTTTTTTTGTTCTGCTTACTTTAATTTGGTTCAATTCATATAAACCTTCTCATGTTTCTCTGTATTCATCTTATTCATTATATGTTACAACACAGTAACAGCATTTATGTACCATAATTTACTTAGCTATTCCACAATCAATGTAGTCTATACTTTAAAAAAAAAAGGCTTTAATTACTATTTTTTGGGACTACAGGCACACACATTTTTACCTTATTTTTTTTTTAATCAAATTTCAATTCTCTTGTTTATGGTCACATTAGATTTCATCAGTCCTACAGTAAAAAATTTATCATTCATCTCTGATTCCTTAAATACTACAATTTCGAGGCCCATGCTTTCTGCTCTATAGACTATTGACTTAAGTATGTAAAAAGTTACTAAGACTTTTTACGTCACTCTTTTGTAATCTGACCAAAGTTCTCCTTGCCTTTGTTTTAGCTTGGAAAATAAATAGAAAAATTTAGAATTTGTATTCCTAAAAAAATTCCAAATTATTCACAAAAATTTCATTTAAAAAAGTTACCAGTGTAGACTGAACCATCTCCCTGTTTTGTTTTGTTTTTTTAATTTTTTCCTTTTTTTTAGGCGTGTGTTTGGCCATTCCAACCACTGATACTACTGATACTCTCCTTGGATACATTTCTTAAATGTTTAGCATACTTCCCACCCCCTCATCTTTTCCTGATCCCAATGATTCTGAACATTAGCCCCCAGTGTACAAATCCTGTTGCCCATCCATAAATGACTGCTTCCTCATGTCCATTCCCTTCCTCTCCCCACCATGTTCCATTCCAAATCTATCCATATTTTCCATTGTGCGTCTTGAATACCAAGCCAAAATTAATAAACTTTTCTTTTGTCATAAACCGTTTCCTTTTTCACTTCTTCCATCTTGTAGCATTGTAGCACTGAGACTTGGCTCCCTGGTAATGACACTGTAAACCTAGACATCCTTTTTAGTGTTTACTGCACTTTTACTTTCCCCCTTCCATCAATTTAATCAGTAATGGGGGTGAAAGCCAGCTGGAATACTGTTTCCTTTCAGACTGAAGCACCATCACTTGGTCATGTCTACTCATTTGAGTTTCACAATATCCAAATCTGTGACCCAATCTAGATCTAGATGAGCATTATCTATTGACTACCAGGATATTCTCCTTTCCCCCCCAGTATTTGACTCAGTCTTTATTTCCTCCTCAAATTAGGAGATCTTTCTGCTCTCAAACTGGGGGATTTCAAAATACAGATTCATGTTCTCCCATATTCCCTAACTGCCCACATCCTCAATCTACTCAGTTCCTATGGTCTATCTTCTCTATTACATTTCAGTTACAAGGTTTTGATAATTATAGCCATTACTTTTTCATCAACCATAAGTGTTCCACTTCCATGTTTATGAACTGATCTGCTCACATAAAATTATTATTATCTCTATGGAGATAATGCCCAGATCTATATCCAGTCCTTTTAGACATTTTAAACTGTTCTAGAAACATCTCAAATTCAACACATCCAAGACCCATCCCTCTACCAAATTTCCTTATTTGTGTTGGAGGCACTACCACTCTTACAGACTTCTCAGTTTATAATCTTGGCTATTATCCTTGACTCCTAACTTGTGTTAACCCACGTTTCCAATTTTGCCAAATCTTGCTTGTTTCTACCTTAACAACATTACTTGCATCTAATCCCTTCTTTCTACTTACACAACTACCACTTTAATTCAGACCCTCATTACCTCTCTCCTAGACTATTGCAATGCCTTCCTAATCAGCTTCTTTGCCTCAAGTCTCTCCCTACAGAGACTCCTGCCAAAGTAAATTTTCCTAAGCACAGATCTGACCACATTGCTCCCATACTCAATTAATTCCAAAGGCTTACTATTGCTCCTACAATCAAATGAAAACTCTGTTTAGCCTTGAAAGTCCTTTAAAACCTGGCCCTAACCTATCTTTCTAATGTCATTGGCCATTACTTCACATCCTGTACTCTGGTCTTCTCTTTATCCCTCACATACATTATTCAGTCTCTCATCTCCATTCCTATACACTAGTTATTGATCCCTCATGTCTACTATATACTCCTTCCTCCTTTGAAATACAGCTCAAGCATCACATTCTATATGATCTCTCCAATTGAGGGTGCCCTCTTTCAAAAACTATTTTTGCATTAAACTACTATCTAGCTGGGTAGCTAGGTGGCTCAGTGGATAGAATGCTGGGCCTGGAATCAGGAAGACCTGAGTTCAAATCTAGTCTTATTATATCCGGAGACAGCCTTAGTAGCTGTGTGACCTTGCATAAGTCACTTATCCCTGTATGCTTTAGTTCCTCATCTGTAAAATAAGCTGGAGAAGGAAATGGCAAACCATCTGAGTATTTTCGCCAAGAAAACCACAAATTGGCTCACAAAGGGTCAGATACAACTGAAATGACGGACCAACAACAAAAACAACAACTTTGGAGTTATTTGCATTTATTCTATTTACTTATTTATTTACATATATATGTATATGTGTGTGTGTGTGTATATATATGAGTATATATATCCCAGTTAGAACATTAGCTCCTTTTGAGCAGTCCAGGAGTGCCTGGCATTCCACAGGTACTGAACATAAACTTACTGACTATATACCAGCACATAGTTAGTTGCTTGATTTTCTTCATTAGACCATCAGCTCCTTGAAGGCAGGGAGGAAGAGACTGACTTTTACTTTTTTGGTATTCCCAGTGCTTAGTACACAGCACTCACTTAAGAAACATTTATTAACTTGATGACTAATCTCATTTATGGAGGCAAAAAAATTTATACCATTTATACTTAATAATTCTTCAAAGTTGCCCAAGTTAACCTTCTAGTAATAACGGAATAAATACATATGACATCAATTATTATTTCCTGAGATGTACTATGACAAAAACAGGACCACATTTAGAGTCAGAGGAGCAGGGGTTATTCCACAGCTCTGCCAAATGCCTACTATGATTAACCTTTTGGGGTCTCAATGATAAAATATATAAAATGAGACAGCTGTACTAAACAATCTCTAATATATCCTTCATTCTCTTCCCTTTCCTCCCCTCCTGCCTTCTCCCTTTCCCTCCATTTCCCCCTGCTTTCTTCTTCCTCCTCCTCTTCTTCTCTCTTTCCTCTCTCTCCCTCTCTCTCCACCCCCCCTTCTCCACGAGCTGGCAATGTTGACACTAGTCATATAACACTGACAGTGGATGGAATGATTCTGGCAATTATCAATATTTAAGAGAAGAAAAAATGGAAAAGAGGATGCTGCTATTCTACTAAATGAGGTATAATTAAGTTTCCACTAAAAACTCAGATTAGTAAAATCATTGTGAATGATTGTGAGGAAAGGCCTGAGAGGAACTAGGTTCTGTTTTCTTAATGTTCCGTTCTAGTCCCCAGGTTACTGGTAATTTTCTTCTCTCTAAGAGGTTCACTCATTCAGTGACACCCAGGGAATAAAGAAGGAATAGAACAGGGAGAAAGGAAGACTAAAGAAGAAAGAGAAGGCAATAGGAGGTAGAAGGAAAAAGAAAAATAGAAAGAACAAAGGAAAGAAACGAGAGACAGGAAGACAGGGAAAAGAACCACAGTTATGCAGCGGGTGAAATGCACAGAGGATGACAAGGGGATTAATTTGATGGAAGATTTTATAATCCATTATTATGCATAATGGCATGGAAGTGACTGGGCAAGCTCTGTACATAGGAAAGATCCCAAAGCCTCTGAGGAAAGTGTGTGACTGAGAACAGCATCTCATCCTAAAGGCTTCACCTGAATATTGGGGTCACATTAAAGAATGATATTTCTTAGTGACTGGAACCAGAGCACACACGCAAAATGTAACTCGAGGTAGCGGGCTCTCAGGCTCAGTCTCATGTCCTTTAACTAAATTCCCGAGGCCTTTACTAATTGGGGAAGACACTGCCATGGAAAAGGCAGAAAAATCTACAAGTCAGATTTTTTTTTTATAACGCATATTATTCTGTGTGTGTTCTTTAGTCAATACACAGATACACTTGCACATCAACCTGTGCACACAGGTGTATCAGACATGGGATAACATGTAATCCAATTAATCAACACACAGTTATTAAGCTCCTACTTTGTATCAGGAACTCTGCTAGGCTCTGAGGATACAAAGACAAAAATGAAACAGTGCCGCCTTCAAGAGGCTTGGAAACAAAGCAAAACAATACATTTAAAAATAAACTCAAGAGGGTCTGGCAGGGGAGAAGTGATACTAACAGCTGAGAGGCTGAGGAAAAGCTTCATGTAGGAGATGAAATCTGAACTGAGTTTTGAAGGACGTTAGGGGTTTTAATAGTTCAATTTTATCTAACCTTTGTATCTTCCCTAAAGCACGATATGGTGCTTTGTAAATACTAGACATTTAACAAATGTTTATTGTTGTGTATTTCATTTTCAATTGGGAATAAAAGTAAAATAGGGGGAGGGGTTCCTCCTGCTTCTCATCTGTGCATCACATAGCTGAGGATGTCAAAAATGTGACCTCTACGTAAGTGAGGGATTTCTGTAGTTAGACACCTCTTCATGTAGAATCAAAATGAGATTGAGAGAACCTGGGTGTTCAGTTCTCAGCTCTGTCATTTACTACCTTAGACAAAGCACTTTACCTTGGGTGTGACCTTGGGGAAGACACTTTATCTGACTGGGTCTCAGTTTCCTTATTTGTAAAATGAAAGGATTGGACTACATAGCATCTTAGATCTTTTCCAATCCTAAATATATGAATCTATGACACTCAAAAGAATAAAACAACTCTGTTCATATTTGAAGCATTAATTTAAAAAAAATAAGTAAAAATCAGTTTTTAGAAATCCAAGCATTTGGCATAGGGAAACACTGAGTTTTTAATATACATACATTTCTAAAACATCATAGAGACTAATAGCAGAAGGCTACAAGTAATACGACTTCACCAAACAATGAGAAGTGGCATGAGCAGAAACAAGTTTGCAGAAACCTTTTTATAAAAAACAACTAAGCCAAGAACATTTTTAAATGAAATCAGAAAATGGAACACATTCGTCAACTTCTATAGTGGTCTATTCTTATCATTACTGGGAGAAGAACCATCACATGTGAATGAATATTTTAGTTCTTAATGGGCCATATGAAGAAGGAACCCAATTTATAGAAAGACATGCAAAAGAATCATAGGGGATCTATCATTGGTGGGTAGCAACCTTCACTGGTGGAGGGTCCAAATCACTAAGTCTGTACAGAAATGTAAACTGCATGACACACTGCACTGTCATCTAAATCCCATTCATTCCAGTGGGAATCATGGAAGGAACCTCCTTCTGGATAGGTCTTAGGCATGGTGATGAATTTTTGAGGGGGAGTGGGGAAGGCAAGGCAATTGGGGTTAAGTGACTTGTCCAAGGTAACAGAGCTAGTTAAGTGTCAAGTGTCTGAGGCTGGATATGAACTTAGGTCCTGCTGACTCCATGGCCAGTGCTCTATTCACAGCACCACCTACCTGCCCCCCAAATTTTTATAAAAGACAAGGTTGACTCTTTCAGAGTACATATGTCATTCTAAACCAAATTAATGAACTGCATGATTTGAGATACATGATTGAGAAAACAGAACTTTTTTTGGTTTTCATATAGTTGGAACAATCAAGTTATGCAGCAAATAAGGCAGAGGAAGGCTGCTAAGTTGTTTAGGCTTGTGTTAATACTGAATTTTCTCATTAGTGTTAATGGGTTGTGCCTGTTTAACTGCACACCTCCGTGAAAGAAAAGATCCCAAATATTGTAATTGGTTTTCATACTTAATCCAATTTGTTTGTATATTGGCATCTTTCAAACAGTGTCTCCCAAAAAGCAATTTCAGGAAAGACTGCTTTACAGAACTGAGTATATAGAAACCAAAACAAAAGGAGATAGACAGGAAGCTTTGGAGAAATAAAAATTGTTTCATCATGTTTTGTGAATGTGTGAGTATTATCTGATCAGAATTAGAGGCTAATATATTCATAAAGCATGAAGTGAATTGCTTTCTGTGTTTTCAGAAATTCTATGAGAGAAAGGAACAAAGACCTGGGGGGGGAATATTCAAAATAAATATGATATAAACACCTCATTATGTAACCAGGTACTGGAAAATTTCATTTCCATTGGAGTAACCAAATGAAAATATGAATCTGTGGGCAGTGGAGCGTTTTTAATTGGGAAAGTGAAAAACAGCAATTAAAAAGCCAAAATATGACAACAACTGAAAGCAAAATAAAAACAAAGCAGTGTAACAGCCTGCACTGAGGCAGCATGGTACAGGAAAAAACATGCTCCAGGAGATGTTCAGGACTTGGAATCCCAGCTCTGTTACTGACTAGGTTTGTGACTACGAACACATTCTTTACTTCTCTCTGAAACTCAGGCAGTTCTCTAGGGCCACTAATTAAAGAGAGGATGGTATCTACAATAGTGCTGTTAGATAATTACCGACTACTCCCATTGATCCTACCCCTTCTACTATCATTCCTTTCTGAATCCTCAATTCTCAGTTTTTCTTCCAACTTCATAATTCAACTGAAACTGCTCTCTACAGTTACCAATGACTTTTTAGTTTTTAAATGAGATTCAGGGGGTGTTCAGCAAAACTAGCACCTCAGGTGTGAGGGTTTGCTGAGCCCTCTTCAAGGCTGCTCATCTACCTTTGGCATCCACCTGATTTACTCAACTCTGACCTGTGCCTCTAAGGAGCTGTGGCATAAGCAGCACCACAGTCAGTAAAACCATCTCAGGAAACTGGCTAAATCAAGTTGAAGGTAATCTACAGGCCTCAAACTCATTGGTGAATTAAAGGGATGTCCACCCAAGTATGTAAATTCTCCCTGGCAAACAGGCAGATGAGAACAATTTGTTCCAACAGTCATGAAGGCAGCTAAAGCAGGCATTGGGAGTACTTAGAGCTTGGTCAGACATGGAAGATGCCAAGGTCCTCTGCGGCATCCCGGACCATCATGAGTCATCTTGCCTTTTGTCCTGCCACTGGACTTCAATGACTCTGGAAGAGAAAGTGAGGCTGACAACTTTGTGCAACTCTGCCTCACTTAAATCCAATTCACCCACAAGTCAAAACATCACTCCATGATATCACTGGCTTTCTTAGACAACAAAGAACAAATAACAACACAACTATTACTAAATACCTTGGTCCTCATCCTTCCTGCCCTCTCTGCACACTTTGACACTTTAACTACTCTATCCTGGATTCTCTTATCTGCAGATTTTTGTTGCACATTTCTCCTGGTTTTCCTTCTACTTGTCTGGGTCATTCCTTCTTAGTCTCTTTTGCTCATCATGTACATCCTGCACCCAGGGTAGTTATTAAAATTAGAGCCTGAGTCCTCTTTTTTTCTACATCCTCTCTTAGCGATCTCAACTATGGGCACAAACAAGTGTGGATGGCTTCCAGATCTAGCCCTAGTGCCATATCATCAAATGAGTACTGAACAATTAGAGCTGCATATCCCAGGGGCATCTCAAACTCAAAATAACCCAATCTGAACCCACTCTTAACCTAACCACATACCCACTTTTCTAAACCCCCTGTATCTGATAAGGGCACCACCATCTTTCCAGTTCGTGAGTTGTTAATCTCAGTCTTTCTTGACTTTTCATTCTTTTTTTTAAATTTATTTAACTTTTCAACATTCATTTCCACAAAATTTTGAGTTCCAAATTTTCTCCCCATTTCTCCCCTCCCCCCACCCCAAAACACTGAGCATTCTAATTGCCACTATCACCAATCTGCCCTCTCTTCTAACATCCCTCCCTTCCCTTATCCCCATCTTCTCTTTTGTCCTGTAGGGCAAGATAACTTTCTATACCCCATTACCTGTATTTCTTATTTTCTAGTAGCAAGAACAGTACTCAACAGTTGTTCCTAAAACTTTGAGTTCCAACTTCTCTTCATCCTTCCCTCCCCACCCATTCCCTTTGGGAAGGCAGGCAATTTAATATAGGCTGTATCTGCGTAGTTTTGCAAATGACTTCCATAATAGTCATGTTGTGTAAGACTAACTATAATTCTCTCCAATCTATCCTGCCCCCCCCATTGCTTCTATTCTCTCTTTTGACCCTGTCCCTCCCCAAGAGTGTTGACTTCAAGTTGCTCCCTCCTCCCACTGCCCTCCCTTCTATCATCCCCCCCACCCTGCTGATCCCCTTTTCCCCCACTTTCCTGTATTGTAAGATGTTTTCGTACCAAAATGAGTGTGCATTTTATTCCTTCCTTTAGTCGAATGTGATGAAAGTAAGATTCATGTTTTTTCTCTCACCTCCCCTCTTTTTACCTCCACTGTATGAGAGATCCTTTCTCCTCCTAATATATTTCTCTCTCACCGCTTAATTTCATTATTTTAAGATATGATCCCATCCTATTCAATTCACCCTGTGCTCTCTGTCTCTCTCTCTTTCTGTGTGTGTGTGTGTGTGTGTGTGTGTGTGTGTGTGTGTGTGTGTGTGTGTGTGTGTGTAATCCCACCAACTACCCAGATACTGAAAAAAGTTTCAAGAGTTACAAATATTGTCTTTCCATGTAGGAATGTAAACAGTTCAACTTTAGTAAGTCCCTTATGACTTCTCTTTGCTGTTTACCTTTTCATGCTTCTCTCGATTCTTGTGTTTGAACATCAAATTTTCTTTTCAGCTCTGGTCTTTTCATCAAGAATGCTTGAAAGTCCTCGATTTCATTGAAAGACCGATTGTTCCCCTGAAGTATTATACTCAGTTTTGCTGGGTAGGTGATTCTTGGTTTTAGTCCTAGTTCCTTTGACTTTTGGAATATCATATTCCATGCCCTTTGATCCCTTAATGTAGAAGCTGCTAGATCTTGTGTTATCTTGATTGTATTTCCACAATACTTGAATTATTTCTTTCCAGCTGCTTGCAATATTTTCTCCTTGACCTGGGAACTCTGGAATTTGGCCACAATGTTCCTAGGAGTTTCTCTTTTTGGATCTCTTTCAGGAGGTGATTGGTGGATTCTTTCAATATTTATTTTGCCCTCTGGTTCTAGAATCTCAGGGCAGTTTTCCTTGATAATTTCATGAAAGATGATGGCTAGGCTCTTTTTTTGATCATGGCTTTCAAGTAGGCCCATAATTTTTAAATTGTCTCTCCTGGATCTATTTTCCACGTCAGTTGTTTTTCCAGTGAGATACTTCACATTATCTTCCAGTTTTTCATTCTTTTGGTTTTGTTTTGTGATTTCTTGGTTTCTCATAAAGTCATTAGCCTCCACCTGTTCCATTCTAATTTTGTAAGAACTATTTTCTTCAGTGAGCTTTTGAACCTCCTTTTCCATTTGGCTAATTCTGCTTTTTAAAGCATTCTCCTCATTGGCTTTTTGAACCTCTTTTGCCAATTGAGTTAGCCTATTTTTAAAGATGCTATTTTCTTCAGCATTTTTTTGGGTCTCCTTTAGCAAGGTGTTGACCCACTTGTCATGATTTTCTTGCCTCTCTCTCATTTTTCTTCCCAGTTTTTCTTCCACCTCTCTAACTTGATTTTCAAAATCCTTTTTGAGCTCTTCCATGGCCTGAGCCCACTGAACATTTATTTTGGATGTTACAGAAGCCTTGACTTTTACGTCTTTCCCAGATGGTAAGCATTGTTCTTCCTCATCCGAAAGGATGGGAGGAGATATCTGTTCACCAAGAAAGTAACCTTCTATGGTCTTATTTTTTTTCCCTTTTTTTGGCATTTTCCCAACCAGTTACTTGACTTTTGGGTCCTTTGTCAAGAGTAGGGTATACTCTGGGGACCTGTAAGATATCAGTTCCTCCAAGGTGGCACAATCAAGTATGTACTGGTCTGGACGCAGGGAAGGATTTTTGTGCCCAGAATCTTAGCAGCGTTTCCTCTCCACAGACACCTGACCTCCAGTTCTGCCAAGCTAGCACTGGGGGGGTGGGATTCAGTCAAGCTGCAGGGGCAGGGCCTCCATTCAGTGTGAGACAAAGACCAGCTGCCTCAGGGCATCTACACAGGGCTGAGGTAAGACTCAGCTCTTCAGTGCCCCCAAGGGTTTTTACGATCCAGCAATGGCACCTGGCTTCTGTAGGGGCTGCCCTGAGAATTCCTGCTGCCTGCCCAATGTGAAGGCCCTTCTCCCTTCCTGGCTAGCTGAATAAACCCCGTCACTGACTTTTGGTGCCTGTGGGTAGAGGGATCTGCGGACCCTCCACTGCTGCAACTGGGGATTCCGAGACTGGAGATTCTGCCCTGGAGGGCTGTTCCTGAGCTGTGCACCGCTTGGCCAAGCCTGGGCTGGGCTCCACTCTGGGCCTGGTGCAACAGACATTTCCTGTGGGTCTTTCAGGTCATCCTGGGCTGGAAATCTCCTACACTCTGTTGTTCTCCACTTCTGCGGCTCCAAAATTTGTTGAGAGTCCCTCTCTACAGGTATTTTATGGGCTTTGTGGGGAGACCTTGCATATGTGTGTCTTTCTACTCCACCATCTTGGCTCTGTCCCCTTGACTTTTTATTCTTTACCACTCCCATATGCAATCGCTTCTTGGTGATCACATAAGCTCCCAAGGGTTCAATTATCTATTCTTTCTCCTGAGCTCCTGTCATGCATCACCAATGTGCCATAGGCATCTCATGAAACTGAACTCATTATTGTTCCTCCTTCATAAATTTCCTCCCCTCTTCAGAAATTGCCTTTCTCACCCAGGTTCATAACTTCTACCATCCATTCCTAGACCATCATCACCTCATTCTTGGGCAATTACAGTAGTGTTCTGGTTGTTCTCTATATCAAGTCTCTCCTCACTCCAATCCTACACTTGATTATCAAAATGATTTTCCCAAAATATACTTCAGTGGTTCCCTATTATCTCCAGGATCAAAAATAAAATCTTGTGTTAGGCTTTTCAAGTCTACCACAAATTGTCTCCTCCATATACCCTGCCATCCAGTGCCACTGTCGTTCATGATGTTCCTCAATCACAACTCTCCATCTCCTTACTCTGTGACTGTCTTCCCTCCAATCCCTAAGCTGGCCTGGAATGGACTTCCTCCTTCACCTCTGCCTCTTGGTCAGCTCTCCCTCAAGATTCAACTCAAATTCTTCCTTCTAAAGTAGGCTTTTCCTGGTCCTGTCTCCTCTTCCCTTCACTCCCCGCTCCCCACATAGACTTCTCTCTGAGACTGCCTCCCACTTACACTGTAGAGATCTTGTATGTCCATAGTTATTTCCATGTTATCTCCCCCATTTGAATTCAATCTGCTTGGGCAGGAAGGCTATGTTTTTGTATTTAATTGCATTCCTAGTGCTTGGCACACAGCCCAGCACATAGTAAGCACTTAGCAAATGCTTGTTGACTGATTTTACTTATGTCTCTTGCATTCACTTCATTCACTAAACCAACACTTTAAATTCAAGCCCTAATCACATCTTTCCTAGCAACAGCCTTCTAACTGATCTTCCCCCACTGCCTCTAGTCTCTCCAATCTCCAATTCATCTGATAAACAGCTATTGCATCAGAGGGTTTGGGATATGATATTCTATAAGGCAAAGGAGCTTGGATTACAACCAAGGATCAATGGCCCAGCAAAACTGAGCATAATCTTTCAAGGTAGGAGATGGACGTTCAATATAATAGAGGACTTCCAAGCCTTCCTGATGAAAAGATCAGAGCTCGACAGAAAATCTGATCTCCAAATTTAAGACTGAAGAGAGGCATTAAAAAGGTAAACATGAAAAAAAAACACCATGTTATTCAAAAAGGGCAAACTGTTTACATCCCTATGTGGAAATATGATACTTACAGCTCTTGAGAACTGTATCTTTACTATGACATTCAGAAGGGGTATACATAGACAGAGGGCATGGGAATAAGCTGACTTAGATGCGATGATAAAAAAATCTAATTAAGTAGTGCAAAGGGACTATACTGGGAGAAGAGGAAAGGAGGAGGAAGAAAACAGTAAATCACATCACATAAAGAGGCACAAAGACTTGCTACAGTAAAGGAAAGAAGGGGGGAGATGAGTATTGTTTGAACCTTACTCTCATCATATTTGGCTCGAAGAGGAAATAACATGATCAGTTAGATATAGAAATCTAACTTACTCTACAGGAAGCACAAGGGGAAAGAAAAGGCAGTGGATAGATAGAAGGCAAAGAAGAAGCAATAAAGGAAAAGGGAAAGAAAAAGGACGGGGCTGATAAACGAGAGTTCAGATTGAGGGATACAATGGTCAAAAGCAAAACTCTGATGAGGAAGGAAAGAAAAAGGAGAGAGAAAATCATAAATGGGAAAATAGGAAGGAGAGAAAGATACAGATAGTAATCATAACTGTGAATGTGAGTGGGGTGAACTCTCCTATAAAACAGAAAAGAGATAGCAGAGTGGATTAAGAACCATAATCCTACAGTATATTGTTCACAAGAAACACATTTGAAGCAGAGGGATACACACAGAGTAAAGGTAAAAGGCTGGAGTAGAATATATTATGCCTCAGCTGAAGTGAAAAAAAAAAAGGCAGGCATAGCAATCCTGATCTCAGGCAAAACAAAAGCAAAATTAGATCCAATTAAAAGAGATAAGGAAGGAAACTACATCCTGCTAAAAAGTACTTACCATAGATAATGAAGTAGTATCATTACTAAACATATGCACCAAGTGGTATAGCATCCAAATTCTTAGAGGAGAAGTTAAAGGAGTTACAGGAAGAAAAAGATAGCAAAACCATACTGACAGGGCACCTCAACTTCTCCCTCACAGAACTAGAAAAATACAACCTTAAAATAAACAAGAAATAAGTTAAGGAGGTGAACAGAATTTTAGAAAGTTAGATATGGTAGAATTCTGGAGAAAACTGAATGAGGATACAAAGGAATATACCATTTTCTTAGTGGTACATGACACCTAGCCAAAACTGACCATGTATTAGAGCATAAAAACCTTACAATCCAATGCAAAAAGGCAGAAATACTAAATGCATCCTTTTCAGAACATAACGCAATAAAAATTACATGTGATAAAGGACCATAGAAAGACAGACTAATAATTAATTGGAAACTAAAAACCTAATCCTAAAGAATAAGTGGGTCAAACAACAAAACAAAGAAACAATCAATAACTTCATCCAAGAGAATGACAACAATCAGACAATATACCAAAACTTCTAAAATGTGGTGACAGCTGTTTTAGGGGAAGTTTTATATCTCTAAATGCTTACACGAATAAAATAGAGAGAGAAGAGATCAATGAACTGGGCATGCAACTATAAAAGCTAAAAAAGGAACAAACAAAAAGCCTCCAAATAAATTCCATGTTAGAAATTTTGAAAACCAAAGAAGAGATTGATAAAACTGAAATTAAGAAAACTATTGAACTAATAAATAAAACTAAGAGTTGACTTTATAAAAAAATAACAAAATAGATAAACCTTTTGTTAATTTGATTAAAAGAGAAAATCAAATTACCAATATAAAAAAGGAAAAGGGTGAATTCACCACCAGTGCATAGGAAATTAAAAGAATGATTAGGAGCTATTTTGTCCAACTGTATGCCAATAAATTTGACAATCTTAGTGAAATGGATGAATATTTACAAAAATGCAAATTGCCCAAATTAACAGAAAAAGAAATAAAATCCTCAAATAATCCCATTTCAGGAAAAGAAATTGAACAACCCATCAATGAACTCCCAAAGAAAAATTCTCCAGGGCCAGATGAATTTACAAGTGAATTTTATCAAACATTTAAAGAACTGTAAATTCCATAAATGAATTCCAGAACATGAATTTCATAATAACCTATTTGGGAAAACAGGTGGAGTTCTACCAAATTCTTTTTATGATACAAATATGGTGTTGATATCTAAGAGCCAAAACAGAGAAAGTAAATTACAGACCAATTTCCCTAATGAATACAGATGTAAAAATTTTAAATAAAATATTAGTAAAGAGATTACAGCAACTTATCTTGAGGATGATATATTATGACTAGGTAGCATTTAGACCAAGGAACGCAGGGCTGGTTCAATATTAGGAAAACTATCAGCACAATTGATCATATCAACAACAAAACTAATAGAAGTCATATGAGTATCTTAATAGATGCAGAACCAGGTTTTGACAAAATACAACACTCATTCCTATTAAAAAACACTAGAGAGCAAATAACTATTGAATATATATTCCTAATATGCAGGTCTTATCCTATCAGTCCTCTATTCAAAGAAGCACTAGTGCATTCTCATCAGTCAAAGGATAAAACACAAACTACTCCATAAAAGGCCTTTGTTGATTCCCTGATTGCTAGTGCCCTCCAATTAATCTGTACAGATCTTGAATTTATTTATTTGAAAATATGTAATTTCTCCCAAAAGGATATAAGTTTTTTGAGGACAAGGACTATTTCTTATGGTATAGTGTTTGGCACTGCTAACACTCAATAAATACTTACTAAATAAATGAACTATGCAGAGAAGACAAGAAATCACATTAAATATCTAGATTTGTACTTTGGTTCCAACTGTAATTTTACTGGCCCTGAATTTCCATGCTTTTTCACCAGGACAGTCAGATTACCAGCTGCTCTGTTCAGAAGCTACATAAAAATTTTATAGGCTGCTTCTGTGACCTTATTTTCAAATACTGTTAAATGACTTTAATACTGATTGATTAAATGAACATCAAAATATTCATCTTTAATGAGCTTGCAATTTGTTTGTCTGTATAATGAAAGAATGGTGCATCCATCACTCAGTGTGAATGTTTAGATAAAGATATAATTACACATTTTAATTTATTTAATGCCTTTGTAATGAATTTTTTGATATTTGTTCTGCCACTAAGAATGAGTCTTTTCCTGCAAAGGGATTTTTAAGAAAATGGATAAATACGCCATGCATACTAGTTTGTGATTTTTTTTCTTCATAAAGAGGGCTCAGACTATTCTCTGCTTAAGAATCAGCAGTTAATGTGCATTTAGGAATATTTACACAAATAAAATAGAGAGAGAAGAGATCAATGAACTGGGCATGCAACTATAAAAGCTAAAAAAAGAACAAACAAATAATTCAGGAATTGAATTAGCATGAATAAGATTTAGGTGCCTTGGATGGGCTGTCATCCAAGCAATCATGTAGTGGTGACTCCTTGACATCACAGACATAGCTGATCAGCTGCATATGGGGTCAGAGTAGAAGTCATAATGATGCTTTGCTGGCAAACATCAAATAACTGTAGGGCCCCTCCAAATTTGACAAGGAATTCTGACAAGGAACAGTCAAAATAAAACAGGATGCCAGGTATATAAGTATGCATGGATCAATGAATAAGCAAGCATGCATACACACACACATAATCATTTTGTCTTTCCTCTGTCTTCTGTCTCCTTGTCCCCCACAGGACTACAATTTTAAATAAGATTTTTGGACTACTTTAGTAACCGAAGGGATATGCTAACATAACAAATTAGCAATTAGATGATGAGAAATGTAAGGCAATGCCAAGGTCCGTAATCCTAGTAGCTCCTTCAGGGAAAATCATTTCATCAGGGAAAGAAATGTGTCTGCACTAAAGAAAGCTATAAAGGGACCATGTCATTTTAGAATTTTCATTCAACAGGGACAGAAATGCCAAGTACAATCCGATATGGGTCTCGTATTTTAGAAGAAAAGAATTCATAATTCAAGATCAAGATGGTAGGACCTCAAGGCCTGAGACCAAAAGGGAATTCACCTAAAGAATAGGACAGGAAGATCTCAGGAAGAAGAAATTCTAGTGATTAAATAATAATCAATTCAGATGAGGAAAATGGAGAAATGTCTAAAAAGATGGAAGTGTCTGAACAGAGAACTCATCAACTACACTGAGATTTAAAAGAACATACATAAGAGACGGGAAGCAAAGGAAAATATCTGAAGACAAATACAAAGTAGCAGCATGATCCTATATGAATAGCACCTGAATAGTTAAAGTATAGAATAAACTGAGATCTTGATGGATGGATGGATGCACAGACAGCATCTTATTTTTATCTTTTAAATATGTTTTTGTTGATATATTTTGCTGTTACATCATCTACATTTCTACAGCAGACCACCTCTCCCAATTAAACTAGCTATAAAAGAACTACCAGAGTGGGTGGAAGAAAACCACCTAGTCTGGATGGATTTACTTTAAAAGAACAATTAATACCAATATTTTACAAATTATTCCCCAAAATTAAGAAACTCCTTTCATAGGATGAATATAGTCTTAATATCTAAAATGGGGTAGGATAAAGAAAAAGAACTAATTACAGATCAATATTATTACACTAATTTTACATAAAAATTTACCAAAAATATTACAGCAATTTATCGAAAAAAATAATTTGTAATGACCAAGTTCAATTTATACTAGGAATTCAAGGATGATTCAACTATAGGAAAACAGTGAACAAACTGAAAATAAAAACCTACCTAACTACTCCACCCATAGTTGCAGAAAGGAGAGAGAATCGTTAACAAAACTTAACCCTCATGCCAGAACCTTACAATGTAGGGACAGTGGGATCTTCTA
Organism: Notamacropus eugenii; assembly: GCF_028372415.1. Classification (NCBI taxonomy): domain Eukaryota; kingdom Metazoa; phylum Chordata; class Mammalia; order Diprotodontia; family Macropodidae; genus Notamacropus; species Notamacropus eugenii. The sequence goes on along the minus strand of NC_092875.1, from coordinate 237,475,937 downwards.
TTGTTATTAATTAAAAAGGCTTCTAAAAGCAATGTCGGGAATAAGAAGAACATCAATACAGGGAGAAGACCCCAATAGCAGATATTATATGCAAAAAGTTGGGACTCCTCAGCTCTTACCTTGCTGCTGTTTGCTTTAAGGAGATAAATGCATTTTGGGGAAACAAAAAATAAAAATGCCTAACAAACTGGAAATGCCAAATAAATGGAATGATAAGAGTATGCCTATCAGCCCTCAGCAAGTTTCAAACTCTGCTGGAAAAGATCTGTGATAATTAGGATAGTCTATAAGTGAAAAGAAAAAAAAATAAGCCTTATGAAATAGTCAGCTCCCTCTCAAGGTCATCAGGCAAGATCTGGATACAAGGTGGTTTAGACTGCATTCTGAAGATCCTTTCGATTCTAAAGATAAGACTTCATAAATGGTTAAACCAACATCTTGACAACATAAGACGTAGAAGAAAAAGCTCATTGATTAAAAAGAAAGTTGCATTCTCTTAATTTCTGGAAATTCATACACGAAAAATCTGTGACTTCTTTCATAAAAATCTCAATATTAGAACTGTTAGGAATATTACTAATCATTTAGTTTAATCCACCCACTTATTAAATGAGGAAACTGAGGCCCAGTGACATTAAGTGACTTGGGCAAAGATACATAAAAAGTTTATGGTTCAGCTAGGATTAGAAGGAACTCAAGTCTCTTGACACCTAACTCAATACTCTTATGTTATACAACACTGAGACGAAATTCTGTAAAATAAAATCAGCTAGTTTTTAAAAGTTACTACCTTGAGATGGACTACCAATTATGCAGAATGAGACACATTTTTGGACATGGCCAGTACATTAATTTGTTTTACTTGACCATGCTTATCTGTTACAAGACTGTTTTTCTTATTCTTTTCTTTTCCTGGGGTTGCGAAAAATAAATGATAACTAGGGTGGGAGGGAAGTAATCACCTTGCATTGCAACACATCAGAGAGAGAACAAGCACCAGAATACCAGTATGTTCATTATTACCAAGCTGTGCAATACCTTTGCCTTATGCATTTTTACAACTGTACAGTTGGCCAGTCTTCCTTGAATTAGCCAATGTTCCAAGGAGCCAAAGTACATAGTCATTGACAGTTTTCAGAATGGCTCTGTTTTTGTTGTTTCTTTTCCCCCTAGATTGTTAATGCATTTTTATAGAATGGGAGGAAGGAATGTGGGATTTCTTTGAGGATGACCAACATTTCATCTAGATTGTTCCCAGATCTACCTAATGCACAGCCAATAATGAAAGCCTCCCTGAAAGTCTAAAATTCTTGTGGATACTAGTAAGAAAGAAACATCAACTTTAAACATCACAAATGACCTCAAGAAAATCAACTGATAACTGCTGTTCACAACCCAAATTATAATCCTAAAATGAAAGGGGCTTCCTTTAAGATAAACAGAAGTATCTTTTCATGTGTTTGTTTGCAGTGGAAGTTTCTGCATTGTTTGTTATTCTAAATGAAGCAAATGCCACACTGACTACTTTCATAGTCTGTTATCATTTGACAAATACGTTTCAATGTACTATTTATTTTAGATTATGTCTGTGACATTTCTTTATGAATTCCAATTCCTCATTCGTTCAGTTATTATTCAGAAGATCTGAAAAATTTGGTAAACACCACTTGCTTTTTATAAATAGGCAAATGCATCTTTTTCCATCTGGCACCACACTCACACACATTAAAACTGGCATGTACAGGCACTTAGTAACATTGAGAGAAACTGAATATAATTCAGGGTTCATTAGAGAATTGAGATGAGGCTAATACTGATGGGTTTCTTTTATAGGACAATCTATCAAATTGTACCTGTTTTGATTTATTTAACATTTCAAACTGTAAAGCATTTTTTTATGGATATACAAAGTATTATGAGGAATGATTCAACAGCCAGATATGAAAAAGGTTAGAGAGAACACTCACACAGCTTGGATTCATGTAACTCTCTGTTCCAAATTTTGAAGACTGAGCATTAGCTGGCTTGAAGTGCTGTTTTTGTTTTGCTGGGGCCAGGGGGAATGAGAAGGAAAAACATTATCCAAAAATCAAAGAACTATAGAGATGACCTAGTATGCCTTCGCTATTTTCCCATCCCCACATCTATAATGAGAATTTCTTCTCCAGCACATCTGATGGATGGTCACCCTGTCTACTTGAATCCTGTACCATTCTTGCTGAGATTTTGACCTTTCGATTCTATGAACACGTGCTCTATAAGTACTACCCAAGCTACGCACCCGAGGAACAGCCAGTCTCTACATTAAAGAGGCTAAATGAAAATATAGTCAATCTACTGGTTGTCTAAAAGTCAAAACAATTGTTTTTATCTAATTTTTATTTTCTTCCTTTTGCCTTTTTTTCTTTTCATTTCTTAAAGACTAGATCTCCCTATTTTGATCTCTCTTACTTCCTTTTTTTTTCCCTCTCCTATTTTCCAAGCTGGAGGTACAGAGACTATTGGAGGTTATTCACAGGCCCATTCCACTCTGATTGGCACAAGAGTTTTGACCTGATCTGTTTCTGTAACAGGCCAATTCGTCCCTTCTTAGACAGTCTGGTAGTCCTTCTCATTGGAGGAGGGGAGGGCATCATATTAATGCTAAATTTAGTGTAGACATGCAATCAACTTAGTCCACTAAGAGCTCAGAATTCCTGAGCTCAAGAGATTCCTAGCCTCTCCGGTAGCTGGGATTATTAGACTGGTGGTAGCTTATAAATATTGTGTTTTTCTTCCTCCAATCCATTCCCATCTCCTTGTGCCAGTCATGAACTATGTGACATTACTAGATATTATAGTATAATATAAATACAGCAAAAGGAGCTGTTTCCTAGTGAACTTCTGGCAGCCACAACTTTTTGGGTCAGCAGAATGTCCAAAGCAGTATCTCCAAATGCCCAGATGACAATCAAGGAATAACTTGGACTCATGGAAAACCAGACTCACTCAATACTCACATGAGATTACAGGGGTTATATGATCAAAACTTTGGAGTTTAGAATTAATGTAATCCACCTCCTCATTTTACAGATCAGGAATTAAGCCCTTCTCCCCACCCCATAAAGCAAGAGACTTACTCAAGTGGCAGAATCAGGGTCCTCTGTCTCTAAATAAAACTCTTGACTATACACCAATGATCTTGAAGAACTCTGCAACCCTTAAAGCACTATACAGTGTCAGTTGTTTCGGTTATCATAATAGATCAATATCCATTCTTAAAGAAGTCCATTCTATTCAATGATACTTGAATTCCACACAGAACTTAACACCCCTAGATCATCTACAATCCAATACCACAGGTATCTTTTTAAAGTAATTGGTACTATCAAAATTCTAATCAATCTGCAAATGTGATGTTGACTCTGCCTTCATTAATAATCTCTTTTTCTACTGTAGGCATCTTTCTGGCAATGGCATATAAGTAAATGAATAGCACAGAGTGTATAGGAATGCAATTTTTTTCCCATTTAGCAAATGATAGCTGAGGACTTAGCAATCTTCATTATGACCACTCCTGACTTCTATTCGCAGAGTTTCCCATCATAACCTTATAATGGGAACTAAAAGAACCAACCCAAACCTACCCTTTGTTCATCTTCTTGCATCAGTCATGAATCCTTGCATAATTCTTGCATCAGGTAAGATTAGTTTTCCACATTTACTTCCTCAGGTGACTATGATGCTACATAGATAGGGGTACTCCAAAAATACTACTACTGATAATGACTCTGACTGTGCTTGTATCTGGAATCACCTTTCAGCCTTTAGTTTTATTATACTGAATTTAAAGTTAACAAGCTTGTAAAAAAAAAAAAAGAATATTATTTCTCAAGGACCCTGTAGGCATCTCAAAGACATTTTTCAAATGACTGTCATTTTTTAAAATTCTGTGATTTTTTTTTTTACTGTGATGTGGCTGGTACAACATTAAAACCAAAGATCTATGGAGTGAAAACTATAGTCAAGTAATCAGTTGTCTACAAATCCAAACAACTGTTACGAATTATTTTTCCAGTGAAATACTGTTCCCCTCTCCACACTCTTGCACCCTTATCCAGTGCCAATTACCCAATCCACTAATTATTTTAATATATTGTAGACACAATAGCATGAGCTATTTTCTAGCAGACTTTGGTAAAATAGTCTTTGGGGGACCAATATGAAAACTAACAAATATTCCCCAAATTCCTTGGCTACCATCAGGGAAAGAGACTGAACCCCATGAAAAAGCCCACTCATCATCACTTGATGTCAAGTATTTTCATTATCACATCAATATGATTCATCGCAATGGTTAAGAGAACACTCACACTTTCATATTCTGCATAACCTTTTCCCAATATCTTTCTACAAAATTATCTATCAGGACTCTACTGAACACACAGGGCCCCTTCTTCTAAGCTTCAGATAACTTGGGCAATGAGTGAAAGATGCTCCTTTTACCATACCTCAATCAATATCCATGAACATCAGATGAAAAATAAAACAAATGCAACCTAATTGGAAAAGGAGATATAATCTGTGCTCACATTCTAATTCAATCATGGATTTAATAGTCACATAAAAGTAGCCAGAACTCATCTCTCTTGCTCTTTCATTCTTAATAAATATTGGTCTCAATGATATTTAACAACCTTTCTTTTCCCTACTTTTTTGGTGGTGAATGGTGGTTCTGACTGAGTTCTTCCAAACATCTAACATGAGGTAGAATTCTGTAACTGAATGTACTTTAAATATGTGGACTTTGCTCCCCCTTCTTGCTTTATAAAATTCAGCATTCCATGTGCACTTTCATCTCATAAAAAAACTTAGGTCAAAATTCATTTTGCTCATAGGTATTTTCCAGTCTAGTAAAGGGAGTCCTATCTGTTAACCTTCAAGAATTTATAGTAATACAGAAGAAGGCTTTATATATTCATGACTGCACTTTTTCTTAATTTTTTTCTAAATTGCATAATCATGGCATTTTAAGAACTATAAATGTTTTAGAAGTCACCCGTTTCTGTTTTTAAAAGTAAAAAGTATCAAAACTAGCTACTGCGATCATACCAGCTTTGTGATAACAGGCAACTCACTAAACATCTGTCTGCCTCAGTTTCCTCACCTATAAAATGGAGATAAAAATAGCACCTAACTCCCAGGGTTGTTGTGAGGATCAAATAAGATAATAGGCACCTGGCAAACAGTAGGTGCTTAATAAATACTTGTTTCCTTCCTTCTTCCCTATAGAACAGTACAGGCTTCTCAAAGTTGGAAGGGTAGCAGGACCAGTGAAAATACAGATGCTATAAAGCACAGTGCTTTATACTATTGCGATAAAGACAAAAAAAGTGTCCTTGATATGACAATATTAAGAATGAAATATTGTTCCAACTCACTTTTCTATTCAAAGCTATTTTCAGAAGTCCAGTAGTGTCTGTACAATCTGGACAGCTTCAGAGTGAAAAAAAATGATACCCTCTATTCCCAATACTGTTTATACTATTACCCAATAGCTTTTTATTAGAATCAAGTCGTGTGCTAGCTTCTTTTTATACTTATCAAAATAATTTATAAAAACAGTAACCCTAAACATGCTAATGAGATAGGAAGCATTTGATAAATGCTTTGCTGGCTGATTTACACAAAGTTTTTAGGTGCTTCCTCTTTAACTCGGTCCTCACAACAACCCTGCGAGGGAGGCGCTGCAAATATGATCTCCATTCTACAGAGAAGAAAATGTAAATTCATGCAGATTAAGTGACCTGTTCACCATCACACAGTCAGCCACGTGTCAGAGACAAGGTTTCAACTCCAGAGTTCCTGACTCCAACTGCTTTTAAATCTTCTACTCTATGCCAATGAGAAGGTACATAACTAACTCTCAAGTTGCCCTAGAGATAACTGAGGTCATGTATGAAATTCCCATCCTAAGTCTTGAGAAAGAGAATTTGAGTTTCAAAGAAACTCATTATTATAGACAGAAAAGCATGTTTAAGTGGCATATATGTAATTCTGACAGCAGCTATAAAATAACACATTTATGCAAAATACCAAACCTAAAGACTTAAGCTTAAAAAATTTTCTGGCTTGAGTACATAACAATAGAAGAAGGGAAGAATACTGCAGTTTGCTTATATTAAGCTGAGATATTTCTAGACAATAGGAAAATTCCTATGGCTTGGGGAAGGATATGTAAATGGTTTGGGGCTCATGTGGAGAGTTCAATGAAGAAACTTCAAGGATTGTGATGTTTAGTATGCCACAGGCCAGTAACCATCTATATCTCTTCCTAACTAAAGTCTTAAAGTAAGCCTTTATGAAGGTTTTTTTCTCATTGATAAATAGTTCGAATTTAATAATGGAAAATCATTGCAATAAAAATAATTTTATGAAAATATATCAATTGACCAAATTTTCCACAATATACCTGTTTCTATAAATCAAAGGTTGCCTAGATTATGAAACCAAGACTAACTATAGTTTCATTAAGTTACTAAGATCCAGACTGTAAATTAGAGAATAATGTGTGAACTTAGTTGGTACTTCTATTCACTTTATTATGCATAAAATGTTGGGTTTTTAAAATCCAACATGGAAAGAAATTAACTGTAATACTCAAAGAAATACATTTTTCAACTTATATTTTTATAAATAAATGGAAGTACTGATTTTTAAGTTAATAAAAATTATAAGTGGATACTTAATTTCCTGTAATATCCTTTAATTTCTATTATGCTATTCCTTTAAGTGTAAGTTTTTTCCTCCCTTAATTACATAAATAGTATTATCAAATGAAACTTAAAACTCTTTCAAAATGCATAAATCAAAACCTGAATTTATTCTTGAACATACAAAACCAACAAAGTCCATTGACTTCAAAGATATGCCCTGGTAATAAGAATTTTCATACGTATGAAGTAACTGTATTAAGTAACAATAAAATTTTCTTTTCTTCTAACCAGAAAAATCATTTCCTGATCTTAGACCTATTATCCATAATAGGACAGAAATAGGGTAGAAAATTCAATAATTTAGTCTTTCTGTTACCTCACGGAACACAAATTTCCAAGTAAAGTCAGATCCTAAATCTTTCTTTTTAGTAGTTAAAGGAGCTCTACATTCCTGATGATAAAGTCTTTTACTATCTCCCAAGACAACTGCTAGCAAAGCGTACCTTCATAAGGTCATGAATTAAGCAGAAAACAGAACTTTAAAGGTAGACTAAAAGAATGATGAGGTCCTCCACCAATGACAAATAATTCAGGGTTTCTAACTTGGGTGCCTAAATACAGAAGTCCTCCTGATCTGTCTCAGCACATGCTAGGCAAAGGGAATATCTACTTGGTAGAAACACTTCCCTCAGACCCAGAGGCCTGGGGAATTGTGAGTTTCTTTCCAGTTCTATTACCCTGCTCTGATACAAGAAAAACTAGAATCAAATGGGTAGGAGTTACAGGAAGGTGATTTTAAGGCTTCATATACAGAAGACCTTCATAATAAAACAGTCTGACCAAGAAATGAATTTCCACAGGAACTCAGCAAGTTTACCACTGGAAGGATTTAAGCAGAAGCTGAATTTGTTTTCTTTATCTCCTCCCATATTCAGTCAGTTGCCAAATCCTGAAAATTCTACCTTGAAATCTGACTGCACTTCTCCCCTCTCATTAATATGTGATCATTCAGGCCCTCATCTCATCTTAATTTAGATTAGTGCAGTCACTTAGTCTCCTTGTGTCTACTCTTTACTTCAATGACTGATTTTCTTCCTCCTCTGTTCTGATCATATGAATACTCTCCTTGAAAAACCTGCTGGGGCTCTCCATTGCCAACCAGATCAAGGATATATGTGTCTGATCCAGATATTCAAGACCATCTACTACCCAGTCTTCATTTCAAACCTTAAGCTTTTCTACTGCCCTTCATGAACTGGCTATGTTCAAACAAAACTGGGCTGAACTAAATTCTTCAGGGGATGAAGTGTTGGTCCTGGAGTTGGAGACACTGGAGTTCAAATATGGCCTCAGAAATTTACTATGTGTATGACTCCCTGGCAAATTACTTAATCTCTATGTATCTGTTTCTTTATCTGTAAAATTAGCAATAATAATGGTACCTACCTCACAGGATTATCAGGAAAATAAAATGATGAAATAATATTTGTAATTTTTTTTTTGTAAAGCATTGTATAATAGCTAATGTTTCTATATCATTTACTATGTGCCAGGCACTGCGTTAAGTGCTTCATAATTATTATCTCACTGGATCCTCGCTTTACAGATGAGGATATTGAGGTAAACAGAAGTGACTTGCCCTCAATCACCCTGCCAGTATCTGTGGGAGGCCATATTTGGACTCGAGTTTTCCCAACTCCAAGTCTAGTACCCTCTCATTTCTGCTACCTAACTACCAACAGACCTCTGCTTTTGTCAGATAAGCTCTAAATCAATCAAACAAGCAACAGGCTTTTACTAAGGATCTACTATGTGCCAGATACCACTCTAGTCACTGGGGATACAAACACAAAGAACAGTATCTCTACTAATAAGATACATTTGACAACAGGGTTACTGCTGCATCTATCATGGTAACCCCTGTGTTGAATGGTTTCTAGCAGATCGCTGGGCTTCTAAAAAAAAACATTAATAGATGCTGTTGGCAAAATGCTATGTTGCCCTATAAAAAGCACTTACAACAGTGGTTGTTTTTATTTGACATCTCCACCTTTAATCAATAGAAATTCTTTTGCTGTCGGTATCCTCTGAGCACAGACATGAATTGGCTCTGTCTGGGTTGCACTGAGGTGACAGGTTACATGTATAAGACACATAGCTTTATCAGTAGATATTGTAATTGCTAGTTACAAAGCAAATCAGGTTTTTTATACTCCATACATCAGTTTTTACTATAAATTTGTACTAAATGATTCTAATTTTAATCATGGGTCTTACTTTTAAAAAATTTGTATTTTGCAGCGCTAATAGTTTCATTTTATTGAAAATTTTCTATGTTCACAGATATACCTACTTCATTTTTATCACTGTGTAAATGTTTTTCAAATAAAATGTAAATTGTTTGATAATTCTGTGCCAAATGTCTTAGTTTCATACAGATAATAACTGACCTAATTCCACTCAAATAATTATTTGTGCAGATCCTACATGAACCCAACAAGGCTATTCACATTACTGTTAACTCCTTGATTACTTTAGTCAAGGTTAAAAAGAAACTTTCTGAGATATATCAATAAAGGACATCAAAGAAGGCATTTGATGTAAATTAATGATTCCTCTAACTCCAAGGCCCTCAATCACCTCAGTGTCTTAGCTATCCTATCAATTGTATGAAATAGGAAACTGACAAGTAACCTATTTTCTCCTATCATTTCTTTTCTATTTTTTGTTTTTAGCATCAGGTTTCCTCATGACCCCTAGTAAGCTTGCTATGCCTTTAATGCCTTTTGTGAAAACTTTATCCTACACTTCTTTAAAACAAAATAGGCTTTCCTGATAGCTTATTGCATTATTTCAACTTCCTCCTTCACTGAAACTTCAAACTACCCATTAGGACACAGTAGAAAGAAAACAAGTGCAGTTTCAAAGTATGATGATATGAAGCCCCCCCCCCCCCCAAAAAAGGGAATCAGAGTGTTCAGCCCAACTTGAAAGAAAAAAGAGGTGTTAGCAGGACTCAGGTCCAGCAGGTCTATCAGTCTAGTCAGGGAACAGGGGCAGGCTCAGCAAGGAATCAGTGACCAAGTAGAGTTCCAAACAAGAGCACAGTGGATTGGACTAAGATTTGGCTTTGCAGGTTTGACTTCATTTCCCACCCTGCTGTGCTCTTTTGGACTTTTCCATCATGCCCCAGAGATCACTTCAGTCCTGGAACTTTCCCTCCCCCTGGGATTACTCCTTGCCTCTGACTAGAGGTGGAGAGCTCCACCCAGAACCCGAACTTGAAGGAGGGTGCCCAGGTCAGCTAGGTTTCTCTGGACTTCTCCATCATGACACCCCTTCCCTTGACTCTCCTCTCTTTCTCAGCTTCTTTCTGTGTGTGTTATGCTCCCAGTTAGACCTTAAGTCCTTCCTTGAAGACAGGGACTATTATTTGCCTTTCTTTGCATTCCCACAACCTAGTATACTATTCTGCCCTAACTTTTCCACTGACTTCCAATCTTGTATCTTCAACTGTCTTTCAAGCATCTTGAACTGGCTGTCCAGTAGACATTATCCTAAATTGTTTTTATTTATTTAATTTTTATATGAAATAAAACAAACATTTCCATAACAGTACAACAAAAAAAATTTGACTGTACATGAAACAGCAAATCTAAAGTTAACATGTAAATTTCTTTATTTTTCTTTCCTCATCCCCACCCCACCCCAGTTCTAGAGATGATGAGCTTTAGACACAAATGCGTGTGTACAAATATGTATATATAAAAATATGTACATATACATATGTACATGCATATATATACACACTTATACATATATATGTAAAATCATTCTACACATCTATTTTATCAATTCTTTCTCTGACTGTAGATAGAATCTTCATATGTCCTTTGTAATTAATTTGGGTATTTATAAATAGTCAAAATGACTTAGTCTTTCAAAGTCATTCCTTTTTTTAGTGTTTATTTTCAGTTTTCAACATTTCCACAAAATTTTGAGTTCCAAATTTTCTCCCCATCTCTCCTTTTCCCCTATCCCATAATGCCTTGCATTCTGATTACCCTTTCCCTCAATATGCTCTCCCTTCTATCTCACCTTTCCCTTCCCTTATCCCCACCTTCTCTATTTTCTTGCAGGGCAAGATAGATTTCTATACCCCATTACCTGTATTTCTTATTTCCCAGTTGTATGCAAAAACAATTCTCAACATTCATTCCTAAAACTCTGAGTTCCAACTTCTCTCCCTTCCTCCCTACGCAACCATACCCACTGAGAAGGTAAGCAATTCAATTCAAGCTACATATGTGGTTTTGCTAAAGACTTCCATAATAGTCACATGGTGTAAGATTAACTATGTTTCCCTCCATCCTATCCTGTCCCCCATTTTTTCTATTCTCTCTTTTGACCTTGTCCCTCCCCAAAAGTGCTTACTTCTAATTACTTCCTTCTCCCATTTGCCCTCCCTTCTATCATTCCTCTCACTCCACTTGTCCCTTTCTCCTCTACTTTCCTGTAGTATAAGATACTTTCATACCAAATTAAGTGAGCATGTTATTCTCTCCTTAAGCCATATGTGAAGAGAGTAAGCTTTACTTTTTCCCTCTTTCCTCCTCCCTTGAAAAAACTTTTTCTTGCCTCTTTTATAATTTTCCCCACTTCATTTCTCCCTCTCTCTTCCCAATATATTTCTCTCACCCCTTAAATTTTATTTTTTAGATATCATCCATTCTTATTCAACTCACCCTGTGCTCTCTGTCTATATGTGTGTATCTGTGCGTATATAAATAATCCCTCCAACTACACAAATACTGAGAAAAATCTCAAGAGTTACAAATATTATCTTTCCATGCAGGAATGTAAACAGTTCAACTTTAGAAAGTCCTTTATGATTTCTCTTTCCTGTTTACCTTTTCTTATTTCTCTTGATTCCTGTGTTTGAAAATCAAATTTTCTATTCAGTTCTGGGCTTTTCATCAAGAATGCTTGAAAGTTCTCTACTTCATTGAATGACCATTTTTTCCTCTGAAGTATTATACTCAGTTTTGCTGGGTAGGTGATTCTTGGTTTTAATCCTAGTTCCTTTGACTTCTGGAATATCATATTCCAAGCCCTTCTATCCCTTAGTGTTCAAGTTGCTAGATCTTGTGTTATCCTGATTGTATTTCCACAATACTTGAATTGTTTCTTTCTAGCTACTAGAATATTTTCTCTTTGACCTAGGAATTTGGCCACAATATTCCCAGGAGTTTCTCTTTTCAGGTCTCTTTCAGGAGGTGATTAGTGGATTCTTTCAATATTTATTTTGCCCTCTGGTTCTAGAGTATCAGGACAGTTTTCTTTGATAATTTCATGAAAGATGATGTCTAAGCTCTTTTTTGGATCATGGCTTTCAGGCAGTTCCATAATTTTTAAACTGTCTCTCCTGGATTTCTTTTCCAGGTCAGTTGTTTTTCCAATGAGATATTTCACATTATCTTCTGTTTTTTCATTCTTTTGGTTTTGTTTCACAATTTCTTGGTTTCTCATAAAGTCATTAGCTTCTATCTGCTCCATTCCAATTTTTAAAGAACTATTTTCTTCAGTGAGTTTTTGAATCTCCTTTTCCATTTGGGTAATTCTGCTTTTTAAAGCATTCCTCTCCTCACTGGCTTTTAGGACCTCTTTTTCCAATTCAGTTAGCCTATTTTTAAAGGTATTATTTTCTTCAGCATTTTATTGGAGTCTCCTTTAGCAAGCTGTTGACTTGTTTCTCATGATTTTCTTGCATCTCTCTCATTTTTCTTCCCAATTTTTCCTCCACTTCTCTTACTTGATTTTCAAAATCCTTTTTGAACTCTTCCACAGCCTGAGACCATTGCATCTTTATTTTGGAGGTTTTGGATGCAGAAGCCTTGACTTCCTCTGATGTTATGCATTGTTCTTCCTCATTGGAAAGGAGGAATAAAATACCTGTACACCAAGAAAGTAACCTTCTATGGTCTTATTTTTTTTTCTCCTTTTTGGGCATTTTTCCAGCCAGTTACTTGACTTTTGAGTCCTTTATCAAGAAGAGGGTATACTCTAGGGACCTGTAAGTTCTCAGTTCTTCCAAGGTGGCACAACCAAGGGAAAGGAGTTTACTCCTCTGCTGACCTGCACACTTGTTTGGGAGCAACCATAAACTTTTCTGCCTAGAATCTGTAAGTAGAATTCTCTCTCCACAACTGTCTCCAGCTCCTGCTGCCAGCATTCCTCCTCACCTCTGCATCCAGTTCAGGGCTGAGATTCAGATCAGTGGCTCAATTCCCCTAAAGCTTTAGGCAGAGAGCTCCAAAAATGGCCACTGCCACTGCAGTGGCTGCTGCAGGCAGTCCAGACCACGTTCCCTTCTTACCCAGATGAAATAGCTTTCTCACTGACCTTTGAAGCTGGCTTTGGCATTTGTGGGTTGAGCAATCTGCGAACTGCTGCTGCTGGTGGCACCATGAAGCCTGTTCCAGCTCCTGTCCCTGCTGCAGGGCCCACACTGGGCCATGCTCTGCTACGCACTTGGTGCAATAGACCTTTCCTGTCAGCCTTCTTGGCTGGCTTGGGCTAGAAATCTCTTTCACTCTGCTGTTTTGTGGCTTTTGCTGCTCTAGAATTTGCATAGTCATTTTTTACAGGTATTTTATGGGCTACATGGGGAAGCTTCTACAGGTCCATCTTTCTACCCCATTATCTTGGCTCTGCTCCTTTTCAAAGCCATTCGTAAAACAATATTGCTATTACCACATATGACATTCTCTTGGTTCTGTTCATTTTGCTCTTCATTATTTCTTATGGGTTTATTCATGTTTTCTAAGATCATCGAACTCATCCTTTCTTATAGCACAGTAGTATTCCATCACGATCTGATACCACAAATTCTTCATCCATTCCCCAATTCAAGGGCATCCCCACAATGTCCAATTCTTTACCACCACAAGGAGAGGTGCTATAAATATTTTAGAATATGTTGGTCCTTTTCCTTTTTTCTAAATCATCTTTGGAAACATAACTAGTAGTGCTATTGCTTGGTCAAAAGGTAAGGACTCTTAATAACTCTTGGGGCATAACTTCAGATTGCTCTCCAGTAGACATCTTAAACTAAGTTTGTGTGAAATAGAGCTCATTATCTTTTCCCTTAAACTCTCCCCTCTTCCTACCTTCCCTGTTACTATAAAGGACAACCCCATTCTCCCAGTCCCTTCTGCTCCCAACTTGTAGTCACCCTGGACTTTCTCACTATCTCTCATCCCTCATATCCAATCTGTCATCAAGGTCTGTCAATTTCACATCTTTTATCTCCTCTAACACTACCATCACTCTGGTACAAGCCCTCAACACCTCACACCTTGATTACTGCAATAACCTGCTGGTGGGTCTGCCTGCCTCAAATCTCCCCCAATACAAACCATTCTCCATTACGCCACTAAAGTGATTTTTCTAAGGCATAGGTGTGACCATGTCACCCTCCTACTGAATAAACTCCAAAGTCTCCCTATCACTTCCCTGATCAAATACAAAATCACATATTTGGCATTCAAAGACCTTCACAACCTAGCCCATTCTTACTTTCTGCTTACTCCTACATCTTACTGCTATCATATAGTCTTTGATCCAGTGGGAATGGCCTTCTGGCTGTTCCATGCACAAGACACTCCATCTCCAGCCTCCTGGTATTTTCTCTGGCTATTCGCTGTTCCTGGAATGCTCTCCCTCCTTATCCCTACCACCTGCCTTCCCTGAATTCCTTAAGTTCCAGCTAAAACCCCATCTTCTACAGGAAGCCTTTCCCAATCCTTCTCAATTCTACAATTCTGTTAATTATTTCCTATTTATCCTATATACAATTTGTTTCTACATAATAAGCACTTACATGTTTATTAAATGACATGTAATAAAGAAAACCTATTCAGAAAGATTATCAGATATTGTGACTATCTCTAATGGTATATAAGATGTTCTATCCTAAAAGAACCCTTCTTCTCTGCCATGAGGAGGGGGCTAAGTTTCATCATCTGTTCTCTCAGACATTCACTGGTTTTTCAAATTTCATTGGTTTTTTGATTTTTCAGTGTTTAACTTCATTTTATTGATGTTTTCATTCATACTGCTGTTGTGTATATTATTTTCTTGCTTCTGTCTATTTTGTTCTCAATAAATCTTCCCATGATTCTCTGAATCCATCATTTCATCATTTCTTACTAGACAATAATATTCCACTGTATTCACATTACATAGTTTTTTCACTTATTTGTCAGTGATGACCCACTTTTGCTTCTGGTTATTTTCTATTACAGAGTATAGCTCTGAATATTTTGGCATCCATTAAATTTTTATTTCAGTCTTTGATATCTCTGGAGTATATGCCCAGGAGTGGAATAAACTGGGAAAATGAGTAGAGACAGTTTGTTTAATCACTTTTCTTGTATAATTCCAAACCAATATCCAAAACAGTTGAACAAAATCAGATCCAGTGATAGACAGCACGTCAATGAGTTGGTTGTCTCATGGTCATTTAACATTAACTTGTTCTATCTTTTATTATCTTTGCTAATTTGCATGATGTGAGGTGACAGTTTTCAGTTGTTTTAATGTGCATTTCTCTTAGTGATCTGCAACATGGTTTCACAAAGTTATTTATAATTTGTAATTCTTCTTTTGAAAAATATTTGTTTATAATTTCTGAACATTTTCTATTGGATGACAGCTCTTGCTGTTATATGTTTGTGTTCATTTCCTATATGTGTGTTGGATATTAGACTGTTTATTTGATAAACAGATTTCTCCTCGTTTACCAACTCTCTTCTGATTCAGTTTTTGCTTGTTTTATTCATGGAAAAGCTTTTTCATTTTAAATAGCTATAACTGTTATTGATCTTTTATGAGCTCCTCTATTCTTTGTATATTTAAGAATCTTCCCAATAGATACGGCTGTAAAGGTTCTTGTTTTCTTCCAAATTTTTTAATGATGCAACTTTTTTATATTCAGGTTGAATACATATTCGTAACTCACTGGGTTTACAGTGTAAAATACTGGTATATACCTAATTTCTAACAGACAATTTTCTAGTTTTCCTTGCATGTCTTGTTAAAAAGATGTCCTTTTACCAATAATTTATATTCCTAGACTGAACAAACACTGGGCAACTCTAATACATTTCACTATACTATTTCTGTGTTTCTATAACCAGCACCTAAATAATTTTGATGACTACTGCTGGGTGGCACAGTCAACATAGCAAATGATGGACCTGGAATCAGGAAGACTTGAGCTGAAATTTGATCTCTGATACTTACTAGCTGTATGACTGGAGGAAGTGATTTAAACTTTTCTTAAAATTTATTTTATTTTAAATTTATGGAATAAAACAAGCATTTCCATAACATAGTATAAAAAAAAAAGATTTCACATGAAACTACAAATCTATAATGTTCAACTTGCTATTCCTGTTACACATATAATAAAATTATATATATGTTACACATAACATATAATAAAGCTATATATATATATCTATACATATATAAGAAATATATAAATAAAATAATTCATGTATGATAAATTTGCACATTTCTTTTTTCTTCCTCCCCCCCATTAATCTCAGGTTGCCTCACTTCCCTCAACTGTAAAAAGGGCTTAATAATAGTACCTACCTCATAGGGTTATCATGAGGACTGAATGAGATAATACTTGAAATGCCATAGCCCAGTGCCTGGTACACTTTGTTTTTGTTGTTGTCTGGTCATTTTCAGTCATGTCTGACTCTTTCTAACCCCATGTGGACTTTTTTTTGACAAAGATATTGTAGAGGTTTGCCACTTCTGTCTCCAGTTCATTTTACAGATGAGAAAAATGAGGCAAACAGAGTTCAGTGACTTGCTCATGATCGCTCGCTCAGCTAATAAGCATCTGCAGACAGATTTGAACTCAGGAAGATGAGCTTTCCTGTCTCCAGGCCAGACACTTTATCCATTGCTCCCTCTACCTGCCACTATTCCCTTCCCCTTCTCTACTCCTTGATAATATATTGTGAGCTTTGACAATGCCATACACCCTGCATTCGCATTTCTCATCATTTCCCCTAAAATTCTAGATATTTTGTTCTTCCAAAGATATTTTCATATAATGCCAACTTCTATATACTACCTGCTTGATAATATGATTGGCATAACATTAATTGTAAATAAATTTTACTACCATTGTCATTTCATTTTCTAAGCACAACTAAACCAAAAGTGGTGAATATTTCTACAATTATTCAAATGATTTATTTTTAAGAAGCACTGTTTACTTCTTTTCCAAGCATAAACATTCAATTTGGGATCACTATGGGATGGAATAGTTTTAAAAAAATTGCATTCTTTACTTTCAAACATCTCATTCCCTAAGAATATTTTACAGAAAGGCAACTGAAAGAAATTTTAGACATATCACATATGTGACAATTTTCAAAATAGAGGAATGTGCTGTACAGGACTGGTGTCAACAGAAACCTAAGAGGGAGACGTGGGTTAGAAGACTAAACTATTGCACAATATTTTTTAATGGGGATCTGTGGATGAGAGTGAACCGAACTTCTATCACTGGTATAAGGACCCCAGGTAAGGGGTCCTTATTCAATTCAGTTATACCAAATGAGATAGGTAACTATTCTGTGATTTATAATCTACATTGTCTGGGGCAGTATGATGTCAAATGAATGTTCATGTTTATTTGGCATTTATGTGTCAGAGGTAGGAACCCAAGTCTTTCTATCTTCAAAGATGGCTATCTACTAAATCCTGCTGAATTGAAATAGAGTTTGGGAACTCTTGTTTCCTTGATTCCTGTCTCCCTCCCCCAGTCCCCTATCCTTGCTGCCACTGAAAGAAAATACATATGGTAAATTTCTAAATAAAACATATATAACATTTACAACATGAAAACTACTGTGGATTTCAAATAGACATATCAAAAAATAAATTTAGAACATCAAAATTTCTGTTCCTTTAGGATGTATAAAATTATGACTAAAATAATTAAAAGTAATATAAAAACACAAGCTAGAGATTGCAGACAAAAAATGGAATACTCTTAGCCCTGATAATCATGGCAGAATTACAAGATTAATTTAATTATACAAATGAGAGGCTTAGCTTAGTAACTGATATTCAGAGGGTAACGACCTATAGTGAATATAAACAAGAATAGTTTTCAAAAAAGTAATACATGAAAAACACTTAAATATTATACCTATGGGGTAGATAATTACAGGTAACTCCAGGAGAGCAACACTGAACTTCACTGTAAATACCACTGACTGCTACTTGAAATGAGTAAATGATTAAAACATGGGAAATTAAGAGAGCCTTCCAGAACTAATTTAAAATTTCCCACATCTCCCACTCTATAGTAAGCCAACTTGCAATTAACAGGAACTCCCATGAAATTCTTTCCCGTACCTTGGCTGTATATTATTATTAGAAATTACGAATATTTTTAACGTTCCTCTCCCTTAATAAGAAATGCTTGTAGCCTTTCCCTCTCTTAATTTCACTTCAATATTTTTTTTTAAATCCATCATCTCCTAAGCATATATACTCTCTTCACCTACAAAATTGCATTCTCTCTACAGTTAGTTGCCTTAGTCAAATAAATTCATCATCTAGTGGCCAATCTTCTGAAGATGAACCTCTCCAAATTAGGATAGTAAATATTATGGGCCTTTATAAAGGCTGTACTTAAAACCTTTGGGGGTTGATAAAATCTACCAGAGAATACACTCTACAAGTATAATCTCCAAGACTCCAAAGTTACCTCTATGCCACCACAAACCATCAGAAGTAGACAGTAGAGGTCCACTGCATTAACTAAATTATTTATTTTTATATGGCATGTTGAGCATTGCCAGGCTTAGCTAAGGCCTGTGAATGTGGGCTCCAGATATCATCCCTTTAAATCATGTTTTCCATCATAAACAATGTGGTCAGATTCATAACCAATTACACAGTGATAATTTCTCCTAGGACGCGGATCTGATGATTTATTTCAGCAGCCTTTCTCCTATTTCAGGCATTTGTATCAATGTCTATGTAAGTTAATCAACTTCATATCTATGAGTCTGGAGCTTATTTAAAATGGCATGTCTGAATCACCTGTGTGAATAATCTGACATTTCCTTTCCCAATTTACAGAATTCCCAGGAGAAGAAAGAAAGAGGGGGATTGGAATTGGTTCATTAATTTGCATATTCATTTTCGTGTTTTATTCTTCTGGAAAACTGAGAGTGGAAATATTTTGTGATTGATTCTTTACCAGCAAATCTCCTATTACCATCCACATACCTGAGAGACAGACAGAAATGGAAACAGAAATAAGGGGTACAGAGGGCAATAAAGCTTTGTGGATTCTCCCGGAAGAGACACAGTGATATTGAAGCAGGAGGATCTGAAGGCAGAACAACGGGCTGTGAACATAGTCCGGTGAGTAGGAGGCCTTTCAGGAAATAGTTAAAGGGCAGAGAGCTATGTGAAATACTGGAAAGGATAAAGGCCCAAGGAAAAAAAAAATCAGAGGAAGGACAGGGACTTCTAGGAGGCTATGGGGAGGAGAGAGAAACAGAAGGAAGACCAGCTGTGTAAGTTGGTATGAGAAGCACAAAGATTCTTATGTAAGCAGTTGGATGTTTTCCATGGGAGTACAAGGTTTGGTGAAGACCAGGGAGATCAAACATAACTGATATATGATTACTTTTGACCTTTATAAATTTATCTTAAACAAGAGTCAGTCTTAAATCTGTATGCATGAATGAAGCTAAAACTAAACTTGGTCAAAATTCTTTTTTTTTAAATGGTACCTGTGATGTCCCGCGTAGCTTGGACCTCTGATATGGCCTATTCCTCGGCAACCTGGAGTGGGACAAACAGCTTGGCCTGGAGTTTTCTCATCTTTTTCTCCTTTGAAAAGTAAAAAAAAAATGCATGTATGTTTTAAAAAATAAACTATGAGTAAAGAAAGACTAGACTAGGCAAATGACATCAGCAACTTAAATTTTATCTTCTGTAAAATGTATATCACCATCATCACCATCAGAAAGCTCTTATTAAGGACTGACTTGCATATGTTACAGTACATACAGAATGACTGGATTGATCTCTGCCCTAAAGGGTTATACAGTCGAAAAGACAAGACCCCCACACACTCAGCTGGAGGACCCACCAATAACTGAATAATAAGCACTAATGAAATACATAAAGTCATCCTTCATAAAACTGCCCAAATCATCTTCGTAAGTCACAGATAAGGCCACCATCATTCTCCTACACAAATGGTGGCTCACCACTGCCACAGACCCAGAAGTCCAAATCCAGCCTCTGTTTTGGTATAGCCCACAAGCTAAGAATGGTTTCTACATTTTGAAAATAAAGTTTTATTGTATTTAAAAACATAAAAGTCAAACAATGTAAAAAAAAAACAAAAAGAGAACTAGATTCAGGCAACTCTTAGCCTATAGGATAAACTACAAACATGTCATCCTGGCATTTAAGGACTATACAGTCTGGCTTCAATCTACCTTTTCTGCATTTTATACCAAATTATTCAGTTTCATTCATCCTACATCCTGCCAGCCTAGACTACATGTGAGCAGGCCACTTTCCATACCTTAAATGAGCTACCTGCTCCTCACACACAGCTTTCAAGAGTTTTTATCTTCCTTCAAAATTTAGCTCAGGCATCACCTCCTCTAGGTAGCCTTCTCAGATCCCTCTAGTTGACAGTGTTCTCTCAAACCTTAAATATTCTGAAAGAATTTTATTGTGTTGTTTATTTATTCATATTATTAGCTACTTTGTAATTCGTCTGAGTACATGTCAGAGCATCCACACCACAACAGAATGAGGCTATTCTAAAGGTCAGGAACCATTCTGTTCTTACCTTTGTATAGTTAACTAAGCACAGTACCTTTCGTACAATAAGTGCTACTAAGGTGCATTGAATTGGACTGAAATACATAACACAATAGGCCTAAACTGTTAGTTCATGCCTGTAATCTCTGCTACCTGAGAGGCTAAGGCTGGTGAATCTTGAGCTCAAGAGTTCTGAGTTACATAGCCACATGAAAAAAATGCTCTAAGTCACTACTGACAAGAGAAACGTAAAGTAAAACAACTCTTGAAATATCATATCATACCTGATTGGCTAATATGACAAAGAGGAAAATGATAAATGTTGGAGATATGGGAAAATTGGAACACTAATGCATTTTGGTGGAGTTGTGAACTGATCCAATCATTCTGGAAAAAAATTTGGATATATGCCCAAAGGGCTATAAAACCGTGCATACCCTTTGACTCACCAATACCACTTCCAGGTCTTTCTCCCAAAGAGATCATAAAAAAAGGGAAAGGAATTCACATGTACAAAAACACCTGTAGCAACTCTTTTTGTAATGGCCAAGAATTGAAAACTGAGGGGACACTTATCAACTGGGGAATGGCTGAACAAGTTGTAGCAAATGTATGTAATGGAATACTATTGTACTGTAAGAAATGATGAGCAGATGGACTTCAGAAAAATCTGGAAAGACTTACATGAACTAATGCTGAATGAAGTGAGCAGAACCAGGAGAACACAGTACACAGTAATAGCAACTTTGATACACTTAACTCTTCTCAGCAATACAAGGATCTAAGACAATTTGAAAAGACTCATGATGGAAAATGCTATCCACATCCAGGGACAAAACTATGGAATCTGAATGCAAATTGAAGCATACTATTCTCTCTCTCTCTCTCTCTCTCTCTCTCTCTCTCTCTCTCTCTCTCTCTCTCTCTCTCTGTGTGTTTCTTCTTTCTCATGGTTTTCCTTTGGTTCTAATTCTTCTTTACAACGTGAGTAATCTGGAAATGTTTAATATGATTGTACATGTATAGCCTATATCAGACTGCATGTCGTCTTGGTAAAAGATGAGCAGAGGGAAGAGGAGAAAATTTAGAAGTCAAAATCTTACAGAAGTGAATGTTGAAAACTAAAAACAAATATTTAAAAACAAAAGAGTCCTGAGCTACAGTGGGCTTAGATGACAGTATTCTCACTAAGTTCAGTACCAATATGGTGAACCGCAGGAGCAGAGGGCCACCAGGTTTCCTAAGGAGGGGAGAACTTGCCTAAGTCAGATATGTAGCAGGTCAAGCTCTCATGCTAATCAGTGTTAGCGGGCTAGTGTGAAGTCACTGCTTGTTCAACATAGGCAAGAGAGGGTGACCGACAATCTTAAAATAAATAAATGAACAAATAAGCAAGTAAATTGAATTTGAGAAAAGAATATATTTACTTTATCCTTTTCATGGATTAACCTCAGTAAGAGCCAATCTGTTAATTAAGTAGGCTATTTAATTGGAATGGCATTGAATATATAAATTAATTTAGGTTGAATTGTCATATTTATTGTATTGGCCTAACTATATGTGAAAAAAGATTCAGAGAGATTCATTAAGAGCCTATTGCAATAGTCTAGACAAAAGATGGCAAGGCCCATGTCAGGTGGTGGAGGTGCAAGTGGAGAGGAGGACAGAGTTTGAGTCTGCTGCCAAGTTTTCTTTAAACATGTTTTTCCTAGGACCTGTATGTACAAAAGATAATTATAGCAGTTCTTTTTGTGATGGCAAAGAATTAGAAACCGAAGAGGATGTCCATCAATCGAAGGCTGGCTGAACAAGTTGTGTTATATGATTGTGATGGAATATTACTGTGCTGTAAGAAATGATGAAGGGAATGACATCAGAATAACCTGAGAAGACTCACATGAATCAATGAAAAGGGAAGTAAGCAGAATTAGGACAACATTGTACACAGTAACACCAATATTGGGAAACATGTGCGTGTGTGTGTGCGTGTGAAATATATATATATATATATATATATATACACACATCTATATACACACACATACACACACACACACACACACATATAGGAAAATACTGTACACAGTAACAGCAAAACTGTGAAAGACTTAGCTACTCTGATCAATGCAACGATCCAAGACAATTCCAAAGGGCTCACAATGAAAAATGCTATCCACCTCCAGAGAGAGAACTGATGAACTCTGGGTGCAGATCAAAGTATAACTTTTTGCTTGTTGTTTGTCTGTTTTGCAACAATGATAATATGGAAGTGTTTTGCACGATTTCACAAGTATAACTGATATCATATTGTTTGCCTTGTTAGTGGAGGGGAGGGGCTGGAGGAAGGAAGAGAATTTGGAATTAAAAAAAAATTTTTTTAAAGGAATGCCAAACATAAATAAATAATGAGTTTGGTAAAAAGAAAAAAAAAAGGTTTTTTCTTTCATTTCCTTCCATACTTGCTGCTTTATGAGAAGATATTCTTCATAATCTCCTATTTTTCTCTGTATGATTTTACAAATGAGTTTATACTCTAAACTGGTGCTGCCTTTGGCTTCCATCCCTCTCCAACTGGGAAGAAATTCAAACATTTTCTGGATGAGACAATTTTTACGTTCTTTTGAGGCAGGCCTTCTCCTTGCCAAAGGCCAACTGATCTACATACATTCTTGATCTCATCCTTTCCCATCATGTCAGCAGATTGCCCCCAGGATCATTCTCACTTTCTGTAATATTTTCAATCTTTCCTTATCTATTGGCTACTCCTTTGCTTCCTATAAACACATGTATGTCTCCCTGATCTTCAAAATACTCTTGTTTGATCCTAGCAACCTGGCTAGCAATCAATCCTGTATCTTTTCCTCCCCTTGGTGGCTAACCTCCTTGAGAGAGTAGTCTACACTAAGCTTCCTCTTTCTCTGCAGTCTTGCTCCTGACCTCTTTCAAAGCTCCCTCATCAGGGACCTCAATTACCAAATCTAAATGGTCTTTTCTCAAACTCCAATCCTCCTTAACCTTTCTGTAATATCTGATCCTGTTGATCGCTTCTTCTTGGATAAATTCTCCTGCTTTCTCCTGGTTCTCTTCTAACCACTTCTCCATCTCCTTCTACTGGATCTCCCTCCATGTCACACACATTAACCAAAGTTGCCCCAGGTTCTGTCGGAGCCGTTTTCAGTTATCCCTCTACACCATCTCACTGAGCCGTTTTCAGTTATCCCTCTACCCCATCTCACTGAGCCGTTTTCAGTTATCCCTCTACACCATCTCACGGAGCTGTTTTCAGTTATCCCTCTACACCATCTCACGGAGCCGTTTTCAGTTATCCCTCTACACCATCTCACTGGGTAAGCTCACCATCTTTCATGGTTCACAAATCCTGTCTTTGTTGATGATTCTCAGGTCTCCAGACTCAGCCTGTAGCTTCCTTGAACTACAGCCTGTCTTTTGGCTGTCTCAAACTCAACATACCCAAGATAGAACTCATTATCCTTCCCCTCTTCCCAACTTCCATATTTCAGTCAAAGGAGCTACCATCCTTTAGTCATCCAAGCTCACAATATCAATGTCATACCTGACTCTTCACCCTCACATTTCCAGTATTCCTAAATCTTGTCATTTCTACCTTCACAACATCTCTCATATAGGTCGTTTTCTCTCCACTTGCATAGCCAACATCCTGAATCACCTCATGCCCTCATCACCTCTTGCTTGGACTATTAAAATAGACTTCTAATTTTTCCCTCTGCCTTAAATCTCTCCTCTCTCTCTTCCAATTCATCCTCCACTCAACTGTCAAAGTGATTTTCCTACAGCACAGATCTGACCTTGTCAACAACTACTCAATAAAACTACAGTGGCTTCAATTACAACCATGATCAAAAATAAAGTGCTCTCCTTGATAATGTGAAGAGTGTTTATAACTTTATCCACCTCTGCGCATTGGAGAATAAAAACAGAATGACATTCCATCTTCCGTCTATATACCTTTGTGCTGGCAGTCATGAATGCCTGGATTGTTTTATAGTGTCACTTCTTCTGCCTCTTGGTTTCCATGTATTCCTGCAATACTCAGCTTTTACACTTTCTCAGTCCTCTCCTTGCTCCTAGCTTCTAGCATTTTTTCTTCTGAGATTACTTTTCATATGCTCTCTATGTATCTTGTATGTTCCTACTTATTTATATGATGTCTCCCCTTTCTGTTTTGTGTGTATGCATGTGTATGTGTGCGTGCGTGTGTGTGTGTCCCCCAGTGCTTAGCAAAGTGTCTGGCATGTAGTCATGTTAGTGAGTCTTTTTTCAGTCCTATCACATTCTTTGTGAACCCATTTGGGGTTTTCTTAGCAAAGATAATGGAGCAGTTTTTCCATATTTTCCATCAGCCCATTTTACAGTTGAGGAAACTAAGGCAAACAGGGTTAAAGGTCACACAGCTAGTAAGTGCCTGAGGTCAGATTTTTACTTGGGAAGATAACCCTTCCTGACGCCAGGCTTTGCGCTTTAGCCACTGTCCCACAAATACTTACCTTTGGCCTTAAAATACACGATGAGGTTGTCATGAAATGAGGTTGTCACTGAACATACATTAAAAAAAAAACAACTCCAACAATTCCTTTATTGTCATTCTAACTGAGCCACTATCAGCTGTAACCTTTCTCTTTCGTATGTTTTTATTTAGAATGAGGTCAAGTTTGATACAAGTTATCTCCCTCAAGATTACATTCACCCACTGGTCACAGGAGGGCAGCTATGTGGTGAAGTGAACAGAGCTCTGGGCCTGCAGTCAGGAAAACCTGAGTTCAAATGGAGCTTCAGACACTTACTAGTTGTGTGACTCTGGTCAAGTCATTTAATCCTGTTTACCTCAGTTTCCTCATCTGTAAAAAGTACTGGAGAAGGAAACAGCAAACACTTCAGTACCTTTGCCAAAATAACCCCTAATGGGGACAGAGTCAGACACAACCAAAACAACGGAATCATGACATAGGAGTTTAAGTAAATATTTATAAATTATCTGAAAACTATGTCATTCTAAGAATACTCGACCCCCTTTTCCACTAATCTATCACAGTTACTGAAGAAGTGGAAGAGGAATCCAGAGGACTAAGTACCATTTTGTCTCTTTCTTTCTTTGATGGTACCTCACAGCCTAAGAATTTATCACCAAGTGGTCAGACCATTAGTAATTTTTTTTTTTGCATGCCTAGCTAGGCTGGTCCTTAAAAAACAGAGATAATCTTTTTCTCAGATTCCATTCAAAGCCACCAAACCCATTCCTTTCCCTAAGTTTTCTCTTTATGTTCAATTAACGACTATCTTCAGTCACAATCAATAATCCTCCATTCTACCCTCGTCCCCAATCCATAGAACCAATTAATTGCCAAATTCTATCAATTCTACCTCCATAAAATCTCTCATATACTTCTCTTTTCTCTCCAGCACAAAGCTCTCATTACCATTCTTCTAAATTATTACAGTAGTTTCCTGTACTTATTTTCCCTTCCTCTATTACGTCTCCTCTATAATCTTTCCTCACTACAGCTGACAAACTTATATTTCTTTTTCTTATATTTAACAGTATTTTAATGTTTTCTAATTACATATAAAGACAGTTTTCGACAATCATTTTTTTAAGATTCTGAGTTCTAAATTCTTCTCCCTCCCTTTTCCCCAAGACATCAAGCAATCTCATATAGGTTATATATGTATAATCATGTTAAACACATTTCCGCAAGTCATATGAAAGAAGAATCAGAACAAAAGGAAAAACCATAAGAAAAAACAAAAAAATTTTTAAAATGTGAAAATAACATGCTTCAATCTGCATTCGGACTCCATAGTTCTTTCTCTGGATGTAGTTAGCATTTTCCATCATGCGTCCTTTGGAATTGTCTGGAGTAAATACATTGCTGAGGAGAGCTAAGTCTATCACAGCTGATCATCGCACAATGTTGCTCTTACTGTGTACAATGTTCTCCTGGTTTGGTTCATGTAAGTCCTTCCAGATTTTTTCTAAAATTTGTCTGCTCATCATTTCTTATAGCACAAAAGTATTTCATTACATTCATATGCCACAACTTGCTCAGCCATTCCCCAGTTGATGGACATCCCCTTGATTTCCAATTCCTGGCCACCACAAAAAGAGCTGCTATAAATATTTCTGAACATGTGGGTCCTTTTCCCTTTTTTATGATCCCTTTGGGCTATAAACCTACTAGTGGTATTGGTTAGTCAAAGGGTATGCAAAGTTTTATAGCCCTTTGAGCATAGTTACATACTGCTCTCCAGAATGGTTGGATCAGTTCATAACTCTACCAACAATGCATTAGTATCCCAATTTTCTGATATCTTCTCCAACATTTATCATTTTCCCTTTCTTTCATATTAGCTAATCTGATAGGTATGATGTGATACCTCAGAATTGTCCTGATTTGCATTTTTTAATCAATAGTGATTTAGAGCATTTTTTCATATGACTATTGATAGCTTTAATTTCATCATCTGAAAACTGCCTGTTCATATCCTTTACCATTTATCAACTGGAGAATGACTTGTATTCTTTTTTTTTCCAGAGAGGAATATGACCATGATTTTATTTGAATGGATTTCTCTGAATACATATCATCTGAAACCCAAATATGCTATATAATACTTCAGTCTATTAATGTTCATAGAGAATCTACCTAAGATATTAATTTTAGTTTTTACCACTCATTTCCATAAGATTTTGAGTTCTAAATTTTCTCCACCTCCCCAAGATGGCATACAATCTGATTCAGGCTCTACATATACATTCATATAAAAAACATTTTCACATTTGCCATATTTTAAAGAAGAATTAGAACGTTTGGGGAGGAACCACAAATGACTTGTATTCTTATAAATTTGATGTGCTTCTCTACATATTTGAGAAAAGAGGCCTTTATCCGAAACACTGGCTGTAAAAATTATTTCCCAAATTTCTGCTTTCCTCCTAATCTTGGTTTCATTGGTTTTATTTGTGCAAAAAACATTTAATTTAATATAATCAAAATTATTCATTTTGCCTTTCACGTTCTCTATCTCATGTTTGGTCATAAATTCTTCCCTTTTCCATAGATCTGACAAGTGAACTATTCCTTGTTCTCCTACAAACTTATATTGTTAAAGAGCAAGTCTGAATATGTTACTCCTGAAGAAACTTGAGAGGGTCTCTATTTCCTCTAGAACTGTGGATTCTTAACCTGGGTTCTGTGAACTTCTCTTTTAAATAAAATGTTCAAAACTATATTTCAACATAATTGGTTTCCTTTGTAACCTTATAGATCTTAATTTATGCATGTGCAAATGTTCTTCTGGGAAGGGTTCCATAGATTTCACCAGACTGCCAAAGGAATCTGCAACATAAAGAAGGTAAGAACCACTGCTCTAGATAAAACACAAATTTCTCTGCTTGGCATTTAAAGTCCCTCACAATATGGATTCAGGCTGTCTTTTCCCATCGTGTTCCCTATGTGACTCTACGTAATTGCTCTTTCCCATATAAAATATTTCATCTTCATCCCTATGCCTTTTTTTCATGCTTTCATCCATCTCTAGCAGGCGTCCCTCCTCATGTCTGCCTCCTAGAATCCCTAGTTTGCTGTGTGCTTCAAAGCACAGCTCAGATACTATCTCTCACAGAAGGCCATCTGGATGTCCCCTCCAGTTGTGAATCTCTCTTTTTCTACATTGTTGTTGGTCACTTTTCAGTATCTCCAACTCTCCCCAAGACCATTTGAAGTTTTTTTGGCAAAGATATTGGAGTGGTTTGGCATTTTCTTCTCCAGATCATTTTACAGATGAGAAAACTAAAGTACACTGGGTTAAGTGACTTGCTCAGGGTCAGTGTCTGAAGCCAGATTTGAACTCGTCTTGTTGATTGTTGATAACAAGATAATATTTGTAAAGATCTTAGCACTGTGACTGGCACATAGTAGATACTTAAAAATCCTTTCTTCCTTTCTTTTCCTTTCCCAATTTGCACTCAGGAAGATGTCTTCCTGACTCTAGACTCCTCACTCTGGGCAGTACGGTGCCCCCTAGCTGCCCTCCCTCCCCTAATTATGTTGCTATTACTTTATATTTACTTCTCTGCACCCATGTCATCGTCTCCCCCTCCCCCGCATGCTCAGTCCCCAGCAGGATCATAGATTTGGGGCAGAAAGTAACCTCAGAGGTCATCTAGTCCAATGGAAACCATCACAGCAGTAAATATCTGGGGCAGGGTTGGGATTTATGTCCTCCTGACTCCAAGGCCAGCCCTCTACTGACAATGCCACATTCCTTGAAGGCAGGGACTGTCTGGTTTTTGTCTTTTCTTCCTTAGTGCCTAGAACTGGTACTTATTAAACACTTGTTGAATTGCATTTCTATCATGGTAATACCCGGGGCAGTTAGGTGGTAAAAAGGATAGAGAATGTTGGTCCTGAAATCAGGAAGAATCATCTTCCTGAGTTTAAATCTGGCTACAGACACTTCCTAGCTGTGAGAGCCTAGGCAAGTCACTTCACTGTCTTTGCCTTAGTTTCTTCATCTGTAAAATGAGCTGGAGAAGAAAATGGCATACCACTCTAGTATCTGTGCCAAGAAAACCCCAAATTGGCTCATGAAGAGTCAGACAGGGCTGATATAACTGAACGACAGAACCTGCTGAACCCAAAGTTAAGTTGGCACAGTCTTTCAGAACTCAGAGCACCTTCCATGCCATATGTAAGCAACAGACTTGGACTTTGTAAGTAGCAAGGTAGCAGTTGAAAAAAATTATTTACGTACAGGAACCAGATGTCATTGTAGAATAACAAATATTTTATTTTATTCTTTTTCATGAAAATATTTTCTTCTTGAAAATGTTTTTCTTCCATTTTTCCTTCCTTGATTTTTTTTACCCTTCCTGTGTGTGTCACTAGGAAAAACTATCATAAATAAAGGTAACTTTAATGCTAAGCCATATGGCTTTGCCCTTTGCTAGCTATACGATCTTAACTACATCTCTTCATCTCTTTGGGCCTCTGTTTCCTCCATAGTAAAATAAGGGGGATCGCCAAATGCTCCTTTTGGTTCTAAATCCTAGGAATAAATCTGTGAAGTGCTTACTAAAGCATGATTGAATTTTTCATCAAAGTTTCGTTGACGAGAGTAAAGAACAAAGAGTAAAGAGAGATACCCTTGAAAAGTCTAAATTTTTTGAATAATGAAAAAAGCATAATATTAATGTCAACATTAATCCATGGCTGCAATTCTAAGCAGGACATATGGTTCACTACCTCTCCAAGCAACCAAGAACATCAAATCAAGGAGCGTACATGACACTGTTATTTGATGTGCCCTTTCTGGAAGTAAGCAATATTAGTCTGAAAGGCAGAGAGAAGCACAAAATGTACCAGCCCTTCAGGTCATAGAAAGCCATGGTACATAATGTATGAGTATGAGAAATCCTTATACGCCAGTGTAGACTCAATACATAGGTGATTTCTTTGTCCCCAGAAAATGACTGAGGAAATGTGCCCTCATCTTATTCAGAATTGACCAGAGGTGGCAACCCTGACAGAGGTAAATGGAGTTTATTATGATCTCCAGACTGGGTTAGCAGCTGAGGCCATCTCTCAATTATTCCTGCCTGCTCTCTGCCCTCCTTGGAGGATGGAAGAGTTCCTTCCTTTGTTTTGCTGCTGAAATCATCTGATCCGATGCAAAATGAGAAAACTGACATTGATTGAATCAAATGAAGAACCTTAATGGATCTGATGCAAGAAGATCTCTTTTGTTAAAAGTTCCAGATAAAAATTGGCCAGTGACAAGAAATAGGAGAGGAGAAAGAAGGATGATTGCAATTATGTCAATGCTAATTTCCCACCACTAGCAAAGTATTCAATTTGGCTTGATTCTATTAGCAAATTTTTCTGCAGAGAAAATAATATTAGCGTTGGGTAGCAGTATCAGCAGAGGTGACATTAAGCTCTCAATGCCATTTTATCAAATAATTACACTAGCTTTGAGTGAAAAAAAATTTAAATATACTTAAAGGTCATAGACTACAGAGACATCTACAGACTTAGAATTATAAAATGTCACTCCCCCATTTGTTTTTGTCCCCAGAAATGATTTATTCACCTAATTTAAAATTTCCAAACAATTAAAACCCACCTATGTTTTGTTTTCAATGAGTCAGGCATATTGTGGGTGTTCTGCCTTTGGGTTTGGAACTTTTTTCTTTGGGAAATTTAGATAGATAGTAGGTTATTTAGAAAATTTAATAAAATAGTTGCCTTTAACTTTGGAGGAAAGCAAATAAACATCTTTCAAACCAAACTTATTGGTTAATAATCAACATAGTTTCTCCAAAAATTGGGCTTAATACATATTGTACTAGATTAATGAGTTCTACAAAATTCCATAATAAAATCCAAAAGTTGTTTCATTCCAAGAGTTCAAAGTGTTGTGGAATCACATGAAAAAGGGGGGAAGAAAGAACTTTATGAAATGGATACATCATCTGAAGAATTCAAGAAATCAGTTCCCTAAATAACACAAATGCTCCATTTATGAAATGCTATAGATAAACCACTAAATTAGAAAAGTCGTGAAGTAGGAAAACACAGCCTTGGCAGTGTCTTAAGGAGGAAGAGGCTCATGGTCCCTTAGGTGCCAAGCTACAACCTTTGTGACAGCTGGGAATGAAACAGAAAAATGGTTACTCACCTAATCAATGGTGAAACACAAAAGGGGAGTCAGTAGGAGAACCACATAAAGAGATTAGATGAAAATGACCTAAGGTTGTACAAGGTTAATGAAAATTAGGTAAAGAGCAAAAAGAAAACACAAAGCAAAGAGGGGATCAATGGTAAAGTTGTTCTGAAAGTTCTTTAAACATACCTGGCACCAATGTTATTGTGGGGAAGCAGAAAGATGAACTCCATTAACACAAAACAGTTTAGGAGGAAGAGAGCCTTCCAGCTAAGAAAGAATGACATAGCAGAGGCAGGTATCTGTTAGACAGAATCTGGAATGCCTGAGACTCAAATATCTGAAACATCCTAACAAAGAGTTGCATACACACTGGGTACAGGCTGACTCTATGCTAGGGCAAATCAGATTTGTGTGAGGCTAAGATTTTACTATGTTGTTTTATCTGGGGAATGACTGAGGGGCAGAGAAAACATGGTGTTACTATTCATTCATTTCAGTTGTAGCCATTTCTTTGAGACCCTATTTGAGGTTTTCTTGGTAAGGATATTGGAGTGGTTTTCCATTTCCTTCTCCAGTTCTTTTTACAGATGAGGAAACTGAGGCAAACAGAGTTTAGTGACTTGCCCAGGGTCACACAGCTAGTGTTTGAGGTTGAATTTGAACTCAGAAAGATAAATCTTCCTGACTCCAGGTCTGGCACTCTATGTACTATGCCACTAGCTTACAATTTTCAAAAACAATGAAACCAATGTTTCCTCATGCTTTGTAAAAGAAAACAAATAAATTTGGCTATGGTTTGAAAAATAAAAATAGGTCCAAGCTTACAAACAGCATTATATAATCTTAAGAGTTAAAGCTCACCTGACCTCCATCTCCTTCCACAACATCCCCAAGAGATGGCTTTGCTAGGAGAAAGGTCCTAAGATAAAACAAAGCCTTATTATACAAGTTTCAGCTATCACATGATTAAGATACCACAGGGTGGGTCCTAGACCTACATCTGGAAGAGGCCCTAAATAGTAATTAGTTGATCCCCTTCATTTAATACGTGAAGAAACTAAGGTCCAGCATTTGCATTTCCATTTGTAATCCAAAGTGACTTGTCCAAAGTCACCCAGTGATAAGAGGATAAATCTGACAATTGAACTCAGGTCCCCAGACACCAATTCTAAAGCTCTTTCAAGTGGTGTGAACATACGTAACTAACTCACAAGACACATTATATGACGCAATTATTTTTTGAGCTACACATAAGTTACTATGTTCAAAGCAAATGCTATTAGCTTTTTAACCCCATTCTCAAAACAAACTATCTGGTTTTTCTTTCAGATATACATAGTCCAGTTCATACTAAAACAGCCTGTATTGGTCAGAAACTTCTGTCACTGCCATTGTGACTTCCAATCCACACTTAGTGCTTCAGGATATCCAAATGTAGTTGGCTGAGCCATCCTACCTGTTCTCAGTTCTTGTTGCAAGAGTAAGAACTACTTTGCATTTGTATTTGCAACCTTACTATCTAGTACCGTGTATATAGTACATAGTAGGCACTTTAAAAATTCTTATTAATTGATTGAAGCAAAAAATCAACAGCTTCCTGTCCCCTCATCTTTCTTTCATGGACTTCAGGAAGAGATATGAACTTCGGAGTGCTTCACGATCAGGTCATGTTTTATCCTCTTCCGTGATGAGCTTGGATGATTTTTCCCCTCATTCTAAAGGAAGTTATATTTTTGTGTTTTTACCAATATGTGAAACATAGTCTGATGAATGAAAATCAAACTGGCTTCCTATTGATAAAGAGTTCTTCACCTGCTCTCATAACCAAGATATGCATAACCCTCCCAACACAATTTGAACAACAGTACATTCTCAACATTCAGCTAATACATATCAAGTCTGCATCACCAGTAACGTCCCAGTTCAGGGCAACTATAACAACATCCTTCCAATTGCATAAAAATGAATCCAAAACAGTGAATTTTTTCATGAAGAAAGTAGTGGCGGTCCAAGGATGTCCAATATAGAAACAAATGTCCAATATATATCAAAATACTCAAAGCAGAACTCTTTGTTGTAGCAAAGAATGGGAAACAAAGTGAAAATTCAGTATTTAGGGATCAAAAGAAAAAAAACTGGCATATAGACATAATGGAATATTACTGTGTAGTAAGAAATGACAAATGAGGAACAAAAATTTATTAAGAGGTACTAGGTACAAAGCACTATGCTAGAAACTGGATACACAGAGACAAAAATGGAAGTGTACATGCCCTCAGGGAACGTATATTCAGTTGAGGAAGATAGTATGTTCATATATAAGTATACACAAATAGCTATAAACTGACTGATGCAGAGTGAAAAAAACAGACCTAAAAAAACATCGCTACAACAATGCAATATTTTAACACTTGTAAAGCACTGTGCTAAGCATTTTGCAAATATTAAAAGATTATAAATTTGTAATATTAAAAGATCCTTAAAAGGAAGGTGAATTCTGACTTCCTCATAGACTAATGAAGGTTGGTGGGGGAATATCTGGGCAGAGTGTTATGTACACTGTCAGATGCAGTCAGAACAGTAACTTTTGCTTAGTTGCCTATCTTTGTTACAAGGGACAATTCAATCTGAAATGCAATGGAAACAACCTCCCCTCTTTCCAACTAGAAATGATTGAAGTAGAGACAGAACATATTTTTTGTTTAAAGAAATCAAAAGAAAAGAGAACAAAAGGGATCAGCCATATTGTGTCTAACCCAAAACATCTTTTTTCAAACCAAACCACAAGTAAAGCATGATATGCATAGCTGAAAACAGTAGTGAAGTAGATATCTAGTCATTTCTAACAGAAAATACTCTACAGAACTCAATTACATGATAAATTCCTTTTTTCCATTCCAATTATATTTTTTTCCCCATGGCCTTAGCTTTAACCCTATCTCTGCACCTAATGATACTCCTTTCTTTAATTGCCTGGAAATGAGTTGGCAACAGATGGTACATTTACAGTAAGAAAACTCTCCATAGTGCTAGTTATAATAGGTGGTTATGTGTGATAGATGAAACTAGTTACCTTCCCTCCAAGATCTGTGTACTGCTTACTCATCCCTTAGCCTTTTAATTAATCTGGACTCCAGGACCAAGGCAAGGAGAGAGAATACATGAAACAACTCCTTCAGGGAGTTTAAAGTGTGACTGTTGCCCTAGAGAAAACTATCTGGTAACAGATACAACAGAACAGTCCCTAGCTGCCAAAATGCCTATTCAAAAGGTAAATAACAACAATGTCCTTTAACTGTAGTTTCTGAAATCAACCAGACAAAATAAAGTCCCTATGACAAAAGACTATGCATTATTATGGCTTGGGGTTTGGGGGTGGGGGTAGAAAAGCAAGGAAAGAAGGGAAAAGAAAGGAAGGAAGGGAGGGAGGGAAGGATTTCTTAAGAATCTGCAATGTTCCAGGCACTTGGCTAAGATTGTTACAACTCTCTTGCTTGATCTTCACAACAGTCCTGGGAGGTACATGCTAATAATTATGATTATCATTTTGTAGCTGAGGAAATTGATGCCTTTCTTCTGGCTGTTATATAATCTACTATCTAATTAGTAAATCAACAAGCATTTATTAAGTACCTACTACGTGTCAGGTATTATGCAAGGTGATGCGGATACAAAGACAAAATGAAACAGGAAGCTTACAATCTATCAAATGGAAGTCTGCGTAGCACAAAGGACAACTTCAATGTAATCAAAGTAGCAGAAAAACCAGGGTCAACTTCTCCTGGGTTGGACGTAAGGGGTCATCAAAATCTGTTTGAGGACTTGCTTTATTTTACAAAATTCCCCTAGATTGTTAGTTACTTAACAAGAAACTAAAAGTGAATCTGGGGAATCCTGGGGGAAACTTAGATCCACACTGCTGAATTGTACTGGTTTCAGTTTAGGTTTAAAAGTTTATGGTGAATCTTGGCTTTAATTATTTTATCTTTGAGAAGAATACTCAATACTTTTTAAAAAAAAATTAGATACTTCATTCTGTATGATGTAAAGTCCCCAGACTTCAAGCTGCATGATTTACAAGGCAAGTTGTGATAGTTATCAAATATATGCATTTATGCCATGGTTTTTATCCATCTTTTTTTAAAAGGATGTTTTAAGTTCAGTCATTGTAGCTGTGACTGACCCTTCCTGACCCATCTGGGGTTTTCCTAGCAGAAGATACTGGAGCAGAGTGCTTTGCCATTCCTTCCCCAGTCCATTTTATAAATGAGAGCTGAGGTTAAGTGACTTGTCCCCAGAGTCACTTAGTTAAGTAAGTGTCATGTGAACTCATGAAAATAAGTCTTCCTGATTCCAAGCCCAGTGCTCTATCCACTGTGCCACCTAGCTTCCTTCCCTCCCCTCCTTTAAAAGAATATATGTACTATTAAAGAAGCCATTAACATTTTAAAAAATTATTTGTGATAAGACTGTGGAAACCAGTATAGTGGACTGGAATGAGACCTAAGCCTAGAATCAGAACACCTGAGTTTAAGTACCTGACACCAGTTGTGGGATTTCAGTCAAATCACAACTCTCCTGAAGCATTTGTTTTCTCATTTATAAAGGTAAACAATGCCAGTTTGATTGAATTTAGATCGATTTAGATTGTGCATAGGAAGCTTTAAATAATGGGGAGGTACTTGATAAATGACAACCAGAAAGGTAGATTCCTACTGTTTGCCATTTGATCTCCAATCTGAAAACTGAAAACATGTCTGTTTAACCTGACCTCTAGGGCTGTCTCTGACTCGGTGTATTTCTGCGCTCTGACTCTATGTCTCTCTTTTTAAGAGAGGAGTAAAGTCTGCAACTACAGAATATAAATTGATGTTCTTCGGGTGTAGAAAAGGTAATAAATTTGTTCAAATTACCTTTGTGTCCCTGGGCTGACTAGTTAACTTTTCTATGCTTTCCTTTCCTCATAAGCTAAAAAAAATGGTAATAGAGGGAAATGTAGATAATCCTCAAGGTCCCTTCCAATTCTAAAATCTAATAGAAATTTATGATTTTATATTGATTAGTGTGGTCTTTTCTATAGCAAGTAGATATTGGGAGTGTCTTGCCATTTCCTTCTCCAGCTCATTTTACAAATGAGGAAACTGAGGCAAAGGGGGTTAAGTGACTTTCCCAGGGTCACATAGCTAGTAAGCATCTGAAGTTGGATTTGACTTCAGGCCTGGCACTCTATCCAGTCCAGCATCTGGCTTTTTACTTCGCTATTGAATAGTAAAGTCTACCAAATTTCATTATTATCATCAATGCCTTTCCTGTACTCAGAGTGATCATATATGTAGTAAGTACCTCACAAGTTAAATCAAGTGTAACAGAAAAAGCACTGGATTTGAACTGATAAGACTTGGGTTCTGAACCTAACTCTACCAGTTACTCCTTTGGAGACCTTCAAGCCTCAGTTTCTTCATCTGTAAAATGAGGGAGTAAGAGAAAATGAACTTTAAGGTTCCTTAAATAGCCTAGAACAAAAGCACTTCAAAGCAGGACTCCCCCTTTCGCACCCCCCCCCAAGAAATGCTCTAATAGCAGATGGCAACAGCATCTGAAGAAGTAGCAATTAGGCTTTGATTTGATTATTAATTGATATAGTGCTATTACTTGAGGCAAGGATCCCACTGTGAAGTGGAACACTATTCCTATCATTTTTCTCCAAAAGACTTGATATTTTTCTCCTAAGTACATTCTGCAACACTTACATTTCTGTATTGGTTTCGTATCATTAACATATTTGTATTGATTTTGATGGACAGCTCGGTGGAGCAGTGAATAGAATACCAGATCTGGAGTCAGGAGGACTCATCTTCCTGAGTTCAAATCTAGTCTCAGGAAATGGCAAACCACTCCAGTATTTTGCCAAGAAAACCCTGTATGGAGTTACAAAGAGTCAGATGCAACTGACTGTAATGCCTCAACAACAACAAACTGACTTCAATAAAAACCTGCATCTAAATACAGTGAGAGGTGATGCTGGAGACACAAAAATGAATGTTCAAGTTTAATTAAAGAAATGCAGGAATAAGTTAGATGCATTTTAGGGAGACAAAAGGATGGACAGGGACAAGAGTCTTATTTGCAAGAGGATTAAAAATTCTGAAGTAATTAGTTGATGATGCTATATAAGTTTTAGATGTCAGTTTTATTATAAATTCATACAAATATATGATGGAAATAGGTTTTGCATGATTACAATGTATAATCTATATTTAATTGCTTACCTTATCAATGGGGAAGGAAGGTGAGGGAGGAAGGGAGAGAATATGGAATTCAAAAATTTTTTTAAATGAATGTTACAATTGTTTTCACATGTAAGTGGGGAAAAAATAAGATTTTTTTTAAAGTATACATGGCTTACCTTGTTTAGAGACTGCATAATGCATTATAAACTAAACTGACCAATGACCATTTGGTTTGACTATTTATAAAAAAGGTCAAGAAATAAAAAAAATTTCTGGTCATAATGAATGATGGACCTTCACAACTGCTCTGTGCTGATATTTGAAACAAAAGGGCCAAGTTTTAGAGAAAAGTAGCTAGCTTTTGCTCTTACAACTCAGACAGGATCCACAGGACAGAGTATGTAGGATAAATGCCTTAACTAGAAATACTTAAAGCATGTGATATCATTAAGAGAAGACTGTAAGTACATTTTGAAATGTATTATTTTCTTGATAAGTCTATCATGTAAATCTGTAATTAGGGACTTTTAAAATAGCTGACTTTCTCTCTCTCTTTTTTTTTAAACAATACAATGTAATTGTCTATTAAGTCAATGAGTACTTAGGGACTCTTAAACCTGCAGATTGCAAAAGAATCCTTATGAAATTTCCTTTGAAATAGAGTACAACTGAGAATCCCCACTTGCACAGTTTAAATTAGCAGTTCTCTTTGGTCTGAATGACACAAGGACTCTATCACAGTTAGAGGTCAAGATTTAAACTGGAAATCTATCATCCAAATCCATTATTTTGTAACTTAAATGAGATTTCCCATCTCAGCTGGATTGAAGACCCCATAATTTTACATTCTTGTAGTTTTCATCAAAAAGACTCATTTAGTTCTTTGTGTAGTCTCAACTCTACATGATATAGCATGTAAGCTCATTGAGATCAGGAGTTGTTGAATTTTTTCATCTATCTATGACCCTATCTTCTCACACAACATCTAGAAAATCGCAGATGCAATCAACATTTCTTGAATGATTGAGTTCAGAACTTGAAAAGCATTTTATTGAATAAGTCATTATTTTCACAGAATGTACAGTATATTCAGTTTTGCAAGTCCAATTGCTATATTTATAAATTCGCTACACTATCAATTTTAGGCAGCTAGGTACCACAGTGGATAAAACACCAGGCC
Source organism: Notamacropus eugenii (assembly GCF_028372415.1). NCBI lineage: Eukaryota > Metazoa > Chordata > Mammalia > Diprotodontia > Macropodidae > Notamacropus > Notamacropus eugenii. The sequence goes on along the minus strand of NC_092875.1, from coordinate 237,437,229 downwards.
TAGAGTTAAGAAGACTCATCTTCCTGAGTTCAAATCTGGTTTCAGACACATTTACTGTGTGAGCCTCCTTGACCTTGTTTGCCTCAGTTTCCTCATTTATAAAATGAGCTAGAGAAGGAAATGGCAAACCATTCCAGTATTTTTGCAAGAAAACCCCAAATGGGGTCACAAAAAGTCAAACACAACTGGAAAGTGATTGAATGACAACAAAAGTCTCAACTATACATTACACCGAATGTAAACTCCATGAAAGCAGGGTTATTTCATTTTCTATCTGTGTCATTACTTCTCACACAATACCTACCACATTGTAGTGCAATGAATGTTTGCTGACCAATCCGTTACAGAACTGGCAAGGCATCTCATTGAACAAGTCATTATTCTCATAGTATGCATAGTGTATTCAGCCCTGCAAGTCCAAATGATGTATTTACAAGTTGACTATATTATCGACTGCACAACCTTTAGATTCCAGTTGTGCTGTTAGTTTATTCATTAATTCATTCCCCTATTTTATCTATTTGTTCATTTACTTATCTACCATATGCCCATTTGCAAAAGTTAGGGATGTTCTATTATCTGTTCCTCTTTTACGCGCTCTAGAAAAAATACCTCCTGGTCACTGTACATGAATGCTCATTTCATTTACTCAGTAAGCACCATAACTAACTCATATATAAACAAAACAGGCACTGCAATGGCAATAGCATTCAGACATGAAAACTAATCATCAAACTGTCTTTGTTCAGCCTGTCAGCTTTGCTTATGTAAACTTCTTTGGCTGGCAATGGACGTTATTTTAGAAGCCCTGGTTCTTGCTCTATGGAGATGGGGCTAGAAATGCTTCACTCTGCGATCTCTGATCCAGTGTACAGTGTGGTGTGATGGAAAGAGTACCAAGTCTGGATGCCAACGATGGCTGTCTGAATCCCAAACTATCCGATCTTCTGTGCCTCACTTGTCTCTTGCGTAAGAGGAGAGGGTTAGACTTGACGATTCCCAAGCTTCCTTTTACCTTTGTGAGACTGCATGATTCTGTGTATGGATTGGTTTTAGATCTACTAGCCAATCACCCTCATCTAGCAAAGGGACTCAGAGACTAAAGGGGCTTTAAGAGACCAATCATGAATTTGAATCAGTGATTACTGAAATGTGAGGCATAATTGGCTCCTGAAAGGTTCCTGGAAGGGTAACAAAACTAAATGTAAAACTGTATGTGATAGCCCTTTAAACACACCAAGATGAAGGGAGCTCAGTTCATACTACTTGTCTACTGAAGATGGGGGATAAGAGAGCAAGCTTTTATCTTGCTTCTTCAGGGATATGAAGGTATAAACCAAGGAATTTTACCTAGTTCTATTTCCCTTACTTGAAGGCAGGTGTTCTAGTTTCTGGTGGTCCCCCTTGCCCTGCTGGATGCCAATGACAACAGCAAAAATATGAATACTAGCATTTACATACTAGCTTTGTAATTGTAAAGTGCTTTACAAATATTATCTCCTTTTATAATTGTATGGCAAACTTAGGCTACTGCCAGAGTGGAGCAGCTGTGGAGAGAGCACTGGGTCTGAAATCAGGAAGCCTTACCCTCCTGAGTTCAAACCTGGGCTCAGACACTTATTAGCTCTATGACCCTGGGCAAGTCGATTCATCCTCTTTGCCTCAGTCACCTCCTTTGTTGTTATTTTTGTGTTTGTCCCTCGTTTTCTAAGAAGACCACACCATCAGAAAAATGATGACATGACTTGCACTTGACTTCGTTTTGGGTGAGGGAGGGCCTCACTTTCTCCTCCAGAGTCATCTGGATCCAGTAACCAGATATTCATCAGGATGACTGGAGATGGCCCAAAATGCAATGGGAGACCTTGGCCTTTTTCTCCTAAGGCCTATTCAGGTACTCACTTAGAGGGAGGTGACACCCATTCAGTGAATAGGCCGCTTTAACAAGTAATCAGGGAATGGTCCCTTTATTGAGCAAAAAGAAAAAATATATGAGTAAAATCAAGCTGGAAGGGAATGAGTTGGAAAAGGAAATGGCAAACCACTCCAGGATCTATGCCAAGAAAACACCAAATGGGGTCACAAAAAGTCAGACGTGACTGATAATGGCTGAACAACAATTGCTATAGTGAGGTCGTTGTTGCTATGGGTATCTCCTTTTTTCCCAAAATAATGATAATGATAAAAATAACTTTGTTTCTTCCTATCATACCTATGCATACTACTCATGTTTCACAATATCACTTCTGAAGACCCAGTCTTAATAAAGTTCCAACATAAGTTCTTCCCTGGAGTCTAAATTATACACCAATGTCCCTACCCATTCCCACCACTTAAAGATCTGAGAAGTAAATCTGAAATTACTTTACTGATTACTTTTAAATCATTCACAAACTACAGCGGCCAAGAGATCCAGGAATTTCTGTATATGTCCCACTGGGGTCATCACTACTAAATCCAAAGAGTGGAAACTAACCCTCTAAAGTCTGCTCAAATATATTTCTGGGTATATTTGACTCTCTCTTGGTTTATACTTCTTATGTGAGCTTAGAGAACAGCTCCCTGTTTCTTTCAAGTTTAGGGTGAAATGTGTTTGCTTCAGGAACAGTTCAGCTTACCAGTGTTGATGTTACAGTCACAGCGGGCTGGAGATTGCTCAAGCTGTAGCCACACTCCCTGTATCTACAACAGACTTCTGGGTTCCTTGGCACTTGAGGATAAACACTTTTTCATGTCTTATGGAGAAAGCCCACATAAAGCAAAATATCCAGAACTGCCTTTACTTAAGACAATAAATGATTCTATTGGTCTTAGTGACATGGTAAATTACATAGAGCCTTAGAATTATAGAGCTGGAAGAGACTTCAGAGGTCATCAACAACCTGAATCATGAATTCCCTCTGTAGCATTCCCAACATGGAACCATACAGGTCAAAATGAAAGATCTCTACGTTGGGGCACTCTTCTAATTAGTAGAAAGTTTTCCCACACATTGAGCTTACCACAGTGCCCATTTGCATAATAAGCACTTCATCAGTGTTTGTTGGATTAAATGAATGGAGGTCCAAATCGGACTTCTGTCCATTCATCCTATGTCTCCTGGGGATAGTCTAAAGTACTGTAATCCTTCTCCATGAATGTGGGCAAAGGTCTTAAATTTAAGTGACTTCTCTGTCCATATTAACATTTCCATAAAATATATTTTACAGTATTAAATATATTGATTAAGCTGCATTTCTCTATCAGTTCTGAATAACAGGATAGCTTTCATAGAAAAAAAGTAAGTATAAATGATTAATATAAAAATATAACATAAAACAAATAAGGCAAGAAAAGACATTTGGGTCCATAAACAAAAACTGCCTCCTGATTAGCTCCTTAGAAAAATATAATGAAGAATTTAAAATTAAGTAAACTGTATACTGTAGAGCAGGCTGTTACTTGTTGCCAAGAGGGAAGTGGATCACCATCCTTTTCAGTTTTTTCTTTTGTGATTTGCATAAAAAAGCATGTTGGGATAGAAACTTGGGGTAGGGAAGCTTTGTAAAGGAATTATCCTCAACACCTTCCTTTGACTTGAGAATTGCTTCTAGATGACTAATAAGTCATCAATGGGGGTTAGTGAGGTATAGTTTAGAAGAGGGTTCTAACATACTACTTGGGATAGCTTTCTGAGGGTCATGAGTGAGGGAGTACTATTTGCCACAACATTCTGAAAGAAACTTCTTATCAAATTCAAGCTTTTTATCTAAAATGATCAAAAACACAACTGGGCATAATAAAACACTTGATGACTATTAGAATACAAGTAGGTGGGAATCCTGAATTCACAGGGTAAGATACAAGAAGTCAGTTCCTAAAGCAAGTACTGAAGAAAAACTGCTGACAGGAATCTTAGGGATCCTGCAATCTCCCCCCAAGAAAATAACCGGTGTTAATAAAACCCACACACAAAAACTCATTGCTATCATTAAATATTGATGTTACAGACCCACTAGGGAAAATTGGCCCACTTACAGAGATGCAGTCTATCAGAGAATGGGCCAATCATCACTCCCCAAATGCAGGTAAACATTAAAGGCTACTCGTACCAACCTGAAATGTCAACTCACCTGAAAAACAGTCTATCTGCAATGCAAATGTGAGGTTACCTGCACTAGGGATAAACTTCACAAACACCAAGATCCCTAGAACTAATTTATGAGACATTTAGTCTTCTGATGGTTTAGAAAATCACAAAGAAATAGCAGAACTGAAATACTCTGCCAAGAACGTTAAGGGAAGCCAAAGCCAATGATTTTAATGGAGTTGAATCAACGTAAAGGTTTTTTCTATATTGAGGCTTGGCCCATAAGCACATATACACAGATAGAACAATTGTAGTAAAGGATCTAGGGAATAATGCAGCAGTTGTTTAAACTTTAGTAGAAAGTCAACTCACAATTATCCTGCCAATGAAAGGAAGCAAGGGATGGAACTGATCACTAAAAATTCATGATTGACCTTTCTTGACTTCTGATTCCTCTGGGGAAATCCAATCCCACAGAAGCAAGTTTCTGTCTAGCAAGGCAACCAGGAACTGAGTAAAAGGATATGAAGCATAATTAAATAGACAACCCACAGAACTCATCCATCCACAGTAAACAGGAGTATATACACATTTTTTGGAGGGAGACACTTCAAATGGATAGTGACTTGCCCAAGGTCCCACTGCTAATAAGGTTAAATACATAAGTCCTTGGGAGGTCAATTCCATCATTCTTTCCACAAAACTATTCTGGCATATGGCTAGTAGGATCAGGTAGTATAAATTACTACTACAAAAATTGAAAAATTATGTAGGAGAAAGATGACATTAGACAAATGTGTGAATGGAAAATAAATTAGGTCGGTCATGCAATAAAAGGGAAAGTATCACTTCTGTGATACTTATGATGGCCTGTGTCACTCATTCATATCCACCAGTTCTCTCATCTGCAAAATGAGATGAAGAAGGAAATGGTGAACCACACCAGTATCTTTGCCAAGAAAACCTGAAAAGGAGTCTCCCCTCACCTCAAATTCCTTTAAAATCATCTTCTATTATCTCCTGCCTCACTACAGTCTCTGATGAAGAGTTTGCCTTCCAAAGCCAACTTCTTTACATGTGTGTTTTGAGATTCCCCAAGCAGCTTACAATGTAGTCAAGGTCATTTTTCCTCTATACCAGCAGTGTCAAACTCAAATAGAAATGATCCCTGCATGTTGCACAATGAGTTAGAAAACCACAAATTAACATTATCTATGCTATATTCTATTTTATTAATTTTGTAAACTATTTCCCAATTACATTCTAATCAGGTTCTGATTATGCTGTTTTGCTGGCTTCAGCAAGTCAGATATCTCTCCTCTACCCTATGCAACTTTCACTCTGCAGAACAGACACAATTTGGATAGAGAAATGGGCTTGGAGACAGAATTCCATAGGGTAAGAATGATCTTTTGAGGAACAGTATAGAAAAAATGGATAGAGAAAAGCAGGGCCAGATTATGGAAGATCTAGATGAAAACTAGCCAGGAGTTCAGATTTGATGAAAGAGGAAAATAATTTAAGTAGTTTGAGCAGAAGACTGAAGAGAATGGTATTACAGGATAATCATATGAACAGCAGAATATGAAGAAGAATCCCAGGGACAAAGCAGGTTCAAGAAAGCCAGGTAAGAGTCATATGAAATACTCCCAGCAAGAGCATATAGGAAGTTGACTAAGTATTTAATGATACCCTTCTAAAGAGAGCAGCTATCTTTTTTTTTCTGGGCAGGTGAATGTAACAGATTAGATCTAAAAGATGAAAGGTCATCTATCTTAGCTATAATATATCACTTGGGAATTTTTGCTAAGATGCTACCTATTGCAGTAATACAGCAATAAGAGGAAAAAAATTCAGCAAAAGATACATTCTGTGATTTTTTTTAAAAATGGTTGATTCTTTGGGGTAAGAAAGTGAAAACAAACTAATAGTGATTGATATATAAAAAAATATGGTTCACTGACCCCACAAACATGATCTTCCTAATTAACCCAAGAATGGACCAGAGAATCTTCTATATTGTACTTCAGTGGAATTCTGCTGGGCCAGAGAAGGAGCCCTGGCTACTAGATTCCCATCAAGGTAAGAGTCAGAGTTAGCGAATTGGCCACGCAAAAGCTGCAGTCAGCAGCTAAGGATTCAGGAGGAATGTAGTGTCTGGATCAGAAGCAAGACAGTTTAAGGAGTGAGAAGAGAAGTATGATCTATGTGTCATTCTGAAACAGAGAACACCAGAACAAGGGAGTATGAGCTCTACAAAGAGTTCATTTAATTAGCCACACTGTTTTGTGCCAGGACAATGTGTATTTTTATCCACAATTATGTGAGCCTGGCCCTGCTTTCCAGTCTCTTCTAAATCACTTGCAAATAGTTTCTGACAATCTAAAGCTACAGACATCCATAAGCCAGTGCTCTCCAAACTGTTTCAATCATATATTCCTATCAGTTATAAAAATGTAAGTTAATAATAGTCACATTACAATACATATGTGTATATTTTTATGCACACACACTCAAATACACAAATATATATATATATATAAATTATATATGTACCACAGCAAAAATACATTAAATACATTGTAAAACATAAACAAAAAGAAGACATTTAAAAGGTCAAGATGAAGATGAAAGAATGATTTCTAAATAATTTATTTATTAAATGATATAGGATACATTTTTTGCTCTCACTAAAATATATTAATATCAACATTTTAATGAAATGAATGTGATTGAATATTTTACATGATTTTTTAAAATATTGGTTTGACATAATGATTCTAAGCTGGGTTTGAAAGTTGTTTATTTTGTATCAAACACTGAATAAAATAATTTTAAAATATTCTTTCATCTTTATCTCATTCTCTTTAATATCTTTTTTGTGTGTATGCTTTACTTGGTTACAATGGCTGTTGAAGTTGAAAAAAATAAAAACATAACAAAGGAAGTTAAGTAGCACTGTGAATACAACACAAAGACTGAGTCCAAATCCTTTTTGAGACACTTAACTTACTGTGTAACCTTAAACATTTTGTCTGTCTTTGCCTTTGTTTCCTAATCTGCAAAAAGATGATGATAATAGCACCTACGGACAGGGTTCTTGTGTGCATAAAATGAGGTAACTTGTAAAGCACTCTGCAAGCCTTAAAATGCTATGTGAATTCTATCATCATCATTATTATACACAGATTCAAATGGAAGAAGTACACTGGTGGATGTGCTTGCTAAATAACATTTTAATTCTATTCACCAAATTCACCATTATGGAAAGGTTTTTACTGAAATTCAGTTAGTAAGCTTCCATCATCCCTGATAACACTGTCCCTATTTAAAAATAGTTGGGTATATTGAATATATTTAAAAGGTATAGCAAGTTGTACATAACAGATTTGCAGTTTTATGTATAATCATCTTTTTTTAAATTATACTACATTATGGGAATGCTTGTTTTATTCAATAAATTAAAAACAAAATAAATTTAAAAAATTTTAAAAGCACTGGAACAAATATATTTTTATATATTTAACAAATTCACCAAAACATTTTATTTGGAAAAATTTTAAATACATTAAAAAATAATCTCTCCAAGTCCTTTTTAAATAGGTGAATATAAGTTTTTAGAAGCAACATCTTTAACATTTCTGGGAAACTAAAACTTATTTTTTAAATTTCTTTCTAATCATGATAGCCTTATACTTTCATTAACAAATATCTCAAGGTAAAAGATGCATTTAGGTAGAAGTTTAACATTAAAAATATAAATGCATGTTACAAATTATTTTCTTGATAATTTGAAATTTTCCTGGCTGGCTTTTTGTTAGATCTGATTAGCTCATCCTTGGCTCGTTCTAGGAGTGCTAGGCATATATCAGTTTGCCATGTTCTGGTTGCCCACTCGTGCTTTATCATTACTGTTACTTTCAGTTTCTCTGAAGGAAGCTTTTTAAGCCATTTCATGAGCGCAAGTTCACTTACAAGTAAAGAATGTCACGTGTAAATCCACTTAAGTAAGCAAACATATGCTACAATATTCTAAAGGCAAATAAACACACGGGGGCACCACCATCAACTTCTCCATGTTGTGAAGTTGTATCAGAGTATCTTCTGTACCACACATAACAGGTGTAACATCTGAACTGTGGGCTGCATGAGGGCACTAATGTTTATCTATATCATGAGTAAAACTTTCATTCTTTTTATAAAACTATTCATCCTGTACATACTTGCTTGGTATATAATTTGTCTGCATGGTGTCTGTCTCCCCCATTACAAGCTCCTTGAGGGAAGGGACTGTCTTTCACCTTTTTTTGTATCGCCAGCACTTAGCACAGTACCTGGCACATAAGACATACTTAGTAAATGTTTACTGATGGACTGATAAAAATAAAGAGAAACATAAGGATCATCTTTCTTATCTCCGATGGTATGTACAGCCCACCTTGAAAAGACTTCCTACCCTAAGACGCAGCAGACACTCTGAGACTGTATTCCACTTCAGTCATCCGAAACGTTCCCTTAATTTATGCCCATACTCTAGACACCACTGAAAACTTAGCTCTTCTGAGCATCCTTCCCGACAAAGACTTTTAATTCTGATTACTCCTTTATTTCAAGATCTCCCCACACTGTCAAACATCATCTTTCATCCGCAGCTCTTCTCTCTGTACAGTCACAAGGCTAAAATCGGCAGAACAAATGAAGTCCTAATAATTATTTGCTGTAGAACAAAGGTATCGCTGAAAGCAAATGCTGCGTCACATATCCGTGTTAAAAGTAATATTCATATAGGGGTTGGGGGGAGGAACATGACTGAAAACCTAGGGTTAGATTCACACAGATTCAAAGAATGATAGTATGCAAGAATCAAAATAAAACTTAAGAAATCATTTGTTCAGACCCTCTCACATAAGAATCTGTTATATATGTAAAACATCTCATGAGTGAAATGCCATTTCTATTATGTGTCCATCTGAAACATGGTATATCGTTCCTCACCATTTCAGAATTGCTTGCATCGTACTACAATGCATCAAGAATGTGTGATTTCTCTCAGGTGGTGATCTCCCTCCAGGGCTGGAAATCATAACCCTTCTATGCTATTGGAGAGAGTTGTGGCATGGCCTTGAGAAATTTCCACCTAGTCGGCCTACATCTGTTGGGTGATGCGCCTCTCTGAACTCAGGGTGGTGGTTCTGACATTTTCAGCCCTGTCAGAATTTGAGCTCACCAGGTAAATTTCAAAAACATCATGTCAGCTTCATACCATGGGAGAGTAAGGGAGGAGGACTTTGGTAGACTGTTTGCATTGCACGTGCATGTAAAACCAAACTCCCAACAAGTCAAAAGCAATACTCCCCAAGGTGGGGGCAACCCAATTGGATGAATATGCTAAGTAAAGAACACAGGATTACAGATGCAGAATGGGAAGGGACCTCAGGGACCACCTAGTCCAACCCCTCTGAATTTTACAAATAAGGAGAGGCCCCAGGAGGTAAAGTGACTTGCTCACACCACTTAGGTAGTGAGTATCAGAAGCAGCACTTGAACCTAGGCTTTCTGACTCCAAAGACAACATTCTTTCTATGATACTATGCTGCTAAAAGCCAGACCTGAGATACCACAGTCAATCAGAACTATATAAGACCATCTGAAATAACAAAGGCTTTAATTATTTTCTTCAGAAAATAAAGTTTTTAATTAATAAGCATTTATTTTCTCTCCTTCCTATGCCCTACCCCTAGGAAAAGAAGGGGAAAAGGAAGGAGAAAAGGGGGAAGGAGATAAAAACAGGGATAGGGCAAGGAAAAAGGGGAGGAGATAGGGGAAGGAGAGAAGGGAAGGAGATAAGGCAAGGGATAAGGAGAAAGGAAGGGGATAAATACATCTCACCCCACTTTTTTTTAAGGTGGGGGTCTGTAGTTGTGGGACTTGGCATATAATATTAAACTTTTTCAATATATAGCTAGTTTTGCTTAATTATTTTTCTCTGCCTTTTTTATTATTTGTCAAAGAGATGATTCTCTAGTAGGGAGTAAAGGGAAAGATACACAGGGAAATATAAGTAATAACCAAAAATAATAAACTTCTTAAAGTACCATAAAAATGTGAGTTGCAATGATGTCAATAGTGACTACCTACGGTAGACACAGATGCCTCAGTTATGACAATCTAGGCTACCCAGCTGGCACCACACTGAATACATTGTGGTCCTAAACAGCAACAGCAGAAAGCAATTAGACCATATGCGGATAAAACCTGCCAGGAGTTACAGGTATCGTATGAGGCCAAGCACCATGACTCTGAGAAGTCTGTGCATACTATCTCTGGGCAGCTGGATCACAAGAACCTAAAATATCCCCAACATACCTGAAAATCAAAATGATGAGAGAGATAACAGATATTCTTTTTAGAGAATTCTAGCACTCATTCCGGAAAGTTTCAACTCCTGAAACCCTTAGGGCCACCTGAACATTATGAGGAAGAGAAACATCACAGAAATGTAACTATCATGACACCATTTCACCACCAAATGGCAAAACTCCTACTAAAAGCATCAGGTTCAGAATCAGGGGATTCTCCCTTCCTGGTGCCCCTGAGAATAATGTGAGCAACAGTGTCTGTGACAGCAATCCAACCGCAATGAATGTGGAGGAAGCTTCATGGCCTTAATGGGACAGTCCAAAACCCAAAGTAAGCCAAAGGAAACGCAATACACCAAATTACACACACTGTTCACACAAATAAGGTCTTCAATGTAAACTAGGTAACAAATTTTGTAGCCTGACCGCTGAACCATGTTTCTTGACTCCCTTAATAAATTCTGTTTGATCCAGAAACCGAGTCCTCATATAGCATTTTTGTCAGTGGCTTGGATGAAGGCACAACTACCACATTCCGCAAATTTGTACAAGATGCACATCTGGGAGGAATAATAAATACATCTGATGTCAAGCTGTAAAAAAGAGCAGCATAAGCTAGAACACTGGGGCTAAATTTACTAAGATGAAATTGAATACAGTTGAATGCAGAACTTACTCCAGCTAAACATAATCAGTGTCCCAAACAGGACAATGATGGGCAGAGAGCAGTGCATCTGAAAAAAGATCTAGAGGTTTTAGTGGACCACAAGATTTATATGAGTTGACAGAAGGACATTGTAGTTGGAAAAAGCAATGTCATCTGAGGCTACCTAATGAGGGGCATGGTGACCTAGATAAGAGAGTCAATGATTCCAATGTATCCTTTTCTGGTCAGACCACATTAAAAGTCCTGTGTTCAGATTTCGGGGCCACATGTTAGAAATGGCATTAAGCTGGAGATCTGAGTCCAGAGGAGGGCAACTACGATGGTGAAAGGCAATAATACCACACCATATCAGTCAGCATCAGTTGAAATAAATGAGAGTGTTTAACTTTGAGAAAATATTTAAAGGAAGAGATGATAAACATCTTCAAGAATCTGAAAAAAGGTACACAAGTACCCCACTTGGGATTTTCTTGGCAAAGATAGTGCAGTGATTGGCCATTTTCTTCTCCAATTCATTTTACAGATGAAGAAACAGGGCAAGTGACTTATCCAGGGTCACACAGCTGTTAACTGTCTGAGACCAGATTTGAACTCAAGAAGATGAGTCTTCCTGACTCCAGGCCCTGCACTTTATCACTATGCCACCTACCTGCCCTTACAAGAGGAATGAAATGTATTCTAACGGAAAGAAGTTGCAGTGGAAAATTTTGGCTAGCTGTAAAGAAAATTTTAGTCTGAATTAGAGATATCCAAAAGGCTCCCTTGGGAGTCGCTGGGTTCACCATAACTAGCTATATCACACAGAGGGGCAATGATGATTTGTTGAGGCTATTGTAGAGAAGGGTTTTTTGTGTCTTGAGTCCCTCTGGCACCCATCTGAAGCTATGGATCCCTTCTCATAGAAACATTTTAAGATGTATAATATTACAAAAGAAACCAATTATACTGAAATTTGTTTGCAGATCCCAGGTTAAGAACCTTTGCTGAAGAGGCATTCTTAATAGAGGACTGGCAGTTAGATTTAAGGAAAAATACTAGGTCTGTTCAAACTCTTGAGATTCTATGATCCCTGTTTTGTGATCCAGGCAGCAACTCCTGCTTTCAGTTACCCAACAAAACCCTAACTCTCTGACTACAGCCTCTGAACTTCTCAGAAACACTCATACCTCTCCCCTTGCACAGCAGTCTGTAAGTTAAAGCCTCCTTCCCTGCTCTCTCACCCCCCAACTACCTGGTCAAAAAAAAAAAAAAAAAAAGCAAAATAACCAAAAACTTCAACTGGAAATAGAAAAAATCTCCATCTAAGTGTGAGTTAGATCCAGACCCAGGACTCACTCAGGTGGGGTCAAGAGGAACAAAACACTGCTGTGGGTTTGTCTCATGTCAACAACCACTGTTGAGGTCTGCTCATTATGGAATATCCCTTGACAAAATCAGCTCCCCTCCTCCCAGTGGTGAATTCCTCCTGGAGTCTCTATCTTGTGGAAGGCTTGAGCCAGCCTGCCTTAATTTCCCCTACTTTTCAGCTGCGTTATATTAAAATCTAAGCTCCTTGAAGGCAGGACCTGTTCTTTTTCTGACCTGTATTTGTATTCCAACAACATAGCCCAGTGCCTAGCAAATAGTAAGCACTTAATAAATGCTTGTTTTCCTCCTTTCTCCCTCTGTGGGCAGAGATCCTCACTTCTAGGGTTACAGAAATTCTCTCCAACTTGATAAATCTACCAGGCTCTCTGTATGTGCCCCACATGCCCAAGGTATCCCTAAATAACATCATGGCATGCATTGCTATCACGTGTGCAGTGGAATGTGATGAAAAATAGCAAGAGATGACATTTACGATTTACAAAGCATTTTACACAAGTGAAAAATTGTGTCCACGTAACAATCTCATGATGTAGAAAATAAGAGCTTCACTCTTCCATTTTGCAGTAACAGTAGTAATTCCCATTAATGTGGAGTATTTTAAGGCTCACAAAGTACTTTACAATAACTACCCTCCTAGACAATATTTCAATGATTAGGAAACTGAGGCAGAAAGTTTGAGCTTAGTCTAAGATCACTCAGTTAATCCCTCAGTTAAAGTTAAAGTTTAGCCTCCAACCCAGGTATTCAGACTCTTGTACTGCCCTAGGTCTTTTCCCATCTTTTAAAAGATACTAAGACATTTACAAAGGGAACTGAAACCAGAAAGTCCAGTTTTTCAGCATTTTAGTTAAAAGTACAGTCTCTATTGTACATATCTTAGTTTCTATCACTAGTCCATTCTTTCTTAAAAGACTCTGACGTCCTATAGTAAAATTTTGCTCTCTGCTAAACTTTACTCTCTGCTATTTTTCCTTGCTACATATTTATGTATTGAAATGAGTATAAAGCTACCCAGTCATATATTTTCATCCATACCTGCCTTTATCACTTATATTTGGTAAGTATGCTAATGAAATATGTTTGATATAAGAGACACCTTTTAAGAGCAGGGGATTCTTTGAAAGATATATCTGCTTCAATAGTTGTAAAGCCTAAGAAAGTCAATGTGGTTTAGATTTAACAGAAGACAATCTAGTAGATCAAAAGCCAACATTTCTCCTATCAAATGTATATAGAGAAGAATGGGAGCAATGAGCAAAAAAATATATAAAACAAGTTACAAGTTATGAGAGTCCAATCAAATCAAAGGAATCATTCACATAAAAAATGAGACACTGGTTACAAGGTTCAAGGAAAAAACAACTCAATGAAAAAGACTACTTACGATACGGCACTTCTAATGGGTGACCTGTCATACTGCACCATCCTATTGGGTGAATGTCGGGGCTGTCAACATCCATCCAATAGTCATATTTGTGGCTCCAGCCATCAAAGTGGACCTGTTAAAAAGCATAGTTTGAATAATCAGCATTTTGATAGTCATACATCGAAATACACGTGCATAAATGTATTAAACAGAGATCAACATGTCAAGAGTATAAAAATATCAAAATAATATTATCTGTGATCACATGGCATAAAAATATAGTTCAGGACACATATATTCCTCAAATAAATAGCAAAACTTTTCACTTAGCCATTGTTTTTTTCCATGACTGTGAGTAGATTCAGACATGGGTGGGAATTCTCACAAAAAATCAAATGCTATTATCACACTCTCTATTGAACCAGCTATTGACTTCTCATAGCATTCTTTCTCACATAACCAAAAACAGTGATAAAACAAACCAAAACACTGTTTGATTCTTGTCCAGAGCTTCATTATTCCCATGGATGTTTTTCATTATCATTCTGGTCTCATCTTTTCCCATAATGTTGACCTTCAGAAATGGGCATGGGTTCTCAGGTTTGGCAAACCCTAGGACACTTTTCATCACATCCTAAATACACACATCCAAAAGAAAGTATGCCTCCTAATTGTTCATATCAGGTTGACATATGGCACTGTTGCCACTACAGGTAAAAAAAAAAAAAGTAGGGGATAAATTAAAGTCTTACATTTGCCCAAATTAAAAAACATAGTATAAAATATGGGAGGAATGGCTAGGCAATGTTTCTTATGAAAGCTCTCAGGACAAGTCAATAATGTGAGGCAGTAGACAAAAAAATTCAAATGACAGCATAGGTAGAATTTACAAAATTAAAATATCAAAAACAGAAAACGATATTTTACTGTAATCTGTTTTTCCTCGAGTGCCTTGAATACATTTGAGCCTTAGGTTTGTTAACTTCTTTCATATTTCAAATAGCCAAGTATTTAATAGGTAAAAATACAAAGATGATTATTGAAAAAACAATAAACCTCAATGATTTGTCAAGTATAACAAATTAGGTATGGTAATCAGAATGGATTTTTGATAGCATTAGCTAAATCTGATAGTATTTGATAGTAATGTCCATTTTATCAATGAAACTGAGCTAATCAAATCAATGCCCATCTTGTGTGCAGATTTTGTTTTTGTCAATATAGTATAATGTATCACGTCTTTGCAGCTTATCTATCTATGCATGTGTCATTACTTAGTGGAGTGTGTAAGCTTTAGCATACAGAACTAGGTATTCATTGTTTTTCTAGCTAGTCTATTGGCTAGCACTATGCCTCTCATATAGCAAATATTTAATAAATATTTGAATACAAAAGAATAAATACATGAATGAACATATTTAGTCCTCAAGTAGTTCATTTATACTTTATTAGCTGCATATCCCACTATAGAATTTTATTTCAGTAGTTCGGTGGCAGTAAGTTCTTACGTAGAGACAGAATGCCTTCCAAGAACTACTTCTTGATGTGTGAGCAATAATAAAATTGGTTGGTACTGAGTGTGTGTGTGGGGGGGGGGGGGTGTAATCTATTGTGATAAAAACACATCTGGAGTGTTCTGTCTGATTCCAGGCCCCACACCTGAGGGAAGATCTTGACTTTGGGGGAAATAAGTGTCTCCCCAGTCTCTGACTTCAGATCTTCAGAGCAAGAGGAACTCATCACTTCTTCATGTCACCCATTCAATTTTTTTTTCTCAGCTTCAATTGTTTGGAAGGTTTTCCTGATATCAACTTCTTGCAGTCTCCACCTGTTGCTGCTAGATTTGCCCTCTGGGGCCAAACAGAATAAATTTAATTCCGTTCTTACATGATAGACCTTCAGCTACCAGAAGACAGACATCATGCCTCGCGTAAGTATTCTTTTCTTCAGTCTAAACATCTCAAGTGCCTTCAGCACATCTTTCTATGCCATGGACTGAAGGCTTTTCATCATCCTCTTATTCTCCTCTTAATAATTCCCAACTTATCATAAAGTATGTTGCCCAGAACTGAGCACAATAATTCAGATAAGAGTAAAGGGTGGCTATGACTTCTCTATTCCTGGAAGATACTCCTGTCTTAATGCAGGCAAAGACTGATTAGCTTTTTCTGCGTGTGTATCACGCTGATGAATCACATTGGTTTTGTTGTTCATGGAAACCCATAGATCTTTGTCAGAAAAATTTCTGTCTAACCATGTCTTATATTGTGAGGTTGATCTTTTCATACCCAAGTGTAAAATTTTACATTTATCCCTACTGAATTAAACTTCTTACATTTCTCTCAGTGCTTTATAATGCCAAGAACCCTATAGATCATCACTCTGTCGTCTACTTTATGAGTTATCCCTCCCAGTTGGTGCCATCTTTAAATCTGGTGAGCTGGCCATCTAGTAAGTCATCAATAAAAATGTTAAACAACATATGACCAAGTACAAATCTCTGATCCATTATAGGGGATATCTCAGCTATGCCAATATTGAGCTATTAATAACTACACTTTCATAGTCAAGCCATCCAACCATTAGGGGAAGACCTTAAAACAAAGATTGGATAGCCACTTACTAAAGATGTCAATAGAGAGGATTCTTTCTCAGACCTCATTTGGATTACAGGATTTGTGAGCTTTCCTTTAATTCTGAGTTTCTGTCCATAAATATCTAAAAACTCTACTGTCTGCATAATATGATAAGGAAAAGAGGGGCTGTGGGCCTCAGAAATAGAAGACAAGCAGGTGATATTTCACATAGCATTTTAGAAAATTCCTCTGAAATTATGACAGCACTTGGGAGTCAATGTAAGAGCTAAATTCATTGGATACTGCTGGCAAATACAATTCCATAAGAGCCAGGGGTCTTAACCTAGAATTGTGATCGTGGGGATCAAGCACTTACATGGAGGAAAATAAAATACATCTTTATTTCATTAACTTCTAACTGAAATTTAGTAATTCCTTCAATTATTTAAAAATATTCATCTAGGAAGCGGTCAATAGGCTTAATGAGAATACCAAAGGAGACTGTGACACAAGGAAAGTTAAGAATTCCTGCACTAGAATATTTAAGGAGGACAAATTGGGAAGGCAATTGGCATATTTTTTAAATTTTCTTTTTTTATTATGAATTTGACAAACATCAACAAATGTGAATGCTTTCATATGCAAAGAACAGAAAGAGTATTGCTGATGGCACTATGTATATCTATTATATATATAGCATAAAGCACATATTACATTTAAATAGTAGTACCAATATGTCTCTCGTCATCTGTGTCTCCTTTTAAACTTCCTTCTGCTCCCTTCTCTATATATTTCACGAATTTTGCTGACATTCTTTTTTTCATTTATGGGGAGGTATCACTATCACTCATTACTACTTCCCTCTTCTTCTCCCCCTAAAAAGAAAGGTCTCCAAAAAACAAATATAGTCAAGCAAAACAAATTAACATGTTGGTCATATATGAAAATGTATGTATCATTCTGTTCCTACTGTTGTCAGGATTGAAATCTGAAAAAAGGTAAACTAAGGCAAGTTTCTCTGAGCAGGATATCATTTCTTAACAGGGTCATGACACCTGATAATAAAAGATCCATAGCTTGCCTCCATTTATGCCAAAGACCCTGAAAAGGACAGTTCCCCTTTTACAGGTTTTGGGGAATATAGAACAAAAAACAAAACAGGGTAGATGACATCATGGGACTGAGGACAACATCACTGGTTATTGAGCTGAGGTGAGGGCAACAAAATGATTGGTTGGAAGTTTGGTAATGAAGGGCAAACAAGGACCCTCTCCTTACCTCCTGTGACTAAGAAGTGCTCATTGTTTGATCCAGATGCAAGCTAGTGGGCCAGACTTTTGGACAGCAAACCAGACATCCTTAAAGGATAGCTTGGTGGTGTAAAGATACTAGACCGGACTCCCTGGTGACCACCCATCCCCTAGGGATAGCAAAATTCCCTGAGGCAAAAATAGTACAGCAGTATTGTGCTATAAGAAATGATGAACAGGTGGACTTCAGAAAAATCTGAAAAGACTTACGTGAACAGAGGCTGAGTGAAGTGAGCAGAACCAGGAGAATGTTATACACAGCAACAGCAACTCTGTACAATGACCAACTTTGACAGACTTAGCACTTCTCTCAGCAATGAAAGGATCTAAGACAACTCCAAAATACTCATGATGGAAAA
This sequence comes from Notamacropus eugenii, assembly GCF_028372415.1. Taxonomy (NCBI): domain Eukaryota; kingdom Metazoa; phylum Chordata; class Mammalia; order Diprotodontia; family Macropodidae; genus Notamacropus; species Notamacropus eugenii. The sequence continues at coordinate 237,419,155 of NC_092875.1, read as the reverse complement.
TGCTATCCACATCCAGAGAAAGAAGTATGGAGTCTGAATGCAGATTGAAGCATACTATTTTCTCTCTTTTTTTCTTTCTCATGGTTTTTCCCTTTTATTCAGATTCTATTTTCATAATATGACTCATGTGGAAATATGTTTAATAAGATTGTACATGTATAGCTTACATTTGGATTGCATGCCATCTTGAGGAGGGGAGTGAGGGATAGAAAAAAATTGGAACTCAAAGTCTTATAAAAGTGAATGTTAAAAGATATCTTTACATGTAATTGGAAAAAAATACTTTTAAGTGTGTGTCGGGGGAGAATAGTAGAGTAATTAGCAGGAAAGTTGGCTTTTTAAACTTAGTTCATTATGGGTCAACTAAATCTTTGAACTAAGTTCTGAGACAAAGAACCGTGATTTAAGCAGCTACGGCACAAAAGCAGTCAACTGTAAATAGGAAAAATTTAAATGAAAAAAAAAAACAGATACAAGATCAATTCATTGTGATGCAGTGGAAAGACCTCAATTGCCTTGTTGGAGATCATTACTTCCTATCTCTTTTGTCAGTTATATTTCTATGTTTCTTCAAGTAGGGTTTAATTGGAAATAAATAAACCTTGGACCTCAGAAGGCCTGAACTCATATCAAAACTCTACTAATCCTTTGCTGTGTGACCTTGAGCAATTTTCTTTCCTTCTCTGGGCCTCAATTCCCTCAACTCTAAAACAGAGGATTTAATGAACATGATTACTAAATCTCAGCTTGAACATTCCGTCATTCTGTATAATTTATACCTTTAGTCTTCTCTTGTCATGGATCTGTTACATATTGGCCAGATCATTTGACCTTTCATTGGATCAGTTTTATCACTTTTGATATATTAAGATGCTCTCAGGTATTATATAGACTGTATATTATATTTTAAAAAATCATTTGAAAATATAAAGTACCACTTAAGTACCAGAAATAAAAGTAATAATTACCATTAGTAGTTCATGTATGTTGCTGGGAGCAATAAAAAATAAAGTTGTTTAATTTTTTTAAAAAGGGCTATAAAGCATTTAAACTGCTCTCAATTTAATTAACTTAAATTAGACAGACTTAAATTTGTTTCTAAAAATAATTTAATTTAATTTAGTTTAATGTAGTCTTAACTTAATGTGGTCGTTATGACACCTGCCAGATGCAAATTATTTATCTGGTTCAGATTCAAATCACTTTTTTCCTATGAATCAGTAATCTAAAAACATGGATGATCAGTCAGTGGCATACTGGTAGGATCAGAAGAGGAATATTTGTATAAAATTTTTATGAATTATCACTCATATTTTATTGATCAACATTAATCCCTTAGGGGAGAGTGTAGAACAGGCAAACAGATAGAAAACGCCAGAAATAGCTGACAGACAGACTATGGATAGAAAACAGGAAACAGAAAAGTGTTGTGGAAGAAAGCAATGCTCATGTATGAAGCTGGAGGAAGACTCCTTCCAACTTCCGGAGTATAGGAAACATACTCTCCATGCGTTCTATTGTGATGGATCTGTGATTTCAAGAGTGGGTATTCCATACATTAATAGAGACTGAAACTGTCCTGGGTTTTCTGATCCCATGTCATTCTTGCCTCTTCTGTCATATAAAAGTTTAATCTTTTTTGATGCTTACCCGAAGCATCTAGCAACAACCTCCCACAGGACAGTGACTGTCCTATCACCTTCATACTCCTCCTAATAAATGCTTCATTCCATTTCTTTTAATGTCTTAACTCCCTGAGAGTTTTATCCTCCCATCCTGTCCCATACTAATACACCTGTTCTCATCTGCTTTTATTCCATTCAAAGCACAAGTCAAGTGTCACCTTCGGATATGGTAAATGAGGCTTTTCCTGATCCCTCCAGCTGCTGGTGCCTCTATCTCTGCCCTTCCCTCCCCCCAAATAAGATCAGTTTTAAAATTTCTTTTATGTATTTTTTATCTATTCATTTAGATGCATGTTGCTTGCACCAATAAAATATAAGCAACCCAAGAGCAGGAATTTTTTTATTTTTGTCTTGGTAGGTAGCATAATGTGCTGAAAATAGAGACAAAAAGACCAGAGTATGAATCCTGCCTCAGATAGTTACTCACTGTGTGACCCTAGCCATGTCACTGAACCCTTCTGTACCTCAGTGTCTTCATCTGAAAACTGGGGTGGGGGACCGACCTGATGGTCTTTAAGGCTCTTTGCATCTCTTCATCTATGATCTCTAGCACCTGACACACAGTCAGCATCTAGTGAATGATAGTTGATCATTTGCTCTAATTTCCCACTCCGTGACACTCCTCTGGACTTCTCCATCATGCCTTGTGAATGCCTTCATCCTCCTGCAAAATCACTTTAGCCTCAGAACTCACTATCCATCAGAACTGTCTGCCTTGGGGCCTTGCCTCTCTTCTCAGAACTTCTACATAAGGAGGTGGCCCCGGGGAAGCCATAGAACGATGCCTGGCAATGAGTTAATGCTTAATAAATAAATATTGATTGACTGATATATGATAACAAAATTCCAAAACCTAAAATTTGAAAAATAATTAATTTACCACTAATCCACATCTACACTAATATTTTCAGTCCAGTCACCAAATGTCTCCTCTCTCTCTCTGCCCACCCCTCCCCACTCCCACTCCCTTTCCCTCCTTCCATCTTAGATACTTTTGGGTACAGTATAATTATTAAATAGCTAAACTGATCAATGAAACTCATTACAACAACAAGCCACAAATAAGTAACCCAATGCTTTCCTTTGCAGGATATTATTAAAGCACAAGGAAATGTAACAGAGGCATTAACGTTACAAACCACTCTGAAACAAGACTTCTGTTCCACGTTTTACACATACATTTTGTACTTTTCTATTTCTCTGGTAGGGGACTTTTTTAGTAGAAGGAGGGGAGAGGGGTCAGCACCTAAATCTGTAATTTTATATGGAATACCAATTATTCTGCAACTTATTGCTTTGCAGTGGCTTGCCCAGAGTCACACTATCAGTACATGGCAAAAGCTGGACTTGAACCCAGATTGCTCTGACTCTGAGGGAGACTCTATATCCAATACGCTAAGCAGCCTATCATAGGGTTTTAGTCACAATTAATATTATGTAGTATCTAAACTGAGTCTTTCTTTAAAAAATAAAATTAAAATTCTAGGTTATTCTAGAATTCTAGAAACATTAAATTTGTAATAGGCTTTCTAGGTGTTTGTTTCTTTCTATGATGTCTTTAAATGCTCCAAGTTTGGGCACTGTAAATCACTACAATTCTTGCTCAATCAATGAACTTTCTTCAGGGAATATATTCTAACGAATGGCATTTTAAAAGAAAGGAAAGTTGAAAATCTCAGAATTGGCTTACAACTATAAATGTTTCCATGGTACTTGTGAACATCTCCACATTTCAGGCACTGAAGCATCCCAATAAGGAATTAGAATTTAGGCCACACATTTCAGTACAAATAAGTTTCTGAGGCTATGTCAAGGGCATGGGCTTTCTCTGACAAAAAAAATACTTTTCATTCAGCTATCCCTTTGACAGAAACTTTAAGTATGTCTCATTATTGAGAGATATCTCTCAATTCACTGCAAGAACTCTGAGTTTCCTCTCTTGCTTAAACACATCATTAAATCACTAAAGGTTTATGCTAAGTCACACATTAGAATTTATGTAACTAAGTTTTACAAAATCTACAGAGGCCATATCCAAAATGGATGACTATTTTACATCTATCTTTGGGTACTTAACAACTGTTCTCATCATAACAACTATGCATACTAAGCAGAAATTTATCTGAAGGCATGGATTGGTCACCTTTCTTTAAGAAGTAATTTAAAATTTGTATGTACTCCTGGCATGGTTAGGATAATATAATATTTCTGGATACTAAATTCTTAATTGGCTATAAAAATAAAATTTATCTTTACTCCAGAACATCTTTTAAATGCCTCGACTCAATTTCTAAGTGCAATTCAGCAACTTGATCGTTTCTGAATCCTTTGAATTGACACACTTAATAATGCAATTCAGGGATCTAAATTGCAAATAGTGGAGCAGTCTTTTTTTAACCTTTAAATATATCTTTCTTCTTATCAAAACATACAACACTAAATATAAACTTTCCTATGCAATTCTACTCTTACCTTCTCATCTTTCCATTTATGTTTGCTTTTACATTCAGCCAGCAGCTGAATAATCTATTAATCTATTGTAGCAGCAAGCACCCTGACACACATCCAGGATGACCTGCTGGCAGAGGTTCTTAGATTTGCTTTTCTAAAAGGAAAGCAACTTTTGAGGGGTCAACAACCTTTTTTAATCACATATACCAACAGAAAAAATATGAGCAGAGAAATGAAAACCAACAGACACACCTCTAACTGTCTGACCCCAAGCAATAAGTACATCACAGAACGACAGACAGATCCAACTGTCTGACCATGACATACATACACACACAGTTACCCGAGAGGGAAGCACCAACATCTGGGCTTTCCAAGTGGGTGGGAGTGGGGAATGGGGGAGGGGGGGCGGTCCTTAATGGCTACCCAGAGTCTGATCAGGCACACAAACCTTCTTCCAAGGAGTAAGTCCCCAAAACAAAACCTCACCTCAGAGTATACATGTACTTTTCAGAGCTAAAGGGCATGACACTCACGATCCAGGGCCTCATTAGCAATTAGTAAAAGTTGTGGACCTTCCTATAAAACAAGCCTCTCCTAACCTGAGGCCCATTAACGGGTGAGGAAGATCTTTACGTTACATCTACACTGGGCTGGTGGTGGCGTTTCCCGGAGAAATGACTCTCTGAAAATGAGTTTCTCTATATATCCCTTATCCTGGGGAGGGGAGGGGGGGGGGGAATACACATTTGATCTGAACATTCCTTATAGTGATCCTTCTATATCTCTCCTCCCTGCAATGACTCTAAATCCCCAACAACCTAGCTTCTGAGCCCATCATTCAACTGAAGCTGCCCTCTCCAAGGGTACAAATGGTATATCAAACGCCAAATCTAAAGGCTTTTTGTCAATCTTGATCCTCATTGACTTACACTTAATTACATTCTCCTGAATACTCACTCTCCTCAAGGATTTTGTAACACTGCCCTTGGTATTCCTCCTACCTCTCTAACTAGTGCTCTTCCTGTCCTGCTCCCCCAAAGCAATGGGGGGTTAGTGCAAGTGTCTGTTGAACACAGGCTCTATCCACTAGCTGTCCCACTAATGTTCTTTTCAGTCACTTTTGCTGGTTCTTCCTCCAAGTCATATCTATTTGCCTTGCTGTTTATTTTCAGCTGTGTTCAACTCTATGTGACCCCATTTGGGGTTTTCTTGGCAAAGATACTGGAGTAGTTTGCCATTTCCTTCTCCAGCTCATTTTACAGATGAGGAAACTGAGGCAAACAGGTTTAAGTGACTTGCCCAGGGTCACACCGCTAGGAAGTATCTAAAGACAGATTTGAACTCCTGTCTTCCTGACTCCAGGCCCAGCATTCCTAGCTGCCCACCTATTAATCCCCCAAAGCTTTATCCTTTTCTCTCTACACTTATCTTACTTGGTGATCTTATCAGCTCCCATAATAATTATCTATTTATAGGTAATTCCTAGATCTATAAATCTAGCCACAGTCTCTGTGTTGAGTGGCAGTTGTCTTCTCAACTGTCTTGAATACATCTTGAACTGAATTAGAAATCTCAAATTTAGCATCCAAAACAGAATTCATTGTCTTTCTCCTTAAAGCCTCCCCTCTTCCAGATATCCCAATTACTGTCCAGTGCATACCAATCCCCATCCTCCCAGTCATGCAGACTGACAATCTTGACTCATATTCTCATTCACCTCATATAGCCAAACCATTACTAAATCTTATTGCTTTCTACCTACACAACACCTCTTGTCTAGTTCCCCTTCTCTCTAATCACACAGCTTTCACCTTGGAACAGGATCACATCACTTCTCAGTTGGACTACTGCAATAGCTTTCTAATTGGTTTCCCAGCCTCGAGGCTCTCCTTTTCATATTACTCTTATCTACACTTTGTGTGTATATAGAGATATTAAAAATATGCACTTTATTATTTACAGGTTGTTTTTCCTATTAGTATATTCTTCGAAGGTAAGAGCCATTTTTTTGTCTTTGTATTGGGAAAGGAATGTGCTTTTGCGCTTAGGAAAATTATTAGCACACGGTTAATACTTAATAATGCTTACTGAACAACTAACAGTTCAACTGAGCAATTTAAAATTGTCCTGGAGATTAAAAGTTCCAAAAGTAAAGAAGTTACCATCCCTGGTCTGTCCTCACTTTGAGGAAATCATAGGAAAAAGGTTCATGAACATCTCTGGCTTTGGTGTTAATGCAGAAAGTTGGGGGTTGGATATAACAACCTGTGAACAACTTAGGTATTAAAACATTACAATATCAATGCCAGATTTATTTTCAAATCACTTACTATTTTATGATACAGAAGTTGTCATGTTTTCCTCAGTTACATAGCACTGTGATGCACAAGAAGTAGCAATTGTTGGTGTGGTTGAAGATACACTGCTAACAATGATCAAAACAAGTGTGCATAAGACAACGGCTAATATTTTTTAAATTTTAAATATTTATCTTTTAGATAAATTTTTTTCATAAATTGAACCATTTCCCTTTGACATAACACCAAAAGCACACTTTAAATCTCAAGATAAAACATTCAACTCTTGTCTGTCTTTTTTCAGTTCAGTGATAATGTGAATTTCAACAGTTTATATATAAATCGTGATAGTTCTCTTATAGTGCAATAAAGATCAAAACTTGAAATGTAAGCTCACAGATATATGTTGCTCATAAGCAGCAAATAAAGTGACCTTAAAATGGGGATCTGAACCGCCTGAAGATTTTTGTTTCTGTATTAGTTTCCGGTGTTTACTTAGACTGGTTCTCTTGCTCTGAACCATGTAATTTATCCAAGTGACTGCGGGAGCTTTCTATTTGTCTTTCTTGTGTAAGTGAATAATTACCTGAACCACAGCAACGGCTCCTGAAGATTAATTAAATCGCTAACCATTTCAAAGAATTGTGAATAACTTTCAGGTTACTAAGAATGAATGATTATTTACATATTACAAATTGTTTTTTTTTAAAAAAAATATTCCTGTGTTCAAAATTCATTAAGAAGGCACAACGCTGCACATTTATCTTAAAACAGATCTAATTTTGAGGAAGATTCAGAGCTGGAAAGGACTTAAGAGGACATGTATCAATAGTCCTTATAGGTGAAGTTACTGGCACAAACAGTAATCCCCAGAGTTCAGCCTTAAGCCAAGATTCGCTGACTATTATTCCACGAGAAAAGCCCTGGTTTGAGAGTCCAAAGCACTCCATCCAATCAAACACTTAACTTGTGACTATGCGCCTTATCTGTAAATAAGATGGGAAATAATAATACTTACTATATACCACAGCTTTATTCTAAAGAAAGTGCTTTGTAAACCATAACAGTACCTACAGAAATATGAGCTAACAGTCAAGGTCTATCCCTTTATGTATGCGTATGTGTTCAGTGAAACACATTAAATCTAGCTACTGTAATTTGTATTAAGATTAGCTATTTACTTCTCCTTTATTTTTAAATTCAATTTTATTTCATTTTCAGTTCCAAACTCTCTCCCTCCCTCCTCTGCCCCTCCCCCACCCCAAAGAGAAAGCCAAGGAAAACAAAACCTGTTACCAATATGTGTACAGTCAAGCAAAACAAATTCCTGCATTAGGTATGTCCAAAAAAACATGTTTCAATGTTCATTGAGTACATCACCTCTCTATCTGGCAGTAGATGGCATATTTCCTCATGAATCCTCTGGAAACATGGTTTGGATCCACTGTGCTGATTCTAAGTCTTTCAAAGTTATCTTCACAGTACTGCTATTACACAAATTTATTCTCCTGGTCTTGCTCCACCTCATTTTGCATCAGTTCATACAAGTCTCCCCAGGTTTCTCTGAAACTACCTCTTCGTCGTTTCTTATAACACAACAGTATTACATTCATGCGCCATAAGTCATCCAGCTATTTTCCAATTAAGGGCACTCCCTCGCTTTCCAATTCTTTTCTATCATGAAAAGAACTTCTGTAAATATTTATGTATATATGGGTCCTTTACCTATTTGAACTCTTTGGGGCACAGTTCTAAAAGGTATTACTAGGTCAAAGGGTGTGCACTGTTTAACAGCTTTCTGGGCAGCAGCTATTTACCTTTCAATAAAACTTCTAGAAATTGGATTTCTTTTTTCTCTATCTCTTCAAATGATTAAGATCTAAAGATGGTTTCTTGGTAAATCTTCAAGGAAAAGGAAACCTTAAAAGAAGGCCATTATCTCTGATATGTTTTTCCCTTTAGGTAAGAGATATTCTGTTACTTTTCAGGGTATAGAAAAAGACTTTTAAAAAAAGTAGCCATTTAGCTAAAATAATTTATTTTTCCTACTTTTAGCACAATCCATTCAATGTATAATGTTGGTTAAGTATCCTATAGCATATTTTGAGGAAATGCAAATTTCAGCAAAAGAAAAACAGAAATAAAATCATTTATACTGATTATAACTCTTTATTGTAAGTTGTCCATAGCAGAGCTGGCCTCAAAGCCAACAAGATGTGGGTTCAAATCCTGCCCCTGACACACAATGACTTTGTGACTCTGGGCAAGTCATTTAACATCTACTACTCCAGGAAGACTGTAAGCTTCAAAAAAAATGTCTACCTGAATTAGTAAAGGGAATTTCCTTAACACAGATCCCTATGTCAAGGAAATCATATATCTAGTCCCTATCCTTATGCCTTCCAAAGTATTCAACACATTTTGATGTCTTTCCTTCATGAATTATATTGTAATGAATTATACAAACACACACACATAGATTTTAGGAAGGCCTTAAAAAGAATATTGAAGTATTATAGCAATTCACATTCATTAACAGCAATTTCCTCACAACATCATCACTTTTTCTGGATGAAGACCCAGGTGTTAATTGACTTGACCAAGGTCACACAGCTATTAAGAATCTAAGTTGGATTTCCAAACCAGATGTCCCAGTTCCAATGCCAGCATTCTCCCCTCCTACATGGTGCTACCATGCTATTCAAGTAAAACACCTTTCTCTGGAACTTGCCCTCTCTTGAAGACTCTGCTTTACTCAATTTGCATGCCAGTACACTCATTCCTGCCCTACCTACTGCCTAACTCCTGTTTTTATACTTCTGGCCGTATCTGACTTACTTCTCTACTCTCACATTCCTTCACAGGCAAGACTAGTGCTATTTAATAGTTAAAAACAGTTGTATTTGAGCATTCTGAAACCCAATGGTAACACTCATGATAATGAGTCTAGCAAGTATCTTAGAAATCAGGTTAATGCCACAAATGTAAAATTCATGAGATTTCAAATGAGTTTTAAATTATTTGGTATCAAATGGAAGTTTAGTACATACATCTAATGCCTTGCTGTAAAGATGTAATACACCAATGGCACATGAGGAAAGAACAGGAAGGGATGAGTCATCATTTGGCATGCATCACCCTCACCTCTACTTCCAGCTTGGTCCCCATCCCCATAACCATCTTTAAGGAGAGCCATGGCTACCATTTGCAACTGGCAAAAAGAAAGGCAGAAAAGCCTGGAGCCCAGAAACAGTACCCCACATCTGGATTCCTTCCAACCTGCACTTGCAGGTAGCCACTATCCAGAAGAGCAACCTTTGTGCAACTTCCACCTGGCAAAGTCCTCTTGAAAGTGCCTCTTCAGGAGCCAGAGCTATTGAAAATCCAGAAAAGAAAGGTCATGATGCCGAATTCCTTGGCACCATCAAATGGTTCAGCATCAGAAAAAGAAAGGGTTTCATTAACAGAAATGACACTAAAGAAAGTGCATTATTACTGGCCTTACTGTTGCACTCTAAGGATCACTGTGCCTTTTTATCTACCCTGGAACTGGAACCTACTTTATATATTCTCCATCATCACTGAGGACAGGGAGCTATTTTTTTATTTGTATCCCCAGCACTTAGGACAGTGCCTACTAAGTACTTGGTACTATAGGATTCACTAGGATACAGAGAAAAAATCCTCGCCTTCAAAGAGTTTTCATTCTTTTGTTCAGATCTTCTCAGGATAAAATATAATACAATTCATAAATGCCTTGTATAATTCACTGCAGTATTACCTGTAATTGAGAGGAGATGAAGGACACTCCATTAAATTCACTCTAGTCAGGCTTTTCACAATCACTGAGGTTCCACTCAAGAGAGGAATTCCGTTTTAAATCTATTCCAGTCCTTCCACACTAAGGACTTAACCAATTATGAAGCCTTTGTGTTTGAAGATTTTTGTCTATCAACATCATCAATGTGGTGAGATTTTTAATGAACTAGACCTCCTACACGCATCAAAATTGTGACAAGGTCTCTGCAGAAAGAGTTAAACATTTTATAACTCAAGTACAAAAAGCAACCCAGTAATGGTAATAGAACACACCCTTCCCTCACTCCCCCTACCAACTTACACACACCTCAAAAAAAGAAAATGTTATAGAAGACGTAAGAGGAAAGTTATATCTCATAAAAGGAACCAAAGAAGGAATATGATTTAACAGGAGTGATTAGTCTCTGTCATTGAAAACTGGTCCTAATGACATCTTGGGTCAACTGAAGGAAACTGCCACCTCCCTTACAGCACAGTCATGTCTGCTTTATCATTTATTTATTTTTAATAATTTCAACAAGAACTTGAGAATTGGGACACCATTGTTATATGTCACTGATCTGAAACTAAGCAAAGTGGGAAATGTCTTATTATAGCTCGTTATCTGTGCAGTCTACATGACAATTCACAACTTTTCAAACACAACGAGCAAATCTAATGGCTGTCAAATTTATTTTTTTCCACATTAGGATATTGGTTTCCCACTCCTGGAATATGATTCCTTCTCACCTTTGTCTTTCTATGGCCCTTTTTATTCTCTTAATGCTCAGTTCAGGGGTCCACTCAACAGCGTTCCCTGACCTCAGTCAGCTGGAAGTGATTTTTCCTTCTTCAAAATGTCCTAAAGCAGTGGCATGAGAAATATTAACACAGTCCTCTAAATTGTATGTACAAAAGGATCTCTGAGGGATACTGAATGAGAAAACAATAAATTAACATTATCCATGTTCTGTTGTATTTTTCAAAAATATTTCCAATTTACAATTAAATCTGGTTCAGGCTGCACTCAAGTTTGGGATCCTCTTGCAGCTTGTGACCCTACATTTCTCCTTCTTCCATTCTTACCTATTCTCCCCATTAGCACTGTAAGATTCATAAAGGCAAGGACTGTATTGTCTTCATTTCAGCATCCTCAAAGTCTAATCAAGTACCCTGCACAAAGTAGAAGACAACTTATAAAGTTTCACTGAATTGAACCAATTTGGGATAACAAAATCTAATTGGCAAAGGATCATTTTGGGGAAATATCTTTGGGTCTAAAATAATGGCCCTAACCTTGGTTCCATCTCCTATCCTATAACCTTTGCCCCCTCCAACACCTTCTCTCTATAACTGCTGGTTACAATTGCCTAAGCTTTCCCTATATAATTCACATGCCAAAATTCTACAATGTTTATTTATTGCATATCACATTAAATCCAAATTTCTCATCCCAGCATTCAAGGTATTTCATAATATGGCCCTCCTTAAGCTATGGAATTTTACTACCCACAATTCTACAACCTTCTGCTTACAGAAAGATTGGTCTCCTCAAAGTCCCCTGATGAAGACTGTTCATTCCTGCCTTACTGTCTTCATTAACAATAATTCACCTATCTATAGCACTTTAAATTTGCAAAATACAATCCTAAAATCTGAAGTGGATAACATAAGTATGGTTATTCTTCCCTGTTTATAGACGAGTAAACTGAGAATCTGAGAGGATGCCTTACCCACGATCACACAACTTGCCAGTCATGTTCTTGTGAAGATTATATGAGGAATGTAAAAAAGAATCACCATGAAGGAAAGTATTAGAAACAAAATAGAAACCACCATCCTACACTGGTGTAAAACCATGGTCTATCATGCCTGGAACAGTGTACACTTGTACTTCTTAGGGCCTCACCAAGCTAGAAAAAAGAAATTAAATTGTAAAAGGAACAGGGAACCCATGGTGGGATAAGGTTAAAAAGATTAGGAACTTTCAATCTGAGAAGAAATCTACAAGAATGAAAATGAATGAAATAAATGAAAATCTACAAAATGATAAAAGGTTAGATTATTCTTTTTTTTTAAAGATTACTTATTGGATTATTGTCCCACAAATTAAGTTCACAGGAAAACTAGAATTCTCTGGAGTATAACTTTGGAGGGTTGACTTCATTACATCCTTCCATAATATGTCTCGGTGTTAGTGTCAGAAGCAAGAGACTGTGTTGGGCGGAGTAGGAGGTATTTCTATAGGAACAATGTTATGATTTGTGGTTGAGGAAATCTTCTTTAAAAAAAGAAAGAAATTACAGGGGGATTTCATAATGTTATATTATGGAATGGTGAAGCTTGGTTTTAATGAGGAGAAATTATTTTTCTATCTTACTAGAAATCTAAAGAACATGATGTGGCATTATGGTGGGAGCAAAGAATTTAGAATTAGGTGGCTTACTTTTGAATCACCTTTTTGCTACTTGCTGTTTGAACTTAGACAAGTCTTATATTCTGGGCCTCAGCTTCCACATTTATAAAAAAGGGGGAGGGGAGATTGATTAAACGATCTCTAAGATCCCTTTAAACTGCATGCTACAATTCCAAGTATTTTAAGGGATATCATGTAAAACAGGTACAGATCTCTTCTGCTTGACTCCAGAGGACAAAAGTAGGAGGAATCTCAGAATTTGAGTTAGCTTAGTCCTTAGGAAATGTTTAGTCCAAATAATACGTGAAAGGAACCTACTCTATAACATACTCAAAAAGTGGTCAGGAGACAGTACAGTGGGACTATCAATCCACTAATCCTTCAAGATGCAGCCCAACGCTATGTTAGCTTTTTTGGCCAAAACATCAAACTACTGATTTAAAGAACATCTAAATCTTTCAGAACAGAATGCTGTCTAAACATATCTCCCTCATCCTGTGAATCTACCTGTGAATCTGATACGTGTACACAAGTAAAAAATTTTAATGGGTGGAAACTGCAGAAAAGACTATTTTGGCTTAATGAAAGTTTCCTAATTATTAGAATGATCCAAAACCAAAATGCACTGTCTGAGGAGGTGGTAGGTCTGCCCTTACTAGATCAATCAACCAATAAATCAACAAGCATTTAAGTGCCTATTAGCTATCTGGCACTGGATTGAATACTGGGGATAAAAACACAAAGAAGAAACAGTTTCTGTTCTCAAGAAGTCTTTAAATACTAGGAAAAAAACCCAAGGGCATAGTATATGTGTACATACATGTGTATGCAAAATGGACATAGGTCTTTAGCATGAATAAACCTCTTACAAGTTCCAAACTGAGTGGCACTCATTTATGAAGTATTAATTAAGGTCTTTAAAGATTTGCTGTGGGGGATTTTCTCTGACACTCACCCCATGACATATGCAGAAACAGTATTAGAGATGATTCTAATTCAATCTCCTAATTTTAGGGAATAGGAAATTGAGGTCTCGAGGGAGGGATGGAGTGGAGATACCTAACCTAAAGTGACATGGTCAGTGGTATTTGATTTTTAACCCAAGTTCTTTGACTATGAAGTGTGAGCCAGCAAGCTACTCCAACACATTTATTTGGTTTCACACGGCTGACTTTGGCCCAGCTCCGTTCTGAGGTGTTTTTCACTTCATTTCTGATCCTGTTCTCTCACCCACTTTCACCCTCTCTTCAATCTGTGTATGCTTTGATCCTCACTCTGTCTCATGTCACTGTGATCTTTCAGGTTATTCTAAATGGTGCTTTCATCTTCTTTTCTGTCTTCCTTGCGGTTCCCATTCTGTGGCTGTTGTGAAATTACATCATTCTTAGGAGACATGTTTTCACAGAAGCCATAAGGAATTGCACATTGAAAACAACATGAACCAGGCACAGGAGTAGATCTGAGGGATGTAAGCCACTCATGGATCTCTCCTCACATCCCTATTTAGATATTTTTATTTGTTTCAGGTTGTTTCATGCTGACCTGATTCATACTCCATTCCTAATATGATTCATATTAATGGAAAGATAAGTTATACCTAGATTATTTAGTCTATATTGCTCTGAATACATTTTAATTTTTTCCAGTATATTAAGCTTTAAGTACGTTTTTTGCCCTAATTCTGTACCTTGTGAAACACCCACAATGCTCTGGGGCCATAACAAATAATTCAAATAAAATGAATAATCTTTTGCCTAAAAATATCTGTTTTCCTATTGTCTTTTTCTCATAGTTCCCTGTGTCCTGTTTCATCCTTTTTCAAGTCTGACTGTTCTGAATGTCTGTAAAACTCCATTCAAATGAAAATTACATTCTAAAAGAATTCTAAAACAAGTGTATGCCATCAACCAAGGATGAAACAGTAATAAGTGCTCACATTTCTACAGAAGCATTAGAGCATCTATGAGGGGGGCACCAGAAAGAGCACTGTCTACATTTTATGGATGAGAAGACTCAGTCTTAGAGAGAGAAAAATGACTTGTCCAAGGACACACAAGCAAGAAGGTAGACAGAAAGGATTTTGTGAAGAAGACGGATGAGCATGAGCATTGTAAGTACTATAAGTTTTGGGGACATCTCTCCAGATAAAATCACCTCTAAAGCTTTGTACTTCTCTCCTTAATGGTGACAAGAAGATGAAAAAGAATGATTTTATTTTGAAAAGGACCTCCACCACCTTTGAGATTCCATGCAACATAGGGAATTCTGATAAGACTAATCACAGAGAAAAGCATTTCCCAAAGGAATAAACTTGATGTTTAGCAACGTGTGTGACCTCAGATTTTGCATACTTTCCCCATATTCATTCTGCCAGAGAATGCCACTGTTTGAAGCTATGTATTCTAATTGAGCCTAAATAGCTATAAAAACACAATCTGTACCATAACAAGGGGAAGATGCTATCAGGAAGCAATCTTTATTAATGCACTAGTAAGTGTTTTTTTCTTTCCGGCTACTTACAAACCTAATGGCAAACTACGAAACTCCCATACCAATTTAAATGTGTCCTCTGCCTTCAAATCAGGCTCTGTCAAAAGTAGGTAACATGCTTTGTAATAAGCAATTTATTTAAGACGTGAGAACAAATAACTTTTCTTGGCTTTTACATAACGAAATGGTATGCACTATGGACTGACAAGGGATTTTAATGTTGATTAAAAAGGCTATTAGGCTGGGTGGTAACATTAAACTCAGAAAATTACTGAAAAGCAGTGTTCTTTAATTAAAAATACAGAAGTCTCAACAAATCAACCAAATTTCAACAATCATCATTAAATGTCAAAAAAAAAAGTGTACACAGTCTCTAACCTTAAGGAATTTCTATTCATAGTCCGTGGACCACACATTTAGAGGTAAATGAGGCAGCTAGGTGGCACAACAGATAGAGCAACAAGCCTGGAATCAGGAAGACTCATCTTTCTGAGTTCAAATCTGACCTCAGACACTTACTAGTGTGTGACCTTAGGCAAGTCACTTTACCCTATTTGTCTCAGTTTCCTCATTTGTAAAATGAGTTGGAAAAGGAAATGGCAAACTACCCCAGTATCTCTGCCAAGAAAACTTGTGAATGAAACATGAATGAAACAGCTGAACAACAACGAGACTTAAGAGGCACTGAGTCCAATGTTGCTCCTCATTTTATAGATGTGGAAAGACATGGTGAGAAGTAAAGTGATCACACAGCCAGGCAGTGACTGAGTCAAGAGTCAAACTCAGGTCTTCCTGAGTCTACACCTAAAACTATATCCTCTATCCCACTTAGTAGTCTCTGATATAAAGATACACTATTCACACAAATAAATAAATATAAGGAGAGGCAGCTCATCAGAAGAATCAGGATGACCCTGCTTCAGATACTGCCCTTGACACAACTGGCTATATGATCTTGGACAACTGACTTAGTTTTTCAGCACCCCAGGCACCTTTTCAAGACTATAAAATGCACAACAGTTTTTGGTGTGCATTGGTAAAGGGAGATGCCTCTCACTCCCTAAAACCAATGAAATCACTGTCCTAAACAAACAAAAAGTGAATTTAATTTGAGGAAGGAGAGAAGATTAACATATTGACAGGTCAGAAAAAGGATTCCACATGAGAACATGTGGCACACCTTGAGCAAGCAGAAGATACTAAGAGGAAGGGATGACCGGAAAGTGGGTTGGGTCATCCTAAATTCTGAGTATGTGATGTTTGATCTGTTCGAGTCATGTATATGATTTCATTAGTAGGGAGAACTTCCCTAGACAAAAACATCCACCACTAATCCAAGTCCACCCCTTCTCTGCAACTCACAATCTTAGAGAAATGCTTAGGATCATAGAGAGATCAAGATATTAAGGGACTTTCCAAGGATCCCACAGCCAGTTTGCGGCATAGGGAGCACTTGAACCTAGGCCTTTCTGACTCAGACTCTTTATTCACTAAGCTACTGCTAACTCTGTGTTTGTATTTTTAGGTCTAAAAATAAAAGTCATTTGTTTATTTTAATGTGTGGTATTGTGGAAAGAGGGCAGCTACGTGGTGCCATAGATACAGCACCAGACTGGGAGTCAGGAAGACTCATGTCCTTAAGTTAGCTGTGTGACCCCGGGTAAGTCACTTAACCCTGTTTGCCTCAGTTTCCTCATCTGTAAAATGAGCTGCAGAAAGAAATGGCAAATAACACCAGTATCTTTGCCAAGAAAACTCCAAAGGAGATCACAAAGAGTTGGACACAAATGAACAAAAAGGTAGAAATATTTTATGTTTGTGATTGTTGTCAAGGATAAAATCTGTTCAACCAATGTATATTTCTAAATAGATGTGATGCAGATAAAATAATCATAGAAATTTGGAACTAATATCCCAACTCTAAACCACAGAATAGTTCATGCACAATCCTTATCACCACTGAAACATAGGGTCCTCTTGAATAGAGGACTCATTCTCCTTGAGAATGTGTTTGGTAAAATGCAACATAAAAACAAATGTTTGATAAATAACTGAAGCTAAAGTGTATGGCATTTTTAATTAGTTTTAAAAGAAGGTTGTCGTTAATGATAGAAAACCAGTAGCAACTATTACCATTCTAAATGGCTTTTTACCATTGACTATCCATTATGTATCCAGTGCTACCCTACATTCCTACTCTTTTTCATATAATATTAGTATAATGGTCCTATGATACGCTATTCAACGACACTGTTGTAACTTGACTATGATTCACCGTGACAATGTTCCAAGAAGAAATAGAACCATATGCAATGAAATGATGCATCACTTCAATTATCCAAATACAACATAATCCTCTTTGAGCCCTGCTTACAGGAAGCACTTTGGTTCATCAAGGAACATTAGTAATACAAAAGCATTGATTAATCAAAATTCCCATACAGCATTACTAATGGCCTCTTCTTTACGAGACGACATAAATGCAGAAGAGCATCCAGTTATGAATAAGTGCCAGGAGCCATTTCATGGTTGTTGTGCCTGAGGAATAAGTCACCACTTGCAAATAACTTGTGTCAGTAAAACTCACACACTGGAGATCATTACCATCATTACGTATTTATGTTACAGCCCACAGGCGCAAGCTTTTGAAGAGGCCACCTATCTGAGAATGGACCAATCACTGCACAAGAAGTGGGGGAAAATATAATGAACCATTCAACCATATCAACACAACCTGAAAGAAGTCTATCTACAATGGAAAGAAGATGTTGCCTACACTTGGGAAAAATATGAGATGTAAAAAATGGGATCTATTAGATTTAAGATATTCAGACTCTGATAAATTAAAGAGAGAAACTTCAGTATCTAGATTCTCCAGAATTCTAATAATTTTTAATTTTGCTCATCAGGACCCTGAATTCTTATGGTTATGAATACTCTCAAATATCCCTATATATTTGGACTAGATTTACTGACCATTTACAAAGATGGCACATCTATTTTGAAAAGGGCAGCTTCTGAATTTTGGTTGAAACTTATTTGGGAAAAGGTGAGAAGAGATGAGACTCAAGAATGGAATTTTATCCCTGTGGGGATAAAATCTTTCCTTTTCCACTAATGTAGCTTAGTCATCCTTATAATTTATAACCTTAGAGAACTGCCTGTGGAACTGAGAGGTTAAGTGACTATGATTTATGATCCTATGAACCTGTTACTTGTCCATAGCTATAGAGCTAGCATATATAAGGAGGACTTGAACACAGGTCTTCTTAGCAATATATGAAATGAGTAGAAGGGGAAGCGATACTACACATAGGGCAAGTGATTTCTCTCAGATCAGCTATGGAAAACACAAATGCTAGCCCACCTCATATTTTATTAAATAAAGGGTTGGTTGGCTAACTGTAGTACACAGTGGCAATTCAGGCATTATGGAGCACTAAGTGGGTATCTTCATAGAGCTCTTTTACAGGCATGATAGAAGCATGAGTAGCACTCCTTAGAGCAAAGATTCTAATACGATATTAGTGAACTTTGAAAAAAAATTATTTTGGTAACTGTATTTCAACATAATTGATTTCCACTGCAAAGCTATATGTTTTCTTTTATGCATTTAAAAACATTATTCTGAGAGAGGGTCCATAGCTGTCAGAGCACTGCCGAAGGGGTTGCTGATACCAAAAAAAGTTAAGAACCCCTGCCCTGCGGTATCTAGACTACATCTCTCCTAGGCTACACTGAGCAAGCCTGAGAACTAGAGGTGCTCGAAATAAAGTCCTACCTCACCATGGGCACATATCCTGACTGTCCTTATTTGTTTATACCTAGCAAAGATACTTAAAATGGGGGCATGAAGAAGTCTTTTTTCCATTATCAGTGATCATGTCTTCAGCTGTACTGTCATGTATACTGCCCATGGACACATCTCCCCTTGGTGAATTCTGAGTGATGGAAGAACAACCAATTGGACATGACAAGGGACTCCATGAAGGGAGTGAGGACAAGAGATGAGCCCAAGACGTCCATGCCTGAAAATAACAATCCTTTCTCTGACTCTGCCTTAGTATTAACTCTGTATCTAGAACTCGGATCAACTACTCCTTGAATATGAACATCAATTCTGCTTTATTTTCCTGCCTATCTACATATTCTTGGTTTTGTCTTCCTACGCAGTCCTTATCCTATCCTCCATAGGGACAAGCTTCTTTTTAATTAGGTCATCTCCTCCAGGGAATGAGAGGTGGGATCCAAAATAGGATCCGAGCGAGTGCAAACCAAAGGCCAGCTTGAGTCAGGAACCAGAGTTTCTCAGAAATGTCAAAAAATGACAGGGTTGAAACAGAACTGGAAAAGCTGGGATTGACAGTCAGTCAGTGATGATTGATTTATTAAGGGCCTGCAAGACACCAGGGATAAAAAGAAAGGGAAAAGACAGGCCCTACCCTGAGGGAGTTTATAATCCAATGGGGGAGAAAACATATAAAAAGAAGAAGAAATTGGTGGTGGGAGAGAGGTCAGGGGGAGGGGGACAGAAAGGGAGACCTGATAGAGAACCCTAGGGAAGTATATTCTGAAGGAAAAAGAAGCCCTGGCCGGCCGGGACTCCTTCCTTAAAGGGAATTTCTGGGAGGAGAGGTCTCTATCCTCCAATCAGAGGGAGGGAGGGGCCCAACGGCAAAAGGAGTTGAAAAGATGTTGAGTTCCAGGGCTGATATGATCTTTCAGGATGAAGACATTTAAGGATATAGAAGGGAACTACCCAGATAGACTCAGCACCTCTCCAAAGGTTCAGCCTTTTACAAAAACCATCAAGATATAGTCTTTTCAGAGGCCAACCCTGATAAACCAAGTAAGGTCAGAGACCAGATCCACCATTCTCCACCTTTAAAAGCCCTGCAGATGAAACCATGAGTTTCTAAAGCAGCATAACCTCATAGACCATGATCCTGGCTTGCCTGACTGGATTCTGTCCCATTTGTACAAATACCACAGTTTTGCTCTCTGGATTCACAGTGTCTACTCAATATCCCCCAAATCGTGATATCTTGCCTATATGCCACAGTAGCTGCTATCTACCACCGTTCTGGCCTCTTGTGACCCCAAATATCCAACTACTGCCACCCACAACCGTATTGCAAATAAGAAGGGAGGGGGTTGCACAGAAGCCCTATAGCTGTGATCAAAACTGAGTTAGATTCTTAAAAAAAACATATTTCCAAAGTCTGCTTGAATGTCATTCTGTTGCACTCTACTTTCTCAAATTTTCTTGGAATACTTATTTGAAAAGATCATCTCTCTTTTGTACCCTGCACCCACACTGTTCTCTTACTGTATTTATTTTCCTTCCAAGTTCAAGTCAGATTCTACCTCATTCAACTGGGCTTTCCAATTTTTCTCTTCTCCTCCCTGCCCCCCAGTTATTGGTACCTTATCTTCTATCTCAAATCACCTCTTAGCTTACCTTTATCTCCTCAACATATATTCCCCTGGTCCAGGGATTTCATAACCTTATGTTGCATAATGGATCCCTCTGATAGTCTGGTGAAGCCTATGGGCCCCCTTCCCAGCATAATGCATTATACACATAAAATCAGGTACATAAGATTAGAAGTGAAACCAATTACATTGAAATATTATCATCAAAATACACATACTTAAAAAAAAAAAAAAAAGTTAATTAACTCCAGGATAAGAACCCTTGCCCTAAGACATTTGTCACTTTATATGTCCTGATTCAAGCACAGTGTCTTCTTGCACACGGTAGGTTAATAATAAGTTGTATTTAAAAAAAACGTTAGATTGAGGTAACAAATCTATGAAAGGATAAAAGACAATGAATTAGAGACATTTCTGTCTTTGCTTCTCTAGCGTACTGTCTTGTCTATGACAGATACTAAATTAATGCTTACTGTACTAAATGGAAAGTTATGGAAGTAGAACTGACTGGGCATGGTGAATGGCTGCTTCAGGGAGTGAGGGAAACAGGAGAGATGAATTGGAGGCTTCTAGGTCTGATAATAATCATCATCATCCCTCTGTATCTACTGCCACAGTTTACAATCCACAAAATTCTTTACCTATAGCTTCCTGTTTGATGTATATAACGACCCTGTGAGGTTAAAAAGTGTATTACTGTTCCTCTTTTCCAGATGAAAAAAAAATTAAGGTTCAGAGAGGTTAACTGATTTGTTCAAGGTCATGTGGAACTCAAATCTTTTGATTTCTGATCTTATATACTTTCATCTATGCTAAATAGTTGACCATTGGGAGCCAGGAGTTGGCTAATACATCACAAGTAGTGCCAATAATGCTTCAGTGGGTAGCGATTACAAAACTACATAACCAATGCATCATCACAATAAAATATTAGAGGGCAAAATGTATTTATTGTAGGAGGCACCAAATTTAATATAAAATATGAGAGTGAAGTACTATCCGTCCATTTGTAGATATTTAAAGATGCTAGTTCTCCTAACTACAAAAGCCACTATATTTGGGAAAGAACACACATTTTTTCTCCCTGTGTGATCTAAGTTCAATTAAAATTCTGAAAGAAAAAAGTAGAAACAAAAAATGAAACTCTAGGCTACTCTGAGATAGTTTAGAAAGTTTTAGGGAAACGTTTATTTAAAAAGAAACAGTTCATTAGCCAGGCTGTATAAACTTGGAGAATTTATTGATATAAAACAAATTTTAGTTCAGCAACCATAGTGTGCATAAATGTGTAGAGATTACAAGGTATAGTAAAAAAAAAACAAACAAACAACCCAGGTATTTTAACAATAACTTCACTCAATATGAATATTCTTTATACACAATCCTTAAAAGACATGAATAGTACTTCACTAAATAATCCTACCTAGCTCAGTCTTAGTAGAAATAATACCTGCTTCCACTTTGGTCTTTTTTTCCTATTTTTAAGTATCTATACTATGATCCCTACTAAAACTTTTAAAAACATTCTCATAATCTTCATCAAAACTGAAATCAGCAATAATTGTTTGACACCATTATAACCAGTAATTAGAAGGTCAAGTCTTAGAGAAGAGAGCAACTAGTTAACACTATTTGACTATATTTCCAATTTTCAAAAGACTTTCTTAATTTTTTCCGGTAAGAAATTTTGACAAGTTCAAAGATACACAAATTTGTCTCCCTTTCGGATAGCCAATTAAACTAAGACTCACCAAGGTCTATGACTTCCCCAAGGCAGAGCATAACCTCTAATTTCAGGGAATATTAGCTGTCATGTATTTGGACTAACACCTCCAAGCAATTTCCCTGTAAGCTTAAAACAGAAATTTCTAAACTTATTAACCTGATCTAAAATTCAGAACTATCTTAAGTCTAAGTTGCCAATATGCCATGCTAATGTCTTCTGGTCATAATGTTATTTCCTTTTAGAAATGCCATAAATATAGCCTGTTAATGCATTAAATATGAAAAATACTAACCGAAAGAACTCAATTTATTAATGATTCAATAGGCCTTATGCTGAAAAGCATCTATTTGGGATTCATCTATTATTCATTTCACAGCTTAGCTGCCATTCCCACAGCAAATATTTATTAAATATTACTATGTTTTAAGTCATCTCCATACGTTAATTTGTAGAAGTACATATTTTCCCCAATAAAGGCAAACTTTCCTAAGAATATCCATCAGTTAATGGTAATTTAACACATATTTTCTGACAGGGCAGCAGGAAGGGGCTTTCAGACAAAAGGGATACATTGTGCAACCAAACAAAAGAATGATTATTAAACAGAATAACTGACTATAAATTGAACAAGACACACTGATGGAAGGACGTCATAAATATTTATAAGTGTGGTAATTAATAATGACAACAAAGAACAACAGGAGGAAGCCAGCACTTTGGAGAAAAAAAAGTAATAACTCACTCACCAATGGGTCACAGCAGGCATATAATAGCACGTATTTGCAGAATTTTCTGATTTACAGATACATTATGCAGAAATGGCTACTTTCCCCACTTTTTTGTGGGAATGTTCTTAATGGTAATAACAATAGTTCACATTATCTGGGTGCTTTAAAAGGTGCATAGAGACAATGACACCCCCATGAAGAAAAAAAGAACCCCCAAAAGCCCACTCATGTCTTTCCATGGATTTCTCTCATAAATAAATACATAAACTGCTGTTTAGAACCATAGTTATGAAACAGTGAATTAGTTAAATGAGTAAAATTGCTCCTTTTAGAAGAACCAGGTAAATATCATGGGTGTGTGTGTGTGTCTGTGTGTGTGCGTGTGTGTCTGTCTGTGTGTGTGTCTGTGTGTGTGTGTGTGTGTGTCTGTGTGTGTGTGTCTGTGTGTGTGTGTGTCTGTCTGTGTGTGTGTGTGTCTGTGTCTGTGTGTGTGTGTGTGTCTGCATAACTTTGACATTAATGAGGTTACAGGTCTAGATAACATGGAAGAAACAAGATCCATCTCCTTTCAACCCAGACTTCGCAGATGCCCAGAATTTAAGGCCACT
Organism: Notamacropus eugenii; assembly: GCF_028372415.1. Lineage (NCBI taxonomy): Eukaryota > Metazoa > Chordata > Mammalia > Diprotodontia > Macropodidae > Notamacropus > Notamacropus eugenii. The sequence goes on along the minus strand of NC_092875.1, from coordinate 237,395,517 downwards.
TAATTAAGCCCATACTGGACAGGAGTCACTCAGTGATAATGGCACCAAATGGTCACTGGCTTTTACTTGAAGATTTCTAGTGAGAAGGAACTTCTTCTTTTCTCCAAGACAGTATGTTCAAATTTTGGAAAGGAATAAGTTTTAGGGAGTTTTTCTTAACGTTGATATGTGATTTTACTAATGAGTCTACTCCCTCCAATGATGCAGATTAGAAACAATTTAGGACCTCCTATTACGTTTATTTATTATTTCTGGCGGACAATCCTGTGAGTAGATGCAGCTGGCTGAATCAGGACCCAGCTGGCTGGGTAACTCAACTCCTCCTGTCCTGTCTGCCTCCCCCTCCCCTTCCTTCTCCTCTCCAAAGGATGGTAAATTTGGATGGCCAAAAGATGCCCAGTTGACTTGGGTTTTATTGGTCCCTCCCCTCCCCTTATTCTGCACTATGAGACTGGGATGCTAATGGGCCCCTGCCTAAGGGCTCTCCTGGACCCTCCTAGCTATAGAGTGATTATCAATAGTAACTGTTGCTATTTTCGAAGTCTTTGTTTTTCTTGGTCTTATTAAAGCAGCCCTGCCCTGGCTACTTCCTAAACAGGCCTGTTCAATGAATGGGAGTTGCCTCACCCTGAGTGAGTACCTGCAAAGACCTTGGTCTAAAGAGGCCAAGGTCTCCCAGTGCATCCTGGATCATCTCCAGTCATCCTGATGAATATCTGGTCACTGGGTTCAGATGGCTCTGGAGGAGAAGTGAGGCTGGTGACCTGCACAGCCCTCCCTCACTCAAAACAAAGTCAAGTGTAAGTCATGTCATCATTTCTCTGATGGCATGGTCTTCTTTGGCAACAAAGGATGAACACGATCCTGTGAGTAGATGCAGCTGGCTGAATGCTAGCTGGGTACCTCACCTCCTCCTCTCCCGTCTGCCTCCCTCTCCCCTTCCTTCTCCTCTCCAAAGGCAGGTAAATTTGGATAGACAAAAGTTGCCCAGTTGACCTGGGTTTTACTGCCTCCTTCCCTTCCTTTCCCCTCCCCTCTCCTCTTCCCTTTCCCTTGTCCTCTCCCAAGACCTTAAACCTAAGGGCTCCTAGCCCTGCCTAGCTTTACAGTGATTATCAGTAGTAACTGTTGCTGTTTCCCACCCAGCCTGATGTCTTTGTTTTTCTTCACATCATTAAAGGGGCCGTGCCCTGGAGACTTCTTAAACAGGCCTATTCAATGAGTGGGCATTGCCTCACCCTAACTGAGTATCTGCAAAGACCTTGGCCTAAACAGCCCAAGATCCCCCAATGTATCCTGGGTCATCTCCAGTCATCCTGCGGAATATCTGGTCACTGGATCCAGATGGCTCTGGAGGAGAAGTGAGGCTGGTGACCTGCACAGCCCTCCCTCACTCAAAACAAAGTCAAGTGCAAGTCATGTCATCATTTCTCTGATGGTGTGGTCTTCTTCAGCAACGAGGGACAAACACAATTATTTCTGGTCTCTTATAAATAAGTTTCCTAGATTCTTCATCAGTTATCCCTTCCTCTTTCTTCATGACCAGCCTGTTTTTTCCTGATCAAAAATTCTCTCTACTGACAACTTTTACACTATTCCTCTCCTATAATTTTTTCATTAATAATATATTACAAAGACTGATATTCCATGCCTCACAGGTGTAGAGCTATAAATCTTATTTTTTCCAACTTCCATCCACTGACCTTAGGTCTAAATTCTTAAGATGAGCCGAACAAGTCTAATCCCTTTAAGTTATAACTCCTTAAATATGTGACATCTTAAATATCCACAGTTTCTTCAGTTTCCCCCTATATAATGGTCTCTTAATTCTCCCACCAGGTTTCAGCCTCATCTAAAGGTCTCCTTTTCTGTCAAAAGATCACAGAAAGAATATAGAATAACTCTTACTGACTTCCCTGGGGAACTATCAATTTGAATGTGAACAAGGATAGAACTAGCTTCTCTAGGCTGACACATACATTGTTAATGTGTATTGAGTTTGCAATTCACCATGACTCCCAAATCTTTGTCTCATGCATTTAGGATAGTATTTTAATTACAGTTCAAAATGTATATTTCATATCTTAACTGGAAATTTTTTAAAACATTCTTTTACTGTCATCCTAAAACAATCTGACATACATTTATGTGGGAAAGTAGTTTTTTGATAAGAATACAACAGCTGAATTCAATACAAAAGTTTAAGCCAATTTATAGAAATTCATTTATAACCAACTTTCAGGAACAGATTAAATCTGTTCCTGAAAGTTCGTGATAAATGAATATCTATCATTGGTTATAAATGAAGTTCTATAAACTGACTTAAACTTTTGTTTAAATCTGTTTACAGATTGAATATGTAAAATGTTACTCATCTGTACATTAAACAAAAAAAAAATTCTAATAGCTTAAAAAAAAGGTTCAAAAAAATCCCATTCAAAATTGAGTGAAATAAATGTTCCATGGGCAAAACACAAAATATGCAACAATAAAAGGTTCAAAGTAGTCATAACAATGTTAAAGTTTTAAATAAAAGCAAAGTACTAAACCAATCATTCTCTCCTTCTATAAATCACAGTTTGATTATAAGACTAAAATTTTTCCTAGAATTTTTCTGAGCCTCAGCATTTAAAGCCAATTAAGACATCATGTGCATAACACCTACTATCTACTATTCTGTCCTACTGGAATAATTCACATTAACTAGGCTTTCAGACTAGAGTTTCTTCACTTGTAAAATGAGGAATTTTTACTAAAGCATCTTTAAGATTCCTTCTACCTTTAAAGCCCAATATGCTGTGACCTCCAGTTGGCAGCATGACAGAAAATAAAAAGAACTTAATTGGAAATCACATCACAGAACTGGGTTTAAATCATGGGTCTGCCACTTAACTAACTATAGTTAGGTGGGCCTCATTTTCATCATCTGCAAAATGAAAGGGTTGGACTGGATCACCTAAAAAAAACACTTCAATCTTTAAGACTCCATTGCTCCTAGCATGTACGTCTAACATATTTATTAATAGTATCTTATTAGATTATTCTCTATGATATATCTGAAATATCTATGATCACTTGAAAACTACTTTTATGAAACAATACATCAAAAGGTCATTTCTTTTAACTTTTAATGTGTTTATCAAGACTAAGTCAAAACTTCTTTCTGCACGGCATCTATTAAAATTATGTTGCTTTCATTTTTTTATTATTATGAAAATGAACTGTGCCTGGGAGAAAAATGATTTCTGAACTGAAGTCATATGATTTCAATGATTTAATGAATTACACAGAAGCTCTACATGCTGAGCATAAAAAAAATTAAGGCCTTTTGATTCACTGATTTTTAAAATATACATCATCCTGAGAAAGTTCAGAGATGTGATTATTAATCAAAATGTTACCTTAAAACCTAATCTCTTCTGTTAGCTATAGCATTGGGATGACATTTCTATTCTGCACAATATGACTGAGATAAGAGGAAAAGGCAAAACTGTGTTGGTGTTGTCAAGGACTGCAATGGCACAGCTGCTTTTGGAGGAAAAAAACCAACGATGATGCTATCAGCATGCAAGAAACTCTAGCGACGGCCTAAATGGAAAATGTATTAGCATCTCTCTAAAGCTGGTGAGTCACTTCTAGCCTGCATAGTCTACCCGCTTCTGAATAGATGAGAGTGTAGGGACTAATCACACTTAGCAAAGCTCATGTTAGTAAATGAGATCAGTCTCATTTTGCTTGACTTCTCAATAAATCAGGGACATTTTATCCTTGGAATTCTATAAAGGGAAGAGCCTGTAGCTCCAGTTAGTACGTTCTCCATTACTAACAATGCATTCTATATATTAGGCTTCATGTTCACAAATGCAGGTTGCTATCCCTACCCACAAGATGGCAAATGTGATGACATCCTGGAAATGGAAGCAGGTTGGGGCGCAGAGTACAGAATTAGTCATCTAATGATTTATTATTTTACCTTTATTCTTTGGTCTTCTACATCTACAACAGAGGCAACACGAATTAAACTGGGATTGCGCTTATCCACTGCTTCAAGTTTCATATTCACCAGGAATCCATGAGGCTTTCGCTGCAATGAATGTGAGAGAGATGATAAAAAACCAACAAGGCAATCCAAAGTCAAAAAGACAGCACAAAAATGAAGTCAGTGTGCTCTTTAAATTAACACTTGGATTATTTTAGAAACAGAGGAAATTAGACACATAGATACTCTGCCCTGGCAAAGGAAATATTTCTTTGTGAAATTCATTCTAAGAGGAGGTACTGAGCCATGGTTAACATTGTTAATGACTTTGAAGGGACTTAAAGGGTCATCTAGTCTAACTCATATATTTTATAGAAATTAAGGCCTAGGAAAGTTAAGTGATTTACTTACAGCAAGTCATACACCTTGGGGGGTCTGGATTTGAATCCAGATTTCCTGACTCCAAATCTAGCACTCCTTCCAGTGTCCAGTTTCATCATGGCAGAAAATTAACCTAAACTAACTAGTCAAATGGATGAAAGTCAATGCTTTTTTGTTAAAAGTTACTTAAAATGTATTACATGCTATTTTAGCTAACCACCTTGTAAACCATTGATGGGTATTTATTTGAAATACTGAGAATATTCAGACACAGGATATTCCAGCCACAAATTTATTTAATGAGATAGTCCATCAGAATCTTTGATCTCTTCAAAGTTTATCTAATTATTTTTGTCATGTGTGTTTTGCTTTTCCTTCTTATAAATACCTTGCAATTTGAATACTATTGTCTATTCTCACTTTGCAGTATTGTAACGAGAAACAAAAAATAAGGAAAATGCACAAAGAGAAACTCTTACAAAAATTTAATTTAAAAAATCTGAACAAAAACAATAGTATTACAATTAACAAAATATTAATAGATACACATGTATGCATTAATATGTATATATGTACGCATGTATTTGTATTATGTATGTTTATTTAAAGGGGTGAGAAGTAAGATGATTTCCCAGATAAAATCTCCTGTCCCAGAAAACTATTCCCATATGTCTTTTCTTCTCTCATTAGACTGCAATACTGTTCAAGAATGTTTAACCAAACAAGGTACAGATGCCTTCTAAGAGACAAAACAGGTAATTTCAGTTCCGTGAAACTAAAAAAGCTTTTGCAAGAAGAAAATTCCTACAACTAGAACAATAAGGGTAGGTATTGACTGAGAAAAAATAGTTTTTCAATCAAATATTTCTGATATCCAAGATTTACGGACAAGAAACAGAAAAGAGGGGTAGCTGGGTGGTATAGCAGATAGAACACCAAACTTTGAACCAGGAGGACCTGAGTTCAAATATAGCATCAGACACTTTGACATCAGATACCGTGTGATCCTGGGGAAGTCACTTAACCCCAACTGCCTTTCAAAAAATAAAATGAAATAAATACAAGGCATTCAAGGATAATTTATCAGCTTTTTCCAGTGACACAGGAAGTGAGAAATGGGAAGAAGAAACTTCTGGCTTAGAAGATGGAGAAGTTAAAATATTTGCCCACTGTCACAAAGTCAGTGTGTGTCAGAGGCACGACATGAACCCAGGACTACACCCATTACACCACACTGCCTTTTCGCAACTTTTAGAATATGGAACATGTGGAGGATGTGTGCATGTGTGCGTGTGTGTGTTTTAAAGTGATGAAAGTAGGAGATGAAAATTTATAGTACTGAATTACCCATTATTCTAAGTAACAGAATGATACAATAGACAAAATGCTGGTTTTTGCATCAGGAAGATCTCAGTTCAGATTGCACCTACAAATCTACCTCTGGCTATGTAATCATGGCCAGATCACTTAAATTCAAGTGAACCTGAGTTATTAATTTGTAAAATGGAAGCAGTAAAGGACCCTTTCAGCTCCAAATCGATTATTTAAATGCTCATTATGCTATTCGTCAGATATTATTTTGGGCAAGTCACAATCTCTCTTGCCCTCAGTTTCTTCATCTGTACCTATTCCATCCAATTTCCTTTCATTTCTAAGATCCCTTTAAGTCCTCCTTATGAAATACGTGATCTCAGATAAGCAAATTAATGATTCAAGTCTCAGTTTCTTAACCCTTGAAACAAGATTTGTTGTACTATGTAATCTTGAAGGTCTTTTAAAATTCATCCTATGAGTTAAGCATCAGAGTCTGACCAACACCTCAAATTCAACAAGTACAAAAGTGAAAGAATCATTTTCTCCTCAAAGACTGCCTGCCTCTTACCTTCTATTGATGGTACTACCATCTTCTAGCCACCTAGCCTGGAAATGTTTGCAATATCTTTGGACACACCCCATACGCAATCTGTCCCTTCTTTTCCACTCCCACTGAAATCACTCTTTAGTTGATCATAACTTCACAAATAGCTTATTACAGAAGCCTGTTAACTGTACATCCTAAGGCCAATCTCTCCACTTTCCCATTTTCTCTCCAATCAATTAATCACACAGTTACCTTAATGTACTGCTAGGATGATACCACTCCTCTATTGAAAATCTTTTAATGAATCTTTGTTGCCTTGAGCATAGAATACAGTCATTAGCCTGGTATTTTATAGATACTCCTTGTGGATGTATTTTACTTACACCCCCGATCCATAATGTGGTTCCTATACCTACTTCTAGCTTTCTCTCATACAATTCTCCTTGATGTATTTTATATGACAGTCACTAACCACTGTTCTTGTCCTGTTTTCTTTCTTCTTTGTTCTGCTGCACTACCTGGAAAAGATTCCCTATACCAAGTATCTGACCTTTTAAATCTTTCCCTTTCTTCTAAATCTTTCTTCACATCATCTCTTCCATAAAGTCATCCCTGACTCTGCCCACAGCTACCTGCCCCCTCTTTGATAACACAGTATAATATAAAAGTTCTCAAATGTGATCGGCAAACCTTTGGAGGTCCTTGAGATCCTGTTGGAGAAACTGTGGGACAATAACACGAAGACATTAGTATCAAAATATTATTGTTCAGTCATTTTCGTCATGTCTAACTCTTGTGGACTCCATTTGAGGTTTTCTTGGCAAAGATACTGGAATGTTTTCCCTTTCTTTTCCAGTTCATTTTATAGATGAGGAAACTGAGGCAAACAGAATGAAGTGATTTGCCCAGGGCCACACAACCAGTAAGTGCCTAAGGCCATATGTGAACTAAGGTCCTTCTGACTCCAAGCCCAGCACTGTTATCTACTGAGTCATCTAGCTGCCGATTAAAATATTAATGCTTATAAAAATTCTCCCCTTTTCCAACTACATGTGCATATGAGACCATATTTTCCTCATAGACTTGAACCAAAACAACTTACCACAACAAACTGAATGTAGAAGCAGATTATGAGAATCCATCTGTCTTCTAAAAATCAGATATTAAATTTGCAAAAATGTATAAAATAATGCCACTCATTTCTCAATTTTTGTTTTGAAAAATATTGCTAATTTTCACATAAAAATGCATTTATGTTAACATATAATAAGTTTATTATGCTTTTTAAATGAATTAATAAATATTTTAAAAATTCAAATGTTTTCATTTCTAATGAGGTAATTATCAATAGACAAAACACATATAAACAAATCTACCAGACCCACAACAATTTGTAAAAGTGTAAAGAGATCCTGAGACCAAAAAGTCTGAGCACTTCTAGAGTGGTGGATATGGCACTGGACTTAGGCTCCGGAAGACCAAGGCTCAAATCCCACCTCAAATCAATACTAGTTGGGCAACCTTTGGCAAGTCACTTAAATCTTTCTTGCCTCAGTTTTCTCATCTGTAAAATGAGGAAGTCAGACTCAATGGTGTCTAGGAGTTCATCTAGCTCAAAATGTATCACTCTATTGCTCTGTAACTTTTGCAGGGCTTTCTATTTAGAACACTTTTTTTGCCCTTATAGTCTCCAGGATTGTAATAATTATGCAGATTCTTTATTCAATTGCAAGCTGTTGAAGGGCTTTGTATTACCAGGGCCTTGCACTTAGTAGGTGCTTAGATGTTCACTGAACTGGATGGATCCTTGTTATAATTCTTTCAGAAATGTGACTGACTAGCATACTGTCTGACCAAGTAGAGCTATCTCTATTCAAAGTATTTGACTCTATTTGCTCTGGAGTGGGCAGTTAGGTGGTGCAGTGAATAGAGCATCAGTGCAGGAGTCAGGAGGACCTGAGTTCAAATCTCACCTCAGACACTTGACACTCACTAGCTGTGTGACCTTGGGCAAGTCACTTAACCCCAAATACCTCATCATGGGTCATCTCCAGTCATCCTGATGACTGGATTCAGATGGCTCTGGAGGAGGAGTGAGGTTGGTGACCTGCACAGCCCTCCCTCACTTAAAACAAAGTCAAGTGCAAGTCATGTCATTATTTCTCTGATGGCATGGTGTTCTTTGGCAATGAAAGATGAACCCACATGCTCTGGAGTTATCTAACTCATCATTATAAACATCAATTATTTTATAACACAGTAACAATAATAATAATTGTAATAATTTTACAATTATTTTACATTATTTATCCCATACTTTGTCCTTATTAGATCATAACAGATCATGTTCAGATGTGGGCACCACATTTTATGATGGACACTGAGAAACTAGAGAATGGAAAAATGAAGTGAAAACCGAATGATGAAATTCATTTGACTTGAGTATTGGTTGAACAAACATGAGATGTTTAGGAGGAAGAAACAAAGATACAGATGGGACATGATAACTGCCTTCAAATATGTGAAGGGCTGGCATAGAGAAGAAGTATTAGACTTCCCTTGATTGACTCCAAACAACAGAACTGAATGAATGGAAGTTGCCAAAAACATTTAGGTATGATATAAGGAAAATGTTCCTAAGAAATATGAGCTAACCAAAAGTGGACTGGGATGTCTTGGGAGTTAAAATATTTGGCCTCACTGGAGGTATTCAAGAAAAGGCTGGATGATTGCTTGTTGAGCAATGTTATGGGGCAGAATCCTGTTCAAATAGAGGTTGCACTAGAAGGTCAAATTCTAAGATTTTGTGGTTGAGGTCAATCTATCCTGACTTTAAATCAATTCACTAAATATTTCTTAATCACATTCTATGTACACAGCACTGGGGACAGAAACATCAACTAGGACACAGTTTTGGCCATGAAAGAATTTACAGTACAGGATGTTCCAAAAGTCTTAAGGTAAACTGAAGTCATTAAAGTTTAAATATCCTGTATAATGGAGGGATTAGACATACACATAAATAACTGTGATACAAATAATAATGTGGTAGGCATATGGGAGAAGTCTAGGCAAAGTTTTATGAGGTGGGTGTGTGTGTGTGTGTGTGTGTGTGTGTGTGTGTGTGTGTGTGTGTGTGTGTGTGTGTGTGTGTGTGTGTGTGTGTGTGTGTGTGTGTGTGTGTGTGTGTGTACGTACATGTAGAGAGAGAGAGACAGAGAGAGAGATCATGTCCAACTGATCAGGAATTAGCCAAACCATCATGGCAACAGTGCTAACTGGTGATGACAAAGAAGTGATGTCAAGAAATTGTAAGGGGGGAGAGAGTAACAACGTAGTTTGAAGAAGGAAAAGTCATAAAAATGAAAGAGTCAGAATGACAATAGGGGATAATCTAGTTTAGCTGGAATGTAGAATATAAAAACAGGAACACAATGACATATGGGTGGTTATGTAGAGAGGAACCAGACTGTAGAGGATCTGGAATACCAGGAAAAAGAATTTGTAATGTAATTCAAAGATGCTTAAAGCTTTCAAATAAGGTAAGTGATGGGACTAGAGAAAGTTAGAAAAAGCTTATGTGGTCCATTGTAACCATCATGAGACATGCATCAGATCAGAAGAATGTAGCCTAGAAAGCTATGTTCTTTTGGATAAAAGTACAAACTAATTATTTCCTATCAAATGGTTGTTTTTCTTAAAAGATAAACGCATGGGGAAAGAAATATAGTTAAGGAATCCTTTACACTGGTTTTCCAGATGACTAAGTGCTCCTCTCCCATCCCTACCTTGAATGCTTACCTTTTGGCTATCTTTTTCAGCAATCCAGAATTTTAAATCCAGGATGTTCTCCCTTCCCTTGAAAACTGTGACACTATTATCTCTAGGTTCTACCCCAATCTGCATGACCATTCTAACTTAATGCCTTTTGCTGACTACTAAATAGGACCATCCCACAGTATTCTCTCAGGACTATACTTCCTCTTCTCTCAGCCTACTCTCTTGCTTGATGACTGCATCAGTTTCCATGTATTTAATTATCAGCTTTATGAGAAGAGTGCCCAAATGTACATATACCCAACAATAATTTATCTCCTAACTCATTTTACACTGTCAACTGCCTGCTGGGAACCTTCGCTTGGATACAATTAATTTTCTTACTGGAAAACCTACATTCCTTCAATAAACTTGCCAATTTCTGTTGAGGGCATTTTTCATCTTTGTAGTCACACAGATGCAGAAATTTGGAATCATTTTTGATTATTTCTTCTCTCTCATTATTCCTCAAATTGAGTCAGTCATCGAGTCTTGTCAATTCTATATTAAAAATGTCCACTAGATCTATGGCTCCCTTTCTGCTCTTACACAGTAACCACTCTAGTTCAAACTGAGGCAAACAGGGTGAAGTGACTTGTCCAGGATCTCAGAACTAGTCTGAGGCTAGATTCGAACTCAAAAAGATGAGTCTGTGCTTTATCTACTGCACCACTTACCTGTCCCAAACCTTCGTTACCTCTCTCTTAAATTACTGCAGTTTCCTAGAATCTCTGACAGATTCCCTTATTCTAATCTCTCCTTGCTCTTAATCCATTCTTCACACAGCTCCACTGCTAACTCAAAGATCTGACCATGCCATTCCTCTATCCTAGAGATTTTAGTGAACTTCCTATTTATACTCTAAGATAAAATACAAAATCTTCAGCCTGGCATTTAAAGAGCACTGCCTTCTAGCTGCCATGTATCTTTCCAGGATTCTATTACTTCCCTTCAGACACACTCTATTCCATGCAAACACTCTTGCTAACTCATCCTAGTATATGACACTCTAGTTCATCTCTGGGCCTTGGGTCCCCATATGTGAAATGCACTCACATCTTATTTGGCTAGACTCTATAGTGTCTTTCAAAGCTTGTTTAAAGTGCCATCTGCTGTGTGGGAGGCTGTTCTTGACCCCAGGTTAGCATGCTCTTCTTTTTGAAATTATGTGTTGTTTAGTCGTTTTTCAGTCATGTCCAACTCACCATGACCCTATTTGGAGTTTTCTTGGCAGAGACACTAGAGTGGTTTGCAATTTTCTTCTCCAGCTCATTTTACAGACAAGGAAACTGAGGCAAACATAGTTAAGTAACTTGCCCAGGGTCATACAGCTAGTAAGCGTATAAGATCAGATTTGAATTCAGGTCTTCTTGACTCCAGGCCCAGAGCTCTATCAAAAGTAATTTATCTGTACACAAGCTTCATGGTCCAATAAAACATAAACTTCTTGAAGATAAGGACTTTTTAACTTCTACTTGTATCCTCAGCGCTTAACACAGTGTCTTCAACACAGAAGCCAGTGAATGTTTATTGAATTCAGTTGTTAAAACTGACTTCTTCAAACTTGTCAGACAAAATGCAATAACTAACCAAGTTTAGTTTAGTTTTGTTTTTTCTGGAGAGGGAGAGGTTGGTTTTGGTCAGAACTTGTGATTCACTAGTACAGGCAACTCCCAGTTCATATATGCACTCCACTGAAGCACCTCAGCAGCACTTTTGTAACTTATAATGGTAAACACTATAAAATATCTGGAAATCTGCCTGCCAAAACAAACCCAGGGACTATATGAACACAATTACAAAACACTTTTCACACAATGTCAGATCTAAGTAAGTGGAAAAACATCAATTGCTCAGGGGTAGGCCAAGCCAATATAATAAAAATGACAATTCTACCTAAATTAATTTACTTATTCAGTGCCATACCAATCAAACTATCAGATAATTATTTTCTAGAGCTAGAAAAAAATAATATCAAAATTCACCTGAAAGAACAAAAGGTCCAGAATATCAAGGGAACTAATAAAAAGAAATGCTAGGGAAGGTGGCCTAGCGCTACCAGATCTCAAATTGTATTAAAAAGCAACAATTATTAAAACCACTTGGTACTGGCTAAGAAACATAAGGGTAGACCAGTGGAATAGATTAAGTACTCAAGAGTAGTCAATGAATAGCAATTTATTGTTTGATAAACGCAAGGACCCTAGGTTCTGGGATAAGAACTCACTGTTTGACAAAATTGCTGGGAAAACCAGATAACAGTGTGGTGGAAACTAGGCACAGACCAATGCCTAACATTGTCCGCAAGAATAAAATCCAAATGGGTACATGATATAAGTATAAAAATTGACACTATAAACAAATTAGTGGAACAAGGAATAGTGTAATTATCAGATTTATGGAGAAGGGAAGAATTCTTGACTAAACAAGAGATAGAAAACATTATGAAGTGCAAAATGGATAATTTTGATTACATTAAATTGAAAAGCTTTTGTACAAACAAACCCAATGCAACCAAGATTAGGAGGGAAGCAGAAAATTGGGAAAGAATTTTTCAAACTAGTGTCTGTGATAAAGGCCTCATTTCTAAAATATAGAGAGAACTGAGTCAAATGTACAAGAATACAAGTCATTCCCCAATTCATAAATGTTCAAAGGATATGAACAGGCAATTTTCAGAGGAAGAAATTAAAGCTATCTACAGTCATATGAAAAAAATGCTCTACATCACTACAGATTAGAGAGATGCACATCACACCTATCAGATTGGCTAACATGATAAAACAGGAAGATGATAAATGTTGGAGAAGATGTGGGAGAGTTGGACCACTAATTCATTGTTGGTGAAGCTGCGAGCTGATCCAGTCATTCTGGAGAGTAATTGGACCTATGCCCAAAGGAATACAAAAATGTGCATACCCTTTGATCCAGCAATACCGCTTCTAGGACTGTATACCCAAGAGATCATAAAAATGGGAAAGGGTCCCACATGTACAAAAATATTTATAGCAGCACTCTTTGTGGTGGCCAAAAACTGGAAATCAAGGGGATGCCAATCAACTGGGGAATGGCTGAATAAATTGTGGTATATGAATGTAATGGAATACTACTGTGCTGTAAGAAATGATGAACAGGAAGACTTCAGAGAGGTCTGAAAAGACTTATATGAACTGATGCTGAGTGAAAGGAGCAGAACCAGGAGAACTCTGTACACAGCAACAACCACAGTGTGCAAGGAGTTTTTCTGGTAGACTTAGTACTTCATTCCATTGCAAGGACTCAAAAAATTCCCAATGGTCTCTTAAGGCAAAATGCCTTCCACATCCAGAGCAAGAACAATGGAATTCAATCGCAGAATGAAGGAGATCATTTTCTTTTGTGTTGTGTTTTTGTTTGTTTTATGATTTCTCCCATTCATTTTAATTCTTCTATGCAACATGACTAAGGTGAAAAGATATTTAATAGGAATGTATGTGTAGAACCTACATAAAATTGTATGCCATCTCAGGGAGGGAGTGGGGTGGCAGGGTAGAAGGAGAGGGAGGGAGGGGAAAAAAACTAAGATATATGGAAGTGATTGTAGAACACTGAACAAATAAAAAAATAAATAAAAATAAATTTTAAAAAATTTGTCTAGCATGAGAGCACATACATACACATACACACACACACACACACACACACACACACACACACACACACACACACCAACCATTTCAAAAGCTTTGATTGGTACTGCAGAAGACTGAGTAGTTTCCAAATAGTCTGTCCAAGAAAAATTTTCTGGATCAGGATGACCTGTAAGAGACAAAGAGAGAGAGAGAGAGAGAGAGAGAGAGAGAGAGAGAGAGAGAGAGGAAGGGAGGAAAGAGAGGGGAGGGGAGAAGAATAATTATCATGAGACCACTGAGACATTAATCTTTCTTACATGTGCTACATAATATTTAAAACAACTGTGGTTAATAATGACATAACTATTCTTTTACCAAAATAACAGTGCTATAGGGGCAGCTGGCAGAGCAGTGGATAGAGTACTGGGCTGGGAAGCCAGGAAGACCTCAGTTAGAATCTGGCCTCAGAAAGTAGGTGCATGACCCTGGGCAAGTCATTTAATTTCTTTCTGCCTTAGTTTCCTCAACTGTAAAGTGTAGATAATAACAGCACCTATTTCATAAGGTTGTTGTGAGAATCAAATGAGATAATATTTTTTAAAAGCATTTTTTAAAAAAATATTTTAAAATATTTTTTAAAGAGGCACTTAGAACATTTCCTATTCACTCATCTTGTAACTAAAAGAAGTTTTAGGGAATCAATGGGAATCTTACTAGGAAATTCAGCAGCCCCTCTTAAGCAATAGCATTTTCCTCCCAAAACAGTAAGATCTTTGCTATTAGAGCTTAATATAATTTTAATTTCATTTTTTAGAAAGGAATTCAAGCCAAATTTTAAGCAAATTGGCTCCTAAAGATTAAACAAGTTCCTGCCAGATTTGTGACAGTCTTCAATAAAAGATTTTAGAGAATACCACATTGAAGTGAATTTATGAAAGTGTAAAGCTTCTTTAGTAGGGAATCCTTCTGGATTTGATTTAGACTTTATACTGGAAATCCTCCATGTTAGTAGCAGACACCACGGAAAAAGCTGTTTTACACTTTGTTTCATATTAATGATCAGAGAGTCATTGAACAAAATTCATGTATTTTCGTCTTTCAAAGTATGATTTTAACATATCCATGGGAAATACTTTGTTGGAAGAAAACCTTTGTTAGCATTTTGCTGTACTGATTCAAATGCTTTTTAAATAATTAAACAAAAAGTACAGTGAGAATTTTGTATTTTCTATATCTTTCAGCTAATTGTGTGACCATAAAAATGTGACCTTCCATACATTTCAATTTTCAAAAGCTTACCTTTGTACGCCTCCTCCAAAGTTAGGACAGAAGATCACTGATTTTACAGTCAGAAAACCTGGGTTATATTCCTAACTCTAACATTTACAAACCATATGATCCTTTCTGTCTCTGAGTGCATTTTTGTGATTTAAGTTCTTTAAACTGACCTATTTTTTCTATAAGTTATCTTATCTCAAATCTAAAAGAACTGAAATATTTTCTAGGGGAAACCACATACTGTTTTACTTTCAAATTCTGTAACTGCTCTCAGAAGAGCAATTAGCTATAAGCTGTGACTGATAAAGCAAATACATTTTTCCGACAACAATGTAATTGCAACCATAAAATACAATTTGATACAAAAAATCCATAGGCTTAAAATTATGACAGAAAAAATCTCATTGACTTTTAGGAAAATAGCTATAGTTAGCAGATCATTCATCCAAAAATTCTTAGAAGAAAATCACCAATGTGGACACTGCCTAATCTTTCTTATGAGTTACATATACTTAAGTCAACAGAAACCTAAAAGGAATGATTCAGGCAGTCCTAGTCTAAGGAATGCCTTAAAAGACAGAGTTTGAATGATAATATGGGAGAAAAAATAAGCGTAGGAAAAAGTCCTCTTTCAATAATTTTTGAGATGCTTTTTGCCATTTCAAACGTATAGTTTTATAATTTTCTGTAAATTCAACCAGATTAGATGAGATTTGATTTTATTAAATTCCATTCAATGCAACAAGCATGTTTTAAGCATCTACCTATATAGAAGATGAAAAAAATAACTGTTGATTTTAATTCTGTCATGTCCTCAAGGGTCTCATATTCTACTAGAAGATAAAATAAATTAAAAAAAACATAATTTGGATCTGAACAATAAAAATTTTTGCTATAAACTATTACCTAATCTTTGGAACTAAAATGAATTTTAGCATCAGATTAGGAAACCAGAGACCTGGGTTTAAAACCCACCTCTGCCCTTTACTACCTGTATGACTCTGGGCAAGTTTATTCACATCTCTCTGACCCTCAGAATTCTCATCTGCAAAATAAAGAGAACTTCGATGACCTTCTAAAATTATGATCCTTAATTCATGGAGGATTTTGTGCAAACGTCAGGGACCAGATTTCAGATTTATTCCAATGAATCAGCCAAATAGATAAATGTGTCCAACTGCCTTTGCTATACATATGGATCTTCAGATTACCATTGTTGTCAACTCTCGAATTCCTTTAAACTGAAGAGAACAGCTCAAATCCCATTATGTGGAGAAGCTTAGTCTCATTTAGGAAGACTGAATGGGACACTGTCTCAAGATAACCTTCTTCCCTGTGCAGTCCAGAACAGAATGTGAGATGATGTTCTCATTGTGGTATCAAATGGCATAAAAAATGAGCTCTTAGCAGCAAGGGGCACTACTCTTCTGAGAGTAAATTAAGACTTAAGGACACCTTTCCTGGACCTTATCCTCAGGCAAAAGGAATTCAAGATCATCATTAGTAAGCAGGTTGCTATGGAGGGAACTCCCTAAGGCTTTTAAGAGCAGAAAAACAATAGGCATTTTCTCCGATTTATCCTAACTGCTAAGACAAAGAAGTCATGAGAAATAGCAAAAGCCACAGAAATATGGAAATTATTTGTTGCCACTCATCTCAAATTGTTAAACATTTATTAAGCCCTTATTATACGCAAGGTGGCAGAGTGGATAGAGTACCTGCCCTGAAATCAAGAAGACTCATCTTTCTGAGTTCAAATCTGGTCTCAGATACTATTTATGTGACCCTGGGCAAGTCACTTAACTCTGTTTGCCTCAATTTTGTCATCTGTAAAATGAGCTGAAGAAAATGGCAAATCACTCCAGTATCTCTACCAAGAAAACCTTAAATGAGATCACAGAAAGTTGGACATGCCTGAAAAAAGACTTAACAAATATATAAGGCACCAAGCTAAGTGCTACGGATATGAAGAAAGGAAAATAAAAAAAGTGTGTCTTCTCAAAGAGGTCAGAGTGTAATGAGGAAGATGATATGCAAACAACCATACACAAACCAGATGATAAATTTGAGATAATCACAGACAAGGCACTAGCATTATGGAGGAATTCAGGTCATTTCGGTATCACACATGGCTTCTAAGACACTAAGATTCTAAGAAATAAGCATTTACTAATAAGCACCTACTGAGTTGCAAAGCAGAATGACAGTAGCTCCAAAGAAACATGAGATGCTGGAATTGAGAGGCACCTTCCTCCCAAACGTCCATGTGGTCTATTTGTGCCTGGCCCATGCTAGAGCCTTCCGAGCTTATACTTGTCTGATCAGACACACAAAGAACAACAACCAACAACCGACTACATGAAGCGGATGTGAAAAGTGATGTGAATGAAACAGTCCCTACCTGCAAGTCATCTGACCTCTCAGCCTCAGTTTGCTCATCTGTAAAATAAGAGGATTAAACAATATGACCACTAAGGTCTCCACAAGCTCTAAGAACGTATCGGGGTCTCACTATCACTTCCTACACAATGCTTGGCCTCTCAGCTGGTCTCCACCAGACCCTCTTTTAAGCTGTTCTCAGCCTCAAAAGTGACCCCAGATGTTCTCCAACTGATGAGATACCAAAGGGGAAGTGAGGAGTGGGAATTGAGATATCAAGACTTATAAGAGAGGAAGGAAGAGAAGTTTCTCTGCCTTTTCTTTGTTATTACCAATATGAAGTTTAAGATTCACTGCCTTCACATTGTTCTCATTTTTGTTGATCTTGAAAGACTGTATATCCTTTTGTCTAGCTGTGAGAAGGAAGGTTTTCATTTCTTCGATACTGCAGGGTATAGCAATGGCCAGATCCAACAAACAATGCACTGTGATTGCCAAGTAGTCGTGGAAGAGAGAAAACCGCAAACTTGGCAGCTTTTAGTTTCCTTTTTTTAAACCTAACATTCTATGGAGCCTTAGTGGAGAGTTTCCAGCCTATCTGAAACCAAACTAAGGTATGGCAGTTAGAGGAAGGCACCAATTCTCCCCCTCAATGGCAAAACAGAGTTGAGCCCAATAATTTATTTTCACAAACTAAGGGATCCATTTTATTATTCACATCCCTCCAGGGTTCTAGAGTCTCTGCAGTATCAGGGTTCCCCCGCCATCATTCTGTTCTTGGCTCATGACAACAATGAGGATGACCTTGTTTCTATCTCCTTAATGTGTTATCGAAACTATTTCTAGATTTTCTCAGTGCCAAGAGATGAGGGTAATGAACTTCAACTCAAGTACCAAATTTCATCCCCTGGGGACAACAAAAGCAACGTGTAATGAGTAGGGAGGGTAGTCATTCTCAGCAGAAAAAGTGGAATATCTTGCTAACTCCAAGTAGAACAACTATGTATATTTTGAGACCTGACAAAATCGTCAGCTCATTTTAAAGTGGATTATACTAAAGTTAGCTTTAGCCATTTTTTACAGAGATATAGGGCAAGGGACTCAATATAAGCCTGATTTATCTAAATCATTCTGAGTAAATAATTACTTGTCCTGGAAGATCTTCCTTGACACATGTAACAAGCTTAAATATCTTCAATTTCTTAGTGAATAGTCATTTTTCATAAAGTCCTTAGAATTACAAAGTGAACTTCTGGATGCGTTCTGGATATTTTTAGAACAGTAAGTCCACCAGAGAACAGTTGATACAGGATCTGTATTTAAATCAAATGTTACATTTTTTTCCCATGTGAACCGTTATTTAAATACCATGCTAAGATTAAATAGATAGCTCCCATATACTACTTATTTTTTTTGTTGTTGTGTGCCAGATGCAAAAATGGCAAAGGCATTAATGGATCATTTCTTCAAAGGATGCTATAATGAATAATGTGTCAACTCTTTGATCAACTTTGTGGCCTTTTAGAGGTCCTTTGAAAAAGTTCTCATTAATTTAGCTTGTCTATTAAGAGACTTCAAAATGAGCTTGGTGAATTGAGTCTGAGCTTTTATACTGGGTCACAGATTAAAAATTAAAAGGGATATTGGAGGTCATCTAATTCAAGTCCTTCCATATACAAGTGAGGAAACTGAGGCCCAGAAAGGTTAAGTAAGTTGCTCATTGTATCAACAAGGACCCTGACATATGCAGGAGGGCCTGATGTACAGGTTTTTTGATCTGCTTTTCTAAAAGGAGAGCTGTTTTTGAGGGGTCAACAATCACTTTAATCAAACACATATATCATTCACTTAGTTCAGGGGAAAAAGTCTGCACTCTGAACTTTAGAGAAATAAAGATCAACACAACAGACAGGGCTTCCAGCTGCCTGATCATAAGCAACACATACATCACAGAGCAACAGACAGATAACTGTCTGACCATACATACATAGTTAACAGAGAGAGAAGCACCAACATCTGGGTGTTCAAAGCCGGTGGCTGCTTAGTGGCTTCTCAGAGTCTCATGTGGCACGCAAACCTTCTTCCAAAAACTAAGCCCCTAAAGTAAAACCTCACCTCTGAGTCTTTATTATACACTTTTCAGAGCAGAGGGCATCACAACCCTGGAGAACCAATGCTTCATCAGAAAATTAACAAAAATTAACAAAAGGTGTGGTCTTCCCCTACTCAAGCTTCCCTTAATGGGCAGGCCCATCAGTGAGTGAGGAAGATCTTTAATCTCGTTAGCATTACACTCATGGTCACACAAGTAGTAAATATTACAGGCAGGACTTGAAGTCATGTCCCATGATGCCAGAGTCAATGCTGTTGCCTCACATGGCTCTTCTTTTTTTAGATTTCCATACATTATGATGTACTTGACAATGCTACCAAAATTAACTTGGATAGAATGATGTGTGTGAACACACAATGATAAAGTTAGTTATTACAAAGCTGTAACTGCCTAGCTACCATATCATGGTGACTACTTCGTTTATAAATAATAATAATTTACCACAATTTCACTTAAGGTTTTCCTCACAACAGCCTTACTATAGGTGATATTATTATCTCCCTTTTGTGTGGCTGTTGTTCAGTTGCTTCAGGCATGGCTGATCTCTGTGATCCCACTTGGGGTTGGTTTGTCATTCCCTCTCCAGCACATTTTACAGATGAGGAAACTGAGGCAAACAGGGTGAAGTGACTAGCCCAGGGTCACCCAGGTAGTTAATTTCTGAAGCTAGATTTGAACTCAGAAAGATGAATTTTCCTGACTCCACAATCGATGTTCTATTCACTGTACCATCCAGCTAACCATCTCCATTTTAAAGATATGGAAATTCAGGGTCAGAAAGGCTAGCCAAGACATGTGCTGACTAGTTAGTTAAGTGTCAAAGGTGAGATTCAAACCTTTGGCCTTCTGCTGCCAAAGACACCTTCATCTTTCACTGTCATCCAGGAGCTCTCACAACATTTCCCATTCTGTATGGTCACTAATTGAAGCACTGTTTGTTTTCAATGACTTTCTACTTTGCCTTATAATCTCATAATGGGGGGATGTTAACAGAGGGAGTGGGAAGATTTCAACCACTGCTACTAAAGAGAGTAGTTGATACTATTTTGTTTTGTTGTACTTTTGCTGCTGCTAGAATTCACTTTCCACATTCCAAAATACACACTGGAGTCTGCCATTCACACCGAATCTACAGTCCAGACACAAGGGAGGACCCACTTACCTTGGGGTGTGGTCAGGGTTCTTGCATTTTTCTGACACCATCCAACTGGTTGAATAAAAGGGCTATCAATATCACACCTGTGAAAAATGTATAATATGACTTTAAAACTAATTCAAGCTAGAGAAAGAGTTCAAGATTGATGACAGATATCCAGAGGAATTATCTTGAAATAAGAGATGATCAAAAATAGCTTTACATATGCCACTTTGCATTAAACATTTTGTAAGTTGAATAACTGTGCCTTAGTAGGCCATATCTTATTTGAAGTCTCACAAATTATTCTATAACACAAACCACTAACAATGCTCCTTCCCTGCCTCAAACCTGTATTTTACACGATGCTCTCATTTTATTTTACATTCACAGCACAATCAAGATTTGTACAGGTTCAGGCATTTTTGGAAGCAGCTCTTTTACTTATATATTACATTCTGGGAAGGAGTGCTAGAAAATTATTTAAATGACAACCTCTTATTTATTTAGGGTTGCAGCTCAGGAATATCATCCTTCCTTTCTAATGCCATGTGAGCTTAATGTCCTGATATGATCTATGTTCTCTGCTTTCTTTAGACTTCTGAAGAACCCACTACTACTTATTTTGGATCTTCCCTAACAGGTAGCAGAACTACCTATCAAAATCTGGAGGGAAAATAAAATAAAATTCTAGAGTTCTCTTTATGAGAATGTTCTCTTTACTAACTAGACATATTGTAGCAAGATGACCTAAACTGTACACATTAATTCAAATATGACATCATCATATAGTCTATGACAGAATATGGGGAAAAAATAAGCTCTATAATCAACTCTGTCTCAGAAGGAAGAATGAAAAAAAGCAGCCAACTTTTCCCATGCTTCTATTACCACTGAGTATTCAACTTTACTTGAATTTGTATCACACTTGATTATCTTTACCAGTAAAATGGTGTACTCGTGTGTCTCACTGAAAACCTTACAATATCTAGCCAGAGGGCTTCATGCACTGGCTGGGCACCCAATGTGCTGACCCTCTCCAGGACACTGTAAACAGTTCCCAAACTGATGGGAGGAATCCATCATTCTCCCAGTTCAGTGCCTGGATATAACAGGGAAGTCACAACATTTTACATTAACAAGGACAGGTTTTTCACCAGTAATCGTAGCAGTCATCCCAGTTGTCAAAGTGCACAAGTAGGCGATCTCCAACAATATCTGTGATCGTGGCCACACACACCAAGGAAGGGTTCTTCCTGTCCACTGCTTCAAGCTTCATTCCTATCCGAAATTCTTCTGCAGGGGTTCCAATCTAGCAAAGCATCCCCATGGAAATGAATTTAAAAGAAAGCATAAAAGAGAACTAAACTAATATGTTTTAAAAGTATCATGATTTAGGCAGCATTTCATCCCTTACTCTCTGGAATAAGGCTAAGAATATTCCAGTGAAGATACAAATATGCTAGTATATCTTATAAAGCTATTATAATCATGTGAAACTAGCTTTTATTTTATGACTTCTTTTTGTTAATCATTTTTGTAGCATTTTGAGGTTCACACAGCACTTTAAAAATATCTCATTTTATCCCCCCAAAAAATCCTGAAGTATTTATGATAATATAAATTATTATTACACCCATATTACAGATAAGGAAACTGAGGCTAGAAGAGCATATGTGACGTACTCAGAAAAAGTAAGATCTGAGGCTAGGTTTAAAGTTTTCCTGACTCCAGGACCAGCACCACCTACCTGGTGGGTTATTTTTTTCTTCATGTAATTATCTTTCCCTGCAGTTCTGACTCAAATTAGATTTAAAAAAAAAAAAACTTTAAGATTACTGAAAGCAGTAGTGACTTGAAAAAACAACTAAAACGAAAGTTGCAAAATGTGTAAAGCATATACTTCAGTCACTTCAAAACAAAAGTTGAATAATGTGACCAATTCTGTGGACTCCCTCAAAATTTAAACTGCATATCCAAAAATTAGTGGGAAAGTTTCTAGCATTTGCTCATTACTAGAATTCATTTCCAGGTTTCAGCAGGGCACACTTTACCCACATATAAGCTCTATGCCCAGATGAAACTGCAATGTAATTTCCAAAAACGGTTTTAACAACATACATGCCATTTCTGAATTCTGAGGTCCGTGGAAAACAGTGGGCCTGGAGGCAAAAGGAAACTATCTGTATCAAAGGATCCCTGGATGCTCTCATACATGACTCACCAAATCTTCACCAAAGCTCTCTGAGGCAGGCAGAGTAGATATTAGTGTATTCATGCCAAACAAAAGGAAACTAATGCACAAAGAACTCAGATGACTATAACCAAAGACATTCAACAGGTTGGACGTAGAACCAGGAAAGAGACTCGTTTACCTAACTTCCCAAATGCATTATTTATACTGTGGAGAGGAGGGAGAGAGGACAAAACCTGTGGCCTTCAGGCCACATGTGGCCCTCTAGATCCTCAAGTATGGCCCTCTGATTGAATCTAAACTTGACAGAACAAATCCTCTTAATAAAAGGATTTCTTCCGTAAAACTTGGACTCAGTCAAAAGGTTATACCTATGGACCTCAAAGATCATGTGTAGCCTCAAGACCACAGGTTCCCCATTCCTGTAGTAGGCCATTTAGCCTTCAATGCATGGAAGGTGCTGGTAAAGCCACTGCTGCAGATTAGAAGGCTGGCAATGTACCTTGGCATTTCCCTTCTCACCACGTATGGTTTTTTAAGGTAGCATGAAAAGAGTGATGGCACAAGGAAAATCCTACCTACCCCCTTCACAGAATCTATTCCCTGAATGTACAAAATCTGGTGGATCCTTTCTCCTTCTATTCAACTCAAAAGCAGATTTTCTTCTCCATTGCAAGTCTCTATCCAAGACATATGTACCAATGGATTAAATGAACTACCCATTCAACTTCATTTCAAAATCTGAGTAACATGCACTCTCAGATCCTGCCGTTGTTCAGTCTTTCTTCAGTCATGTCTGACTCTTTATGACCCCACTGGGATTTTCTGGGCAGATATTGGAGCAGTTTGCCATTTTCTTCTCCAGTTCGGTTTACAGATGAGGAAATTGAGGCTAATGGGGTTAAACAATTTGTCTAGGTCACAGCTGTAAGTGTCTGAGGCCAGACTTGAACTAAGGAAAATAAGTCTTCCTGACTTCAGGTCTGGCACTCTATCCACTGTACCACCTAGATGCCCCTTCTGTAGGATCCTGTGATTTTATATAAGTAAGACTAGCATCCTTTAAGAGACATAGCTAGAGATGCTCTCTATTGATAGTAAACTTTTCCCATTTATAATTTGCTCAGGACATCCTACGTGACACTACCAACACCTTCATCAAAAACATATTTCCTTACTTTCTACTTTGCTTGTTAGTGATCACTGGAGGATCCCTGAACAAAATTGTTACGTTGATTGCATCTGTCTGGGGATTTTGTTTAATCTTGATATAGATATAGGTGGCACAAGGCTGGAGAGGAGAGTTCTTAAAGCTGTACTTTGCTACTCTAGAAAGTCAATTTACTTCTTAATCAACAAACAATAAACACAGTAGGATCTTATATTGTCTAACGCTCTCGGCCAAGTTTAAACAAATTATATATAAGGTACAATTAGCTGTGGAAAATCATTTGCCAAATTTTGGCCTTCACCTTCTTGCATTTTTATCAATATGCTCATGGGCCTATTGATTGGCTAATAAATAGATAATTTTCATAAAGGCTTTATAGGGAAAAGAAAGTTATTATGTCACATGGGTCAGTAGTTACTAATACTTTCAACATCACCATTTTGGAATAATAAAGTAATCCATGATATTTCTGATATTTTAAACCATCCTCCTGCCTTGAGGTACCTTTAAAATCCATTTTAATTTATTTCCTAATTATATCACCTCTAATACAGACTGCTCATACTCAACACAACTTGACAAACGTGACCTATGTGCTATTCTTATCTTTAACTTTTTAATTTCCATTTCCTAATATAAGATCTTATACTAATAGCCTCAATGTGGTGATTTCAATGTAATTTATGATGATAACAGATTGCTCTTTCATTACATCTTTCTCCTATTGGATTATGCTTAACCTCTTACTTTGGGAATAGTTGAACAAAGTATGGTACCTGAATATAATGAAATTATGGAACAGATGATTTTGAGCGAAACTTTGTAAGACTCATAACAGGAATCATTTTTAGCATACTTATGAGTTGGTCATTGTCTTTTGTTCTCAAAGAGGACCAAAATGACACCATCAAACCAACATAAGCTCAGAATGCTCTTCCACAGGTTGGGCACAAATAATCCACATGAACATTTTGGATAGATTCTCTAAATCTACAGATCTTGTGTTTCTTTCAAGCTACTTCAGTTCTGCTTTTTTAATAGAGCACAGTGCCAGGATAGCCCACATCACACAGTCAGTTCCAAAATTCTTCAGCGAGACCAGGATACAAGTGTCCTTGTATCACTTCTGACCACCACGTGAGCATCTGCCTCATGTGAGTTCTCAGTAAAATAGTCTTTCAGGCAAATGTACTTTTGGCATTCAAACAACATGGCCAGCCCATCATAGTTGTGTTCTCTGCAGTAGAGTTTGAATGCTTGACAGTTTGGCTTGAGAAAGGGCCCACGGTCTGGTACTTTATCCCACCAGATGATCTTCAGAATCTTCCTAAGACAATTCAATGGAAGTGATTCAGTTTCCTGGCATGGTGCTGGTAGACTGTCCAGGTTTCACAGCATACAACAACGAGGTCAGCACAATGGCTCTGTGGACCTTCAATCTGGTAGTCAAACACCTTTTCTCTTGCAGACTTTCCTTTGGAGTCTCCCAAACACTGAACTACAATTAGCAATGTGTAGAAATATCTTTTCTAGATACATCTGGTCTACCAGAAAAATCTACACTGGTTGGAAAAACACACAAACCTCATAAATAGGTCAATTTGCAGTATGAGCTATTAGGAATGAACAGGTTTTAAAATGAGACCTTTAATTTTTAAGTATCCTCAAAAGTAATCCCTTTTACCTCTGGCTCATTTATTTTCCATATTTAAATTATTCTATTAAGAGAAACTGATATCTCTCCAGAGAAATGGTTGGTTTTTAAAGTGGAGGAAAAAAATGAAAGGCAAAAGAATTCTTAAAGAATCATCAACAGAGGCAGCAAGGTAGCAGAAGTGGGGAACCTGCAGCCTCAAGAGCACATGTGGCCCCTCTAGGTCCTCAAGTGCAGCCCATTGACTGAATCCAAACTTCATAGAACAGCTCAAAGGGCCACACTTGAGGACCTAGAGTGCCACATGTGGCCTTGAAGCTGCAACTCCCACTCCTGGTAGGAGAAAGAGTAACACTGAACTTGTAGGTCAGGATAGAACTAGGTTCAAACTGCATCTAAACACTTACTAGTTGTATATGTATACTATGTTTGTACACTATTTTGTGACCATAAAAAAAGATTCTGAGTTTGTGAGCCTTGACTTTATCTGTAAAATGGGCATACCTATAGGAATGCTAATGCATGAAAAGTACTTTGCATACATTATAGGCTATGTATTAGCTATGATGATCACCATCAAGTGCAGCAAACTGTGAAATAATTTGGAAACATGGGATTCAAAAAAAGTAACCTGATTTATATTAAAGTAGATACTTACAATACTTCTGCTTAGGAATAGTTTCTTAGGAGCATTTTGTAACTTGGAGGTCTTCAATTTGTTTATACAAGTAACCTTGTCTTTTCTGTAACCTAATGGAAATAAAACTTCCTATAAATACTCATTATACACATGGTTAATGGATTAATGATTATTATTTTTAAAATCTTCTTGCCTTTATTTCTTTGACATAAATAAAGCCCACGGATTTTTCTATTAGGCATCTCAAGTCTCTAATTCATTCAAAGATCTAATTCATAAAATGTTAAACTGGTCACCTGAATTTTCTTCATGTACAGAAATCATTTCCTACTACAAGTCAATCAATCCTGGGTCCTTAAACATCTAAACCAATCACTAAATAGTTCTCAAGGAGGCAGAAGTGTAAGATGACCATGAGGAGGGCCTTCCAAAATGCTCAGACATCATGTCAAAGAGCTGAACCCAATTGTTGCCAGTCACTCAGAAAATCAATGCTGTCCCAATACCACTACCACCACCCCATCATCATATTAGGAACAGTATTCATTGTATTAGTTTAAGCAGTTAATTGATTTCTAGTTCCCTATCAAGTGGCATGAGGAGCTCTAGTCTTCAATTTCTACGGACTACTCCTCAGAGTCTAATGGACATCTGGGAAGAAAAGAAACATTTGGATCTGTGTTCACCAGAAGTCATTTTTCAGTTAATTCCAAGGGAAATGATGGTCATCCAGGGGCTTCTAGAAATCGGACACTCCACTAAAGTACCTAATAAAAGGAGAACTGGTCTGACAATTTACTGAGCAAAAAAGTAGGTCTCTAATTAGTTTACATCCATCTGGAATTTGCCTTAATTACTAGTAAAGAGGATCTAATATAATGGAAACTCTACTGGACTCCAGAGATTCCTGGTTCTGACATTAACTAGCTGTGTGACTAAGCTTAAGAAAGATAACCTCTCTGAGTATCAGTTTCCTCATCTGTAAAATAAGAGTAACAATACTGAAATAAGCACTTCCCAGGGCTTTATTGTGAACAAAGTTCTTCATAAGTCAGAAAGCCCTATTCTGTGTGCACATGTACGCATAGATGTATAAGTACATACATATACGTACATATATATGCATGTGTGTATGTCTGTCTGTGTACATGTGTGTGTTTGCTTCTATTTCCATAACAATAAAGCTGAGCCCAAGAGGGGCTTAATTAAGTTTAGCTGTCTATTCATAGTGTTGCTTCCACCATAGCTCTCTGGAGTTATGAAGATGCGTAACACAACCCCCTAACTTATTCAATTTAAAAGAATGCAGCTGATGGCAATTTTTTCTTTTTTTAATGGCTCATTAGAGATACTTTTTTCAAGCAAATGGTTAATCTTTATCAGAGAGCTTCTCCACGATGGGAGCTTAATTTAGGAGCTGGAAGGCGCTTGAGAGATCATCCAAACAATCTGGCCCCTTTCTTTCTGCAGATGAATTAAGCAAGACCCAGAGTGGTAAGGAGGTCACCGGGCTACTAAACAGAAGAGCTGAAATAAAAATGCAGGTCTTCTAACTCTAGGTCCATCACTTTTTCATGGCAGCATACTATAAGTATAAGCTTATAAGCTTATAGACTATAAGCTCACTGAGGGCAGGGATTATCTTTTGCCTCTTTTTTGTAACCCCAGTGCCTGGCATATATTAGGTACTTAACACATATTGACTGACTGCCTCTTTCTTCAGTATATTAAGAGTCACAGAATACTTTATTTCCAACAACCTTGTAAAATAAGCAGAGAATGGGTAATTATTACTATTTTACAAAATGAGGAAACTTTTCAAACTTCTCAGTTGACCTGATGGTGAGAAGAGTTAATAGGATCTGACCGTCTTTTGGCTCTTAAGTCCAGCGCTCTTTGTATGAAAGTAAGATTCATTAGGCTAGAGTCCTGGTGTTTCTGGTTTGTAAGTCAATGATAAAATTGGGTGTTTAATTCAAATATACTCCTTTCATTACCCAGAGTGTTTGCTCACTTTGTACTAGGTTACACCATGACAACATTTCAAGCGGAAACACACTGACATATTTAATGTTATTATGTATGTGTTTCTAAGTAATTTATAATGGTAATAACTGTTGGACACTGTGTCTCCTTCTTATATGGTCTTCTTCTCATCTTGGAAACTGTGCCATGCTGGACCCCCATATTCATGTTTTGTGAAGCGTGGTTTAAAGGAAAACTGAAATGGCAGTCGACCACTTTCTAGTGGGTGAACGTTTCCCCGCTTACCCTTAGGGACGTGTAACTCGTGTCTGGTCTTTTCACACCACCCCACAGGGTGAATGTCAGGGGAACTTGCATTGGTCCAAAAATCATAGCAGCTTAAATAGCCGTCAAAGTGGAGTCTCAGGCGATGACCACACACCTATGAAATGGGAGGTGAGGAAACAGCTGTAATTGTGGTTGCTGTATTTAAGACAGATGCAAAATTCACCAAGCAGTAAATAGTTCTACCTTAAATCAACATGCAAAAGTATTAGTGATATGTTATTAAGGGCTATTCCCTTCTTTAAAATAATATCTGATTTCTTTCCACCTCTGCAATATGTAACTAAGATCTAAAAGAACAGAAGCATCTCAAGGGCGTGGACAGTTTCCTTTTTGTACTTGTCGTTCTAGTGACTAGTAAAGTTTCTTTTGCATAGCAGTGGCTTAATAAACATTTGTGGAATTCATGTACAAGACTGTTTATGAGGCCGACTCAAACATTCCAACGCAGATAATATAAACAGGGCCTATCTGGTAAGTTCATAGAATTAGGACTCTTTTACCAAAAGCCCTTCTTTTTCCTTAAACTGAAACACTAATTTAAACATACCAAGCCCCATCCTGTCAGCAACACTGCCTCTAGTCCTTCTATGGTACAGCTAATATAGAAAGCCCAGGGTTACATAAGCTAAGGTACTTAAAATTCTCACGTAAAGACCCAACAATTTTAAATGCTATGTTTAAAAGGGAGGCAGTGATGCATACCCCCAGAAACACCCTATTTCTTCTTTGTCTAAGCACTATGTATTTGTTAATTTGACAAATAAATCCAGTAAGTAAAACAAATGTGCTCTCTACACCTAATACTATCAAAATTAATAAGCACAGAAAATACATAAAAATGAAAAGATATGCAGAAGTGAAAACCGCAGAATTATAAAAATAATGCCAGTGACTATGCTTACTAAAAAGTAATATACTAATGTGAAGAAATCAAGGCAGTAATAATGATTTACCAATGTTACTAGTATGCTAAAGCATTAGAGTTGTTTTTTTAACTATAGTTATGCATCCATCTCCATGCTGACTGTTATGCTGATAATGGAATTTTTTTTTTAGTTAAAAAAACAGCATTTTTACATTTAACAGTAAACCTTGTTTAATAAATTTTTTCACAAATCATTTACTTCCATCACACATTTTTTTATGTTTCAATGACATAATTCCTCTCACACATAAATGTAGTAGAGATGAAATCCTCAAAATCAGTAGTCTGGGATTCACCTATGACTGTCGCACCTTTAAGATCTCCCTAATGAGGGTAAGACAGGTATAAACAAATGCAGAAGTGTTTATGTGGTGGCATATGTACAGAGAGTATTCATTCTGAAGTGGAAAAAAGCATGGAATATCTGGCCTTGAAGCCAGGAGGATGTGACTTCTCTTACATCCTAGATATATGAGCCTAGAAAAGTCATTTAATCACTACATGCTTCAAGAAAGTCCCTAAGTCTTCCAGAGGTACAAACTTGCATTGGTAGAGAGACTTTTCTCACCCAGGAGCTTCCCACTCCAATGAAATCACAGGTTCTATCTTATTCTTACATGCTATATAAAGATACATTCCACCCATCCCTGACTAAAATTTAAAAAAACAAACATGTGACAGCAAGCTAATGAAATCCTTTTCAATTCCAATCCGGCAATACACAACAGTAATTACAAAACTAATCATATCCATGGATTCAATAATGTAATTCCTAGGGCTATAATCTAAGGGTCTACTAAAAAAAAAAAAAAAAAGAAAAGTCTAATTTATATAAAAATATTCACATCCAATGTACTTCTAACAGTGAAAAACTAGGAAACAATTTCCATATAAATGGTTAGGAAATAGCTAAATCAATGTAGTATATAATACAAATGAACCACTAACAATAATAAAGTGAGACCAATAAAGAAATATGGAAATATATATGAATGAAGAAAAAATGAACAACCTAAACTATACAAAAACCAAAGCTTTTTATGGCTACTGAAAGAAGATATCAGGAAGGGGAACAGAAATGCTATTGTTACATGAAAGTATTCTTTTAAAATATAATTCATTTTAATTACATGGTTTTGTTGGGTTCTACTTGAGGCATCTTTATTGAGATACTTTTTTTAATGATATAAAATTAATTTTAAAATGCATTGGAATATTGCTCCAGTGCTGAAAACCCAATCTGTTATTCTCTAGGAATTTATTTTAACTATTATAGAACATATTATAGTCAATGAAACTATAATAGACTTCCCTTACCTCAGCTACAGAGAGCACAAAGAATTTAGATGGATCCTGGGGGTCAATGCCTTCTAATCTCATTCCAACTTGAAAACCATTTTCATGCTCAGGAAAGGACTGATCCTAGGGATATTCAAACAATAGCTATTAAAATATTAATATACCAATACCCTGTAAGTAAAGATTTAGCATGCATATTAGCAAATAGGAATCCTCTGTTCTACTTGTAAAATTCAGCACTATCTACCTCTAAAAAGTAGCTTGTTGACATTACTTAGCAAACATAGGTACACTAACTTCAAAGTACTTCAAATCATTCTAGATTATAATCATTTTACCTTCAATGTCACAAGGCCTGGAACATGAGCTCCTCAGCCTTTCTTTTGTAAAGGACCAATCCTTATTTCCATGAAACATTAAAAGCAAGGAGTTAGAGCTGGGAACTGGGAATGGACCCAACCTACACATGGCGGCAGCCAGGTGGCATGGACAGCTAGGTGGCACAGTTGTTAGAGTGATGGGCCTGGAGTCAGGAAGATTCACTTTCTGAATTCAAATCTGGCCTCAAACACTAACTAAACGTGTGACCCTGGAGCCCTGTTTGCCTCAGTTTCTTCTTCTGTAAAATGAGCTGGAGAAGGAAATGGCAAACCACTCCAGTGTCTTTGCCAAGAAAACCCCAAAAGGGGTCACAAAGAATCTGACACAACTGAAATGAATGAACAACAAACGCGCAGCTGACAAAAGTTTTGAGTGACATCTTGCTTAACAAATGTCATCATACAGTGCAGAAGATCCAAAAACAAAACAAAACAAAACAAACTATTTCTTTATAACACAACGGGTCATAACATAAAGTTACAAACAAACACATACATACATGTTTTATCTTATCCTTAAATCTTGGGTGTCCACCAAGGTCCCTTTTCTCTTCCTTCTCTGCACCCTTCCACTTTCATCTCATTAGCTCCCAAGGGTTCAAACATCATCTACACAAATGACTCTCAAATCTACATATCTAACCCTAATATTTCTTTTGTGCTTCGGTCTCACATCAGCAACTGCCCAAAGGACACCTCCAATTAAAGGTCTTCTAGGTTCATCAGACTCAGTACGCTGAATATAGAATTCATTATCTTCCTTCATAAACCTGCCCCTGACCTACTAACTTCCCTACTTCTTTCTTTTCAGACCAAGTTGGCAAGTTCTTAATTATCCTCCCCTCTTCACACTCCTTCTCTCTTGTATCCAATTAGTTTCCAAGTCTTATCATCCACAGCCTCCTTCCCATCTTCCTGTTTTTCTACACTTACACAGCAAACAGACTAATTCATATTTTCATCATTTCTCATCTAACTGATCTCCCAGATTCAATATCTTTCTCCTCCAATCTATCTTCTGCATAGCTGCAGATTGTCTTCCTAAATCATAAGTCTGACAAAATCACTCCCTCACTCAAGAATCTCAGTGGTTCCCTATTGTCCCTAGGATAAAAAGCAAACTCTCCAGCTATTCAGTCTGGTTCTAGCATTTTCCAGACATTTCAAATTTCTCCTCATGATTACAAGCTACATTCCAGTCAACGTGCCCTACTTGCTGTTTCCCAAACCCAGAGTTTCATTTTCTCTCTATGACTATGCCCCAAATGTACTCACTCCTCAATCTCACATTCTAGATTTCTTGGCATCCCTTCAAAGTCTAATGGAGGTATCACTTCCTATGGGAAGTCTTTCCAGACTGCCCTACTTATTAATCTTCCTTAAATTATCTTGCACTTGGATCTATGTACATATTCTATCACAATAGGGAAACACAGAAACTATGAGGGGAAGCACTTTGTTTCCTCTTTGCAAAATGTTTGGGGATGGCTTAAACAGGCAGACAATTACTAGGCTTAAAAGTCATAAGAGTTTAAAAGGGAAGACGAGTTTCTAGAATAGAAGATAGCTCTAGAAGAGAGATCTAGAAGAGAGCATCTCTCGATGCTCAATCAAACTGATAGGCAGATAGAAAATAGACAAGTTGTTGATAAAATTCTTAACTACCTTCCAATAACAAATAAAAATCCACAAAGAAGCAAGGGTTCATTCTCTTTATTAAAATGACTAATGAAATTGGCATTTTCTGGACTTTAGGTAGTCTAAAAGTAGTCGCCCGGAGAGCTTCGTTTACATAGCAGGGAAGGTGGCTCCCTTTGTGAACACTTAGAATCACAAAAACAGTGAAACTCAGAACTAGGAGATTGGAATGCTCCAAGTTCAACAATCTCATCTTATAGATGAGGAAACTCAGGTTGAGAGAAAAAAAGCAACACATTACACAAAATAAAAAAACCATCCAACTAAAAATTGTCACTTTCATAAATGCCCAAATGGGGAGGATAATTGAACATTAACACCAATAATTATAGATTGTTTCCTGAAATGTTGATCCTTAGCTGATATAGCTGTCAACCACATTTTTATGAACAGCCAGGAAGACTGGAGGGACAGGGAAGGTGGAGAGTGGGGAGGGAGAAAGGGGGAGAATGTGTCTGACCTATACTTTGGCTAAAACATGTGAATATCATATTAGTCTTCAACATACTCTGGTGAAGAAATAAGCAATACTTATTTGTAGCCATATTAACAGAGAAGGAAAATGTGACAGCATAATGTCCATTTCCTCCAAAGATATTGAGTGGAGGAGTCAAAATTGTAACCTCAAGTTATCTCACTTCCCATTTTAACCTCTGTTTATCTAGGCACACAATTTCGAAAATCTAATAAGAGTCTGGACTAAATTTTGGCCATCAATTTTTTTTATAATTAGAGATAAAATGATCAGTATATGAAAATCAGGTTTAAGATTAAAAGTCACACACAAAACATTTCATCCATCACCATTATGTTAACAGAAAATACAGCTTAGCATTTTAATTCCAAATGGAACGTGAAATATTTGTTCAGAATCTTAGGAAATGACCCCCAAAAAAATCCTGAACAGCTGCCCCATATGCCTGTATCATTTTAGATTTTTTTACCAAGAAAGACATTCTTTAAAAGATGACAAAAAAACCTAAAATGAAATGCTAAGACTGAATGATTTCTGAAGCATTTTTTATTTGTACAAGAATAAAATGCCATGTGTGTGTTTAACTCTCCCAGGCTTCTTCTCACATCTACTCTGTTTTCCAGCAGATTTTATTTAACAAGTTTTATATGACTACCTCCTGTTCGCTGCTTTGAAATTTCTCTGTGGTTTCTCCCCCTACATCCCCCTCAAATGAAAACAAGGGGGAAAATGTGTATTGATAACATTGAAATGAAATTTAAGCAGTTGTAGGAACTGACAGAAGATGCTTTTGTGGAAATGTCAGTCACAAAACTAAAAGGGGGAAACATGACTTCCTGGGAGCAGACTCTGCCTTATTATCACACATGGATGAGAGAGGCAAGACACTTGCAGAAATTCACAGCCAGAAGTTAAGATGATCAATGTTACTATTATCAGCATATCAAAACTGCTTCTCAATTGAACATTTGGAAGCTTTATATAATGCTGTAAGTAACACTGTATATATAACACAGCAGTGTCTTTCTTCTTCAAGTTTCAAATGAAAATAAAGCATACCATTTTCACAATTTTGAAGGGCAGCATTCAGCAGGAAATGTCACCTTTTTATGAGCTCTTTTCCAAAGATCCTCCTTTAATGCTTCATTCACATGATATATTTAGGGGGGGAAGGAGAAGATAAGCATTTATTAAGCACTTACTGTGTACCAGGCATTATGGTAAGTGCTTATTTGGAGGGAAAAAACCTTTTTTATTATCTCAAGACTATACCTGAAAATGAGGTTCGTGGAATAAATTTCTACTATATCCCATGGTGAATAAAAAGCACTTTTTAAAAACTTTTCCCTTCTAAATCTTGGATCTTAATAAACTACCATTACTAAACACAACATCATATACTAAACAAAATCCAACCACCCTGTCAATTAACCTCTAAAGAGACATAGGCTAGATATTTTAGGGAAATTATTTAATTCCTATAAGATACTAAAAGACGAGGCAGACCTCAACAAATAAATGTGCTCCTAGTGCCCTAAAAATAAATCAACCATCAAATCAATACCTATTCAACTACTTCAAGGCCAAAAGTGTTCTTTGCCCTACAGTATGATATTAAGAATATGCATGTCTGATAAATTATACTCCCAGTCTCTGTCTCTGTCTCTCTCTCTCATGCCCTTTCCAAACACATCCATCTTCTTTCCAAAAGGATACGCTATTATCCTCAAAGCACATCACAGCTTTTCCATGAACTCAGAATGGATAAAAGTCAATTTTTTATTTCCCCATGACATAAATGACTCTTGATCATGCTATCGATTTGTTAGATTAGTGGGAATTATTTTTTAATTTCAAAAGGAAAAAGCAATTGAATTTTAGAGCTGAGGCTAATCTAGTGGTGAAATATGACAGAAGATCTATTTTGCATCTCTTGTTTTATATGGTATTTTCTTATTATTTTGGATTCCGTGAGATTTCTTAAATGGCTTCCAAATATCATATGCACAAAGGTCATGTACACAACACAAATACAGAGAGCAACATATCAATCAATCAGCACTTATGAGGAGTCTATTCCATAGCAGGCACTGTAGCATACAAGGACAGAAGTGAGGCAAGCTCTGTTTTAAGAGCTTATATCCTACTAGGTAGATAAGCAACAGAAATACATGCGGAACAACAGGACTGCTTTACAGATAGGTCAATCTATATTTTTCTGATTTCTGTGAAGTAATAAGCTCATCCTCCTTTTCATTCAGTTCTAAATAATTCCATTTCACCTCTAAAATGTATGCTAACATGTCTGATTGCACAATTAAAGTCTGCACTCCAACATGACAGACATCTCAATAACTGACTGAATTAAACTCAGAAACAAAACAAAATGTACAACACATCTCTTTGCAAGTGAAATACTGAAATGAGCAAATCCTTAGATGGCAAAAAAGTTCGTATGAATAAAGTAAAAATGACACCTCGGTAAGAGATTGTATGTTAAGCTCAAAATACCACAGACCACCATCTCCAGTGTCCTTATCAAAGCTGTCCGCAAATTCCTCAACCAATAGGAAGTTTATGTCAAGAATCCTTGGAGAACATTTTGTCTAAAACAAATAACAAACAAACAAAAACCCCTGGGACCTCTTTTCAAGAGTGGGTCCTTCCTAAGCAAAGAGTTAGTGTCACTTCTGATATAAACTTCATTTAAAGGACAGCTGTGGAAGTTGTCATTCCTCGACTGGGGCAAGGGCAGAGGAGAAGGACCATTTTGTCTCTGAATCTCTCTTCTAAACCAGTTATGAACCTGGCATTCAGCTTCTAACTGGAAGTACAGATAAGCAGCTGTGGCATTTGTAGAAAATGAGAACACCATTCTTCAGAACAAATAAGCAGCACTTACCAAACTCTCAAGTACTATTGCTTTGGATTTGCTCGTCTATTAGATATAACTGATAGACTGATTATGGGGGTTGGGGTGGGGTGGGGAACTGAACTTCACGATTGGTTGTTAGGGTCTTTCTCCACATCGCATCCCCCAAAATTAGGGATTCAGAAAAATAATATTATGTAAATAGAAAGGCAAGAAACAATTCAAATAAAAATTCCCTTTTAAAAATATAAGTAACAAACATTAGGTGGCCTGACTAATAACAGCAGTATGTAAAGGTGGATCCTGGTTTTCAAAAGAGATTTTTTATGACTTCAGATATAATAGTTCAAACCCTGGGTGACACTGAAATACATAGGATGACTGTGAAAATTCTGCACGTTACAGCTTTTCAATACATTGGTCAGTTTTTCTGAACTTTTGTTTCTTATTTTTTATTGTTAATTTTTAAAGAGATGTCTCAGCAATATAACAAGAAATGTTGGGAATGTAAATGCAAGCAACATCAATAAAATTTATTTAAAATAAGAATTCAAAGAATTACATAATAGGGAAAGGAACAAGAAACAAGGAAAACATAGAACAACCATCATAAGGTGAGAAGATTGCATGCTATATGTATGTACACACACATATGATGTAAGGACATAATTTGATTCCCAGTAGAGACAAACACATTAAAAAATGGAGTGTTTCCTATCATGGAAAAAGCTAACAGGAGTAGGAAAAACATATGTTCACTCATACAGTCCCTTAATTTATAGCTCCAGTGTAATAGTGTATGCATGTATTTTTATCTGTGCTGTAATCTATTCCCCAAATGGACTGTAGGATCTATCAAATCTGTAGAGAATTTTCTCAATGAGGTCTGGGGTTACATTTCATCTAAAATTTCTATCTCTTTGATATCTAACACAATTTTCTACACAAATACACACAATAAATGTTGACTTGAAATTATAGTAGAAATAATATTGAACAGTTTTTCAAATATAGAGCATTTCATGACAGCTATACTATTTGATTCTAAGATCAATTGCTATGTTAGAGTAATGGAAAACTTTATTACCTCTCTCCCCACTACCCCATTTTTTAACCTCAATCACATATAAAATCTAATGAAAAATGCTTAGATGAATACTATTAATCAATGCTGTTTTATAATAGGTAAAGCACTCCATTACAAATCCTACTTGACAAATGCCTAGCTTTGATATTTCATATTAATTAAACCAAGTGGTAATAACATCTTTCCTAAGATGTAGAGAACAACTTACCAGGCAAAATATTATTAATAACAGCTCACATGTAAATAATATTTTGTGATCTATAAAACAGCCTTGTGATGTGGAAAGAGAAAACATACACGCACACACACACACATGTAAATATACATACAAATCACTCAGAGAGGGAGAGGAGGGAATGAGAAAGAAAGAGAAAAAAAGAGAGGGGGAGAGATAGAAGGAGCAAGAGAGGGAGGGAGAGAGAGAAAGAGCTCAGTGACAGCTATCTGTATCAGTTACAAGTATAGCAACAACTTTAAACTTATTTTAAATGATTTAAAGTGAGGAAAGGTGGTGGCGCCTTGCAGTCAGGAAGAGATGGGAGTTCCCTAAAGTCATGAGAGGGCATATGTACCTGGATTTTTCAGACAGAAAAGGATCTAAAAAGGCTTCACATGGGGTTTCATGCAGACTAAACACGAACATCACAGCCCTAGGGTACAGATCTAAAACCAAATTCATTTGCCCATTTACTTTCCTCCCCACATATCTAGGAGTTTCTGCAGTCCATTTGACAGTTCTAAAATTCTGACTAGATGCTCAAAACAATTTATAACCAGATACTGTAAGCATAATCTTATATATCGTAAGCACGTCTGTATAGAAAAAGCATATAAAAAGAGCTTAAATGTCTAAAGAGAATGAGGAGGACATTAAAATGTACATGATGAATTTTATTTCTATAGCCAGGTGTTTTTTTTTCCCTATAGAATGGGTCTGAAGCCTTTTCAGATTAAAAGGAAGTTGAAAAGGTAGTAATGATATGATACCCACAAGATTTTTTTTCAGTAAGTTTCAAATTGCACAATTCATACCAAGTCATGTATAAAGCACCTATGTATTGATCTTGTGTCTGGCTGTGTAGCCAACATAAAAGTTGAAAACATGCTTACAGTCACTAGGGAAGACATAATCGAATTAGGAAGCAAGAAAGCACACAAGTGAAACAATGAGAAGACCAGTTGAGGAAAAATTGGTAGTATGAGACTACTGGATTCAGACTAAGAAAAAGATCATTAAAAGCTGGGGTCAAAGTTGTCAAAAACCAAGTCACTTCCAATTTCATTAACGATAATAAAATATGATACATGAATTTAAAATAAAGCACCAAAGATGAGAAAATTTTTTATTTTAGTTTAAAATAAAAAGTTTCCCTTGTTTTTCTGAGCAAATACACTAATTATTAAGGGAGAGTTACACTTTTGTTCAATGTCACATGTGTCCTCTACCTCACAGGGCTGTTTTGAGGAAAGCACTGTAAATTATAAAATGCTATAAAAATGAGAATTGTTATTATTATGCAAAGCATTAAACAATCAGATTTTTAAGCATCTTCATGTGCCAGTTAACAGACTGGCACAGTTGGTAGAGAGCTGACCTTGAACCTGGGATACCTAGGTTCAAGTCCTACTTGAAAGACTTCCTGTGATCCTGGCAAGTACCTTAAACCCTCAATTTCTTCACTGAAAGTTCCCTATACTAATAAAGTCACAAATTCATTCCTGTGTTCTGGAAATGTGTACATAATTATGTGTGTATTACAAATACTGTGTCCTCTCTCTCCTCTAAGTGTATCTACATCTATCATACATATTGCATATATAGGTGTGTATATATACATACATGTGTGTATATACCTATAAACACGCATATATTATACACATGTATATATTATACTAGGTATAAACACATACATATTATATGTATATGACAAATACACATACAAACTACTCAGAGAGGGAGAGGAGGGAATGAGAGAAAGGGAGAAAGAGAAGGAGGGAGGGAAAGAGAGAAAGAGAAAGAGAGAAATTCCTCAACAAGAGCTATGGGTTATCAGTCACAAGTATAGTTCTTCAGATCCATAAATTCTATCTTCCTATTGAACTGGACTGCTGGCTGTTCTCTATCTGCGATATTTCACCTCCCATTTCTGTGACTTTCTTTAATGCCTAGCATTTTCTCCCTAGTCAATTCAACCTTGCCAAATCTTCATCTTCCTTGAAAGTACTGGTGGTGCCATGATCTATAAATGGTCATTCCTGACCTCCCCACAGAGATACTCTTCCACTGCTCCCACACACAAAAATTACTTTGTATTAACTCCATACTTATGTTGTATACATTTATTTGTGTACAAATTGTTGTCCCCTATAGAATTTTATTTGGTCCCTGAGGGCAGAGAATGTTTTGTTTCTGTCTTTTTATCTCCACTACTTAGAACGATACCAGGTACACAATAGACAATAAATACTAGTTGCTTTGAGCTACAAGTGAGTTTGTAAACCATATTCTACACTGGCATTTGGATAGATGTTTTACTAGTTTTACAGAGCTTTACTACTGTTCCTCTTCCTTACGGTCTACTTTTAATTACTAAATCTCTCCCCTAGTATTCTTTTTCCTAAAGCATGTCTTCCATACTCTGTGGTATCTTTGTAAAAGATGCATTTGAACAATCTTCTCCTTGTCACCCATTATAAATTTAAAATTATTTTGATAAGGCCTGCACGTCTCTGGGAATACATTTACCACTGCTAGCTATTTGCAGTTCCTGCCTGACCATTCATATGTCTTAAACCTTGAGGGAGAAATTCAAATCCTATTTTCAATTACCATCATCTTAACCATCTATTTAGTTTACAAACTCACCTCACTTCTGAAGGAGCCATCTTGAATCAGCAGTTACTATGAAGAAACTGTCTAAGCTCCAAAAAGCTTCAATATTGTTTGCCCAGAACTTTACTGCCCATACCCATTTATGGAAAATTAAGTTTTTAATAAGAATTAAAGAGGGAACATCCCTGGAAGATTGTCAGGGAAGTAAAGATAAGAGCGCACAGATGGGAGAGACTACCAGTGTGTAAAACAAACCTACTTATTAATAATACGTTTTTGCTAAGCATAAGTCTATGTAAAAACAAAAGGGAAATAGACCACAAATTCTCCATTTTTGTGAAGATTTTCATTTCATTCCCGTTAAAGGAGGAGGAGAATAGGCATAGGGAGGAAGGCTGTTTTGAAAAACTTGAAATTCAAAGAGGTCCAGAATTTCAGTTGGGAGGGACTACAGTGGCTTTCTAGTCTAACACATATCCCAAAAAGAATCTAAACAGAACAAATCTAACCCCACTTTCAATCAACATCCTTTTAAAATGGTAGCTGGCACAAAGTAGATGTTTATTAAATATTTGTTCAACAAAATTAAAATACCTGAAGAGAGGCATCTCCACTACACTACACCACACCATACCACACCACACCACACCCCGAGTCTCCAAGATAAATAAGCCCAGGTCATTTGATCTCATACGGTACTTATGACCCTTCATCATCTTGGCTGCCTTCTCTGTATGTGCTCCACCATTAACAGTCTCATAGAGACATTTTCTCAAGTAGCATCATGTGTAGTCAATAGTAGTTTGCTCAAACTACTCAGGCCAAACAACAGGTTAAAAACAATCATCCTATGGATGGATCAAATGAAACATACTTCAATTATATTCTGTGCCATATAAATCAGGAGAAATTACATATGATGAAGGAAGTGGGTTCTACAGAATACTAGGGAGTATTGGGGAGTCTAGGGGGTGCTTAGATTGAAAAAGAAGACTAGAATTAGCTATTAATAGGTACCAGTGAAGGAGAACTAAAGTAAGAGGGCAGAAAAGGTCAAAAGGAACAAACAAGAATGCATCAAGGTCTACAATGTGCCAAGCACTAAACAGATAAAGCAGTGTGATGTTGAGAAAGAGAACTATGGGTTAAGAGCCATATGATAACATCTAGGGTATGATCACATTTATGAGCTAGTCTTCAGAAAAGACTTAATGATTCATCTTTCACATATCCAAGAGAGTTCTGTTTAGTCTCTTCCATTCCAAATACTATACCAAAAATATCTTCTACTAAAATCACTGTGGAGATTAAACTGGAACAAACATGCTGTGCTCAAGAAGCGTCTGAATGATGATAGGATTGAGAATTTCTTATATCCAAAAATATTTCCAAAAACACATAGAAAAAAATGTTTTTAAAATGCTTTAGGAATTTCACAATTTCTAAAGAATAATAATAATAATAAATGGCCAGAAAGTTTCCAATTATCCTCTCATTTGATCCCCACAGCAACCGCTGGAGGCAGGTGCTATTAAAATCCCAGTTTTATGGCTGAGGTAAATAGGGTTAAGGGACTTGCCCAGGGTTACACAGCTAGTCAGTATCTGAGGTCTAATTTGAACTCAGCTATTTCTGACTTCAGGCCAATAGTCTATTTACTACACCACTAGCTATTCCCAGTTTACATTATAAATGTTCTCTGGAGGGAGTGACTAGAGAAGTAAGGAGGGCAGGCCTATGATTTCACTGCTGTAGGAGAATTCCTGATTCAGAATCTTGCTACCAATGGAGATCAGCCTCAACTCTGAGATGGACAGATGGATGGATGGATGGATGGATGGACAGATGGATGGATGGATGGATGGACGGATGGATAGACAGAGAAATACATATACAAGTACAGATATACCTATGTTTATACATGATGTTCACAACATATCAGCTGCAGAGAGATGATACTGATTTCCTATGCTTCTAGCACTATAATGGTTAATCAAATATGCTTTCTGGCTTTAAAGAACTTACAGCTTCACTGGCAGACAAAATGTGGACATATGGGATGCCACAAGATAAGGGGCAGCTACGTTGCACAGTGAACAGAGTGCTGGGCCGGAAGTCAGGAAGACCCGAGTTCCAATTCAGCCTCAGACATTAGTAGTTGTATGACCCTGGGCAAGTCCCTTAACCCTATTTGCTTCAGTTTCTTCATCTGTCAAATGAGCTGGAGAAGAAAATGGCAAACGATTCCAGTATCTTTGCCAAGAAAACCCCAAATGGGATCACAACGAGTTAGATGCAGCTGAATAGCAACTAAACAACAAGTAAGATACTGTAGTTGGGTTGTCCTGTTGTGGCCAACTCTGCGTAACCCTGGAGGAGAGACTTTCTTGGATGG
The DNA here is from genome assembly GCF_028372415.1 of Notamacropus eugenii. NCBI lineage: Eukaryota > Metazoa > Chordata > Mammalia > Diprotodontia > Macropodidae > Notamacropus > Notamacropus eugenii. The sequence continues at coordinate 237,353,028 of NC_092875.1, read as the reverse complement.
TTTGCCATTTCCTTCTCCAGTGGATTAGGCAAACAGAGGTTAAGTGACTTGCCCAAGGTCACACTGAGGCTGGATTTGACCTTAGATCTTCCTGATTCCAGGTCCAGCACTCTACCCACTCAACTACTAGCTGAATAAATAATAGTATTTGTTAAATCTATTGAGTCATTATCCAGAATCTACCTTTCAGCCCTAGGCCTCAGCCTATGGGTGGGACCACATGTGGTCTTCTAGGTCCTTGGGGTGTAGTCTTTTGACTGAGCCTAAGTTTTACAGAACAAATTCTTTTATTAAGGGAATCTGTTCTGTGAAGTTTGGACTCAAAAGTGCTGCACTTGAGCACCTAGAAGGCCATATGCAGCCTTGTGGTCTCAGGTTCCCCATCCTTGCCTTAGCCTCACAAGACCCTAAGAAATCAACCATAAGATCTTATCACAACTCATGTTGCCTTACATAAGACTTCTTGCCTCAATTCAAAATGCCCTTGTCTCTGATACTTTATGTCCACTTCTGCTCTCCTGTTATAAACTGATGGTCTCTGTATATTCCCAGCTGAATGTCTTTCACTTATCTGGTTCTGTCTTTTATGTCATATCCTCAAGATCTAGGCCAGATTTGGTAATATTATTTAGTAACAGAATGTATGGTAGAGAAAGAAAGTGATCTGAATAAAGAAAAACTGAAGGACTAGGGAAAGAAATATCTCCACTTTCCATCTCTCCCAGAAGATTTTGCAAAGGCAGTCAATAAATACTTAATACAATATTTGATACAATAAATACATCAAGAGATGGACAGCCTTTGAAAAGAACAAGAGAAAAAGGGAAAGCAGAACTGGGGAATCGGTATGCCTTAAGGTACAAAATTAGAACCAAAGATTTTGAGCAGGGAGGGTCCTCTGAAGTCATCTATTCAAATACTGTCCTTTTACAGATAAGGAAACTGAATGAAGTCCAGAGAGGACTTACACAAGGTCACATAGGTAATAAGTGGCAGAGCCAGATCCAGCACCAGCACCACTAAGAGTTCATATGGCAGTAGTGAAAAAAATATAATGCAATGGGATGGGCACTGCACCTAAAATCACTTTTTATTCAAGAGACAATAGAGAGTCTATGAGGGGATTGTGGATGAATAGATATCCAAGAAAAAATACAATCATCCAAAGGATCACAAATCAAGCAGTTTATTACTCACAGGACAGTTCTCAGCTGATCATCATTAAAACTTTATGACCACTCTTAAGATTATCTTAAAAGCAGTATAAAAGATTGACTAGAAGAGTAGGGACTGAAGGAAGGGTGGAGAATACAGAGGCTCTTGCAAAAAGGCATTGACAAAGGGAAGACAACATGGTACAATGTAAATAATTCTGGAACTTGAGTTAGAGAAACTTGGCCTGAATCTTCTCTCTCCTATTTTCCTACCTGTGTAGTCTTGAGCAAGGAACCTAACTCCTCTGGGTCTCAGTTACCTCACCTGTAAAATAACAGGATTTGGCTATAAGATCTCTAAGGTTCCTTTCAAATTTAAATCTCTAATAATGATGAAGAACTAGAATGCTGGCTATGTGAGTGGGAGAGATTATGAAGGCAGAATTGGCAAATCTTGCTAATTAGTTGGATAAGGGAGATGAATTCATGATTATGAACTTGAATTATGGTGGCACCATGAACATATAGAAGTTTGGAGGAAGAGTAGGAGTAGGGAGAAAGAACATAAGTTTTATTTTTAATATGTTGAGATTTGGGTGATGATAGAACATGCAGGCTGAAAATGTCTAGCAGTCAGGTGGTAATGAACAAGTGGGAATTGGAAAAGAGATTGGATGGATGGATAGATGGGTGGTAAACAGACAGACAGTTATTTAGTTGTTATTTGGAGATGAAAACTGAAGCTAAGAGAGCAGATAAAAATCACTAAAGGAGAGAAAGGGAACAAGTCAAAGGGAATGTCCAGACTCTAGAAGCAAGAGATGGATGATCCTTCAAAAGGGCTAAGATGTAGAAAGAGAGTAAAATTGAGGTCAGCAGAGGAAAACTCACATTTAAGAGGTGGTAGGAAGAACATGGCCTAGCAAAGAAAACTGAGAAGGAATTATATAAATAGGAGAAACTGGTCAAGAGCTCCTTTTGATCTGCCCTGTTGCTTCCTGTGACTGGGTACTAATGAGAAGAGATATATGGTGGATCTTCTGTATCTCTGTCAGTCAAAACCAAGCCACCTGGATAGTCTAAGAGCTTTCTAAGTCTCTATAGACCTGAGAGAAAAGAACTAAATACTAGGTACACCATATTCATTCGCAAGTCTTGATATATTTACTGTGTGCTCAACACTATACTTATTATGAACAAAGTAAAAGTGGTTTCTGACCTTGGAGATCTTCAAACCTATGAAGCGAGTGACATGAGTGACCTTAGTCCTTTGGGTGATAACTAATCACTAGGCAAATTATAAAATAAGATTCTAAGGTCAACTACAAAGTTTGTTACCAATATGGGAACTTCTATATGGTTGCTATGGTGTGCCTGACTTTTCATAATAGATCATGCTTATAAAGCTAGTCCAATGAAATCCAAATCAGTTCACCAAAACTATACCAAGTATGTATTATGTGCCAGGTCCTACAGCAAGATTAGACTGGGAATACAAAGACAAAAACAAAAAAAATCCCTTCTCTCAAAAATTTTACATTCTACTGCAAGTGCTAAATTTTTTTAAAATATACTATATCCTTTATTATACAAGGGAACCAACTTGTCAAGTTGCTGCTTCTAGCACAAGGTTCAAAAATTCAAATTAGTCAATATATAAGTATTTATTAAGTATATATTGCATACTAAGCATTGTGCTTGCAACACAATGCAAAAAATAGTATAGCACATGGTCCTTCCCATGAAGAAACTTGTGATTTCATTGAAAAAACAAGCAATACATTTGAAACAATAGGGAACCAGACGGTATATAATGAAGTGTTAATGCCTAAAAATACGAAATGGTTCAAAGAAGGAGATGACGATAATAATAGCTAGCATCTATATATCACTTTAAGGTTTGCAAAGTACTTTGGAAATATTATCTCATTTGACCCTCCTAACAACCTAGGGAAGCAGGCAATACTATTCTGTACATTTTACAAATAAGAAAACTGAAGTAGTCAGAGGTTTAAGTGACTAGCCCAGGACCACACAGCGAATAAATATCCAGAGCCAAATTTGAACTCAGATCTTCCTGACTCTAGGATCAGAACACTTTTCACTGTGCCCCCTGGCTTATGTGGACAGAGAGAGATAAGGCTTCATGGATAAAATATAATCAGAGCTGAGTCTCAAAGGATGCGCAGGATTTGGATAAATGTTGCAAGTGAAGAAAATAACAATGCAAACAAAGGAATGATGCAGGAATAGCATGGCATTATCAGATGGCAGTGAAGAGGCTGGCCTAAAATTAGAGGTTAAATGTTGGGGAGTAACATGAAACAAAATAAGTCACGTGTTTTACATTAACAGTTCCACGTAGACGGGAGTTGTCAATACATATCAGATGCCAGTTTAGAATAATCTATGATCCAATTATGAAGGGGAGGAAAAGGTGCCTCCAGGGCCAGATTATATCTCTGAACTGCAAATCAATGGGAGAAAATGCAAATCAGTCTAGGAAGATACATTTAGCAGCTAAGGTGACATGTGACATAAATCAGGAACTTTACTTAGTGTGACCTTCAACATCTAATCTTGTCCATCAACTTTTATAATTTCATTCACCAAAACAAAACCACATCTGAACGGGATCACAAAGCAGAATGAGAACAAACAAAATAGCAGCATTCTTTCCTAGTTGGGATGATTCTTTCTGCCCACCTCTCATAATCACAATAACAAACCTTCCAATCTATATTTCTTCTGTGAAAAGAGGATGAACAATTGTTTATTTACAAGCAAGTCACTTAAACCTCAGTTCCCACTCAGCCTATATAGTGTGAATTTGCTTTAAAGGGCTCCTCATGAATTTAAAAAATAATATAATACTACATGGAATAACTTACCCTAGAAAAAAGTTGAGCAGGGGCTGCCACCGCATTCTGTTCCTTTAAATATTGATCCCAAGACCAAATCTTCTGTCGAGTAGCTAAACTTACTACAAGAGAAAGAACAAGAAATGTTTCCACAAGCAAAAAATTTATTTTATTGGCTAGAAATCTATGAAGTCAGTCAATTAATGAAATAACAAACTAGCAAGAAAAACCAGGGACTACATGTAGTTCTTTCTGATTCATCATAAGGAACTCCATGACTCATAGCCTACCCAAGTTCCAATTCTCCTTCTATAACATAAGGAAAATACATTTTTACCTTTCAGGGATTTTTATTTGAAAAACTTTTTCAATGACTGTTGTCAATTCAAAATTTTAATCATTTCTCCTGTTGAAGACTAAATACTCTCTAAGAAGTCTGTAGAGAGACAGTTTCCTATGAACAAATTGTTCATCTACACCCCGCCAAATGTAAACAGCTGGATGCCACCCACCTCTGGCCCCTTCTTCAAATGCTGGAGTTGGAACACAAGTGGCTACCAGAGGGAGCTGTTGTGCTCACAGCCTTTCTCCTCCCATGCCTGCAAGATGTTGCCTAGTGAGAATTAGAGAACTCCTTTTCTCTCCTCTAAGCTGGGCCTTTACCCCCATTTTCATTAGATCAAATGTGAACAGTTGTTTAAAAAACTGATTTCCTACTTTAGTTATGTCACATTGCACCTTGTTAAAAGGGATGTCTCTTCGATAAAGGAAGGGGTGAGGGATATAGCAGAAAATTTAGGCAAGGTAAAAACCAAATATATTAATAATTTTTTTTTTAAATTGAAGAGAGCCTGAACTTCACCTTCTGTTTTAAAGCATTCCAACTAGATTAATTTGACATAACAGATAACTGTGAAAAAAATTCAGGATCTAATTTTTCAGAATTTGGGATGGGAAAAGACAGAGATTACTTAGTCTAGTGTGCTCACAACAGATAAGAAAACTAAATGCTAAGAAAGAACATAAAACAGGAATTTTCTATAAAATTAAAATTTCAGGGCTACATGAATATATTCTCACTGTTAAATACCTAGCAACATAAAGTTATAACACACAGTAGTTGCGTTTTTCTTCAATATTTCAGCTTTATTTTTGAAGTTGGCTTGTGCACAGCTTCATTTCCGTTAAATTCTTGTAAAATAACTGTCAGTAGCTGCCTAACATCTGAACATGCTGCGCTGGATAATGCCTCTTCTCAGGGAACCAATTGCAAATGAAGTAATTCCCCTCATGTTATCAAGGCATCACTCCAATGTAATGAACTCTTTAAGTTGTCTGTCATTGAAATTATGGTAACTCTTAAGCCTCTTACTTCATAATGGCCTGGCAATACTATTGTAGCAAAACCTTTCCTTCCCTGCCTTAACTTGGAATCACTTTCCTCTGCAGTTCACTGACTCCAGGGTCTCCATAGTTTGTCCTAATAGAATCAATGAGGTCATTATTATCATCCCAAACATAGAACAAATCATTCAAGTTTACCACTGGTGAAGCAAGATGGCAACATTCTCTTCATATAATGATTAACTACAAATTTATTTGACTCTCTCTAGGACGTAAACAGTCTCTAGGACTAAACAGTCAATTACTGTAATCCATCAGACTGATGAATTGAGCTGATTCTATCAGTTAGAATTCTGACTTACAGGTAAACCAGAAATCTCCTTCCTCCCAGGCCTCAAGAGAGGAATAATTTACTAAAATATTATTTAAGGTTATTTTCCCCATGATCTTTAGCAACGTATAAAAGAAGAACCACTTCAAGTTCTTTGCAAAATTACATTCTAACTTCATAAATTCCTGACCTTTCAAAAGTCTAGCTGGATATTACACTACAGGTGACTATATACACAAATTTAGGGATTTGAAAGGTACATTAAATCTCAGACCCCTGATGTCTGAGCCCAGGAGAGCACTTTTAGTAGATAAGAACTAAATCATTGCTGTTTAGAGTAAAAAACTGAAACTTCTCCCTCCAAAGTCACCAATGGTCTGTTAACTGCCCAATCTAATGGATTTTCCTTTATCCTTCTGGACCTTTCTGAAGCATTTGACATAGTTGGTCACCCCCTTTTCCTGCACCTTTCCCCTCTAGGTTTACACAACACTGCTCAATCCAAGATCTCCTCCTGCCTAACTGCTCCTTATCCATCTGTCTCCTCCTTGAAGCATGAAGCCAAAACTTAACAGAGATCCTCCTAAGACTTATCCAAATGGATGACAATTACCCACTTCTGGAGATTCATTTGGTCACAGTTTAGATATAACTCCAGAGGGAAATTAAGTAGTACAACCAACAGTTATGAACTCTTGAGTGAGAAACTAAAGACCATAGGGGCACAGGTATGTTTTCTTTATTTTTGCCCACTGAAAGTAATGGAGACAAAAGAGAAAAAATAATTTGTGGAATAAATAACTAGATAATAAGATGATGTCTAAAAATGAGATGTAGATTGCAGTTTAAAATATAGGGCTGCAACATGACTAATGTGGAAATATACTTAGTATGATTAAACATGTATAATGCTGTCTTGGGAAGGGGAGAGAACACTGAAAACTCGAAAACTTATAAAAATGAATGCTGAAAACCAAAAATAAATAAATAAATAAGATAGGGAGCTGACAGGTTCCTGGAACAAAGATGAAGTACATGGAACAAAGGATGGTGGTGGGGAGACAGGCACATTAAAATGAAAAAACATCTCATATTCCCCATAAACACTCCATCTACTAAGAGATAGAAAGAAATCACCTCAAGACTCTCCCACTCATCCTAGGAATCCACTGAAAGTACCCCACCCACCAGAGTCCCACAGAGATCTCAGGCTAGACAAGCCAGGATAGATTAAAGGGCATAGAAAACACAGTACAGGAAGCTCCTACAGTCTTTGGGACAATTTTCAATATGCCCTATGTAATCTGTCTAGGAAGCACCTTAGCTCAGCCCAGTGACTTTGGGGTTTCTTCTGTGCCTAATCCAAACAAAGCCCCAAACCAGAAAAACAGCCCTAGTCTAACAGAGAGAACAACCTACGGGAGTTTTAGGATGAGTCTACTAGTGGTCAGAGTCTAACTTGATAAGCGGAGGCTCTAGGCAAAAATACAGCCTGGATATATTACATGAAACTTATAGGTGGAACCCAGAACAGGGACAGTATCCTCTGAAAGCAGCAGTAGTGAAAAAGGACTCCAGGTACAGTGTACCAAGGAAATTTCGGTCCTGGAGCCCCATGACTAAAGGGAGCTCTCAAACAGAATCCAACTCTAGAGTAGCCCCTGAAGCTCTTAAAGGAGGGGTCTAGTCTGGTCTACTATACTGAGTTAACAGGCAGGCTCTGCCCACACTATTAAGCTGAGGAGCTTTAACCCAAGCAAACCCACCACTGTCCTCCCACCACATGAAAACCAAGAAAAACTCTCAATACCCTTTAGAAATAACTTGGCATGAGAAATGCCCAAGGGGTGGATCGTAAAACCAAAAGACCCTAATGTTTCCTAAAGGATTATTTTTATATTATGGTCAGTAAAGGATATTTACTACTTTTGACTTCTTAACATGTACTTAAACTTTCTCTGTGTCCTAATACATATTCAACTTCTGCATAAGTTCCATATGCTGCTGTGATATATTTAAATTCTTTAGTGCCCTCATTCAGAAGGCAGTATATCATTTAACTCCAATTTCTCCAAAAATTTGTTCACCTTAGTATTTTCCCCTTTGCTTATCTTTCTTTTGGATTTCCCCAAATCAGAGAGAAGTATTAAAGACTCTTATTGTTACTGTATTACAGTTTGAGTCTTTTTGCAAATCAGTTATGTTTCCTTTATAAAACGACACTATGCCATTTGGAATATATGAGTTTGAGTTATATTAATATTGATTATCTATTGACTCCTTGCAGCACAATGCAATTTTTTTATCTGTTTATATTGTGAATTTTGTTGTTTGTTTCTTTGTCTGGTGGCATCATTCTAACTCTAGTTTTTCTGGATTCACCTAAAATTTGGTCATTCAGAATTACCAAATAGAGGTTTCTATCACTCTTCCATTTGTCAACCCTTCCTCTAGTTTTAGAGTTTTATTTAATTTACTGATTTCTTTATCTTTTTTCCATTTATTTATCTGATTCCTTTTGTCTTCCTCTCCCGCTTCTTTACCTGCTGCTCTCAGTTACAGGGCAAATTCAAAAGTCTTTCCTTTCCTTCTTCTTCAATTTCTTTCATTTGCTAGGGGTTCCTCCTTCTATGAAGGACTTCAGTACCTTATTATTCTTTTCTGTCTTTTCTAAACTTTTATTCTTCTCTTTTTTGTGAAGACTCACAAGACCTAATGCAAAATGAAGTAACCTAAGGGGAAAAAATATATACGTACAGTTATCCTTTCCACAACGCAACCTTCCCCATCTAGGTTTCAGTATAGCCGTAAGAAATCAAATGGGAATTTTTTGAAAGTTTTGCAGAAGCCCCAGATGACACACAAAAGCCAGCAGTTGACAAAGAAAAAGTTTAGAAACTCAGAAATGCATAAAATATATGTGTAAAATTGTATAATATCAACATAATTAATCTTTTAATACCATAATAATTCATATTTCTTCTCTAGTAAAAGGGAAGGGCCAAAAAATTTTAAGATTTTCCAAATGTGGAGGCACTGCTCCCCTGCCCCCCACAAGGTGGAAGGGATAACTGTATACAGTGATTACAGCTTGTAAATGGAAAGAAAAAAATACAAAATAATAAAAAAAGAATGCTATAAAATTACAAGGAATAAGCTTAACAGCAAAGCAGAGAGATATAAGATACCTCCCCTACTCTTTTGCGATGGTATAATGTCAAGTTTGCTTAATTTATTGGACACTGCTGCTGTTTTTCTCTTCTTCATCTTTTTATTTTTTCTTCAAAAAAGTTTTGTTATAAGGAATGGATCTGGGAAGAAAGAGGAAGGGGAGATACAGCCAATGTAAATTCAAAAGCCATCAATAAAAACATATCAATATCTCTAAGTAAACAACAAGAAAGGGGACAGTGTGTGTGTATTTGCTTTCAAAAATATAAGCAGAACTTGAACTCCAATTGCCGATTCTAAGGCTGATGCCGATACATAACCCCCACTGTTGTCTCTTTATAGAAAAATTAAGTATAATCTCAGTAACCATTTACAGAGACCAATTCTGTCCCATTAAATTAGGAACTGGAACTGAGTTCTCAGCTAACCACCATCATTAAGTAAGCCATCCAGGTATTTCCTCTTGTCTGACAATCATAGTACCCTAGCGTCATGCCTTGTACACACAGAGGTATTGCTAGATAAGAGCTTGTTAAATCTAATTTGCTTTTGAATGGAACTCTTTGTGATTCTGAGACCCTATTAGCACTGACCTGAATTATAAAGTTTTTAAATGCCAAGACAGATTCCAGGAACTGTTATAACTAATGACCAAAGCAGTTAAAACCATATACTAGAATAAATCAATAATGGTACTGTTCCCTTAGCAACAGGGATAGACTAGCTCCCATGTATAGTGAGCAAGCTGTAATCTTCTAATGTAGCACCTTACTGGCAAAGAAGTAGTTAATATCAGGAATAAAACCTGATTAATTTTTTGATTTATCTTCCTTCCATTTATTATTAGAGCCTTCACCATCACTCAAGAGCCATTGCTCATGGTATTTTGATCAACTTCTCAATAAACACTCAAATCCCCTACCAAACAATAATTTAAAAGATAATCCAAAAATAACAAGTTGATCATAATTAGAATTCACTCTAAGAAACAGATGTATGGAAGAATGGACCTTTATCTAACAGAGATTTCTAATGTTTTGAAGTAATTCTCATTAAGGTGATAACATACAGATAATGTTAATACCTCACACAGATAATGCTAAAAGTCAGATCCTTGGCCTAAATGCACTAATGCAGTACTTATAATGTTATCTTCTATAAGTAGTTGCAACCATAAGTTTATTTATAAAAAGTTTATTAAGTTTATTTACCAACATATATCAGAAATTATCACAATAACAACATTCCAGAAATATACAGTCATAACTCAGTATTTATTTACAGGTATGTTTCTGCTTCTAAATTAATATCTTGAAAGATCTGTTCACAAATTATTGAATGATTTCACACTTGGGTAGCATTAGAATCTAGGGATACATAATAATTTTATCAGCATCAATTCATTTTCATAAGTATCTTTCTGAGATAAACAAAATAGGTGAAAAGAAATGTAGAACCAACAATAAATAGTAAAAATTAGGTGCAAGAAAAGTTTATGGCCCCTTAAAGCTATCAAAGAGCTCTTTCTAACTTTGTTATAGAAGCAATGGGATATGGATATAGAGAGAGAGACTTGAGAACTCTGAGCCAGAATATCTGAGTTTGACCTCCACCTTTTAGTCACAAGACCTTGAACAATTAACCTCTCTCAGTTCCAATCTGTTCGTCAAAAAAAATGCAAATTAAAATTCATTTACAATTTATGATACTCTTGGCAGCATCATAGTATTCCTCTAACTCCAATTTCGGTGGTTTTTTTCCAACTCTATCATGTGGCCTCTCATAATTTGGTGAAGAATAGGCAGAAAAAACAGAACTGGATACTTATTAGGATGAACTAGATTGGAATTTTTAGCCTGGAGGACCAGATAACTTTCATATAAAAGTAAGAAAATGAGAAAGAAAGTGAAAACTAAGGCTCAAGACCAAGAAATAAAGGAGACCAAAGGCTTACGTTTTTATAAGAAGCCTCAGACTTTTAAATCATGGCTATATTCATGAAGAAAATATAAATTATGAAGAATATTCTATTCCCAGAAGTACAAAATCCTACAAAGCTATTTTGGCCTTCTTTCCAGGACCGTCAATGCTTGTCTGTCTTATTGATTTCATTCATTCTCACAGTTTCAATTCTCATTTTTATGCAGATGACTCCCAAATTTACAAAGCCTTTCCAAGCAGTTTCACACATCTCCAGCTACCTAATGAACATCTTAAGCTGAATAACCTAACAGCACCTCCAATAAAAACTTGCCCAAACCTGCCTCTCCTTCTATCATCCCTATTTTGTTCTTCAAAGTACTATCACATGTCCCAGTTACTCAGAGTCAAACACCTGGAGAATCTTTAGCAACTCTATTCTCATCAGTCTTATCTTTTCTTCTGGCTAATTGATGTGGCTTATTTACTCCAAGAATCTAAACATGCCTATCCATTCAGTGTAATTGTTGCCCATGTTCTGCTGTGAATATGCCATCGGGGGCCACTCGACCTGCAGGAGGTTTTTCTTGATTTCTCTCAACATTATAAATATGCCAGAATCCTTCTATTATGTTTTGTGCTCTACCATGCAACTATTTTATCTGTTTCTTTTCTTGACGAGACATTTCTTCGATGACCTGCTTTACTTGGGTTTTTCTCCATAATTCCTTGTTTGTAACATGCTACTACCTATCCACATCCACTCTTTCCTCTCTGCTGAACTTTGGGTGACCTCCCTTTTCAATTCTTTGGAAATCACAGTATTCCATGACTCACAATCACAGAACACTAAAATAATATTGGTTTTCAAAACTAAATCTATGTTTATCTAGCTGTCAAAATCATTTTACTAATACAAAAAAAATTTCATTCTCCTACTCAAAAATTTCATATTCATACCATTATTGATGGTGATATTACAGTGCTTCAAGTCATGTATTATACTGTAGCCTTAAAAGAAACGAAGTTGAAGATAACCCAAAACGCAATAGAGAGTTACATGGTAAGCAGGTTCTAACACATAAGAAATACTACAACAGACGTGGTATGAAAAATACTTTAGAGACATTTGGGGGCAGCTAGGCAGCACAGTGCATAGAGTACTTGGCCTGGAGTCAGAAAGACCCAAGTTCAAATGGGGCCTCAGACACTAACTGCGTGACCCTAGACGAGTCACTTTCCCCTGTTTGCCTTAGTTTCCTCATCTATAAAATGAGCTGGAGAAAGAAATGGCAAACCACTCCTGTATCTTTGCAAAGAAAATAGCAATTAGTAAAAATCTCACAATCCAGTGCAGAAAGGTAGAGATAATCAATGCATCCTTTTCAGATCATAATGCATTAAAAATTACATGTAATAAAAGGCCATGGAAAGAGAAACCAAAAATCAATTGGAAACTAAATAATCTAATTCTAAAGAAGGATTGGGTTAAAGAAGAAATCACAGAAACAATCAACAACTTCATTCAAGAGAATGACAATAGTGAGACAACATACCAAAACTTATGGGACACTGCAAAAGCAGTTATTAGGGGAAGTTTTATATCTCTGAATGCTTACATAAATAAAATAGAGAAAGAGGAGATCAATGACTTAGGCTTGCAGTTGAAAAAGCTAGAAAAAGAACAAATTGAAAATCCCCAAGTAAATACCAAATTAGAAATACTGAAAACCAAAGGAGAGATTAATAAAATTGAAATTAAGAAAACTATTGAATTCATAAATAAAACCAATAGTTGGTTTTATGAAAAAACAAATAAAATTGATAAACCTTTGGTTAATCTGATCAAAAAAAAGAAAGAAGAAAACCAAATTACTAACATTAAAAATGAAAGGGGTGAACTCACCTCCAATGAGGAGGAAATTAAAACAATAATTAGAAACTACTTTGCCCAACTTTATGCCCACAAATTTGACAATCTAAACGAGATGGATGAATATTTTAAAAAATACAAATTGCCCAGATTAACAGAAGAGGAAGTTGAATACTTAAACAACCCCATCTCAGAAAAAGAAATTGAACAAGCCATCAATGAACTCCCTAGGAAAAAATCTCCAGGGCCAGATGGATTCACAAGTGAATTCTATCAAACATTTAAAGAACAGTTAATTCCAATACTACATACACTATTCTTGAAAACTGGGGAAGAAGGAGTCCTCCCAAATTCTTTCTATGATACAAATATGGTTTTGATACACAAACCAGGAAGAGACAAAACAGAGAAAGAAAATTATAGACCAATTTCCCTAATGAATATAGATGCAAAAATTTTAAATAAGATTTTAGCAAAACGAATACAGCATCTTATCACAAGATTAATACATTATGATCAGGTAGGATTCATACCAGGACTACAGGGTTGGTTCAATATTAGGAAAACTATTAGCATTATCGATCACATCAACAACAAAGCTAACAAAAACCACATGATTATCTCAATAGATGCAGAAAAAGCTTTTGACAAAATACAACATCCATTCCTACTAAAAACATTGGAGAACATAGGAATAAAGGGAACTTTCCATAAAATAATAAGCAGTATCTATCTAAAACCTTCAGCAAGCATTATATGCAATGGGGATAAGCTAGATGCATTCCCAATAAGATCAGGGGTGAAACAAGGTTGTCCATTATCACCACTATTATTCAATATGGTACTAGAAATGTTAGCTGTAGCAATTAGACAAGATAAAGATATTCAAGGAATTAGAATAGCCAAAGAAGAAACTAAGTTATCACTCTTTGCAGATGATATGATGATTTACCTAGAGAATCCCAGAGATTCAAGTAAAAAATTACTTGAATTAATAAACAACTTTGGCAAAGTTGCAGGGTACAAAATAAACCCACACAAATCTTCTGCATTCCTATATATTAGCAACAAAGTTCAACAGCAAGAGATAGAAAGAGAAATCCCATTTAAAGTTAGGGTAGACAGTATAAAATACTTAGGAGTCTACCTGCCAAAACAAACCCAGGGACTATATGAACACAATTACAAGACACTTTTTGCACAAATAAAGTCAGATTTAAGTAAGTGGAAAAACATTAGTTGCTCATGGGTAGGCCGTGCTAATATAATAAAAATGACAATTCTACCCAAATTAATATACTTATTTAGTGCCATACCAATTAAACTATCAGACAATTACTTTCTAGAGCTGGATAAAATAATATCAAAATTCATTTGGAAAAACAAAAGGTCCAGAATATCAAAGGGACTAATGAAAAGAAATGCTTGGGAAGGTGGCCTAGCGCTACCAGACCTCAAACTGTACTATAAAGCAGCAATTATCAAAACCACTTGGTATTGGCTAAGAAACAGAGAGGTAGACAAGTGGAATAGACTTGGCACTCAAGATGCAGTAGGCAAGGAATATAGCAACCTTCTGTTTGATAAACCCAAGGACCCCAGCTTCAGGGATAAGAACTCATTGTTTGACAAAAATTGCTGGGAAAACTGGATAACAGTGTGGCGGAAATTAGGCATAGACCCATACCTGACACCGTACACAAGAATAAAGTCCAAATGGGTACATGATTTAGGTATAAAGATTGATACCATGAATAAACTGGAGAGGCAAGGAATAGTGTATTTATCAGATCTATGGAGAAGGGAAGAATTCTTTACTAAAGGAGAGGTAGAATGCATTATGAAATGCAAAATGGATAACTTTGAGTACATTAAACTGAGAAGTTTTTGCACAACCAAACCCAATGGAACCAAAATCCGGAGGGATGTAGTAAATTGGGAAAAAATTTTTACAGCTAAGCTCGGGGATAAAGGCCTCATTTCTAGAATATATAGAGAACTGACCCAAATGTATAATCATACAAGTCATTCCCCAATTGATAAATGGTCAAAGGATATGAACAGGCAATTTTCAGAGGAAGAAATTAAAGCTATCTATAATCATATGAAAAAATGCTCTAAATCACTATTGGTTAGAGAGATGCAAATCAAAACAACTCTGAGGTACCACATCACACCTATAAGATTGGCAAACATGACAGAACAAGAAAATGATAAATGCTGGAGAGGATGTGGGAAAGTTGGAACACTAATTCATTGTTGGTGGAGCTGTGAGCGCATCCAACCATTCTGGAGAGCAATTTGGAACTATGCCCAAAGGGCTACAAAAATGTGCATACCCTTTGACCCAGCAATATCGCTACTAGGACTATATCCCCAAGAGATCATAAAAATGGGAAAGGGTCCCACATGTACAAAAATATTTATAGCAGCACTCTATGTAGTTGCCAAAAACTGGAAGTCAAGGGGATGTCCATCAATTGGGGAATGGCTGAATAAATTATGGTATATGAATGTAATGGAGTACTATTGTGCCATAAGAAATGATGAACAAGAAGACTTCAGAGAGGCCTGGAAGGACTTATATGACCTGATGCTGAGTGAAAGGAGCAGAACCAGGAGAACTTTATGCACAGCAACAACCACAGTGTGTGAGAGTTTTTTCTGGTAGACTTAGATTTTTGTAATAACACAAGAACTTCTGAAAAAAAAAAAAATCCCAATGGTGGACCTCAAGGCAAAATGCCTTCCACACTCAGAGAGAGAAATATGGAAGTCACTCACATAATGTAGCAGATCATGTTTGTGTATGTGTATCTGTTTGTGTATCATGTTCTGATTTGTTATACGGATTCTTTCATTTATCTTAGTCTGACTACATAGCATGACTATAGTGAAAATATACTCAATAGGAAAGTATATGTAGAATCTATACAGAATTGTATGCAGTCGTGGGGAGGGAGGGAGGTAGTGGGGGGTGGGTGGGGAGGGATAAAATCGCAATTGTATGGCAGTGATTGTTAAACATAAAAAAAAAAAAATAGCAATTAGGATCACAAAGATTCAGCCACAAATTAAATGACTCCACAATAACAATTTTTAGAGAATTTTACAACAGTCCTGTCACATATTGAAAACAATGAAAAGTCTGAAAGCTCCATCGGCATCTCTGCAATGTCAAAAGAATGAGAAAGCCTACTGCAAGTTATATGGAAATGCTCGGGACAGACTTTTGAGAAGACATGAAGAAAAGTTACACAGAATAGCGAGGCACAAATGGACTGTAGTCTACAGCAGTAATAATAGTGTCAAACTCAAATAGAAAAAGGGGCCACTACATTATATGTAAAGATCCCTAAAGACAGATATTGACTTAGAAAATCACACGTTTGTATTTTTTTTTCTTTTTGGTACATCATCACATTAAAATCTGATAGGAACTACATTTTAATGTGGCTCAGGCTGCACTCAGGAGTGTTATGAGCCACGCGTCTGACACCTCTCGTCTATAGCCCTGAAAGAAGAGGCTGCCCCTTACCTTTGGGGTCATAAGAACATAAAGTCACAGATCTAAAGCTGGAAAGGACCTTAGACACCACCTAATCAACCTCCTCCCAATTTTACAAATGAGAAAACTGACACTCAGAAGCAGTGATTTGCCTAACGTAACACATGGAAACATCAAAAGGAGACTATGAACCTTCGTCCTCTAAAGACAAAGTTCTTTAAATTGTGTCTCTCAGGTCATTACTTTATTAGGCTGCCAGGAAGCCAATCAGTCAGTCAATAAACAAAAATGAGAATAATAAAACAGAGCCATAACCATCACCATGAAGGTAGAAAGTTTCCAGTGCAAAACAATCAAATAGGCAACGGTACTAAGATACAGTCTTAGCTCTTCGTGGCAGAAAAAGTATCAGCCAAGGGCAATGTTACTTTAAAGAACAAATTCATTTCCAAAACACTGTAGAAGAGGATCACTGAACATGGTATAAGAATAATAGCAACCACAACATTTATAAAATGCCTTACTGTTTGCAAAGCACTTTACACAGATGACCTTATTTGATCCTCACAACAACCCTTACATTGTGTGTCAGGCTCTGTGCTAATCCCTTTACAATTATTACCTCATGTGGTCCTCAAAACAACTCTGAAAGGTAAATGCTATTGTTACCCCCCATTTTACAGGTAAGAAAATTGAAGCAAGTAGAAGGGAAGTGACTTGCCCTGAGTCGCACAACTAGACCAGATTTCTTGTATTTCAATATTTCATTTTCCCCAATTATATATTAAAAACAATTTTAACGTTCTTTTGTCAAATTTTGAGTTCCAAATTCTCTCCCTTTACTGCTCACCCTTCATTGAGAAGTCAAGTAATTTGACATAGGTTATACATGTGTAATCATGCAAAACATACTTCCATGTAAGTCATGCTATGAAAGAAAACACAGATTTAAAAAAAAGAAAAAGAAAGGAAGAAAAATTATGTTCAATATGCATTCAGGCTCCACCAGTTCTTTCTCTGGAGATCTGAAGGCAGATTTTAACTCAGGTGTTCTTGACACCAGTATGTGGTGCTCTATCCATTGTGCCACCCAACTGCCCTTTACTTTCCCCTAATTCTCCTCTAAAAAAGTTGGGGGGGGGGGGCAGGAAGAGCCAGGGTAGGCAGGGGGACAACCTGGCAACAGCAGTTTCTTCCTGCTTTCTCATCTCTTTAAAATTCTGATAGAAACTGTCTATTAATTGAAAAGATCAATGATGGAAATATTAATAGGAAATAGTACTTAAAAATTATTTTCCTAAGCAGAGCATATTTGCACATCTTTCAACTAATGTAAAGAAGATTTCACTCCATTTTGATGTTTTTTAAAAAGACTATATGAGAAAATGCTCTAAATCACTATTGATTAGAGAAATGCAAATTAAAACATTTCTAAGTACCACATCACACCTATCTGATTGGCTAAGATGATAAAACAGGAAAATGATAAATACTGGACAAAATGTGGGAAAATTAAAAACACAAATGCATTGATGGTAGAGTTTTGAAATTATCTAACCCTTTTGAAAAACAATTTGGAACTATCCCCAAAGGGCTATAAAATTGTATACACCCTTTTGATCTGGCAATACCACTACTAAGTCTGTATCCCAAAGATCATACAAACCTTAGGACCTACATGGACAAAAATATTTATAGCAGCTCTTTTTGTGGTGACAAAGAATTGAAAACTGAGGGGATGCCCATCAACTGGGGAATGGCTGAACAAGTTGTGGTATATGAATGTAATGGTACTATTGCTTTAAGAAATAATGAGCAGGTAGACTTCAGAAAGACCAGGAAAGATTTAAATGAACTGATGCTGAGTGAAGTGAGCAGAACCAGGAGAACATTGTACATAGCAACAGTAACTTTGGGGGATAATTAACTTTGATAGATTTAGCTCTTCTCAGCAATGCAAGGACCTAAGACAACCCCCAAAGACTCACGATGGAAAATGCTTTCCACATCCAGAGAAAGAACTATGGAGTCTGACCGCAGATTAAAGCACACCATTCACTCTCTCTCTCTCTCTCTCTCTCTCTCTCTCGGGATTTTCCTCTTCCTGGTGGTTTTTCCCTTTGGTTCTACTTCTTCTTTACAAAATGACTAATGTGGAAATATACTTTTTATAAAAAACTTTTGACTCTTTAACAAAACAGAGGTTTGAAGATTCTCCTTTAAAACTTCTCCTACATATGCATCAAAATTAGTCAAGACTCAATGATACGTGATGTGACTCCAGAAATAAGTACCTAAGAGGAAAGTTCCCAAAGCATGAGGGGTACAAGTGGTGTATAGAGGCATCAGGTTGTCAATAAATCTGTAAATCATCAGGTCCCTCAAGCTAACAATCAGCACCAGACCTGCAGAATCATGCAAAGACAGCAGAAAAGAAGAGATAACCAGAAGAAACCAAGCACACAAAATAAACACTGGCTCCTCAGTTCATGGGGGTCAGAAGCACTCCACCCAAAATAATTTGCTCAGTATGGAATTTACACATGATAGTACCCAAACCCAAACCATACACACATTTGTACTCTACATCTGGCTAAATGATGCTTAAGACAGCTAACAGTTTTGAGACCCCAGCAATATCAGACAATAAATAAAGCATTTGGGAACCTTCAGACTGGTCAAAATTCAAGCATGGAGACAGCTATTTCTATAAAGCCTCATTCTAAAATGGCAGGGGAAGAGGTACATTCAGAAGGTACTCTGAATATGGATCAAACACCCACCTGCTTGGATTGTCAGTCCATGGAAGCAAAAGTCCCCTAGACCTTTGTGTCCAGAGAATTATGATCTCCTGATGAATCCATTTAGGAACTAAGATGGATTTGGGTTCCCTTCAGGACAAGCACCCTAGTGCTTAACCCTCCCTGGGTCATAAACTACAATTGCCCGGGATGAAAAAAAAAAAACAGAGACACTGACAACTACACTGTTGAAGAGAATATCTGATCCAATCAATATTTTAATAATTCTATAGAAATGTGATTTTATCAAAGGGAATATTGTCTGGAGGACTGTAAACAAGATGAAAAGATCACTCAAAACTACCTCTTATAAGGAAAGCTTATGTCACTGTGTTGGCATAGATTGCCCAAATGCCTGAAAGGCAATTCTTCCCCTTACATATAAAAATCTAGATTCCTTCAAGGCTCAGCTCAAGTACTGCCTCCTACACAAGATCTATTCTGGGAAGTAAGGGCCTCAGACTCTTACTAGCTCTGTGACAATGGGTAATTCAATAGATTGCTGATTGCCTCAGTTTCCTCCTCTGTAAAATGAAGATAATATCTTCCAGGTTGTTGTGAGGATCAAATGAGATAATTATACAGCACTTATAAATGCCTGGCACATATATAGTGCTACACAAATGGCAGCTATGATCATCACTGTTATTCTGATCCCCTCAGTTGCTGTGGTCCTCAATTCCCCCCCCCAAACTTGTATTTACTTAATTTTACTTTACCTGAATTTTTAAATTAATTTTAATTCAATTAATTTTTAAAATTTACTTTTACTTTAATTTACTTAATTAGTATTTACTTAACTGTGTAGATGATTTTCCTCCCTCCAAATAGGATGTGAATTTCATGCTAGTTCTAGCTCTAGTTCTAGAACTAGCTAGGTTGCTAGTTCTTCCTACTGTAGTCCAAATGGCCCATCATAGTAACTAACAGGTCCCATATAACCTACCATTTTTCCTTTCACGGAATTCCTATGCTGGACATGCTTGTGAAAGCGTGTTTCCTCATCTCTGACAAGTTAAACACAACATAAAGGCACAGTCATGGTAGCATTTATATAGCTATGAATCTAATATTTATATAGTGTTCGCTGTGTGCCAGGCACAGTATTAAGCACTTTACAATCATTCTCTCATTCACTTGTGCATATTCACATTTTAAACATGACATGTTCTAACTGCTTCCTTTTCAGTACTTATCAATATGAGAGAAAATTAAAAGGAAATAAGACCACAAGCACTCTACTCAGTGTAAGAATTAATAAAGTCTTAAATTTGCTGTACTTTCACTTTTTAAAATTTTACATTTTGGTTACTCACAATAAATTGGGTTAATATTATTAGTCTTTGTTTCACTCCGGCCTCAAGGGCCAGAAAAGGTCAGCTGAATCACACTAAATGAAACAAAAAGAACAGAAAATTAACAGAAAAAAAATAGAAAGCTAGAAACCTCATTTAGCTCTTCAAAATATCCAACTAACTGACTGTATAGTGAAAATTATTGCAAAAATATTTATTAGTAGTTTCAAATAGTACATGTTGTGATAGAATTAAAAGATAGTACTTTTTATTTAATAATAACCATGACATATGTATTTAGCACTTTAAAGTTTACAAAGCACTATATACATTTGTTATCTCATTTGAGCATCCTAACTACACTGTGAGCTAGATAATATAGGCATTATTACCTGTTTTTTAAAATATATGTAAATATGTTTTCCCCAATTACATGTAAAAACAATTTATAAACTTATTTTTAAAAGTTTTGAGTTTCAAATCCTATTCCTCCCTCCCCTGAGACTGTAAGCAATCAGGTATAGGTCATTCATACATGTGCAATCATGTAAAACATTTTCATAATAGTCATTTTGTACAAGAAGACTCAAATAAAAGAGGAAGAATGAAAGAAAGTGAAAAACAGCATACTTCAGTCTAAATTTAAAAAATATCAATTTTTTCTCTGGAGGCAGATAGTAAGCTTTTTCATCAGTCCTTTGGGATTGTCTTCGATCACCATATTGCTGAGAATAGCAAAAAGCATTCACAATGCTTCATCTTACAATATGGCTGTTACTGTGTACAATGTTTGCCTGGTCCTGCTCAATTCACTTTGCTCATTTAAGTCTTAACAGGAAGAAACTTATCACACTGCTAGTAATTGTCAGAAGGAGGATAGAAGCAAAGGTTCTGTTGACTCCAAATTTAGCACTATCCAAAGCTGCACAGAATAAACTCATCAATATACCAAAAAATATTCACTAGAATCTACATGACAACTAGAAATGACATGTAAAACACCTCTCCTCCTCCCCAAGATGAGAGCGGAAGTAAAGATAGTTATGATGGGAATCATGTAGAAGTTACTTCCTATTAACATCCAATTAAATTTGTCATTTTACAGATATAACTTAACAGGAAGTGTAGATGATTACATTTAAAAAATAGAAACTAAGGAAGATGTAGCTAGTGTGAATTTTCATCATTAGCCTTGGTTTTCAAGAGAAAGCTCTAAGCATAAAGGATATCTTGGGAATATAAGAAAAGTTAGGATATGGCTTTAGATAATGGAGTACAATTTCAGTGAAAAGGACCGATTGTAGCTCCTTTAACAGTTTAGTGAATTACTAATGTTGACTGTTTAATTAATTCCTTATGGATGAAATTCCACTATAAATATAAAAATAATAATAATAAGTACCTGCACTTAACTGAGGGACTTAGAGGAACTTGGCAAACCTTCATGAGCACAGATTTCTTGCCTGTAAAATGGGGATAAGGCAGCCCCCTTCCCTTAGCCAGCTCATGTTACTAGGATAAAAGAGAATGCAGCACTGAAAATTTCAGTGTTCTATATAAATGCAAAGAGCAATGATTACGGTTTTTAAATTTAGTTTAGTTTACGAAACAAATATTAGTACCTAGGATGAACAAAATATGTGCTGGACAAAAGGAAAATAATTCCTTCCTTTATTCTACTGGAAACAACTTGGAGGATAAACGTCTTGGAACAAAATGTAGAGCAGAAACAAACCTAACTGGTCACGTTTAAATGAGGAAACCAAGCCAAAGAGACATTAAGTGACTGACCCAAGGTCACACAGCTACCAGTCAGGATGTGAATCCAGGGCATCAGGTTCTAACTCTAACATTCCTCTGTACTATATTTTGCGTCAGTAGTGTCCAACTCAAACAGAAATGGATCCCTGCGGGTCATATTTTGACTTACAAAACCACAAATTAACATGACCTATGTCAGATTAAATTTTTACTTATTTTGTTCAACATTTCCCCATCATATTTTCATCATTTGAGGACTGTACTCGAGAATTGTGGCCCCTCCAGGTCACCAGTTTGACAACTCTGTTCAATATGATTCCAGAAAGTGAGAAAAATGTCTTTTTAGAAAATCAAACAACAGCAACTCGAACTGATTTGCCCTAGTAAAAACCAACATAGTGAAGTGGGAAAGACTGAGGGCTTTCCCAAGCTTCCTTCATTTAAGCTCCAAATAAGATACCAGACTTTCCCCAAGCCCTCTGAATTCCAGTGCCAGTCCTCTGTTAATTATTTCCTATTTATCCTGTAGATAGCTTGCTTTGTATATATTTATTTGCATGCTGTCTCATTTGACACACTTCCTGACACATGGAAGGCACTTAATGTTTGCTGACTGAAGTACAACATAAAGAGCTGGAGTGAATGTTTCCTTGGGAATTTTTTCTTCTTTTTTTGGTAAAGGAAAACTACCTGTACCATAAAATAATTGGGTTGCATGCAATGATGATTTTCAAAGTAGAAAGAGCAGGTATACACTTTAATAGGCTATCAAGGGATATCACTATATATAATATCTTCTTTGGGCAAGAGAGACTTTCATCTAGCTCACATGATTTGGTTATTAATCTGAAATGACTTGATATGAATTTAAGTCAACTTTATATCAAGAAACTGTTTCACATCACATTTTTAGAGTTCTGGTTTGGTTTTCAAAGTAAATTGACTCCTCCACCACCACTACCACCTTCCACCTAAACATCCTTCTCTGCCCTTCAGAGTATAGGTATGGAATTCTGCATACATTCTTTTGATATGCTGGTGGATTTTCTGGAATTCTTTTCTTCCTTTTTTTATTCCTTAATAGTTAGTTGCCTGGAAAAGTTTGAGGAAGTCATAAAATGGAAAATGTAAGTGATGGGAAAACAAAATATATCAATAGAATTAACTTTTAAAAAACACTGATTTAACAAAAAAAAAAAGGTCCTCCTAGTATTGTAAAGCAGGAACTCTGCCTTCTCCTTGAGCCAACCCAAGTTATTATCATCAGCCTACTCCCAAGAACATAAAGATAAGGTCCAAACTAGGTCTTAATAATAATCCTTTTTATTCAAAAGGCTCTCCCACAAAATTATTTTGTACATATCCCAGGGTGACTATTTGAGAAAAAATATATTGTGCTCCTTTCAGTTATGCAAGAAAAGAAAACTATTATAAACTAAATGAGTTTTAAAGATTAAAAGTTCATATCTGGCTACTGCTAAAGGAAAAATAACTTCTTCCTTAAGCATCAGAAAAGCTAAATATCAACACAATTGCAGACCTACTTCACTTAAAGGAAACTGATTAGATGAAATAATAAAGATTGTTAATGAACCTTTAGCTATTTCTCTATGCAAAAAGAGAAGCTAAGCCTCCAAGTCCATCATAAACAGGAGAGACAAAAAACTGAAATAGACAAATTATCATCCTATAGAGACTCTTAATTGGGCCAACCAGTCAAAGGCTTTATGCAAGACAAAATCCTTTAAAACCCCAAACTTTTAGCTCTTTCTGGCAATAATGTAGCCTACAACAGAAATAAGGGCATTGGTTGAATTTTAAAAGACACCTGGCATTTAGAAGATTTATCTTTCTATGCCATAAATCCAGTCTGAAACAAATGGAATTTGAAGTCATTTAGAAATACTCAAATGGATCTACACCTTCATCATTTCAGAAGTCCTGCCATCTACTCATATCATAACTAATCCAAGCCTGTCCTATGTGACTCTCTTCCATGCCCTCTCAAAAGTTCATCACAAGGGCTCTATCCAATATGCTGGAAGCTTTCTTCACTTTCTCCTGACAATTCACAAGTGCCAATGAAGAAACCTTGCCATGTAACTGGCCACAAGATCAGTCCTGTCTTCTCTTTCTGTCATGTAATTCCTTCATGACATCATCCATTCCTGGTGTCCAGATTAATTCATCAGCTATGTATTGCAACCTCACACCCAACATGCAACTTTCCGCTGCCCTCTGTGTGATGAGAACAGAGGTAAAACGTTTTGTACTGAAAATACAGGCCTTTGCTGTTATAGAACACACTGGGTAGGGGGGAAGAGCCAAGAAGGCGGAGTAGAAAGATTCACATACACTATCTCCGAACCCACAGCCCATAAAATATCTGTAAAAAAGAACTCCCAACAAATTCTGGAGCAGCAGAAGCCACAGAACAATGGAGCAGAGGAGATTTCTGTTTCAGAGAGCCCTGAAAAACCGACAAAAGGTCTGTCGCGCCCCGGACCCAGAGCTCAGATCAGCCCTGCCTTGGCCGCACGGCACCGAGAGGAGCAGATCCAAGCAGGCTTCAGGGACTGAATCTCCAGCAGCAGCGCAGGTCCCTCCGCCCCCAGGCGCCGGGGGTGAGTGAGTCTTATTGGCTTGCTGGGAGGGGAGCAGGGTGTCTCCACAACTCAGGCCCCCTCGGGAGGGCCAGCAGCAGGGGTGGCTGTGGACAAGGGCTCCCCAAGCAGGCAGGAGCCCAGATTCATTGTTGAAAGTCTCTGCATAAACCCCCTGAGGGAACTGACTCCCGTGTGGTGGCCCTGCCCCCACCTGAGCACCTGAACTTAATCTCACACTGAATAGCAGCCCCACCCCCACCCAAAGCCCTGAGGCTGGGAAGCAGCATTTGAATCTCAGACCCCAAGCACTGGCTGGGCGGATCTGGAGGCAAGGTGGGGGTGCAAAGAAAACTCAGAAATCAAGTCACTGGCTGGGAAAATGCCCAGAAAAGGGGAAAAAAATAAGACTATAGAAGGTTACTTTATTGGTGAACAGGTATTTCCTCCCTTCCTTTCTGATGAGGAAGAACAATCCTTACCATCAGGGAAAGACACACAAGTCAAGCCTTCTATATCCCAGCCCACCCAATGGGCTCAGGCCATGGAAGAGCTCAAAAAGGATTTTGAAAATCAACTTAGAGAGGTGGAGGAAAAACTGGAAACAGAAATGAGAGAGATGCAAGAAAAGCATGAAAAGCAGGTCAACACCTTGCTAAAGGAGACCCCAAAAAATGCCGAAGAAAATAACACCTTGAAAAATAGCTAACTCAATTGGCAAAAGAGGTTCAAATAACCAATGAGGAGAAGAATGCTTTCAAAAGCAGAATCAGCCAAACGGAAAAAGAGGTTCAAAAGCTCACTGAAGAAAATAGTTCTTTCAAAATTAGAATGGAACAGATGGAGGCTAATGACTATATGAGAAATCAAGAAATCACAAAACAAAACCAAAACAATGAAAAAATGGAAGATAATGTGAAATATCTCACTGGAAAAACAACTAACCTGGAAAATAGATCCAGTAGAGACAACTTAAAAATTATGGGACTACCTGAAAGCCTTGATCAAAAAAAGAGCCTAGACATCATCTTTCATGAAATTATCAAGGAAAACTGCCCTAATGTTCTAGAACCAGAGGGCAAAATAAATATTGAAAGAATCCACTGATCACCACCTGAAAAAGATCCAAAAAGAGAAACTCCTAGGAACATTGTGGCCAAATTCCAGAGTTCCCTGATCAAGGAGAAAATATTACAAGCAGCTAGAAAGAAACAATTCAAGTACTGTGGAAATACAATCAGGATAACACAAGATCTAGCAGCTTCTACATTAAGGGATTGAAGGGCATGGAATAGGATATTCCAGAAGTCAAAGGAACTAGGACTAAAACCAAGAATCACCTACTCAGCAAAACTGAGTATAATACTTCAGGGGAAAAAATGGTCTTTCAATGAAATAGAGGACTTTCAAGCATTCTTGAGGAAAAGACCAGAGCTGAAAAGAAAATTTGACTTTCAAACACAAGAATGAAGAGAAGCATGAAAAGGTGAGCAGCAAAGAGAAGTCATAAGGGACTTATAAAAGTTGAACTGTTTATATTCCTACATGGAAAGACATTATTTGTAACTCTTGAAACTATTCAGTATCTGGTTACTGGGTGGGATTACACACACACACATGCACACGCACACACACACAGAGACAGAGTGCATGGAGTGAATTGAAGAGGACGGGATCATATCTTTAAAAAAAAAAAATGAAATCAAGCAGTGAGAGAGAAATATATGGGAGGAGAAAGGGAGAAATGGAATGGGGTAAATTATCTCTCATAAAAGAGGCAAGCAAAAGACTTTTTAGTGGAGGGAAAAAGAGGGGAGGTGAGAGAAAAACATGAAGTTTACTCTCATCACATTCCACTAAAGGAAGGAATAAAATGCACACTCATTTTGGTATGAAAACCTATCTTACAATACAGGAAAGTGGGGGATAAGGGGATAAGCAAGGTGGGGGGGGGGGATGATGGAAGGGAGGGCATTGGGAGGAGGGAGCAATTTGAGGTCAACACTCATGGGGAGGGACAGATCAAAAAAGAGAATAGAAGCAATAGGGGGCAGGATAGGATGGAGGGATATATAGTTAGTCTTATACAACACGACTATTATGGAAGTCATTTGCAAAACTACACAGATATAGCCTATATTGAATTGCTTGCCTTCCAAAGGGAAGGGCTGGGGAGGGAGGGATGAAAAGAAGTTGGAACTCAAAAGTTTTAGGAACAACTGTTGAGTACTGTTCTTGTTACTAGGAAATAAGAAATACAGGTAAAGGGGTATAGAAAGTTATTTGGCCCTACAGGACAAAAGAGAAGAAGGGGACAAGGGCAGAGAGGGATGATAGAAGAGAGGGCAGATTGGTGATAGGGACAATTAGAATGCTCGGTGTTTTGGGGTGGGGGGAGCGGAGAAATGGGGTGAAAATTTGGAACCCAAAATTTTGTGGAAATGAATGTTAAAAGTTAAATAAATAAATTAAAAAAAAAAAATAGAACACACTGGGTAAATAAAGGAGCTTTGCAATTTCCCTACAATAAGTGAGCTTGTTCTTCTTTGAAATTCTGGCCCAGCTCATTGTCCTTCGGCATCAGTTATCCCAGAGATATATGCTATGACACAAGCTCTCTAGGGTATCCATTCACATGTACCTTGATAGAAGAGCAATAAACATTTTTCACCCATTTGGCCTTTCTTCTGTGGATGAAACTCATTTGAGTTATTACAGAATTCTTCCAGGAGACTCTTCTTAGGATCTGATATATTCAAAACAACGTCATCCCCAAACAGCAGTATCTGGAAGACCTCACCATCCACAGAGGATCTTCCTCCACCTGGATCTGTTCCATCACAGTGGTAAATACTTTCAATCAGCATACATCTCCCTCTTTTACACCCTGCCTGATGCCGTACATCATCTGAGAACTAAATAACCAAGAATTATTTCTGTTGTTATATCTTCTAAGGAGCTTTTAATGATGTCAATATATAGATTGGAGCAGAGGAGCAGCTGGAACCAGCTTATGCTGGCTCAAGGGAGATGACTGTTAAATTTTCAGTGTACACTTTTATACCTTGGAAATAGGCAAATACTATAAACCAGGACATGATTTATTGCTTTGTTAATTGTCTAAGCTTAAAGAAACGGGTGAAGGAAATATGAATAATGAAGAAAGTGTGCTATTATTATCCCCACTTTACAGATGAGGAAACTGAGGCTGAGAAAGGTTAAGTGACTTTCCCAAGGTCACACAACTAGTAAATGTCTGAGAACCCATATGAATTCATATCTCTCTGACTCCTTATTCCAGGCTGCTATTCACTACCTCACCTACATGACTCCCACAACCAATACTATAAGGGGATTGGTCAACAAGATCTGTAAAGCTCTAAAATCACTTCTATTCACCCTATTTAAGAATGACTATGAGGAGGGTCTTAGCATCATTAAATCCCCATTAGGGAAAGGTCATGTGTTTGAACTTTACACAAACTACATTCCTCTCTTCATAAGTAATTAAAGCCTGTGACAAGGAAACTCAAGACCTCCCAAGGTAGTCAATTTAATTTTTTGGTACAGGTCTTTTTTAGGAAGTTTTTTCTATATTTAGCAGAATTCTAGATCCCCAGAACTACCATGAAACATGTTTCTTGTTAAATCTGGCTACATTATGATACCACTTCTGCTAGTTCCTTGACTTATCACTCCAAGGAGAGCACCATAAGTAACCACCATCCTTCCACTGCATTATGTCTTTTGGTTTCATTTATAACGACAATATCAGGATAAATATGGTTTAGTTCTACCAGTAGTATTTCAATTTTCTCATCATTGGACTAAGATACCAAAAGCTAAATTCCCATTACTCTTTAGCACCCTCTATCATCCTTTTGTATCCTTATTATTGAAGAATTGCAAAGCAAGTCATTTTATATTTTTGTCCATTACTAGGCTGCCCTGACCAAAAAGAATGAAGAATACTCATTGCCAACTTTCCAAAAGTAATCTTTTGGCTTTAGACAAGAGATACATAATTTACAGCCGGCCCCACTGTAATGTTAATTAGAGTTAAAGCTCTTCCCTGACCAATAATAGGCCTCACCTGGAGCCTATTAAGCCAAGCTTAATTAGGGGAAGCTTGTAGGAACACCCACACCTTTTGTTAATTAATGAGGTACTGGTTCTGGAGGGTCTTGCCCTCTGGCTCTGAAAAGTGTATATATACTCTGAAGTGAGGTTTTGCTTTGGGGGCTTGGAAGAAGGTTCCTGTGCCAGATGAGACTCTGGGCAACTGTGTTCCCCCTGCCCCCTGAACACCCAGATGTTGGTGATTGTCTCTCTGGTAACTAACTATGTATGAAATGGTCAAGACAGTTGATCTCTGATGTATATGTTGCTTATGGTCAGACAGTTAGAAGCTCTGTCTGTTGGTCTTTATTTCTCTGCTTGTATTTTCTCTGTTGGTGAATGTAATTTTTTTTATATTAATTTTATTTGTTTTTAGTGTTCTATAATCATTACCATATAACTTAGATTTTTTCCCCTCCCTCCTTCCCCAAGACAGCATATAATTTTATATAGGTTATATACATACATTCCTATTAAATACATTTTCACTATAGTCACGCTGTGTAGAAGAATTAAAATGAATGAGAGAAATCATATAACAAACCAAAATGTAATACAAAATAAAATGATCTGCTACATTCTGCGACTGAATTTCAAAGTTCTTTCTCTGGGTATGGAAGGCATTTTGCCTTAAAAGACCATTGTGAATTTTTTTAAGTTCTTGCAATACAATGAAGTTCCAAGTCTACCAGAAAAACTCCTTGTACAATGTGGTCGTTGCTATGCACAAAGTTCTCCTGGTTCTGCTCCTTTCACTCAGCATCAGATCATATAAGTCTTTAAAGGTCTCTCTGAAGTCTTCTTGTTCATCATTTCTTATAGCACCATAGTATTCCATTACATTCATATTCCATAATTCAGTCATTCCCCAATTGAAGGGCATCCCCTTGATTTCCAGTTTTTGGCCACCACAAAGAGGCGCCGCTATAAAATTTTTGTACATGTGGGACCCTTTCCCATTTTTATGATCTCTTGGGGATACAGTCCTATTAGTAGTACTGCTGGGTCAAAGGGTATGCACATTTTGCAGCCCTTTGGGCATAGTTCCAAATTGCCCTCCAGAATGGCTGAATCAGCTCACAGCTCCACCAACAACGAATAAGTGTTCCGACTCTCCCACATCTTCTCCAACATTTGTCATCTAACTGTTCTGTCATGTCAGCCAATCTGATAGGTATGAGGTGGTACCTCAGAGTTGTTTTGATTTGCATCTCTCTAATCAATAGTGATTTAGAGAATTTTTTCATATGATTATAGATATCTTTAATTTCTTCCTCTGAAAACTGCCTGTTCATATCCTTTGACCATTTATCAATTGGGGAATGGTGAATGTAATTAAAGAAGATTGTTGACCCCTCAAAAGTTACTTTCCTTTTAGAAAAAGAAGATCTAAGAACCTGTGCAGCAGGCCCTCCTGTGTAGCTTGCTGCTACATCCATTTTCAGATCCTTTACAGTTTGGCAGAACCTATAGAAAAAGTATTCTTAACCATAGGTCTGGGAATTTGTTTTTGGAATATTTTGGTAACTGTATTTCAATATAATTGGTTTTCCTTGTACTCATATATTTTATGCATCTGAAAGCAATATTCTGAGATGAAGTCTTCTGGCTTCACTAGACTGACAAATGAATCAATGTAAAAAAAGATTAAGAATCCCTGCTATAACGTCCATTCTATGAAAAAAATCCTCAGATAAACTCAGGAAAAACCTCAATACAATGATGAGGCATCAGAGTAGGGCCTTAGAGGAAAATAAATAACAAGGTAGCACTTAAAACCCGTAGTGCTACTTTATACATTTTTATTCATTGATAACCTCTACATTTAGACTCCATTAAAGTACCACTGGAGTTTTGGGTTTGGTTTGGTTTTTCATTTCCTTCTTCTTATTTGATGAAATATATTCCTAGGATGGTTGGAAAAGTCTGGCAACACTAACTGATTTCAAAGTGAGATTATATTAAAGTTTTTAAACTCACATGTATATTAAAACAAACAATATAAGAATACTCTGAACCTACACTCTAATTTTATTGCTGTTCAGTCATTTTCCCCTTCATATCTGAAACTTCAAGACCCCATTTAGGGTTTTTTCAGCAAAGACACTGGAATGTTTTTCTATTTTCTTCTCCAGCTCATTTTACAGATAAAGAAACTGAGGCAAACAGGGTCACATAGCTAGTAAGGGTGTAAGGCTGGATTTGAACTAAGGAAGAGGAGTCTTCCTGACTTTAGACTCAGCACTATCCATTGTACCACCTATCTGTCTCTAATACTTTTCATTAAAAAATTCAATGATTTAGTTACTGAGGTATAAAAGAGACTTGTTATAAGGGGAGAAGAAAGGGTCTCTCTTAAAAAGGATACACTGTCATTATTTAAATATGTAGCGGTGCATGAAATGATATTTGTGAATATAAAGAAAGGAAATCAATGAAAAAAATCACATTTGTTTTTGCCTTTGTGGGCTTTAATATCCTTCTCTAGCTAAGATATTAAACAGAATAAAGAGGCATCTCATGCAAACACTCAGCTGGGACTAAAGTGGTCAAGTAAAGTACCAACTAGCTTACCTCAAATAGTAAGGAAACTGACTAGGGCATAACATATCCATGGACATAAGGCAAGCTTTTTAATATTCTTTTTTGGAAATATATGTAAAAGCTGGAAAATTCAACCCTTGCTGTAACCCATCAAGTCGCATGAAGGATTTTACAAGGAAGGATTCAGCAGCTGGTAGACAGTAACACACAGCGGGGAACAATTCTGAAACTCTGCCTAGGGCACACAAATGCTTTGTCCTGACTCTGATACACATTTATTTTCCAAAAATTTGCCATTGTCATTACCCAGAAAGTCAGCTAAGGACTCTAACAAAAGACTCAGAGGATCATATTCAAAGGGACTTCTTGGAAGGCTTTTTAAAAAGCATTTAATAGGCCCATTTTCAAAGTCAGTGTTTAAAACCAGTTCTTAGAATTAAGTTAGGCAGTTGGGAAAATGCATTATTTTCTCTTCAAAATTTAGCAAAGTATTGCTTCAAAATGCCATTCTTCTAAAGGTTTAAAGGGGTTAATGTAACTGTCAGAGTACTTAAGACAATGAGAGAATCTGACTCATAAAAGTCTCCGTGTGTGTATGCATGTGTGTGTGTGTGTGTGTGTGTGTGTGTGTGTGTGTAGGTGTATATATATATATATATATATATATATATATATATATATTCAAAGTGGTAGAAAGAGGAAGAAAAAGGAAGGAAACAAGTATTTAATGAGCGCCTACAACATGGTGGGCACTATGCTAAGTGCTTTACAAATATTATCTTATTTGATTTAAACAGGATATAGAACATTTTCAAAAGAACTGCAATAAGCAACCTTATAAAAATTATTCTAAATCATCAGTAAAGAAAAATGCAAATTAATACAATACATAATTGCTCACATATTATTCCGCCACACACCCCACCTCATTTGATTGTGAATTCCATGAGAGCAGGGTATGCCTTCTACCTCACTTTGTAACCTCAGTTATTAAAATGGTGCCTGGCACATAGTAGACATTTATTGTTTACTGAATGACTGACTAACTACAACTGAGATTTCATGTCATCCCCAGAAAATTGGGCAAGATGACAAAAGACAGAAATAGTCCATGTTGGAAGAGTTACTAGAAGAAAGGCATAGTAATAAATTGATAGAGAAGCTATGAATAACTATGAATAAAAACATTTTGGAAAATAATTTGGAATTAAGTTTCTTAAAATGTCCTTAAGATTATCTTGTTTTATTTCATAAATTAAAAATAATTTTTTAAATAATAAAAATGCCATTAAACAATCTGACTCAACTATCCCATATTGAACATATACCCCAAAGAAGGCAAAAAGGTAGAGAGACAGCCTATATATTCCAAAATATTCATAGTAGCATCTCTTACGGTAACCAAATACCTAGAAATAAATTTGCTGCACAATGATTAAGTAACAGAAGAACAAACTGTGCACATGAGAGTGTGTTATAGATTGCATTGCAATAAATGATGATATGAGAAATTCCAAGAAACAAGGGAAGGGTTACATGAATTGATGCAGTGAGGTAAGCAGACCTGAACGCACGGTATAATGGGATGAGGGCTGTATTAAGGCTTTGCAATTGCTCACTGTTCCGTCTCATAAATGCGAGATACTTTAAAATGTGAAGGTGGCACAGTGGATAGAGTGCTGGGCCTAGGATCAGGAAGATCCACATCCAAATCTGGCCTCAGACACTTAACTAGCTCTGGAACTGGGAGCCAAGTCACTTAACTTCTACCTACCTTAGTTTCCTCAGCTGTAAAATGGTAACAGTAATAGCACCTACATCCTAGGTTTGTTGTGAGGATCAAATGAGACAGTATTTGTGAAGTGCTTAGAACAGTCCTGGCACCCAGCAGATCTTGTCGAAACTCCCTCTTGGCCATCACTCTACCAATGAATTGATCACATACTTCAGATGGTTGCTCAGATAGCTGGGTTGAGCTCTAATTTGAGATTTAGGTCCTAAGAACCATAGCACTTCCTTCCCTCCCTGAGGCCTTGATTGGCTATAAAAAATACCCTTCCAAAAAACCTCATTATCATGTATATTCTGTTCGTGGGCTGCATTTTCTTCTCTGGCATGGCCACTGATTTGCCATAAAACCACTTATTTGGAGAACATTCACTATTAAATGATAGAAAAAAATAGAGAGGAGAGACTTATCACCTATCCCTTTCCAATTATGCCTGTGAAACTAAGTAAGGAAATTTGCTTGTTAATTCAGAAAGAAAAAAGGTCACTAGTAGAGAAAATGAACAAATTCAACATGTTCATCACAGGGATGCCAACTTCAAACACTCTGAAGAGGGAGAATCAGGTGGTAACTTACAATAGAAGCTCATTAAGTCATAGACTTTCCCCATTTAACATGTCCACGGTGATTTTTTTTTTTTAAGTAACTTTGTGGGATGCCTGGACAGAGTTCTGTAGCCATGATATCAAGTATTCTTTGTTAAAAGTTAACTGGACCATTCAAGGAATGAAGCCAGAAGTATACCATCAACGCAAAAATTAGGTAACCATCCCAAGTTCCCGTCTTGGTCAATTTTGTCAACACTCCCCATCATTTCACAATGATTCTCAGAGGCAGAATTCAAATACCCTCCCCCAAATTTCCAAATCATTCTATCTCACGCAGAATGATAGGAAGGGTGTGACAGAGAACACTTACTTCATTCACTTATCTTATAAATCAGAAATATTGTGGTGCACGAATATAATAGAATATTGTGTGTATTTCACATGAATAATGAATGTGGAAACAAGGAATATGATGCATACAGAGAGGCATGGATAGATTTCTACAGTCTGGTGCAGACTAAAAGTAAGCAGAGACAAGATAATATACACATACTGACTACAGTACCTAGGCTCACAAAACTGATAGAGCACTGGACTTGGACTCAGAAAGGCCTGAGTTCAAATTCTGCCTCCGATACTTAATAGTTACACAACTCTCAGCAAGTTTAACTGTTCTGCCTCAGTTTCCTAATCTGTAAAATAGGGATAATAATAATATTCATCTCCCAGGATGGCTGTGAGGATAAACTGAAATAACATTGGTAAAGTGATTCGCCAACGAGAATGCTATATGTGTGTATGTATGTATGTATGTGTATACATGTATATGTATACATGTATATGTATATATATATACATATAATATATTTTAGCTAGTAGCTGTAGTAGCAATATTGTTATAATTGCCAGGGAATTGGAAAGAATAACTACATAACAATAAAAAATGAATGTAGCAAAATCATAATGAACAAGCAAGCACAGCTTCAAAAAAAGTAAGAAGATACCAGCACCCCACTCCGTTTTTAGAAGTAGAAGACTCACAAGGATGGTAGAGTGAATAGATTTTTCAATTTATCAATTAGTTTTGCCGATTTTTTGTCTCTTTCCTCATTTCTTTTTCATTTAAAAATATTATTTGTTACAGCAGAGAGCTCTCTAGGAGGGGGAAAAACAATGAGAGAAACCATGATGATATAAAAACAAAAGATACCAAAAAAAATTCATTAAAAAAAAAGGAAGCAGAAGATGTCAAGAGCTTATCCCACATCAAGAACTATGGCAACAGATGGCACATCACCTGCCTCCCTGATAAAGGTCCACCATCAGAAAAGAGTTCCATAAATTTAAGCTAGATCTTGATCCCGAAGAAACCTCAAATTATTCTGCCTGGTCAGACCACTTAAAAGACAAGTTAGATTTAAGGAATGATAGAAATTTAGGGCTGAAAGAAGACCTACAAGGAATTCCATCCAAACTCCCCATTTCAAAGACTAGAAACTTTAGGTTGTGACTTGCTCTGAATCATACACCTGGTGAATGGAAGAAATTAGATGAGAATCTGGGTAGCACATATCTAATCCAGGGATGGAGGCTCTCGAAAGGGGAAGCCCAGCTTCAAAAAGCTTGCATTTCCCACAAAAGCAGAATGTGCAGCAAGAAAATTCATTCATCTAAAAAAAATATTACAAACCTCCTAGATTCATTCCAGTCTTCTACCCATTTAGGATACAAACTCTTGGGGACAGGGATCAATTGATTTTTGTCTCTAATCCTAGACACAATGTCTGCCATACAGTAATCTAATGAATGCTTATTGACTGATTCACTGATTGATACTGAAATCAGGGTGCTACTCAAATCAGTCATCCTTTGGAAATGAATGGGAAGGAAAGAAACAGGCTCAAATTTATCTAATTCGCTTTAACAATAATTCCTTTATGGCACTTCTGACTTACAAAATATTCTTTTATTATCTGGGGAATATTCTTTTATCTTCACAGAAAGGCACACTAAACAACAAACCCTGGAATAGCCAAGAAAAGTATTCTTATCTCCATTTCACAAATGATGAAACTGAACTATACATGATCAGCAATGAACGAAACTGAAAAATGACTGAAAAACATCCTCCCTGGGATGAATTGGTTGCTTTGCTAACCCTTTCGATCAATACTGTCAAATTCAGATAGAAACAGGAACCACTAACCTGTACATAAGGATCCCTATGGGCTACATGATGACTCGGTTTTAAGATGTAAAATTACCTGTTTCATTATGTTAATCATTTTATTAAATATTTCCCAGTTACATTTTAATTTGGTTTAGCTGCACTTGGAAGCATTGTGGGTCACATGCAGCCCACAGGCTGTATATATGACACTTCTGCCTTTGATTAATAGTCTTAAATGCCTATCTGCTGACTTTATCTCAAGACACATTCTTCTGACTACAACTCCCCACATTTACTACTGTTGACAAGTCTCTAGGGCAGCTAAGAGGCACAGTGGATAGAGCACTGGGTCTGGGATCAGCTAGACTTGTCTTCTTGAGTTCAAATCTGGTATTAGATATTTACTAGCTATGTGATCCTGGGCAAGGGACTTAACCTTGTCCGCCTCAGTTTCCTCATCTGTAAAATGGGCTAGAGAAGGCAATGTCAAACCACTCCAGTATCTTTGCCAAGACGACCCCAAATGGGGTCACAGAGAGTCGGACACAACTGAAAACAACTCAATAGCAACAACATGAGCCTCTCCTCCCAGCTATCCTCTGGGTTTTCATGACCTGCTTCTCTTCTGTTTCTCATGATATTCATCATGCAAATGCTACCTTCTAAATGTGGGTTTACCATTACGGCTCTTTCCCTCTCCAGGACCATCTCCTTGACCATGAAGACTCCCCAGTCAGTACTATAGTAGTAGGAATAGCACTTGACATGGAGAAACATGGAATATGATCTTATCTGTGATACTACTATCAGTGAATGACCTCAAACTCTCACTTCATGTCCAGTGAGACTAATACTCCCTGAATACTTATCTCAAGGGGTTTTGTGAACATCAACAGAAATTATATCTGGCAATATTATTTATAATGGAAGTATATGATTCAGACTACAGAATTGTTGTTCAGTCCTTTCATTTGTATCAAACTCTTTGTGACTCCCATTTGGGAGTTCCTTGGCAAAGATACTGGAGTGGCTTGATATTTGCTTTTCCAGCTCACTTTACAAATAAAGAAACTAAGGCAAAAAGGGTTAAATGTCTTGCCCAGGGTCACACAGCTAGCTATTATGTTCCTGAGGCTAGATGTGAACTCAGAAGATGAGTCTTCCTGACTTCAGGTCCAGCATGCTATCCACTGGACCACGTAGCTGCTTTTAATTTCAGAAGGTCCTTTATAAAATATCTAGCAGGGACCAAGTATAAGAAGTTACTTTTCCATTTCTATAAAATTTGTAAATTTTATATAAACACATGTATTTATGTATGAAAATTTTCGCAGACATAAATTTTATGTCTGAAAATTTCCTTTCCTCTAATAATACCTTATTAACCACCAATAAAGTAAAAAGTATTACTGGGGCTAAGAGCAGGCAAGGGAGGCTGTAAGGAGAAGGGAAGCAATGCAGCAAACTTTTAA
Organism: Notamacropus eugenii; assembly: GCF_028372415.1. Classification (NCBI taxonomy): domain Eukaryota; kingdom Metazoa; phylum Chordata; class Mammalia; order Diprotodontia; family Macropodidae; genus Notamacropus; species Notamacropus eugenii. The sequence continues at coordinate 237,315,764 of NC_092875.1, read as the reverse complement.
GAATTACCATTTTTATATGTTAATGCTGGAAAATTCCACTCTCTGTTATTTACTTTATAAGTCAAGTCAAATGTATTAAGGAATGCTCAAAAGGCCCTCTGACTATAACACTCTGAAAGCAGAAAGACTTCTACCCAAGTTGGGTCATAATTTTTAAACACTGCCAGAGGCACACAAATGCATCGTCCTGGCTAAATAAATCCCAAAGGTTTTCTGAGATAGTCTAAGTAACAATTTTTTAAAGTGTATGACAAATGTAGATACAGACACAGATATAGATAAAATACAGATATATATGCATATATCTATGTAGATACATTGTCTTAAACTCCTTTTCATAAATGTGTAAGCATGCATCAATACTAAAGGACAGATAGATAACAGGGTAATTACATCTTGCTCTGAAGGTCAGGAAAAGAGTATGCTGTAAATACAGTGTGGAAAGCATTGGATTTGGGGTCAAGTGACCTGGCCTAAAATCCCAGTTCTGCTACTGATTAGCTGTGTAACCTTGGCCATGTTGCCTCCCAACTCTGGAGTTGTTTTCCCATCTATAAAATGAAGTGGCTTGATGAGGTGACCCAGCACCAACCCCTGGTTTCTTTATACTGTGAAACTTCTGAAAAATGGACTATAGAATCAGTCTGATGAGGGAATGTATCTCAAAGGATGACTTTGAGAAGGCTCCTTTAACCTTTAAACTGAGAAAATATTTTGTGGCATACTGCATATCCATGAATAACAAAACCACATGCTAAATTATTAAAGATACTTAATTTTAGTGGCTAGACCTGCGAAAAATCTTTGGCTGGAGTCTATTCTGACAAATAGAACAAATGCCTTAAGCATAAGACAAGAGATGCCAAAAGCAAATTTGCAGGAGTGTGTGAAAAAAAGAGAACAGGAAAAACAACAAGCTAATAAATAACAAATTATTTATGAGGATGAACAGAAAGTTGTTCTCTCTCTCTCTCTCTCTCTCTCTCTCTCTCTCTCATACACTCCTGCTGTTAGGCTTAAGGACACATCACATTTATTTTTGCGATGCCACTGTTGCATAACTAAAATGCATTTCAATGGGACTGAATGTCAAATTACATAATTGCCAAGACTAGTGACTTCTATTCTGCTTTTTCAGCAAACATTAAGATAGGTCTCTGGGGAAGGAAAACTACAAAGCAGCAACTTTGTATTTACAATAGGAAGCAAGTTCTCTATTATTTGAAACATACATCATTTGAATGAAGGATCCCATACTTAATGGAATTCATGATCTCATTAGTCTGAGTGTACCCTCCACTGGGAGAGACTGAAAACCCTTCTATGCTTTTTCTTCTTGGAAGATTTCTCTTCATGTTTCCAAGCTACTTCTTCCCACTCCCTTCTCCCATAGATCTATCCAAAGCAATGGAGTCTTTCCTTTAATTCTTTTAATACTGCAAAGGTAGCAATGTAGTACTTGGGGTGGCCACAGTGCACAGGTGGGGAAAATTACACATCACTGACGAACATGACATTCAAAGACTATGTAACAAAATGAAGCAGAGAGGTGAATAGAATAGCCCTGAAGTTAGGAGGACCTGAGTTCAAATTGGAACTCAATACACTTACTAGCTATGTGACTCTAGGCAAATCACTTAACCCCAACGGCCTCAAAAAAAAAAAAAAAAAAAACAAGTTATAAAACAAGAAGCTACTGTGAGTCCCAATTCTGGTTTGCATTTTGCAGACTCTCATTTCTTTGTCTGTAAGGAATTCTAACATTATGAAACTGTGCTCACTTAAATACTTTTGTGAATTCATTATTTAATTAGATACATCCACCAATACAAATGGCAAACTCAGTTTAGATTTGTGCTAATCCAAAATCTGAGGAGGCAGCTAGGTGTCAAAGAGCGAGACTTGGAGTGATTAAGACTTAAGTTTCATTTCTGCCTCAAGACACTCACTGGTTGTATGACTCCCCTCATCCCCTACTAGAACAAGTCACTTAACATTTCTGGGTCTCCTTTTCCTCAACTAATAAATGGGAATAAAAATAGTACCTACTCCTCAGGGTTATCATATGAGATGGAAAAAAAGATGTATGTGCGTGTGTGTAAACATATATATGTGTGTGTATGTATACACACATATACACATATATATAATACGTGCTTTGTTGTTCGGTTGTGTCAGACCCTACATGACCTCATTTAGGGTTTTCTTGGCAAAGATACTGGGATGGTTTGATATGACCCTCTCCAGCTCATTTTATAAATGAGTTAAAAACTGAGGCAAACAGGGTTCAGTGCCAGGGTCCCGCAGCTAGTAAGGGTCTGAAGCTCAATTTGAACTCAGCAAGAGGAGTCTTCCTGACTCCAGGTCCCGTGCTTTTGCCACCTAGCTGCCCTTAAAAAGAGTACAAATGTTAGTGATTTTTTTTTTTTAATGCAGAGGTAGGGACTTTCAGGAAAGTTTGTTATTAAATAAAACTATGTGTGGGTTATATTCTTGAATATAGAAGTGACCTCTCTATCAAGAACTGTCAAAGTTGCTACCCATCTAAATTATAATGCATAAAAAATATTGCAACAGCAGTTTGATTAAGTAACAATAATCATACATCTAAATATAAATTAAAAGGATTTACAACTTGTAAAGATATTTTAAATGACAGTAATTAAAAAAGAAGGCAGATTAAAAATATAGTAGTGTCTATAGCACTGTGTAAGATTATTAATGACCATAATAAGTGAAATTAATTCCAAGAGTAATGTATTTGCTTCTGAAACAAAGAGTATATATAATCAGATCTTGAATAAACTAAGTCTGAGGAAAATTTAAGCAAAAGACTGCAAATACATGAAATACCATGGAGTTTAAGCTCTAACATATAAGGAAATACTGGGGTTTCACTCAGTTTCAAAAGTGGCAAAGATCATGATGAAGACCTTATGTAAATAAACTACTTGCAAAACTTGGCTGCAGCTTATTTTCAATGATGACCAACATTTACTAAGCGATCTATCACTGAGGAAATGGATGATGAAATGAAGACGAGTTTGACCATGTGACAGTTCAATTCAAACAGTTACTAAGGTCTGCCATGTGCAAGGTACTGAGTATAGAAAAATGATAATGAAGTTGCCCCTGCCCTCAAGTAGCTTATATTTACCTGGAAGGCTACAAGACCAGATACATGTGTGGAGTTATGGCTTCTGATGTATATAATACAAGGACTATGGGGGACAGAGAGAACCTCCACACCTGGGAGGCAGAAGGAAAAGCCACAAAGAAGTATAAAGAAGTGGTAGCACCTGAGTCGTGCCCTGAAGGATTCTAAGAGGCAGGGTTGGGAGTAGTGCATTCCAAGCATGAGGAACACCTTCTGTGAGTGCAGAGGGGAGGAATGATGTATCAAGACCAGAAAAAGGCTGGCAGTCAATTCTGGTTGGATCACGAAGTACATATAGAAGACTACTATGAAAAAAGTAGGAAAGGTAGGAGCTAGAGTGTGAAGGGACAAGACTGTGCCAGACACACAAGCCTATATTTTATGCTACAGGCCACTGAGATTTGTTTGCTTTCTGAGGTTTTTTTAAGGAGGTAGAAGGGGGTGACATGGTCATATCTGCCTTTTAAAAACATCAATTTGGCACTGTGTCGAAGTTGTTGAAGGCAGACTAGAAGAAATGAGGAAGCCCAATGATGAAGCCATTGCTACATGCCCCAGGGATGAGGGTAGGAACTTCTGGAGGAACAGGTTTAATAAGACAATGAGTCCACAACAAAAGAACAGGAGACAGAGGCACTGTGTTATTACTAAGCACTACCAGGAGCCAGGTACTGTGTTAAACACTTTACAAGCATCACTTCATTTGATTCTCACAACAACCTGGAAGGGGGGAGGGGGACAGGTGCTATTATTATACTCATTTATATAGTTGAGGAAACTAAGGCAAACAGAAGTTAAGTGACTTGCCCAGGGTCATACAGCTAGTAAGTATCTGAGGCTAGTTTTGAACTCCTATCTTCCTGACTCCAGGCTTAGAGCTCTACCCAGGTGCCACCTAGCTGCCTCTGAAGAATAACAGAGAGACAACCCAAGTACTCCACCAGAACTCCCAAAATGTAAAATATTTAGAGGAACAGTACACTGATGTGTTAGGTCCTACATACAGCCCACCGCTCCATCTCATAAATTACAGATACCCCATTATGGGAAGTATCGAAAAGAAAAACCCCTAAAAGAATATTAAGCTGTTTACTGAAACTACAGTATGCTTTAGACATTAGAGTCTGACTCAAGAGAATTAAAAATAAAATCAGAAATTCAGACAACAAACACAAATGCCATTTTTTGAGGGGAGGGGAGGTTATTTGTTTGTTTTTGCCATAAGGCCCTTCATGAAGAAATGGATGACTAGTATCACAGACTGAAGCAGTTTGGTGGCACAGTAAACATAATGCAGGGCCTAGAGTCAGGAAGATGTGAGTTCATGTCCAGCCTCAGACACTTCCTAGCTGTGTAACCCTAAGCAAGTCACAACAGCTGCCTGCCTCAGTTCCCTCAAATATAAAATGAGGATAATAATAGCACCTACCTCACATGATAGTTATGAGGACCAAATAACATAATAATTGTTAACAAAGATTAGCATAGTACATGGCAAACAGAAGGCATTTAATAAATACTTATTCCCTTCCTCTTTCTATTTTTAGAATTGGAAGGGGTCTTATAGGCTATCATATTCAATCAGCTACTTTTACAGTTCAGGAAAAGAAAGACAAAGTTTCTACGACTTGTGGGGGTCCCACTGCTAGCAAGTATTGGAAGTACATTTGAGCTACAGAGGCATGAGGCCCTGGACTCTTGGAAATTTATAGATCAACGTTTCAAAGAATCCAGCTCATAAGAACCAGGCCTGATCTGTATAAGAATGAGCCTGATAAATTTTCAAAGTAAGTCATGGAATAAGTCAAAATCTCTTCCCAATCCCCTTTCTTCTTTCCTTCCTTTACCCCCTCAACCAATTTAATATGCTCAAAGATCCTAACGAACAGATGTAAGAACAGAGATAAAAGATGATACTTCTATATCTCTGCCAATCAATGCCTAAGAACCCCAGGGAAGTGATAGAGAAGAGTGTGAGAAAGGAGACCTTGCTTTTACAAAAAGGGAAATCTAAGAAATCACTGAGGCTACTGCCCCTATACCTATGAACTGACACGACACCATAACTGATCAATCTGGTAGAAACCCACGGGAAGACATAGAATGGAAAACTTGTAGCATCTCCCAAAACTTCCTAAAGACTCAGTCTGATATAAAGAATATCCTTCAGTAAATCTCACTTGGTTGTGTAAGTTTTATATGGGATCTCTTTTAAGTTTGAGTGCAAATGCTAACTTATCACAAAAATGACTTAGAGAGGCATTTGCCACTAAATATAGGAACAACATGGATAGGATTAATGACCATCTTCTGTGTCCACATTATATCTAGAGAGATCTAAATAGGGTTAATTTGATTGGGTGATCCCTGCATGGGGAAAAGCTGAAGAACAAGGAAAAGAATTATACTATATTAAAAAAGCATGGATGAGTTTTAATTTACAACAATGTTAGAAATGCAGTGATATTTTCCAAACATCAAAGAGATCAGGGATTTACTGAAGCACTAACACATATACAACCATATTTTAACCATATATATATATATATATGTATATATATATATATATATATATATATATATATACATATATATATATATATATTAACATAGATCCTCAATTTTAAAAGCTAAAATCCAAACTGTGCTTTACTAAAACATTCCCCTTAGATCTTGTGGTTCACTATGAAGTTAAACTTTGAAGAAGATAATTATAGTTACCACAACAGGAAGTGGTCATGCCATTCTTCTGTTTCTTGTCGTCTTTAGCTTGTTCCTACAAAACAGAAAACTTCTAGTTTAGAGGGCATTTTGGTTCATTATTAGAAAAACTAAACACTGAATTTCCTATACAGTTTAGAAAACAAGAAACACCAGTCCTCACATGGGCATGCTCTACTACATGATCTGCCAAGTAATGTCCTGGTTCAATGTATTTGGCTGAAGTAGAAGCTCTAAATTACTCAAGCATTGGTGCTGAACTATTCAACAATCACAATAAGTTAAAAACGTATGAATTCTTATAGCTAACAAGACATAATTGATAAGACATGATGTCATGAAAATGTCTTGAAAATCAAGAAAATATTCTATGTAACTTATCTATTAATTTTCTTTTATTTCTTGAGGTATTCCCTGCTAAATAGCAGCTCCAAGCTAAGACCTGCGTTTAAGGCCCCCTGTGATACACACTGATTGTAGAACTCTGAGTAATTAATTTAACTTCTCAGTACTCCCAGGCAATCCTCTAAGACTATCAGTTACAGAATCATTACAGCTGCTTTGGTAGAAGGAATAGATTCTTAAGGAATCCCCTACACTAATATAATTATTATTATATATTACAATATATAATATAATATAATATATATTATTATATAATATAAAGGCGCATGCCCTTTTCTCCCTTCCCACTTACCTCCCCAACCCCAATATAAAAAAACCAAAAGAACTGAAGATAAAAAAAAAGTTTTAAATTAAAACTCTAAGACAGCTGTGATCTGCTATAAGGATTTTATATAATATGTTTATTTAGACAAATTTATGCCACACACATTTAGAAAGAAAATAAATAAAAGATAAGTGACATAAAAATGCAACCTGCTAGCTTTTCCCCCATGGCTAATTCAACAATCTCCAGTACTACCCAATGGTATGTGAAATGAGAGTCATATTCAAAGGAAAGTTCTTTATCCCAGTCCCATTCCTCTTCACCCAATACACTGTGTAGCCATTATAAACATACAGCCAATCTCTAATGAACGTTTTAATCTCAGGATTGAAAAAGTGATGAGAATCAGAGTTCAGTCATAATAGGAGCTCCCATGTAGGTAATTTCTTTAACATTTGCAAGGTACAATATGCCATTTGAATTACCCAAGAACTCTTTAAGTTAGGTGCTATTATTATCACCCCTACTCTACAGGAAACTAGGACTCAGATGTCAAGAGCTTTTCCTACTGTCACACAGCTAATAAGCATCAGAGGTGGTATCCAAACCTAGGATGTCCTGACTCCAAGCACAACATAATTTCCACCACCTCATTCTGCCTCTTGATAGCATGTCTATCTGGGTCACACCCAATTCTATACAATGCCAATATGTTACCTAATTTTTTCATAAGCACTAGAAAACATAAAACAAGGAAAATATGTAACTCCACATCTACTTGTGAATTTATTTACTTAACATTTACATGGACAGCTGGGTAGCACAATGGATAGAATGCTGGGCCTGGAATCAGGAAGATTCACCTTCCTAAATTCAAATTCAGCTTCAGATACTTCCTAGCTGTGTGATACTGGGCAAATCACTTAGCCCTGTTTGCCTCAGTTTCTCATCTGTAAAACAAGCTGGAGAAGGAAATGGCAAATCACTCCAGTATCTTTGGTAAGACAATCCCAGCTGCGTTCATGAAGAACCAGACACAACTGAAACGACTCAACAACTTCTGTTTCCTTTCTATCACCTCCTTTCTGTGAGTAATAACACCATCCCTCATTTTATAATATATGGCACACTGAACACCATGTTCAATGTGAATACCGTCATCTCTTCATCTCTCACTGCTGAGATCATTGTTGCTGCTGCCTAATGAATAGCTATGATCATATCACTGCCCTATCCCAGAACCTTCACAAATTTGCAGTTATGTAATAAAATAGTACAACTCCATAGTGTGGTGGTGAAGGCCCTTTACAGTCTAGCTCCAAGCTGCTCATTCCATCTTTAATGCTTGAAATGATGCAATAAACACCTACTTCTCCTTTCAATCTGTTGCAATCTACCCCTCCCTACAAAATTCTGGAACTTGAAGCCTTCCCTGATGCTTCCAAACAGAAATGATCTCTACCACCTCAAAACTGGAGTAGTTTATTTGGAACTCTCTTATCGATTTTTCATTTTCTACTTTGTATTACATTTACATAAATAGCTACTTTACATAGCACTTGGAGGTTTACAAAGCACCTTATGAAAACAAACAAACAAACAAACAAATCCAGTAAAAAGAGACTAGGGATTGTAAAGAAAACTAGATGGTAAAGTCTGAGGATTGTGTCTTACCCCATATCTGTATATCCCCAGCGCTTACAGAATCCTTTGCACAATGCAGGCTCTTTATAGAATTTTGAGGAACAAACAAATTTCATCTGTAGGGATATAATGGGCTTCACACAAGCCAGAAAACTGAGCATAATTTTGAATTTCAGAATAATTTGTACTACTGTTATGATCTATTAACCCCACTTGTTGGATAATTCTATAAAATTTGAAATAATTTCTTATTTCATACATCTACATGAGATAAATCCTAGCTGTAATTAATTTTTAAAAGAATCATTTTAAAAGGAGAGAAAAATAAGGATTCAGTCTTTTGCAAATCCTACCAAATAGGTTATAACACCTAGAGGGTTAATAAGGGCCAGATATAATCAAATCACAAAGGATAAAAAAGTTAGATTTGAAAACTGAGTACAAATCTCAGTGTCCCCCCTCCCTAAGAAATATATGGAAAGAGTGAATGTTATTTGCATAATAAAAGCAGCAGAAAATAAATTCAAGAAAAATAAAAATTCTCTGCATAAAAATTTGCATTCACTAATTTACAATCCAACTATTCGAGAGAGAGGATTAGCAAACAGGGAAAACAATTCAAAAGGCTTAATGTTCTCTTCCTTCAATTGCCTACACTGTATCATGTTCTTTTACTGTAACAGAATAATTTTTTCCCTAATTAATCAGCTTCTACATTTCACTGGTCATAAATTCAAATTGGATGAAAGAAAATAAAAAGATTTGAAAGCTTTTTATTCCTACTACTTGCCTATTTCAAGTAACCATTTTGGAAATGAAAATTTCTTTGTGCCTTTACCTCTCTGAGAAAGAGAATCTTCCCAAAGATGATAATATTTCCCAACATCAGGCTGGATTTTTGTCTTTCTTTATATGCCCAAAACTTAATATGGTGCCTGGCACATAGTAAGTGTTTAATAAATGCTTGTTGATCTGTTACCATGGTATCAATGCCCCAGTTAGTGATATACACAAGCTTAATGAACATAAAAAAATGCTGAAAACTGATTCAATAATCCCCATAATAAACTACAACTTGAAAATGATTAGACATACTAATCTTCTCTTTTGAATTTTAATTCTTCATGATATATTTTTATTTTTTTATATTGTTTACATTTCCCAATATGTCCTTCCCCTTCCCTCCCAAAGAGTCATATCTTATAACAAAGGATAAACATAGAGAAAGGAAAAATCAGTTCAGATAAAGTGAATGGCCTATAGACAAAATCTTCCACCAAATGCAGCTTTCCACACAGTCTCCTGACCTGTATGAGCAGGGACAGAGATGCATCCCCACATGTCTCTCTGGGGACCAAGTTCAGTCATTACAATTTCTCCACATTCAGGTTCAGTTATTTCGTTGCTCTTTCCTCTTATAATGTTGGAGCGATTATTTATACAGTTTTCATGGTTCTTCATATTTTATCATGTATTAGTTCTTTTAACAGTTTACATGATTCTCTGTGCTCCTCATACTCATCATTTCTTATAAGACATGAATAGTTCACGACATTAAGAGGTGGGTTGGAGAGATGAATAATTAAATTTTCACTGAGAACATTTACAGCTTGGAAATCAGCAAATCTTAAAAATCAAGGCGTGATTTATTGTTCTGGTGATTGTCTAGACTTAAGAAAGTGATAGAGAAAACAAGAAAGCAGATGAACTTAATAGTGTGTTATGTGAGGGAGGAACAAAGTTAAGACGGCAGTAAGTGTATATTATTTAACAGGAACTGAAATAAATGCTAAGGATACAAAGAAAGGCAAAAGACAATCCCTGCTCTCAAGGAGTCCACAACAGGATGGAGGAAGACAACAAACAAATACGCACAAACTATACATGAGCTTAAATAGAGAATAATTAACAGACTGAAGGCACTAACATTAAGAGAGATTGGGAATACAAGCAGGACAAAGTACCGTGTCCCACCAAACCCAGACATTCCACCCAAAGTATGCAGAGCCAAGAGCTTACATTAAGTTCTCAGACAAGAAGCAGAGGGAAAGAGTAAACAAACAATAAAGGAACCACACTATAAAGAGTTAGGACAGAGGCCAGGATGCTCAAAGGAAAAAAGGAAGAATGAGTCAAACACATCTCCAAGCAGTCTCAGAGAACACTGGACAGCACTAAACAAATTACACTAACAAGAAGTCCAGAAAGAATTAAAGCAAGAGTTTTATTTTTTAAAGATTTTAAAAGATGATTTTAAACACAAGAGCAACAGAGGGGGGGAAATGGGAAAAATGAAAACTGGGGAAGAAAGATACAACTGAAGAATTAATAGCTTAGAACAAGAGGTATAAAACCTTAGCCTTTAGGAAAATCAGAATGGACCAAATAGAAGCTAACAACTCATGAGACATCAAGAAATATTAAAACAAGTCAAAACACTGAGGAGAAAAAAAAGGAAAATGAGGTATCTCATTTTTAAAAAAATGACCTGGAAAACAAACGGGAGGAGAAAAAATTTAAGAATCACTGAAATGTATGAAAGCCACGAACAAAGAAAAGAAAAATGGGTTGGATATCATATTTTAAGAAATCACCAAAGAACACTATTCAGATATGTTAGAACCAGAGGGCAAAGTACAAACTGAAAGAATTCATTCTTCTGAAAGAACCCCAAAACAAAAACCCTCAGGAACATAAAGCCAAAATGCAGATTCCCAGGTAAAGAAAATAAAATACCACAAACAGTCAGAACTAAAGAATTCAAGCACCAATGCACCATGATCAGGATCATACAACATTTAGGAGACACCACTACAGAGGCAGCTAGGTGGCTCAGAGGATAGAGAGCTGGGGCTAGAGTCAGGAAGATCTGAGTTCAAATCCACACTCAGACACATTTAACTGCTCAGTGCTCTAGGCAACCCTCTGAAACTAAAAGCTAGAGATGATGTAGAAGTTTCTTCACCTGGAGAAAATATCTGCATCCGTGACATCACAAGTCCAATTCCTATCCCTAGTTTGGCATTTTACTTTTAAAAACTGATAATTCTCTGCATTCTCAACAGAACATACACGGTATTGCAGATTCTATAAGTATGTCAATTGGCCATAATTATAATTTACATATAAAGTATATATAGATATACATAAAGCATATATAAATATAGACAGACAGAATCAATCTCAATCAAGTCCTAAAAATACAGTGTGGATAAGAAACAAGATAGCAATGATTAGAAAAGGAATGTACAACTGTGCTATTCATTTTACACAGAAAGTCAACATGTATCCTAAGGAATCAGATGTTCAGGCCTTACCCTGCCTCTATCTTGACTCAGATGGTCCTTTGAATCTACATTATACTTCCTCTTTTTGTGATGCTGTTTCATTGTCACGTTCTCACTCCTCACCAGTGGTTCTCTACAAGAGAATATAAAATGACAAAAGAAATATTTTGCTACAGTTCATTAAACATGTTTTAAATTAGGAATCTTACAAACAGTGATTAGGGACTGCTTCCACAAACATATTAACAAAAATTACACAATGGATCTGCAATCCTCAATAAATGAATGAAGCTATAAAATTTTAAACAGAACCATACAATTGTAAGTAGAAGAAATATTCTCCAACACATCTGGAATTTACTTCCAAGACAAATATTACTGCAATTGTTATGTCAGGTAATTTTTGTTTTGTTGCTTCGCTAATTAAGTATCACACCTAATTCTCCAAGGTGGAGTTGATTAAGTATCACACCTAATTCTCCAGACTGGAGTACAAGAAAATTAAATTGTAAAAAATGTACTACATTATTTGTAGAATAATTCACATTAAGATGTCTACAATGCTTTTATTATTTTTAACATGCTTCCCTTCCCCTTAAATGATGATTTAGGGAAACATATCATAGTCTTTCCTCTTTTTGCTGCCTACTAATGATGGTACTCACGTTTTCTAATGTCCAGCCACAGGCAGTCTTCACCAAAGGTACGAGTCAGCAAAAGCATATCACAGCACTCTGAAACACAACAAACAAAGACAAAGATTTCAACAATAGATATGCATAAATAAATAAATGTATATTACAAGCATATATGTCTGTATAAACATGTGTATATGCCACATACACATACATACTCAGAGCCTAGAAAAGTGACTCAAACACTTTCTCCCATAAATTTTTTGAATGTCTACCACAACATGTATATATGAATAGATATAAAGATATTTCATGTGCATACGTGTGTAGGTGTGTACAAATGTGTGTATAATATATGTATACATACACATACTAATATATGTTTGTGTTAGCATATATGCATGTGAGTATTCACATGTATATTTATACACCTATCTAATCTGATGGTAGACATTCAAAAAAATGTATGGGAGGGAATGTCTGTTGTAAGAATCAGTGCCCTGGGCTATGCTCACGCCGAAAACACTCATCTCTGCCTACTAGTTTCCCCTGGATTTCTTCAAGTCTCAGCTAAAATCACACCTTCTGCAAGAAACCTTTTCCAGTCTGTCTTAAATCTTATCGATTTCTGTTTTGAGATTTTATGCTGTATACATCTTATTTACACAAAATCACTTGTACCTAGCTGTTTGTATGCTGTGTCTCTCATTAGATTGTGAGCTCCTTAAGAACAAGGGCTGTTTTTTGTCTTTCTTTGTTACTGACAGTGTTAGGCACAAAAAAAAAGGTACTTAAATAGATGTCACGACCAGGTGTGTATCCCAAGGACATCAAAGAAAAGGGAAAAGGGAGTAGGGACTATTGGTACAAAAATATTTATACTAGTTCTTTTTGCGTTGGCAAAGAATTAGAAATTGAGGGGATGTCCATGAATTTGGGAAACGAACAAGTTTCCTGTTTCCTGAACAAGTTATGGTACAACATGATTATGATGTCACGCTATTGGGCTATAAGAAATGATGAACAGGATAGTTTCACAAAAACATGGTAAGACTTATATAAACTGATGCAAAGTGAAGTGAACGGAACCAGAACCTTGTACACAGTAATAACAATATTTTAATGATGATCAACTGTGAAAGACTTAGCTATATCGAGACAATGATCCAAGATAATTCTAAATTACCCAAGAGGAAAAATTTTATCCACATTCAAAGAAAAACTGATGAACTCTGAGTACAGATTGAAGCATACTTTTTTTCCTTTATTTTTCTTGGGAGTTCTTTGTGTTTTCTCTTGTAACATGGCTAACATGGAAATATATTTTGCATGTAAAAAAAAATAAATGCTGGTTGACTTACTGACTGACCTGGACAAGTCACTTTAAACTAAAGTGTCATCTCCTTTGTAAAATTAGGAATCGTATTTTTTTTTTTAAGTTGTGGACTTTTAAAACTGGAAGGAAATTCAGAGATCATTAAAAAAAAATTCATACTTTATTAATGAGAAAAATAAGGCCCAAAGAGGGGTAGTGGCAGCCTTTGGTAGGTTTAGGTGGACAACCTGGGTTGTTTACCTTCCAGTTCAGTGAATTTCCAGTTCATCACACTAACTCCTAATGTTTTACATCCTCCCTTGCTCTAAAATCCACATACCCATGCGTTCAAGTGATTTATAAACAAAGCATCAAAATAATGTTATGGCTCTAATGAAAAACAAAAGGCACCTCTATGAATCAAAACAACAATATGTCGCTTCTCCTCAGGCTTATATTTGTGACCAATCTGTTAAGTGGATTATGAGGGTCATTAATTGATCAGTTCTTGATTTGTAAATAAGATTCTCATTAGAATGCTGCTTGGCTTCACTGTACATAGTTTTACTAAGCTTACCAATCTCCTCATTTTTCTCTAATGTACAAAAACCTGTTCTTTATGGCCAGTAACTATTAGCTTCAATTGAGAAGTTATTCATATCCCTGAGAAATGTACTTTTCTGACTGAACTCAATAAAATAACATTCATTTCATGGACTATAAATAAAATTTATCATGACTAGCTCCCGGTGATATCTATTATGCACTTCTACGCAAATGAACTATTTAGATTTTATGCCTCTGGCAAAGTGTTATTGCACAAGACATAAGTACCACCCAGCCTGGTTCACCTTTCATTATTAACAATGTCCCGGAACTTAGCAAATTAAAAGCAATCTGTTTACAGTCCCCCCCCCCCCCCCCAAATCTCATCTCTTTTTTATGTCTCTCATCCATGTCAACACTCTGCTTTTCTTCTCAATAGGAGTTTTTTAAACACCACAAATATATAAGAAATGTGATGTAATGGTTGAAAAAGAGGCTAGACTTGGGGTCTAAAAGTCAAAGACAAATCCCACCTCAGACATTAAAATATGTGACCTTGGGCAAGTCACTTAACCTCTATTTGCCTCAGTTTCTTCCTCTAGAAAAAGGGAATAATAATAATAGTGCCCACCTCACCAGGTTGTTGTGGGTATCAAATGATATAATGTACATAAAGTGCTCTGCAAATCTTAAGTACCGTGAGAATGCTAGTTATTTTATGAGATAAACATGGGTTTTCCACGTTTCGTAAGAGAAAGAATACATGCCATGCTTTTTAGAACAGCCTTTATTTCAATCACAAATGGCCAAAGGATATGAACAGGGAGTTTTCAGATGAAGAAATTAAAGCTACATATAGTCATATGAAAAAATGTTCTAAATCACTATTGATTAGAGAAATGCAAATTAAAACAACTCTGAACTACCACTTCACATCCATCAGATTGGCTACAACGACAAAAAAAGAAAATGATAAATGTTGGAGAAGATGTGGGAAAATTGGAATGCATTGTTGGTTGAGTTGTGAACTGATCCAACCATCCTGAAGAGCTATTTGGAACTTTTTCCAAAAGGTTATAAAGCTGTGTATACCCTCTGATCCAACAATACCACTACTAGATCTGTATTCCAAAAAGATCATAAAAAAGTGAAAAGTACCCACATATTGTAATATTAGAGTTAAAGATCTTCCCCAGATGGGCCTACCCATTAAGGGAAACTTGATTAGGGGAGGCCCATACCTTCTGTTAATTTCTAATGCACTGATCTCAAGGGCTGTGATGCCTCTGAAGTTGAAAAGTGTATAAATACTCTGAGGTGAGGTTTTACTTTGGGGCTTACTCATTGGAAGTGTTTGTTCGGCCAGATGAGAGTCTGGAGAGCTGCTACGGAGCCCCCTGTCTTTGAAAACGCAGGTGTTGGTGCTTCTCTCTCTGGTCACTGTGTATGTATGTCATGGTCAGACACTTAGATCGGTCTGTTGATCTGTGATGTAGGTATTGCTTACAGTCAGGCTTTTGGAAGTCCTGTCTGTTGGTCTTTATTTCTGTGTTGATATTTTCTCTGAAGTTCAGGATACTGACCTTTTCCCCTGAATTAAGTGAATGATATATGTGCTTGCCTCAAGCGATTGTTGACCCCCCAAAAGTTGCTTTCCTTTTAGAAAAGCAGATCTAAGAACCTGTACAGCAGGCCCTCCTGTGTATGTTGGGTCCTTGCTGATACACAAGTACAAAAATATTTACAACAGCTCTTTTTGTGGTGGCAAAGAATTGGAAATGGAGGTGATGCTCATCAATTGGGGAAAGGCTGAACAAGTTGTGTTATGTGAACGTAACAGGAATTGTTCTATAAGAAATGATGAGCAGGTAGATTTCAGAAAAGCCTGGAAAAACTTACAAGAACTGATGCTGAGTGAAGTGAGCAGAACCAGGAGAACGATGCACACAGTAAACACCACCACTGTGCGATGACCAGCTCTGATAGACTCAGCTCTTCTCAGCAATACAATGTCTAAGATAATTTCAGAAGCCTCAATATGGAATATACTATCCACACCTAGAGAAAGAACTACGCACTTCAAAGCACACTATTTTTCTCTTCTTTTTTTCTTGTGGCTTTTCTCTTTGGTTCTGATGTTTCTTTCACAACATGACTAATGTGGAAATAGATTTAATATGATTACACATGTATAGCCTATATCAGATTGCATGCCATCTTGGGGAAGAGGGAGAAAAAAATTTGGAAATCAAAATTTTGTAAAAGTGAATGTTAAAAATTATCTTTACATGTAATTGGAAAAAAAATACTATTAAGGGGGGAAAATTTAATCACATCATTTATCTATGTGTGATATTTAACAGTTATCTCTTTTCAGCCCAGAAATAATGAAGGTAGACAAGAGAGGTGCCTAACCAGAGCCAATTAAGCATTTAATGCCATAGAAAGAAAGGAACCTAACAATCAACCAGAGGAGAAAATTAAATCTTTTAATCCCTGCAAATGCCAATTAAGAATGTATGTGGCCCAAACAACCACATCTCAGCTGAAATAAACTTGACTTGATTTTCTTGGCAAAATATCAAAGCTAGTACCTGGATTGCACCTGTTATACAGCATAATAAAAAAAGTCAAAAATACAAGAGCTGGCTTCCCAAGAAAGGTGGGGATCACAATGAATGAATAGGAACGGGCAATCCTGAAGAAACACTTAGGGGCATATGCTAAAAGCAGTGGTGATTCAGAGGGAAAACACTCCCAGGGGACTGTGGATTTTGCAAAATGATTCAGACACTGATCTTCAAGTCATGATAATAACAGTTAACATTTATATATCCCTTTAAAATTGGCAAAACACTTTACATACATTATCTCATTTGAGCCTGACAAACACATGAAATAAATAGGAAAATGGGGCCCACGGAAGAAAAAGAATTAAAATCCTGGTCCCTGACCTCCAAAGTCCCCCCACTCTTTTGAGGGCTGCCAAACTGACATCAATGGATGGGCCAAAGCGTACTTCCCTAGAGCAACCCTAAAATTTCATACGCTGTTTATTCCTATTTGCAAACAATCCTAACAAGTTGAGTTAGCTGTTTTTGAAAACCAAAGCAGCAGATCTAATAATCAAATTCCCAAGCCGGAAAGGAGCTCGAAGACAATAAAAGGGCAGGAAAATATGACAGCTGGCCCAAAAGGACTACTAAAAAATGTGAACAAGACCTAAAAAGCACAGCAATTTAAAGGTCCTTTAGGATAAAAGCATATAACACACATACCCTAAGAAGTCCGAAAGGCATAAATGTATTGTAATACAGTACAATAATTCACGTTCAGACTGATGACAATCATTTTTAAAACAGGTTAAGCTCAGTGCAGCCTTTTATTTCTTCACTCATTTTTTTTCTTTTTTTTATTAATTTATTTAATTTTTAACATTCATTTTCACAAAATTTTGGGTTCCACATTTTCTCCCCTTTTGTCCCCTCCCCCCACCCCAAAACACCGAGCATTCTAATTGCCCCTGTCTGCCAATCTGCCCTCCCTCCCTCCCCACCCCTTCCCTTTGGAGGGCAAGCAATGCAATATAGGCCAGATCTGTGTAGTTTTGCGAATGACTTCCATAATAGTAGTGTTGTGTAAGAACTAATTATATTTCCCTCCATCCTATCCTGTCCCCCATTACTTCTGTTCTCTCTTTTGATCCTGTCCCTCCCCATGAGTGTTGACCTCAAATTGCTCCCTCCTCCCCGTGCCCTCCCTTCCATCATCCCCCCCACCCTGCTTATCCCCTTACCCCCACTTTTCTGTATTGTAACATAGGTTTTCATACCAAAATGAGTGTGCAATTTATTCCTTCCTTTAGTGGAATGTGATGAGAGTAAACTTCATGTTTTTCTCTCACCTCCCCTCTTTTTCCCTTCACTAAAAAGTCTTTTGCTTGCCTCTTTTATGAGCGATAATTGGCCCCATTCAATTTCTCCCTTTCTCCTCCCAATATATTTCTCTCTCACTGCTAGATTCCATTTTTTTAAGATATGATCCCCTCCTCTTCAGTTCACTCTGTGCACTCTGTCTCTATGTGTGTGTGCGTGTGCATGTGTGTGTGTGTTATCCCACCCTGTACCCAGATGCTGAATAGTTTCATGCTGGGGATGGAAGCTCAATTCCAGGTGGACAGTCTCGGGCGGGTAAAGGTGGGAACTTCTAAATCTTAGAGTTCTCACGAGGCCCCACCAGGAAACGACTGGGAATCGAGGTGAACCGAGCTATCTCGTGTATTTCCGCCTCTTCCCGTGAGAAATGTGATGGGAGAGAGCTCTCCCCGCCCTCGAGATTGTCCCGGATCTGGGCACACTATTGTTATCTAACAGCACGGTATTCAGATGCAAACTATGCTGCTGGAGAGTTTAAGTAGGATCAGGAAAGCCTAAAAGTGCTCTTGGGCGGAGGGGCGCGGAGCGGACAGGACACAAGGCTCCGCTTTTCCTCTCTCTTCTCTCCCCTCCCCCTCTCTCCCCGCTTATACTTCTACTTCCAATCTCTTATTGTAAGATCTTTGCCTCCTTGGGAGATTCTTCGCTCCCTCCTAAGGAAGAATTCCCCTGCACTTGTAACTAGACCCTGAAATAAAGCTCAACCCTTGTTCGACTCTGGAACGTCCTTTCTCTCATACGAGCATCCGGTTTGGCCAACCGAAGACCTCCGATAGAGGTAAGGGAAGACTCGGGTAGCCCTCAGGCCTCTAGGCCTGGCAGTTTCAAGAGTTACAAATATTGTCTTTCCATGTAGGAATGTAAACAGTTCAACTTTTGTAAAGTCCCTTATGACTTCTCTTTGCCATTTACTTTTTCATGCTTCTCTTCATTCTTGTGTTTGAAAGTCAAATTTTCTTTTCAGCTCTGGTCTTTTCATCAAGAATGCTTGAAAGTCCTCTATTTCATTGAAAGACCAATTTTTCCCCTGAAGTATTATACTCAGTTTTGCTGGGTAGGTGATTCTTGGTTTTAGTCCTAGTTCCTTTGACTTCTGGAATATCCTATTCCACGCCCTTTGATCCCTTAATGTGGAAGCTGCTAGATCTTGTGTTATCCTGATTGTATTTCCACAATACTTGAATTGTTTCTTTCTAGCTGCCTGCAATATTTTCTCCTTGATCTGGGAACTCTGGAATTTGGCCACAGTGTTCCTAGGAGTTTCTCTTTTTGGATCTCTTTCAGGTGGTGATCGGTGGATTCCCTGAATACTTATTTTGCCCTCTGGTTCTAGAATCTCAGGGCAGTTTTCCTTGATAATTTCATGAAAGATGATGTCTAGGCTCTTTTTTTGATCCTGGCTTTCAGGTAGTCCCATAATTTTTAAATTGTCTCTCCTGGATCTATTTTCCAGGTCAGTTGTTTTTCCAATGAGATATTTCACATTATCTTCCATTTTTTCATTCTTTTGGTTTTGTTTTGTGATTTCTTGGTTTCTCATAAAGTCATTAACCTCCATCTGTTCCATTCTAATTTTGAAAGAACTATTTTCTTCAGTGAGCTTTTGAACCTCCTTTTCCATTTGGCTAATTCTGCTTTTGAAAGCATTCTTCTCCTCATTGGCTTCTTGAACCTCCTCTGCCAATTGAGTTAGCCTGTTTTTCAGGGTGTTATTTTCTTCTGCATTTTTTTGGGTCTCCTTTAGCAGGGTGCTGACCTGCTGTTCAAACTTTGCTTGCCAGTCTTTTATTGCTCTTCCCAGTTTTTCCTCCACCTCTCTATCATGATTTTGAAAACTGTTTGGGCTCTTTAAGACCTTTTCCCAGAATTGATCCCATTGAGTGGGCTGGGATTTAGAAGCACTGACTTCCGTGTCTTCCCCTGATGGTGAGCACTGCTCTTCCTCATCAGAAGGGAGGGGAGGAGAAACCTGCTCACCAAGACAGTAACCCTCTATAGTCTTGGTTTTTTTCCCTTTTCTGGGCATTTTTCCAGCCAGTGACTTGAGCTCTGAATATTTTCCTCACACCCACCTCGCCTCCGGATCCTCCCAGCCCGTGCTTGGGGTCTGAGAATCAAATGCTGCTCCCCAGCCTCAGGGCTTTGGGCAGGAGCAGGGCTGCTATTCAGTGTGAGATTAAGTTCAGGTGCTCAGGTGGGGGCAGGGCTGCCTGAAGGGGCTCAGTTCCCTCAGGGGTTTATGCAGAGACCTTCAACAATGGATCCAGGCTCCTGCCTGCTTGGGGAGCCCCGGTCTGCTCCCGCTCTGCTGTTGCCTCCCGAGGGGGCCTGAGTTATGGGGGCACCCTACTCCCCTCTCGACCCGCCAAAGAGAACCTCTCACCAACCCCTGTCACCTGCGGGTGGAGGGACCCGCGTGGCTGCTGGAGATCCCATCCCTGAAGCCCGCTCGGATCTTTTCCTCTCGGTGCCGCGGCCGCGGCAGGGCTGCACTCAGCTCCCAGTCCCGGCGCCCAGTCCGCAGCGTGAAGGACCCTTTGCAAGAGGTTTGCAGGTCTCTCTGGAACAGAAATCTCCCTCGTTCCAATGTTCTGTGGCCTCTGGGTGCAGAATTCGCCATGAGTTACTTTTTTGTAGATGTTCTACGGGTTGTGGGTTCGGAGCTATGTGTATGTGCGTCTTTCTACTCCGCCATCTTGGCTCCGCCCCCTATCACTCATTTTTTAATATCATTATCCTGACCCCCAAATGAACACAGAAAAGCAAGTAACGCAAACAACAGAAGAAATGACCGGAGTCAAGTCAACAAGCATTAGTAAGTCCCTACTAGGTGTCAGGCAGTGTTCTAAGCACTAAGAAAAGAAAATACAGCCAAAAAAAAGGTCCTGCTGTCAAGGAGCTCACAGTCTGATAGGAAAACAACTATGTACAAACAATATATAGTTATCCCTTTCACATCACAACTTTCCCCATCTTGGTTTTGATATATCACAGATCGGCATAAGAAAATAAATGGGAATTTAGTGAGAGTTTTGCGGAAGCCACAGATAACACATGAAGGCTGGCAAATGACACAGAATCCATGACCAAACATTTAACCCAAATTTTACAATAAGGTACTGTAAACATTGCATAAAAGGGAAAAACTCAGACTTCTTCTCTGGTACAAAGGGAAAGCCAAAAACTTTTACATGGATTTTTCAGATCACAGAGGCACCACACCCCTAACCCTGACAAAGGGGAAGGGATAACTGTATAAACAAGACAAACTGGAGACAATCTCAGCGGGAAGGTACTAAGATTAAAGATGGCAGAGGGAAATAAGGAGGAAGAGACCAGAGAATGAGTCAGGGATGACACTAAGGTTACAGGACAGGGTGACTGGAAGTGGGGTGGTACCCTCGATAGGAATCGGAAGAGTTTAGAGAGTGCCAGGAGAAGACGGTAAATATCATTGTCAAAGGCTACAGAGGTACTGAGAGGTTTAGAAGGATCCAGATTAAGAAAAGGTGATTGGATCTGGCAATGCAGAAATCACTGATAATTTTGGAGAGAGTGATTTCAGCAGAATGATGAGGTCAGAAGCCAAACTTCAGACAGCTTAGAAAGGAGAGACACCTAATTGGACTGAAGGAATAGGAAGTATGCAAGAGGGGACCAGAGTCCCCTGAGTAGGCAGTGTAGAATGGGAAACAGGATTTGCACAATGACAGCTGAGGGTTCAAAATCACAGGGACAAGGAGAACATGAAGGGCTGGAAGAATTCTAGCCACTGAGGAATGGGTCCATGTAGAGTATCGCTGGAGGCGAGGGGGGGGGAGAGGAAGAAGGGGAGAGAGGGAGAGGGAGATCTATTTGGGGAGGCAGCTTGGGAATTCATTAATTCAGGGAGGGTCTGATTTAAGAAAGACCTCTAGAGCAAAGGTGTCAAACACTTGACCAGGGAGTGATGCCTGACCCAGACTGTAATGAAATTGGAAAATATTTAACAAAATAAATAAAAATACTATAGAACACAGATAAAATTTAGATGTTTTCTAAGTCAATATGCACTCCAAAGGTAGTTCTATGTACAGTTTTACTGCCACCCCCACCCCCATTTCTATTTAAGTTTAGTAAAATTGCTCTAGAGCACTGGCATCTCCAGAACTTTGCTGGGGCAAAGACAAAGACCATATAGGCAGGTTGCTCGTTGGGAATTCCAACAAGTGCAGGAACCTCAAAGTCACAAAAGCAGTTAGGATTTGAAATCACATTCTGTGACACCAAGGACACCACCCTTTTTTCATGACACAAGTCCAAGGATTGGCTAGCATGCAAATCCGCATCGGAAAGCATCAGGAGGGAGCATGACCCAGTCAGAAGTCACTTTTGAATCTCTGCAAAGAAGCAGTTAAGATGATGCCCCCAAAAGTCCACTGTCTAAAAACACAAGGTATGTGGAACCTCCCAATTTTGACTACACAGATTGTGGTAGCAAGAGATAAAGGGATTATGAGGGTAAGAATTCTGGAAGCAGAGGTTGTTTGTAGGTAGCAGCCATTCCTAAGTCAGGTTTTTATAACTCTGGGGCTGCCATTCATACCCTGGAGCCTTTTAGGCAAGTATACATCTTATACTCCATTCAAAGGAATACTTTTAACTGAAGTGCAAAAAGTTAGTGACAGCTATAGGGCTTTCTTAGGAGAAAATGTTTATCTATTTTACTTTTGTATTTATTTCATAGTACTTTGTGTACATTAATATACTCTCCTAGAAAACTACATTATTTTCTATTCCACAAAAGCACAATCTTGGTGACTTTATCCAGGCTGTCTCCCATGCCAGGAATGCACTCCCTCCTCACCTCAAAATTTTATAATGCTTAGCCTCCTTCCAGGCTCAGCTCAAGTACCGGGAAAAGATTTTCAGGATTCTCCTTTCTTCTCCAGCACTCCCCAAACACAGATGTGTTGGTTCTCTCTCCCTTCTCAAATGATCATGAAATTTCTTATATATTTACAAGTCACATCTCCCCAAGAGAATGTAAGTTTTAGGTCAGGGACAGGTTTTTGTCTTTCAATCCCCGGTGCTTAGCACAGTGCCCCGAAGATAGCTGGCGCTTAATAAATGAGGTCCATTATGCCCCACTCCCCCGAAGAGATTCAAAATATTTTTCATTGAATGAATTAGATACATTCTTCCTAAAAAAATTCTGCTAGATTCCTAAGAGACAATGAATATTTTACAATAAAATAACCTGAGAAAATGATGCCACAATAAATGTATCCTACTGGTAATGACATTTTGAATACAGTGGCTTTCTAAAAAGTGACACATGAAAACACTGCCAAGAGAAAATTTCCCCAACGTCACATATTTAAATGTTGTTCAAACAATTCTCCTCCCAGTAATTTCTTTAAAACATTGGCACTTGAAGCATAACAACTAGTACAGCTGCCAGAGATGATTAAGCAAGTTAAAAGACATGAGGTTACCTTCTTACTGAGGCAGCTACGTGGTATAATATATGGAATTCTGGACTTCAAGTTAGGAAGATGAATTCAAATCCTGCCTCAAGACATCATAGAGCAATATAACGCTAGACAAGTTTAAATTTAAACTTTCTCAGCCTCATTTAGGGCAGCTAGGTGGCACAGTGGATAGACTGTTAGGTCTGGAGTCAGGAAGACACCTTCAAGAGTTCAAATCTGGCCCTAGACAAGTCACTTAACCCTGCTTGCCTCAGTTTCCTCATCTGTAAAACAAGCTAGAGAAGCAACTGTCAAACCACCATTTGGGGCCAAGAAAGCCCCAAATGTAGCCATGAAAAGTCAGACACAACTGAAACAAGTGAACAGCAACAGCCTTAGTTTCCTCATCTGTAAAATGAAGATAACAGAAAGCATCTACCTCATAGAGTTGTCATGAAAACCAAAGGAGATAATACACACAGTGCTGCTATGTGTTCAAAAACAACAATATGTTCCAATACAATTGACACAAGGGTTCATTCTGAGCATAACCCAAATTTTGAGTTTGCTTCTGATTTCTTCCACAAGAAATGAAAAAACTCAAGAAAACTAGTCCACTTCATGATAACTCACAAGTTACAACCCATCAGACTTACCCACTTGCACAAGCAAACTTTCAGGTCTTTGTCACAGTAAAGTATTCTATTTTACTGTATATCTTCTGGTGTAAGTGCTCTATGGGGAGAAAAGCTCGTTTGCACCATGCCCTCAATTCCCATTCTTTTCCACCATGGCCACTGGACCCAACTTTACCAATGGGTAGGGTCCCGATAAAGTCACTATATACATGTATAAAACTGTACTATCATTTTTATTAGATCCTTATCTTTTTTATATATTTCACTGATAGAGTTCTTAAGCGTTTGGCTCCAAACCCCATTTTCCCTATAAATTCTGTGTTTTTTACTGAGTGATTTTGTTTTCCAGGAATATGTATGTCCATTAGAGCAGTATATATACACTGTCTGTATATCTTAAAAGTGTTATATATATATAAATGAGGAAGATGGAGAGGAGAAGGAAAAGGGGGAGAGTGCACCTGATGTACTTTTTAATTTAATCTTTGTGGCCAACGTTCTCCATCACTTTCCAAAGTCTAGACAGTCAACCAAACAATATATCAAGCTCGGAGTTATAACATTTACTGATTTCCCAGATATGAATGCTTAAGCTGAAAACTTAACAATGAGCTCTCAGGCCAGTGGAGCTTGCTACAAAACCCCTGATCTCAGTTTATACTATTCTTGGTAGAAATAAGTGATTTCTCTTAGTAGTTGGCTATACTGCCACAAATATGACCCTTTTTCATCAGCCTCAGGCAGCTGGTGCCCTGCTTGCCCTGTTATTTCTGTGAATCGTTTTCCTCTGGCCCAAGATGATTCGCTGAAACAGAGTTTGATAAGGCAATTTTTGATGCTAGGCTAAAGCAGAAATTCTTAACATGGAATCCACAGACCAAGAGTTCCATGAGCAGATTTCTAAAGGTCTATGAATCTAGATGGGAAAAAATGTACATCTTTATTTCTACTAATCTCTAATCAAAATTTAGCATCTTCTTCCATTGTGACTTTTTAAACTTAGAAAGGGCCCACAGGTTTCACCAGATTAACAAGGAGGGTCCAGGACACAAAGAGGTTAAATATTCGTGGAATAAAGGGATGCTATCTGAATGTTGAAGTACCTTCTTTATACTTCCTTCTTCTAATCTCATTACATGAACTTTCAGAAGAGGGCTGGGAGCAGATAGAATGATCAGGGACTCGAGAGAAAGGTGAGGATATCATGGTCATTCCACCAGAAGCTACAGTATCATGAGGAATGGCACTATGGAAGCCACCACAGCAGAGATCACTTCTGATCCTAGGACAGTAACAGTCAATGAAGGCCAAAAAAAAGAAAACATCCAGAATCTCTGACACTGTTAACGGTATGAATATCCATTTAGCCAGTAACCTCAGGAAGCTGCTTTAGTTCACAATCCTAAAATGGGGATTAAGATAGACAGAACCCCTTCACTGTCCTCTCAACTTTGTGCTTTTGTTTTGGGGTTTTTAAGTCCATAAGTTTGAGATAGTACACAACCCCTTCCACCATTTTTTTCTCATAAATTGCATATGTGTAATATTGAGAATCTATCCAACTGAACTCAAAGGACTGGGAGGAAAATGGAAAAAATAACTAGGAGATAATCAGATGCAAACACTAGTATTTGGTCTCTTTGCTTTTTTTCTAATGCACAATAAACTTGTGGTCACAGAACGGTGGTCCTCTGAAGTCACTGGGAAGTGACTTGAAAGGATGGAATCCACTATTTGATGGGGGTTGGGAGCTACCAGGTAAAGAGAGCAAACTCTACATTTTAATAGTTTGATCAATATTTCACTCTAATCCCTAGATGAGATCTCATCAGCAAGAAATGGGATACCACATCTGTTTCATAGGCATCAAAGGAGTTGGTCACTGGGGGCTTAGGATATTACGATTTCTATTGCTAGTCTCCATTTACCTTCCAATCCTTCAGAGAGATGGCTTATGTAGTCCCACACAGTAAGCAATTCAGGTATTGTACTGAGCTAATTAAACCACCTTTCTGAATAAGTAAAGTGACACATCTTCTTTCTGAAAGCTTAGGGAAGACAATTCAAACCATGTAACCAAAGGCTAATGCAAAAGATTCTGAACCAGCCCCTCAGGTGAGGGACCGACTATCCATGGATTCAGTTTCAAACTTAATACTCTGATTCATTCAGGTAGGCCAGTTATAGCACACATCAATGGGTTATAGTATCCTACAACTCTTCAGAAAAAAGGTTAATGACTTAGCACAGCTCCTGGAATAGAGTTGGCTTTATAAATTATATCTACCACTCAGTGCTTTCATACTAATCCTGCAAAAAGTCTAGTGACAGTCTTCCTGACATGTTAACCATGACATCTTCCTTATCCATTCTCTGCTTCTCGAGTGTCTGAGTGATCTTGTGAGTCATTTAACAACAACATTTATTAAGGACTTCTGTGTACAGAGAGTACTAGAACAGATAAAAAGTCTGGACAAGTCCTTACCCTTAGGAAGTTTATATTTTAATAGGAGTCAGCGTCCAAGCATTTCTATGCATTATATCAACATAACAACCTTGTAAGGTAGCTACTATAAATATTTTATTACCATTGTACAGATGAGGAACCTGAAGTTCAGAGGTGTTAAATGACTTTGCCACACAGCTTAGTAAATGTTGGGGGTAACTTTCAGCTAAACCCATATTCAGTTCTTTGTAAAAAGCTGATAACAGGATTTAAGAAGTGGGCTCTTATTTTATGGACAACATGACAGGGAAAATGGCCTAAGACCATCTCTCATTGCCATCACAAAAGGACTGTCTCTGTCACTCTGATCCCTTGTTTATTGTGTTTAAAATCTGTATTAAAAGTGTCAAGACTCTCAGATATCAATGACACTTTTAGAGACAAAAAATACCATGTATCACAATACACTAATCATATGGCTATTACAGTTTCCTTGGCTGTTTTGAAATCAATAGGGCTTTACAAGCTAAAAATAATGTGTGTGTGTGTGTGTGTGTGTGTGTGTGTGTGCGTGTGCATCCCTTTATAATAGTGATCCATGCCCTAGAAAGTATGACTTGTTACTTGAAAGGTTTTTTTTATTATTATTTTCCTCTTGTTTCTCTTCTTGGTCTTTAAAATTCCTCATGTTACGCAGTTGGCTGGATTTCTTTTCCTCCGGGTTCAAATCTAACCCAATGGTATGTGAGAATCACAGGTTAAAATAATTATATCTTGTTGCTCTGGAGCCACATTATTTTCTCTTTCCATAAACTGAAGCTATATTTTTTTCAAATGACTATCCATTTTACCCCTAGACAATTCTTTTTTACTCTATTCCTATCAATTCCTCAGCCATAACCACTTTGTTATATAGATCTCTCTCCCATACACTGCAATTTTTTTTTAAATAATTGATCTATGGAACCCCTCTAAACTCACCTAAGGGCTGGCTGAAATCTAAACCTAAAGATTCATTAAACTTATTTAGCTTCTCATTCCTAGATTTACTCAATTCCACACATATAAGTATGTATAGCTAAGCACATGATTACATGGATGCATATACATGTATACTGATATGTGTAAGTGAGTAAACCTACGAATGAGAAGCTAATAAATCTTCAGGTGAGTTTACAGAGGACACATAGCTCAATTTTTTTTAAATACAACATGTGTGACAGGATGTGTCAGAAAGTGGATTCTGCTGAAGAACAGATGTGGACATAAGTGTGCATATCTGAGTACATGATTATATGCATGTATATACATGCATACTTATATAGATAGATACGATAAATCTAAGATGCATATATATATGCATAGTTATATATGTGCAGTTGAATCTACATATGTGTATGCCTCACTGCAAAATAGGGATAATAACAGCACCTATTCCAGGGTTGTTGGGAAGAGCAAATGAAAGAATTATTATAATGCTGGAGGAGCTTTGGGATAATGAATACACTAACACACTATTAGTAAAGCCATGAGTTAATCCAACCATTCTGGAAAATAATTTAGAATTATGCAAGAAAAGCCACCAAACCATTTATATCCATTGTCCCAGAGAGTCCACTAATCCCATAAAGAAAGGTCTCACATACACCAAAATATGTAAAGCAGACTTTCTGTGGCAGCAAAAAACAGAAACAAATTAGGTATCCACCATTGATAGGAGAATGACTAAATAAAGTGCTACATAAATGTGAATTCATGTAAATGGGATCTCTTTTGTACCATAAGAAATTGCGAACATGGAGCAATTCAGAAAAATTTAAGACTCGTAGGAACGGATGCAGAATTAGAAAAGAAAAGCCAGGAGAACAAAATGAACAATAACATGAATGGAAACAGCATTAAAAGTCTAAAAACTTCAATGGCCAATCCTGTGCTAGCAGGACAGATGATAAAACACATGGGGACACAAGTTCCTTGGGGTCGAGGACCGTTTTATCTTGTATGTTCAGTGTCTAGCACAGTGCCTTTTACAAAACAGGAATCTAATGAGTACTCACAGAATTTAATTGAATTTCCTTCTTGTAGGTAAAGGCTACAAGAACAGAATGTGACATGAATCAGACAGAAGCATTTTGAAGGTCAGTTTTGATTGACTATTTTTCTTTCTCACCAGAGAAGATTCAGGAAGAGGGAACAGAGAGAAATGACTGATTTTGTTAAAAAGTATCAATAAAACATTAAATACAGTTTTAAAGAAGAAAAGTAACAGGCTGGAAATGCCTTTTTAAAATGTTATAATCATGATTAGAATTTCAAATAATCAATGCTATCACCAAGTACTGACTGAGCACCTATGTGGCCATAATACAAAAGTAATAGGAGAAATCACTGCTTTGAAGGGAAATAACCAACACATAGGACATAAGCATGAAACAACAAAAGTATAAATTGTTTAGTGCTAACCAAGTACAACAGCAGCACAAATAAAGAGATCAGTTTAGATTGTATTGGACCAAAAAAAGGCCTCTGACAAGATGAGTAGGATCTTCAAGGTTGGCCAAAATCTGGATGAAAGAGAACTGTTTCAAAATAAATGGGAAAAGAGAACATTCAAGGTGGGGAAAAAGAAAGGAATGATGAAAAGAAAAAATATGAAGAGGTACATTATGTTCTGTGAAATGACAGTGTTAGCCAAAAAGAGTGTTTTTTTAAAGATACTGACCTTGAATAGCTACAATAAAAAAATGTAAGAAGACCTATAAATTCAAAGGTAATAAAAATTAAATATCATTATTTCTAAAAGAAGTATTCACAAATTTTGCAGAAATTCCATGTAGCAAAATATATATTATGTTTACATACATATATAATAATTCAACCTATTTCTCTCCCATCTTGTTCAATATAAATTTTCAAATCAAGCTTATAACAAAAGGATGCAATAGAAACCCTGAAAAGTCAAGCCAAATCCAAATATCTCCAAAGAGCTATGCTTGATCATCATAGGTTTTAGAAAAAAATTCAATGAAGTTTTTTTCTTTTTTTTTTTTCCAAACTAGACCTGTGTTCATTGGCATAGGTCAGGAAACTGTCAGTGAGGATCAACAACCATCTGATAAATTACAATTTATAAGATTTGCCCAGGACACTGAAAAGTCAAGTGACTATCCCGGACTGGTCACAGGCTCAGGATATGTCCGAGGCAGGACTCTGAACCTGAGGCTTCCTGACTTAAGAGAGGTCAGTGTTCCATCCATTCTGCTACACAGCCTCTCACACTGAAGTTTATCTGAGGGAAATGTCACTTTGAAATTTATTTTGAGTTGACACGAATTCTTCTTGGGTACCAATTACAAAGAAAATCATTCACTAGTTATTTGTTCAAGAAAAGGGTCCTTATTTGTTTTTAATGTTTTGTTTTTTAAAAACATATCTGAAAAAGTCAGAAAGAAACTTAACCGACAACTCTGAAGAGGCTGGAAGATTTGTGAAAGAATTATTATGCTTTGTGAGTAACACAGAGATGAAGGGGAACAGACAGAAACAAATGGTTGAGGAAGTAGACACAAGGATGAAAATGCTATCTACCTCCAAAGAGAGAGTGAACTGATGAACCGAGTGCAGATTGAAGCATAATTTTTTCACTTTATTTTTCCTGCCTTTTTCTGACAACATGGCTAGTATGGAAACATGGTTTGCATGATTTCACATGTATAAGTGATACCATATTGCCTGCCTTCTCAATAGGTGGCAGAAAGGCTAGAGGAAGAAAATTCCCAACACAAAAAAATTCTGTAAACTACTATTAAAATAAATAATAAATTTGGAAGAAAAAAATTAATTGAACACAGGGAACTCCAATCTCATGCTCAATAGTCTAGAAAATCTAATCAATAAGAGATGAGAGTCGGGCGGGGGGGAGGGGGGGAGGGAGTTCAAAATAAAAAATAAAGCCCAACCCTGGCAAAAACCCAGACTCTGATCCAAGCTCCCCTATGAGGCTGCCACATCACTCAAGATAAGCCCCATCCCTTTCCATGTGTAACAGAAGTTGGACCAGCTCCTCCCTGAGCTCCTCTGCCTCCAAGCAGCCTCTTTGGATCTGATACAAAGACAGGAAAGTGATTTCAGAGTCAGTCCCTGATCCTTCCATAACTACTGGACACCCAATTAGCAGAAGGCTGAAAAAGAAAGCAGGTCCACTTACCCAACAGCCTGCAGGGTTCACAGACAGGTCAGGGGAACATTTCACTGTGCAATATCCTGATTAAGGGCCTTGATCAGTGAATCCATTGGCAGCATCCCCTCCCTCCCTCCCTCCAATGCCTCACTGTGGTGGGGAGGAGGCCCTGGGTCCTCCAAGGCTCTCACAATGGGCTGCAAGCTCAGGCAAGGTCTTCACCAGCTGAAAATTTTCAAGTCTGGGCCTGGGGATAGATCATGTCTGCCTCTTATCTCAGAACCAGCTTCACTAAATTCAAAGAGGATTATAAAGGGCTCATGTTCAATATATATATGAAATTGACTGAAATTTATAAAAATAAAGACATTCTTTCAAATGATAAATGATCAAAGGAAAGGAACAGACAATTGTCAAAGGACAAAAATCTAAGCTATCAGCAATCATATGAAAAAGAAGCTCCAAATGACTAAGTATAGAAATACAAATTAAATATTTCCAAAGTTCCATTTTATACTCCTCAGACTGGCAAAGTTCCCAAAAAAGGGGGGGAAATGAGAAATTTTGGAGATGTTCCACCTCTTGGCTTTGGGCATTTTCAGTGATTGTCCCAATGCCTGTAATGTTCTCTCTCCTTATCTCTACACCTCTTAATTCCCCTAGCTTTCTTTAAGTCCCATGTTCTTTTTAATTCTACCACCTTCCCTCCATTGATTATTTCCTACTTGGGCTGTATATAGCTTTCTTGTACAAAGTTGCTTATATGCTATCTCCCCCCATTAGATCAGTAACTTCTTGAAGCTAAGGGCAGTTTTTATCTTTTTTTTATGTCCCCAGAGCTCAGCAAAGTGCTGAGCACACAGAAGGCCCTTAATAAATGCTTGCTTTTTCTTTTTCTTTTTTTTTTTTTGAGGCAGTTGGGGGTTAAGTGACTTGCCCAGGGTCACACAACTAGTAAGCATTTGAACTCAGGTTCTGACTCCAGTGCTGATGTTCTATCCATTCTGTGACCTAGCTGCCCCCAGTTTTTGTTTTGTTTTTTTTCGTTATTTTGCGTTTTTCTTTTTTGGACTACCTTCTTTGGGAAATGGGACACATTGATTCACTGCTTGTAGAGCTATGAGCTGACCCAGATGTTTGAAAAATAATGTGGAACTATGTCCAGACATTTATCAAACTATGTATACCAGTGACCCAAAGATACCATGATGTCTTTACTTTAAATCAAAAGAAAGAAAATGACTCATATGTACAAAAATATTTGTAGGAGCTCTTTTATGATAGCAAGGAATTGGAAAATAAGAGAGTTCCCATCAATTGGGAAATCTTTGAATAGATTATAGTATATAAATGCATTGTGTTGTTAAGAAATGACGAATAGTATGGTTACAGAAAAATCTGGAGTCATATGAAATAACTCAGTGTGAAATGAGAAGAAATATAAAAACAACTTATACTAGAATAAAAATCACTGTAAAGACAAATTACTTTGAAGATGTAAAAACTCTGATCAATACAATGACCATCACAAATTCCAGATGACCAATGATGAAGCATGCTATCCCCACCCTGCGAGAGGGGTAAAGAACTCAAGACAGAAAATGAAACAAAGTTTTTGGATATGGCCAATGGGAAGCTAGGTGGTACAACAAAGCACCAGTCCTGGAGTTAGGAAGAGTGATCTTCCTGAATTCAAATCTGGCCTCGGACACTTACCGGATCTGTGAACATGAGCAAGTCACTTAACCCTGTTTGCCTCAGGGCAAAATGAGCTGGGAATGGAAATGGCAAACTATTCCAGTATCTTTGCCACAAAAACCCCAAATAGAGTCATGAAGAGTCAGACACAACTGAGTAAACACACCAAAACTATACATATTTGTTGCAAGCTTTTTATTTCTATATTTTTTCCAAATGGAAGATGGAAAGTGGGTAGAAAAAATACTTTTGTTCATTGAAATTTTAACAACTAATATTACATAATTTCTGAAGGAAAACGAAACATCACAAAGAATCAACACAATTTCAGAAATAATAGGTCTTGCCACTTTACATTTCCTTTATTCACAAGGTTCCTTGCTACAGATAGTTTATCTAGATCTTAGCAAAGCATATGATAAAGTTATCTCATTATGTTCTTGTAGAAAAGATGAGACCAAAGAGTTCTACAATAATACAATCTGGTGAACTTCAAGCTGGATGAAAACTCAAACCCAAAGAGTAATTATTAATTGCTTCATGTCAGCTTGGAAGATTTCCACTGTAGTTGCAGAAGACATCTATTTAACTCAAAGCTACTTAGATTTTTATAAATGACTTGGACAAAGAAACAGAAAGTATCTTTAAACTCCACAGATAACAGTATCTTACAGGGCTGGTATGAAAAACCAAGAGAAAATGCAAACAGTTCCAACCCAAATGATACAAGGGAACAATCTGAGCATAATTCAAATTTTGAATTTGACTCTGTCCAATTTCTTCCACAAGAAATGAAAAAACACAGAAAATTGCCCCACTTCATGATAACTCATAAGCTATGACCCTTTGGTCATCCACTTGCACTGCACAAGCAAACTCTCAGGTCTTTGTCAAAGTAAAGTACCATATTTACTGTATATCTTCTGCTGCAGTAGGAGCTGGGAGGAAAGAAGAGCTAGTTTGTACCATATACTCACTCCCATCCTCTTCCACCATGGCCACTGCACCCAATTTGCCTAACCTGGCAGCCCCAATAGAACCACAATACATGTATAAAACTTATTAATCATTTTATTAGATTTCTATTTTTTATGTCATTGATAAAGTTTTTAAGTTTCTGCCCCTAACTCCATTTACCCCTTAAACTCTGTGGGTTTTACTATGTGATTTTTGCATAGCAAGGTGCTTTCTAGGAACATATTTGTCCATTTGAGCAAAACTGGCTGTATATCTTAAAGTGCTATATAAATGAGGAAGAGGAGAAGGAGGGGAAGCTTACACACTAGATGACAAAGTCAGGATCCAATAGATCTTGAAAGGCTGGAACACTGATACAAACCTAACAAAATTAAATAACATAGCAGGGATAAGTGAAAAGTCTTACATTCAGGCTTGAAAAATCAATTTCACTTGAAAAAGGCTACAGAGACACAACCAAATGACAGTTTTCTGAAAAAGATCTTGGGGGTTTTAAGATTACTTCAGGTATGAATACATCAATAGTACAACATGACAGCCATGGGCTGTAGGGATACCTTAAAAAGCAAAGCTTCCAGCAAGAGGGTAGTGACTGTTGTTTTGTTGTCTGTCCTTCATTCTAGAAGAAGACCAATGACACTGGGAGAACTGATGTCTTGACTTGCAAGTGAAATGGATCTCAGTGAGACAGGTTGTGCAAAGTCATCAGCTTCACTCTCTCCTCCAGGGTCTTCTGAGTCCAGTGGCAAGACATAAATCAGGATGACTGGAGATAAGCCCAGATCAGGGTGGTGATACTTACTAAACTAAAGAACATCCAAAGGACAGGAACCAGGACAATCAATCCCTTAAGCTCTTGACATATAAGGACTATCTAAAGGAACTTAAGATGTTTAGCCTAGAGAGAACAAGACTCAAAATTGTAAATAATAGGTGTGTTCAAGCATTTGAAGGACATTGTGTGGAAGAGGAATGGATTTGTTCTGTTTGGCCCTAGAATAAAATCAGGAAGAATTGGTGGAATCTGCAAGACAAATTAAGACCAGGGATAAAGTATAGCTTTTTAGAACTATCCAAAAAAGGACCAGGCTGGTCTGAAGGTCCTCCCTTCTTGAAAGATTTCCAAGCAAAGACTGAATAAACACTTCTGGATAACATTTATCAAGTATATGGTAGGAGAAATCTTTTTTCAGTGATATGTGGGAATAGGTAGTCCCTGAAGTCCTTCCCAATTCTGAAATTCTATGATAATGTGAATCTCTGTGCACAAGAGGCCAATAAGGTTATTCAGAGGGTCAAGAGGGCAGACCCAAGGAAGAGGAACAACTCTCCATTGCAGTTTAAAAATGTCTATCATTAAATCAGGACAGCAAGGCAAGGAGGGACAAGAAGGCAGATCCCAAAAGCAGCTATCTGTACCTATTATAGATTTAAAGAACACTTGCTGGGGGAGTCTAACAGAGAACAAATACTCAAAGAAGAAAAAATACAGGAGATGTTTGACTCCAACTGCTGTGGCATGACCAGTCATGCTTAGACAGTAGAGGCTCAAGTGGCATCAAAGAAGAGATTAAAGACTGTTAACAACTAAGACTCAGACTCGTACCTAGATGCCTACAGCTTTCAGGAGCAGTCAGTGAATGCAGACAAAAGCTCTAGGGTCTTCCTGAGGACCAGCAATGCTAGAGGCTTCAATGGAATTTCTGAGAGAGCAATAAATTCAAGCTAGGAATATTTTTTTTAAAGAAGAAAAAGAAAGAAAAGCTCAGTCCCTAAACTGAACAAAGCCTCTGCTATACCTATATGTTATATTCTTTTCTATTTTACCTCAAATAGAACCTTTCCATAGTTAATAAAATAATTGACATCAGTTTACAAAGTCTTTTTCTTTATAACAAAGATGTAAGGTAACTAACACAGGGTTATTCCTATTTTAAAGGTGAAGAAACTTAGGTCTAGAGAGGTTAAGTGATTTCCTACAATTATAAAATTAGGAAGCATCTTCTTCCACAGCTCTTTTTCCCATAATAAAACTTAAACAGTAATTAATTCATATGTATCTTAATAACTACATTTTAAAAACATAAAAAGTATAAAACAAATATATATAAATCACATGTAGATGTATAATAGATTATCAAAATTTAAAAGTGTAAAAGTAGCTTACTATTTATCTAAACCTTATTTCTTGCCAAATACCAGATTTTTTCCTAGGCAAATTATTTTGGGAGATTTGTTGACACAAGGTTATTGTGTTCAATTATTTCTGATTCTTCCTTGCTCCAATCTACTTTTCTATTTTTTAACAGAACTAACTAGTTTTGATGATTATCATTTTATAATACAGTTTGAAGTTTAGATTGAAGTCTAGAAGTCATTCCTAACCCCCACCTTATATCTTAGAGATATAAGATTTTCCTCAGAGGGCTGGCTTTAGCAACATATCAGAAATTTTGGCATACTGTCTCATTATTATCATTGTCATTCACAATGTTATTATTTTTATGATTTGTTCTTTAATGTGCTTACTGCTTAGGATTTCATCAGTCCAATTTATGTATGTCTTTTCATTGTGCTCCCAGAATTGAACACTTTTTAATGCACTGTATTCTATTGATGCTTTTTTACATTTATTTGCAATTCTCTGTGCCTTATATGATCTCTTTTGTAACGGCTCTATGTGTTACTAAAAAAATTTTTAATGTTCCCATTCATTAGAAGCAGATCATATGCCAGCTATAGCAAGGGGATGAATTCTTAAGCAAGTAAGGAATGGAGGCAATTAGAAAATAGTTAATTTTGATGCTATGAAATCCAATTAATCAAATCAATTGATCATCTGACAAAATTAATGAATCTAGGATAAGGGGGGAAGAGGAAAACTAGAAAAAATCACTCATAAAGGTCTGATATCTAAGTGATAGAGATAGTAAGATCAAAAGTCACTTCTCAATACATAAACTGTCAAAGGATAAGAACAAACAATTCTTGAAAGAACTATTGATTATTGACACCTATATGAAATTGTTAACAACTATATGCTACAAATCATTAATAAGAGAAATGAACATTAAAACAACCCTGATGCGTTACCTCACACCCAGGAAACTGACAAGGATGACAAAAGATTGAAATTGGACTGGGGATATTATGGAAAAACAAGCAGATTAATGAATCTTTATTGGGGGAATTATTAATTGGTCTCAACATTCTGGAAAAGCAATTCGGAATTATGCATAAACAGTAGTGAAAATGACCACATATTCTGATCTAAAGACTCCATTATCCCTCCAAGGAAGGCAATGAAAGAGAAAGGTATGGTAGCATTTAAAAATGAAAATCAAAGTAGAAACTTTTCATTGATTGTGAAATGGATAAAAAAAATTCTGGCACATCAATCAATCAACATTTATAAAGCCCTACCATATACCAGGCACTGTGCTAAGCACTGGGGATACAAACAGTGCAAAAGACAGTCCCTGCCCTCAAGGAACTTACCATCTAATGGGGGAGCATATGAAGGTAATGGAAAATTATTGTACAGTAAGAAACAAGGAAAATACTGAATACTGAAAAGCATTAACTGACGCAAAGTGAAGTAAACTGAGCAAGGAAAACATTAAATACAATGACAACCACCAAATAATAAAAACAGAATGCTACAAAATTATGAGTCAAGCTTGGTCCCAAGGAAGAGAAATGAGGATACATTTCCATTTGGTTCATTGTAGAAGTGAGGAATCAGGGATTTGGAGCACTGCATATAATGAATATCACCCTTTATCAATATATTGATTGATTTTGCCAAACTTTTTTCATCTTTTTTTTTTATTCTTTTATTTAAGGGATGATTCTCTGTAATGGAATGGGCGAAAGAATACAGTGGGAGGTATAGGTGGTATAAAAACAAAGGACAGTAGTACTAAATTTTAAATTGCTCCATCTTAACTGTGACCTATGGACAGACTTGGATTGCGGTCTTACAACCAAATGAGGAGCTTTGACTCGGGATGCTCATCCAGAAATCTTCCCCAAAAGCATCTCTGAGTGGTGATCATGCTATTCAGTTTATAAAGCCTGACCTACTGCATCACAATTTGTTTTGCTGATACCTTATTTCCTATATTTCTTTCACATGCAAGAACACTTCTGTAACAAAAATACATAGCCTTTACACTTAGTTCAATAAATTAATAACATTCCAAACATGAATCATTTGGTTGGAACAATCTATTCTCGGCAAAAAGTGGTGGTATTTTCAGGAAGATATACAATGAAATTAAAATAAAACAGATTTATTCTTGAGTCAAGCCTTAACAAGGAACCTTCATTATTTTACTTCCAAAGAATCTGTTAGAAAATCAGACCTACTCATAAAGACAAATTAACATAAAACCACATTTAAGAGACAATTGCAAATTATTTCTGTTGCCACTTTAAAAAAAAATTAACAACTTTTAAGTCTCTCCCTACTCCAAAACATCCCCTACACAGCTGCCAAGATGATTTTCCTAAAGCATAGTCTTGATCATGTCACAAATCTCCCTGCTTAACTCCTATGATGCATTATTATTTCTAAGTGTCAAATCCAAAACTTCTCTATTTAGCATTTAAACCTCTTTATAACCTAGCTTGATCCTACCTTTCCAGGTTTACTATATAGCGTTTCTGGGTCACAAAAGCAAAAATCCCCACAACCTCTGCAAAACAGAAACTATATACCTGAGATAAAGCAACTTTCTCAGATGTCTCCATGCTCTAGGTCACTCAGAATCCAAAAGAAGGTTGAAAAGCAAAAACAAACAAGAACTCAGGAACTGACACTAACTGTGAGCTCAGCCATCACAACTCTTCCATCTTCCACACCATCAACAAGGCTGTACTTTGCAGACCCAAGGACACAAAACCCACCCCATGACACCCCTATACCCCCTCCCCTTTTTTAGTGCCATAGAGCCCTAGAACTTAGTTAGGCCTCAATGGCCTGCTTGGCCAGAGCCTTTCAGAAACAAAAACTTGCTGGGACTGCGACTTAAAAGCACTAGAGCCGCAAATCTCTGAACTGCTGGTGCTAGGGAAAGCAGGCTCAGAACTGTCTGTGCCAGGTTTGAGAACTGAGGAACAGAGGGAGTGGGACCACCGGGATACAACACAGTGAATGTGAGATGCTGTACAGTACTCCAGTAAACCTAACAAGAGCATAACATTCAGCTAGGGCCAGTTCTGACCACTCAAATGTGAGTTAGGGCAGAGACCAAGGCTGGTTGCTATGAATTTCC
The DNA here is from genome assembly GCF_028372415.1 of Notamacropus eugenii. Lineage (NCBI taxonomy): Eukaryota > Metazoa > Chordata > Mammalia > Diprotodontia > Macropodidae > Notamacropus > Notamacropus eugenii. The sequence goes on along the minus strand of NC_092875.1, from coordinate 237,277,182 downwards.
CTGTATAGGAGAAGGCTGAGATGCTCTGAGATCCAGCCCTCAAGGAAACCATGGTCAGAAGGGAGGGAGTCAGAAAGTGAGTGATAAGAAAAATAATGGGAAAAAGATGGAAAGTGCTAAAGATTTCAGAAAGAAGAAAATTCAAAGGCTTTGAACGTAAATAGATAAATCAACAGGGAAAATGGGTAATATCAGAAGGAAATATATCCTCTAGATATAGTAAATGAGTTCAGGCATCTACGAATAATAATTGCAAAATAAAGGATAATTTTCCACACTTGATGAGATAGAGGACCCTGTGGAATTTGAGGATGTAGAAACATAACATATTATTCTGAGTGATTTAAAAGAGAAATGGGAATTATGAAAGCAGAATTTATGTCCTGAACAGCAAAAATAATGAGAAGAGAAAAACTTGAATCTGCAACAGCAACCTTCACCAAAGAAACAAAAGGGATAACAAAAAATTAGGAATGCAAAACACAGAAGTGAAGGACAACCCGAGAGGTTGCAAACTGCAAAAAACAATTACATTAAAAGAAAATATGCACACTATGCTAGCAAAATATACTGAACTGGAAGGCAGGATGTCAAGAGACAACCTAAAGATCAGCAGTCTTCCAAAAGAACATAAAAAACAAAAAATATTGACACCATAATGAGCTTCCCAAAACTTCTAAACGTGGAAAATAAAATTCCAATTGAAAGAATTCACAAATCTGCCAGGAAATAAAACAAAAAGAAAAAACCCAAGGCTCAAAGTTTATTATACATTATTCCCTTTCATATGCTTTACACTTCAGCCTAATCGGCCTTTTTACTGTTCCTCATACATGACATTCCATCAAACCATCATGGTTCCTTCAAATAGTCTGCCTGCCTTACCTGGAATTTATTCTCTGTTCTCCTCTGCCTTCAAGAATCTTTTGTTTCCATCAAACTTAAACTCAAGTATCGCTTCTTATAGACGGCTCTTCTTTCTTCCCAAATGCTAGTTTCCCTGAAATTATAGATGCATAAACTTTTTCCCACCAAAAAAAATGTAATCTCTTTGAAAGCAAGGAGTGTTTCATTTTTTTCTATATCCCCAGTGTCACATAGACAGTAATGCACCTAATAAATGCTAGATGACTGACTGAGTCATTCATAGTTTTAGACTAGCCTCATTCTTTTCTCCACTCCAATGGCTAATAATAATAGCTAGCACTTATGCAGAGCTATAAGATTTATAAGGCACTATATAGATATTCTCTAATTTGATCCTCACAACAACCCTGTGAGATAGAGGCTATTATTATCCCCATTTAACAGATGACGAAACTGAGGCTGAGAAAGATTAAGCGACTTGTCCTGGGTTATACAACTAATGAGTGTCCAAGGTAGGCTTTGAACTCCAAATCCAGTTCTTGGGCATCACTCACCATTGGTGAAAGAGACAAAGCAACAAGATACGCTATCAGAACTTTTTAATTCTATCCAACAAAGAACATTTGAGTAATGAAAATGATGGAAACTTTTGGGAGGGGGAAAAAAAGTACATCTTCAAATTCTTGAAAGAAACTGTCTCAAGGCATAAACTCTAGACATCAAGAAATTAGATTTTAAAATAAAGCAGAGAAAGCAGTATGATTCCATGACGGAAAATCTAAAAGGGAATCAGGTGGGGATGGGTGAGAGGCTTCAAAAAATCAAATTCTCACAATATATCCACAAATAATACCCCTGAGGGAAAAAAATGGGGAAATATCAATGGAAACTACAGCAAGAAGTTTGCAGTGGGATCTTCATTTCTCAAAGTTCAAGCAAAGGTTTGGAAGGAAGTACACATAACCAAAGACGATAAATAAGAACACAAAATTATAACAAGCAAGTGAGAGAGGCTAAAGGCCATGATGATCTGACTCTTGTATAAAAATGTTAAGGGTGTCAAAAAAAAAAAAAGCCTTTACTTCACTTGCACAAACATCTATTAAGTATCAGCTGTGCTGGGCATGACTCTCCCGTCTTCTCCATGCCTGTCTCCCAAGCCTTGGGTCTACCATTTCCAGAATAATTTCACTGTACACATGGTCCCTACCAGACTCTAGGAGATTCCATGATTCTAGAGACTACATCATAGCTAACTAGATAGCAGGGAGAGGATTACACCTCTGTTTTCTCCCTTCAAACATTACCAACAGGGAAATGACTCCCGAGATAGTTAAGGAAAGCTCCACCTATCACTCAAGCTATTCGTTCCCTGAAGCTTTTCCCTGGAAATTCCCAACTGAAAGCATTCTCTCTTCTTTCTCCTTAAATTTGCCTTAATTTCATCTTCTCCTCCCTCCTCCCCAAATATCCAGGTACTGTTTTGATGTGCACAACATCTCAAATTCACCCCATTTCTCTCCACTCCCACAGTCACAGTCCTAATTTGGGTCCTCTCTGCACTATTTATTGCAAAAGCCCTACCAACCGGTCTCCCTCTCCACACCATCCTCCACAGAGCTGCCAAACTGGTTTTATTTTTCCTAAACTGGAGGCTGGCTAATAGTAACCCATTCAATAAACTCCAGGTGCTATCACCTGCAGAATCAAATATAAACCCCTTTGCTTTTCCAAGCTTCTCATACCTGGTCCCAACTTACCTTTACAGTCACATTACACATTACTCTTCCCACTTCTCATCCCTTATGAAACAGTCACATGGCCTTCTTACTGTTCTTTATATACGACACTCTACCAACATCTTCCTATTTTTGAACTACCATACCTGTAATTCATTCTCACTTTTCTTCTTAAAATGGCTAATTTCCTTCAAGACTCAATTAAAATGAATTTTCTACATGAAGTCTTTCATGATTCATCTAGCTACTAGTGCATCACTACCCTCCTCCCCAATTATACTGTCTCCACTGAGTATTTATTTCATACATACATACACGTACATATGTAATGTTAATTAGAGTTAAAGATCCTCCCTGCCTATTAATAGGCCTCAAGTGGAGCCCATTAAGGGAAACTTGATTAGGGGAGGCTTGTTTTGTAGGAAGGTCCACACCTTTTGTTAATTTCTAATGAGGCACTGGGTTATGAATCCTGATGCCCTCTGGCTCTAAAAACTGTACTTATAATCTAAGTTGAGGTTTTGCTTTGGGGCTTACTCTTTGGAAGAAAGTTTGCGAGCCAGATGAATCTTTGCTTAGCCATTAAGGAGCCCCCAGGCTTTGAAAATCCAGATGTTGGTGCTTCTCTCTCTGGTAACTGTACGTATATAATGGCCAGACAGTTGAATCTGTCTGTTGTTCTGTGATGTAGGTATTGCTTATGGTCAGACAGTTAGAAGTCCTGTCTGTTGGTCTTTATTTCTCTGCTTGTATTTTCTGTATATATCTATATATCTATATATAACACGTGTGTATGCATTTTTTTCATCCCAATAGAATGTAAGCTTAAGGGCAAGGACAGTTTCACTTTTGTATTTGTACATCCAGGGCCTACCATGGAGTACGCATTCATTGATTTATTTATAATAAGGCATACCTATGAGATCTGAAGATGGCATAAACTTAAAGAGACAGCTAATATTTTAGAAAACAGAATTAGGATTCAAAATTTTCTCAAAAGGTCAAAACCAAACAAAATCTAACAGAGATAAAATGTAAAGTCTTATATCTAGGTTTAAAAATTAAATTTTCAAGTATATTATAGAGAGCACCTGTCTTAACAGCCATTTGCATAGATATGTTTTAAAGATAATTCCCAACTCAAAGTGAACCAAGACTGTGACAAAATATTGGCTAGAGACTGGCCCTATGATTTTTATGAGTATAAGGAACTGCCAGTGAGGAAAAGCCTTCTACTAATGCAAGCTGGCATCTTCTTGCAACTTCTAATATTACAGTATGTGAGAGCACTGAAAGGTTGAGTTATTTGTCCAGGATCAGTCATATATAGCTTGTACATGTCAGTGACACTTGAATCAAAATCTTCCTGACTACTGTGTCATGGCTTAAATCTTAATGTAGACTCAAGATAAATTAGTAGAATAAAATCCAGATTAAGGGGAGTAAACAGTACACAGTACTCTTCTCTGGTCAAACTACAGATTCTAGTCCAAAATCCATGTTTCATTCTTTAAACCACACATTGGGATGGCCATTTGTAACAAGTTTGTCTAAGAGTGGGTAACCAGGGTGGTGAAGGAGCCAGAAAACTATCACAAGAGAAAGAGCTGAAGAAAGTGGAAATGTTTCACTTTTAGAGAAAAAAAGTTTTAAGACCAATGGGTAGGAAGTTACAGGGAGGCAGAGACCCTTTACATGAACAGGAGTCAGAACTGCCCAACAGTGGAAACAGCTGCTATGTTAAGTAGTGAATGGAAGTACTGAAGCAACAAGTGGAAGACTATATATGAGGAATGTATAAGGCATTCTGTACTTGGTGAAGAGGCAGAACTAGATGACCTCAAAGGTCCCTTCCCACTCAAATATTCTATGATAACTAGAAACTGACTTTAATTAGGTGTTAAGGGATTTTTTTAAAGTGGAAAAAAATTAGCATTCAACTTGCTTTGGGAAAAATCTCAAGCAAAAACTTTCTTAAAATTCCCCTCCCTACCCAAATAAGGCAACATAAAAGGGTAACAATTTCCAGTAATGCATTGCCACCTCTTACAGATCAAAGCATAAACAGGACAATTATGTCAAATATATTTTCTTTCTCTAGTCAAACTAAACTGAAGCTGTCCCTGAAGGAAGTCAGGATATTACCCAGAGGTAAAACAAATTCTCACTAGTTAAAGAAGTCATTAACAGTCAAGTGCTGTTTCTGAACTTGGGAATGAATCAAATGAATTAAGCCACAGCAGATCAACATATTAAAATGAAAGCAAGAGACAACAACCAGCGACTGCAATCTATCATCTTTCACAATGGACACATTCAGCTCTGTGGCCTCTCCCTCTTCCAAGCACATATTTGAAAAATGGTGCTAATAAAGAAAACCATCCTGGCTTTCTGCCACTGATATAGATCATAACATAATAACAAAACAACAATCTAATTGACTGTGCATGAGGTAGCTCTACAATATCACATTTCAAAGAAAGATAATTAAAGCAAAAAGGGATATGCCTATCTGTGTGATGGTAGCCATATGTGCATTCTATTCATTATTTGTAATAAGCATCCATCCCTGTTACACTGAGTAGGTATTGTGCCTGATGAGGCAAGAAGGCTTCAGTTTAAGCAGATGTGATTAAACAAAAGGCGTGATAAATATTAGGAATATTTGGTGCCTGATTTCAGTATAGAACATATTGAGCAGGTACTCAAGAGTTGTTTAATAATTCATTTCCCTTTAGTCATTCAGAATGTCTTTCATAACACCATGATCAGGCAGATTCTTCAAAAAATAAAAATGCATGCATGCATAAAGCCCTGACAGCCTTCCTTCCCATTTTTCTTTACAGAGGTGAAAAAGTCAAGGCAAAGGAGGACTGTCTTTTAAGGTAATAAAATTACCTTTATTATTAAGGTAATAAAAATGAGATTTTTGGTGGGATTATCAGTACAGCAAAACCTCACAAATTAAGGGGAAAATCCATCTGAATGTGTGAAGAGTATGACAGTACATTTTAAACAAAATTGAAATGTTACTGACAATTGTATGTAATTAAAACCAGAATAGCAGTAGGCCTGATGTGGATTCTCACACACTACATCTCCAAATAACCTGTCAATAACCATTTTGTCGTTGCTGCTGAGTTATTTCAGTCATGTCCAATTCTACATGACCCCACGTCAGGTTTTCTTGGCAAAGATATCGGAATGATTTACCATTTCCTCTTCCAGCTCATTTTATAGATGAGGCAACAGAGGCAAGCAGGGTAAAGTGACTTCCCCAGGATCACACAGCTAGTAAATGTCTGAGGATGGATTTGAACTCATGAATATGAGTCTTCCCGATTCAAAGCTAAGTGTTCTATTCCCTGCGCCACCTAGAGATTCAAAAGAGGAAAGAGGACATGTTTCTGGCTGGTTTAGAATCCAGGACCTTTTTCTACCTGCTAGGTCAAAGTGACAACTACTACACTATGTGTGTCAGGCACTGTGCTAAGCACCCAGGAATAAAAAGAAAAGCAAAAGATATCCCTGCTCTCCAAGAGTTCGTAATCTAATGGAGGAATACATTATAAGAAACTGAAGAAGGTGGCAGGTGGAAGGGAGAAATGAAGGGAAGAAGGCCTGATGAAGTCCAAAGGATGGCAGCCAGGTGGGAAATGAAAAGATGGCTTCCCCAAGCATCCTTCTTAAATGAAGGATCTGGGAAGGGCTCTCTAGCATCCATCCTGTCCAATTAGGAAGGGGGGAGGGGCCTCAGAGCAAAGGGCAGGAAGGAAGTGTGTGACTTTTAGAGTGATAAGATTGCTGAGAGCATGACAAAGTCCAGAGGAATGCAGTCAGTGGGAAATAGCACACTGGTATTCTTAATTAGCTTATCAATTATATGTAAAGTGATGCTTCTACAATACTTGAAAATACTCTGTTCCCTTGGATAGTTTAAAGACTCCTCCTACAATCTTATATAAACCAATTGGTAGAATTTGTTTTTTAAAAAAGGAAATGCTAAACAAAGGTAAATATCAGCTCTCACTATCACCTAAATTATTCTATTATAGCTAAGTAGAATGCTAAACACTGATTTTCCTCTATGTGAAACATTTCTATTAATTAACCCTAATATCTATGAGCTGTATTGGGTTAGTTATCCTCATTTTGGGAGCTGAAAAAAAAACCTATAATCAAATATCAAGTTAGCAAGAAGGCTGGAATTCAAGCCATCACGGAATGTCTCGACCTTTGCCACTGGCTTACAGTGTACAAAATAACTCTTACTAATTCTGGATGTTTTTTGTAACATGATATAGATACTATTAACCTCTATTCTTTTCATTCCACCCTGATGATGCTTTCTTTGTGCCCTACTTGCTAAGATAAGCCATCTGAATCATCTGGACTTCTTTTATAAGAAGGGGAAAAAAAAATCAGACCAAAAATAACTCTGCACCAGACTCCTCTGTGTGAGCAGTGATGCAAGCTCTGAATCACCTTCACCAATCCTCTGGACCCTAAGCCACGTATATGCAGCAAGTCATCATTTGAACTTCCAAGTCACACATCAGTCCTCCAGATCCCAAGCCATTTATACATGGGGTAAGTCATCATTTGAACTTCCAGGTTAGAAAAGCAAACAATATAGGAAAAAAACACTTATGAAAGAAGCCAGGATCAAATTGTATACCATCTTAGGGAAGGGGTGGTGACGAAGGGAAGGAGAAAAATTTGAGATTCAAAAATGTTTTCAAATGAAAATGTTAAAATTTGTCTTTACATGTAGTTGGAAAAAATAAAATATTAAAAAATAAAAAGAAGTCATGTCACTGACCTCACATATATGCAAAAATCCTTACATGTCCAGCAGCTGAAAGTATTCCTCTCCTTTCCCTTTACCCATTGCAGAACTCCAGTTTCTCTATTTAAACTTACCTGTCCCTCCTCATCCACAGTATCAATCATGTATTCCATCAGTTCACATATGGAACCTCTCTTCAGTCAATCTACCAACATGTATTTATTAAGCATTTATATAAGCCAGGCACTATACTAGGCACTGAGAATATAAAAGCAAAAATTTAAAAAAAAAATCCCTGCTCATGAAGAACTTACATTCAAACAGAGATAAGAATGTGCAAACACATACATGGAGTCAAGATAAAAATAATAAGTACAAATAAATACAAAGTAGTTAAAGACAAGGTCATTTGGGAGGCAGAGCACCAGCAGTTGGGGAGATAAGGAAAGCCTTCATGTAGAAGATGGTGTCTCTTGAAAGAGATTATATTAGGTAATGGAGTGAGAAGGAAGTGGATTTCCGGCATGTAGTACAGCCAATGCAGTCACAGAGATGGGAGAACATGAAAAAAGCTATTTTGGATGGATACCAGAGTGTGGAATAATTTCCCATGTGGCTCGAAAGATACACTGGAAACCAGGTAATAAAGGGTTTTAAAAGCTAAAGAGTTTATATTTTTATCCTAGAGACAATAGAGAATCATTGAAATGACTGAGAATAGGAGTGGCATGGTCAAGTCTGTGCTTTCTGAAAATGACTTTGGCAGAGGTGTACAGGATGGACTTAAGCAGGAGAGGCCTGAGGGAAGGAGACCAATTAGGAGTCTGTTGCGATAATCTAGGAAGAAAGTGATTAGTAACTAAACTAAGGTGGCAGCTCTGAGAAGAGAGCAGGATCTAGATGTCAGAGATATCATGGAAGTAGATATGGCAACATTTGGCCATAGGATGGACATGTACAGTAAGAAAGAATGAGGATACGCTGAGGTTATGAACTTGGCAAATTAGAAGGATCAGGGTGCCTTCTACAGAAATAGGAAGATTTAGAAAATGGAAGTTTTCAAGGGAAAAAAATTAGTTCAGTGCAGGATATTTTAAGTTTGAGATGTCTCTGAGACATCCAGTTAGAAATGTCTAACTGACAACTGGTGACTAGGGACTGAAGTTCGTGAGAGACCAGGGCTAAAGATGCCATGGGATGATGGTCAAACCCATGGAAGCTGATGAGGTTACAGATATGAGGTTACAGAGGGCTTGGGACAGAACCTTGGAGAATACTACTACTACCAGGACATGGCATATATTAGAAGCCAGACAAAGAAATGGAAAAGAAGTGAGTGGTCAGACAGATAAGAGGGGAATCAGGAACAAACAGCATGATAACTCGGAGAAGAAAAGTTAAGCTAGGAAGAGGATGGTCAGCAGTACCTAATGTAACAGATAGGCCTAAAATTAGTATGACTCCCTCACTCGGAATTTAATTAAGAAGCACATTTGCCTTTTTTAGATTTTGAGGGGGTTAGGCATTTCATGTTTTTTTTCATTTTTTCATTTTTTTCAATAAGCCCCCCAGGATGTCTGTGGGGAGACAGAATAAAATTGCTACATTTTTCTCATGTAAAGCTTTGCCACAGAAACTATGGTTTCTGTGTAGATAGAGCAAACCAAAAATCCTGAGTAGCTAGATAATAGGTATTATCTTGCTGCCTGTAGTTGCTAGATGTCTCATTTAATTTTTGCATCTTTTCCATGAAAAATGTTTTTCAAGTCAAGAACTTCTAAAAATTCTTGGGCGCTCAATTTTTGGAAGATGGCTTCTTTCCCCTTTTATTATGAATGCAACCTTCAACTGTCTGACTTGAAATTGCCCTTACATCACTACTACATAATTTAAAATTCCCATAAGGGTTCTTCATGAAATCATTAAAGTGAAACTAAAAAGAAACAAAATGGAGGCTCTTTTATTTTCATTTGGTCATCTGGTAGATAAATCAGTTACTTAAGCCTTCCTGATAATGTAAGATACACAATCCACTTTCTTCTGACTGTGTGACTCAGACAATAAAATTGAAATAATCCCTCATCTATCCATTAATCTTAATGCTAAACCTGTTTAATGCTTCAAAGTTTAAAATATAATCTCACTACTACACTTCAAGTCCACTTAAAAATATGAAGCTTAAGCAGGAAAATTTATGTGGTGCCAAAGTACAAAGTATGTATGGGATGGCAGATTTCACAGAACATTAACTTCTCTGCAACATTCTTGTTAGAGAGACTGAAAAGTAGCTGAAACTAACAGTAGTTCACACCTACATGACCCCTTATAATTTATCAAGTCCTTCCTTGAAAATAATCTAGAACATAAAGACAGAGGAAACAGTTATCATTCTCATTGTATATACTAGAAAACTCGGATTTAATTACTGCTCATGGTCACACAACTGAATTGGAAGAATCAGATCTCAAACCCAAGCCTTCTTACTCCAAGTCTAGCATTTAGAAATACCACACATAAAATAGTATTATTCTCAAGTGTTAGGTATATCTTTTTCCCTCTTAAGAGGACCCAGATAACATTCCAAGAAAACAATCCCAAAGTAACAATTTTACTACCTTATTTGATTTACCAATTGCATTCCTCCAGGGCCAAAAACATTTGTCAATAAAGCTTTAGAAATCAGTTCCAGCCAACAGTTAACAACAAGAAAGGGGATGGATGAGTGGGGGTGCAGTCAGGAAAAGGGAAAGCTGTAATACAGAGCTATGGCTTCAGGAGTGAAAAGAAAATGTATGGTGAAATAATCCCTAACCCCATCGCAATTAAGATCACAACTCCTGACCTCATCTGATTGTGCCAACCAAAAAGAATTCACATCCCAAATCCATGCTGTTGGGGAAACAATCTGGTGCAATGTAAAGAGGGAGGAACATGGAGGCCTGAACTTGAGTCATGGGATTCTGCCAGTTAAGTCTCTAAGCCTCGATAAAGTGAAGGGGTTGAACTAGATGACTTCCAAGGTCCCTTTAAATCTTAGATTTTTGATGCTATGATCCTAAATCTTAAATAGTCTATTCTAATACACTGGCCTTACAATTCCTTTTTCAACTTCAGAATCTATCCCTTTTTAGACTTTACTGCTTCACTAAACTTGTATCATGAGCACAGAAAGTGATCTGAGGGCTGGAGGATAACAATTTCCTAATTTTCAAGTCTGAACACTATTGATTATGGAACTTGACTTGAATTCCTAGAAAAATTCTACAACTTTTGCATAAGAGATGCTTTATGAACATCTGGAAAAGGAAGTGATCATCAGAGCCAACATCAAAATTAGATCATGACACACTAAGCTGATTTCCTTTTTTGACAGGTTCGCTAAACTGATAGGCAAGAAAACATCATCATTATACTTCATTGGTGGTGATGTTCAGTCATGTCCGACTCTTAGTGATCTCATTTGGGATGTTCTTGACAAAGATTAACTAGAGTGGTTTGTCCTTTCCTTCTTCAGCTCATTTTACAGATGTGAAACTGAAGCAAACAGAGTCAAGTGATTTGCCCAGGGACACAAAAGTATCTGAGTAAGTATCTGAGGCCAGATTTGAATTCAGAAAGGTAAATCTTCCTGACTCCAGGCCTAGCACTATGTCCACTGCACCTTCTCCTAGATTTTAAAAATTCATATAGAAAAGATGGAAAGATATTGGCTAGAAAATAGTTCCCTTAGATAAATTGTGAACTAACAGAATTTCTAGATCCAAATGAAAAATAATTAAAGGTTCCATGACAACTTGGAAGATCATCCAATAAGTATCTCAGGTATCAATGCCTGGCCCTGGGTTTTTCAACATTCATATCAAAGACTTTGATAAAAGCATAAATGCCATGCTTATGAAATATGCAAATGATATGAAACTTAAAAAGACAGCAACCACCACATTACAGAGAAAAGGATCCAAAAAGATGTCACCAAGTAAGAACATTGGACCAAATTTATTAAGAGAACTTTTAAGAAGAATAAATAAAAACTGTAACTTAGTTTAAAAAAATTCTTTTTAATTTGCTTTTTTCAATGAACAAGTATGTATATCATCTCCCTCTAGCAGGATTCCCTCCCCCATTAGAAAAGCAAAAACATGAACAGAGGTCTGACAGGTAATTTCTTCCTTTTTTCCCTAATTTATTTAGGATGTAGTTCTGCATCATGTATTGTAAAAGCAAGAACCCTGACACACATGGGAGGGACTGCTGCACAGGTTCTTAGGTCTGATTCTCTAAAAGGAAAGCAACTTTTAAGGGGTCAAGAATCACTTTAATCAAGCACATATATCATTTACTTAGTTCAGAGAGAAAAGTCAGCACCCTGAACTTCATAGAAAACACAAACAGATCAACCAACAAACAGGGATTCCAAATCATACATAGTTACCAGAGAGAGAAGCATCAACATCTGGATTTTCCAACCCTGGGGGCTCCTTAGTGGCTGCCCAGAATCTCATTTGGCCAAGTAAACATTTCCAATGAGTAAGCCCCAAAGTAAAACCTCACCTCAGAGTACTTGTACATTTTTCAAAGTCAGAGGGCATCACAACCCTAGAGAACCAGTACATTAGAAATTTAAAAAAGGTGTGGGCCTCCCCTAATCAAACTTTCCTTAATGGGCAGGCCCATCAATGGGTGGGGAAGATCTTTAACTCTCTGATTAACACTGATTAGTATTACATGTATCCATTTCAAGTTTATGCAGTGAAAGATATTGGTGTGCACCTAGCTTCTGCCAAACTGCTTTCCAATTTTCCCAGAAGTTTTTGTAAAAAAGTGAGTAATTTTATCTTAATAGTTTAGGTCTTTAGGTTTAAGCAAATATTAGGCCACTGTATACCTTTGTTTCTGGTATGCTGAATACCTAATCTGTTCCACTAATCAACCTCTATGTTTCTTAACTAATACTATACTGTTTTAATGATTACTGATTTGTTGTATAGTCTGAAATCTGGGGCTGCTAGGCAGTCTTACCACTTTTTTTCATTATTTGCCATGAGATTCTTGACTTTTTGTTCCTCCAGATGAATTTTATTACTTTTTCTAAATCTTTAAAGTAATCATTTGGTAGTTTAATTTGTATGGTGGTATTGAATAAATTAATATTCTCATTTTTATTAGACTGGCTTAGCCTACCCATAAGAAATTAATATTTCTCCAAATATTTTAGATGTCTTCACTTTCATAAACAGTCCCAATAACTTCCCCTACTCCTTTTTCAGTTTCCTTTTCTGTGTTGTCTTCCTCCATGAGAATGAGAGTTTCTAAAGGGCAAAGACTGTCATGCTTTTTTATGTTTTTATTCTCAGTCCTTAGCACAGTGTCTGCCACATGTAGGTGTTTAATAAATGTTTACTGACTGGTTGCAGTTGTAGTCATATAGTTCATAGGTATAACATGTTAGGTTGACTCTTAAGTATATTATAAATTTTGTAGACATTTTAAAGGTCTTGTTGCTGAGTTTTATTGATAATATACAATAATTCTAATGACTTATGTGACTTTGTTCAATAATGTGGAACTTTACTAAAGTTATTTTTGAATTAATTTTAGGTGATTCTCTTAGAATTCTACAAGTACACTTCATGTCATTTGGAGAAAGTAATATGCCTAAAGAACATAAAACTATGCTAAAAGTCTACAAAACTGTGCATAGCCTTTGACCCAGCAATACCACTTCTCGGTCTGTATCCCAAAAACATTATAAAAAGCGAAAAGGATCAACATGTACAAAAACATTTATAGCATCCCTTTTTGTGGTAGCAAAGAATTGGAAATCGAGGGGATGTACATCAATTGGGGAATGGATGAACAAGTTGTGGTAAATGAACAAAATGGAATACTACTGCACAAGAAATGATGAGCAGCTGGACTTCAGAAAAACCTGGAAAGGCTTACCATGAACTGATGCTGAGTGAACAGAACCAGAACATTGTACACAGTAATAACAACATGGTGGGATGACCAACTTTGATAGACCTTAGCTCTTCTTGGCAATGAAATGATCTAAGATAATTTCAAAAGACCCATAATGGAAAATTCTATGCACATCCAGAAAAAGAACTATGAGTCTGAATGCAAACCAAAGCACACTATTTTCTCTTTGTTTCTCATGCTTTTTCCCGTTTGTTTTGATTTTTCTTTCACAATATGATTAACATGGAAATATGTTTAATAGGATTGTACACCATGTATAGCCTATATCAGATTACAAGCCATCTTGGGAAGGGGGGAGGGAAGAAAGGGAAGAGGGAAAATTTAGAACTCAAAATCTTATAAAAGTGAATTGCTGAAAACTAAAAATAAATAATTTTGTGAAAAAGAAAAAAAGGAATAATTTTGTTTCTTCTTTGTCTAGCTCTCAATCTTTTTTGTGATCTCATTACTAGTTTCCAATTCTAACTATTTTAAGTAGTAATGTTTTCAGTGGACCTCCTTATTTTTATCCCTGGTCTATCCCAGAAAATCCTCTACTTTTACTCCATTACAAATGATGGTGGCCCTTAATTATAGATTTATACTAATTACCATCTTTAAGGGAAAGTTTATTTATTACTGTACTTTCTAGTGCTTTTAACAGAAACAGGTATTATATTTTGTTACAAGTTTTTTCTGCCTAGTCATATGATTTTGTTCTTGTTATTAAGAGTCAATTATGTTTATAGTTTTCCTAATGTTAAACCAAGTTTGCATTCCTGATAAAAATCCAACCTGAGGGAGGAGGAGAATAGGAAGCTCTCTATGTTGTAACAGTACTCAGCCAAGGAACTGAGAAACAGAGGGAACTGAGGCAGGATGCCAACAGGTATGTGGATCCACCAGGCTTTCCTGAAGCACACAAGAATGGAATTCAGTTGGGATCATTTCTTTTCACCCTAAGAAGTCACCTGGGACACAGACTGAGGCAGGTGAAATGTAACTTGCCTAGAAGAGAAGGCTGAGACAGCTTGGGGTCTAACCACCAAGGTAACCACCATCAAAGGAGGAATCAAAGTAAATAATAGGTCAGTATAAACAACAAATGGCAGGCAAAGTTCTCAGTAGGAAGAAAACTCAGCAAATAAACCCATGGGGAAGATATTCATAACACAAGGGAACATGGCAAAATGAACAAAATAAGTCCAGACATCTATAAATAAATATTGCAAGACAAAGGAAAATGAATCAAAACCTGATGAAGCAGAAGACCCTGTGGATTACCTAAAAAAAAAAAAAAAAAAAAAAAGCACAGAACTACAGCAGGATGTTCATGAATTGTTCAAGAGAATGAGGACTGTGAAAGCAAAATTTATGGACTACAAAGCAGAAATAACTGTCAAAACAGAAAAAATGGAATCCACAGTGGCAAACCTAGAAACAGAAACAAGAACAACTGATTAAAAATGCAAATACACAGACAAGGACACTTGGAAAGAAGAGAAAGAAACGCATAGAATAGAATAGAAAGATATTCAAAAGGAAATCCAGAAAAAAAGAAGACAGCTTTAAAACTAGCATGTTTAATTTACTATATTCCTTGAAGAAAAATCCAAGTTAAATGTAACTGTTTAAAAGACTAATCTCATTAACCATAAATCTGGAAGTCCTATCTTTTAGGTTTTTTTATTTCTTTTTTATGATTTAGGTTTTTTTTGTGTGTTTTTTCTGATTTAACTTTTCATATTTCAGTCTTTTATTTCTGTGTACTTACTGTTGTATCTGGTATAACAGACTGATTTAAACTAATACCCATCATTCTGCTTTCCACTTTTCCCATAGTTCTTTGTCCAACATGTTCTCCCATAGTTTGTAACTCACTTGAGGTCTTTAAATAAAGGTTGCATTATAATAGTGTCGGAGAGGTAAAAAAGATGCCCCAGAGTTGTCTGTAATCCCAGGGACACATCTCTTAAGGAGATTTTGATAAGAGGAAGATGCCAATTTGGGACAGATGGACTTATGTTTCTCAAATTAGATACTCCACCTTGGGAGCAGGTTCCCCCTGGTGATTCTGAGAGGATTTCAGGTTGAAGAATGTTTTATGTGAAAAATCTTAGCACAGCACTTTCTACCTTTATTAAATCCAAAACACACACCCAAAACCACTAAGCATAACAGCATACAATTATAATATGCCATTGAAAATCAAACATATTTTGAAAGTGCCTTTATAAAAAAAATTAATGTATTTCAGTTTTAGAGATAGGTATCAGTGAAATCTCATGATATAATTATTTTATTTGTGATTTGGTAAAAATAAATATTATAATTGGTTAAAAATGAATCTTTGCCAGAAAAATCACACAGAAATTTTCTCTCTTGTACCTATATATAAGGTTCTCTTTAATGAGGACATTTACATTTCAAATAGATAAGTCCATCCTTTTTTCTAAACCATTTTCCACAAGTTCCTTATTCTAGATAACACTACAGGGAATTCTCCCACAATATATCAATTTAATTCACTGTACAACTTAATCCCCAGCATTACAGATTTAGAATCTTACCCTTTAAGATGATGACCACAGCAATCACTCATAAAAGCTGAAAGCTTGTGAATTGAGCATTTTTCTATTTTTACGTTCAAAGATGCTCTGTTCTCTTCACAAACAGGCAATTAAAACAGGATTTTGTAACTGAGATCACTAAATCGAATTTGATCATATTCTATCATGTTTTTAACACTTCAGAAATCTGAGAACCAAGGAAAAACTCAAAGGAATGTATAGATGTGTACCTATCTTTCCTTTTCCCTCTTTCTGTTTAGTAATTACTTAAGTTCAAATTGATAATTCAGAACTACCACATGACATACTAATAACAAGTTGGCAAAAGAGGTAATTCTCTGTCACATAAATACAATACCTAACACAAAAATAGACATTCTAATTTAAGAATGTTTAAGGAAGATTAGATGATGGAGGAATTATTTCACAACCATCCCTGTCCCCCAAAGGCTTGATGTTCATAAAATTTTACTTTACAGCATTCTAGCACTTCATATAAAAAATTCAATACATTTCATAGATGTAAATTGACTGAAATCGGTTTTACCAATTATATTAATTTTACAGATGGGTAAATTGAAGTGTCAGAAATGAATAACGTAACCCTGTAACAAAGTACAAAGGCAATGTCAGACTAATTTTAGAATCCCAAACATTCAGGGTATCAGTGATAAAAATCTGAATTTTAAATATGGTACTGGGATAAAGCTAAACTTTTCAAGAGGCAGCTAGGTGGTGCAATAGAGAGGTAGACATAAATCGAAGAAGACCTGGATTCAAATTTAGCCTCAGGCACCTACTAGCTGTGTAGCCTTGGGCAAGTCAATCACTGTCTGGCTCAGTTTCCTCAGTTGTAAAATGGGGCTCATAACAGTGTCTTCTTAACCAACAAATAACGTACAGCTTAGTGTTCTGTGTGAAACCGTAGAGTTCTTCTAATGACCCACACTTTGTAAGGAAGCCAAGATTTTTATTACCAACATCCTACTAATGTTACCGAATAGCAGTGAGACAGAACATAGCCGTCTCTGAAGAATTAAAAATTAGTTATCACACAGAGGGCAATGGTGAGACACACAGTGAGAGAACGAGCTGCCACACAGAAGAAATGAGGAACTCTAAAGAATAGGGGGAAAGGACGTTAAGGAAAGTTAAGGAAATGTATGGCAGGCAGAGAGGGTGCCCCACTGCTTGGCAAGAGATGACAGGGAGACAGCCAGCCAGAGGATTCCACTGATACCCTCAAGTAGTATATGAACTGACAGAAAGTTGAAGTGAGCAGAACCAGAATATTGTACATAGTAACAGCAACACTGTACGATGATCATCAGGAGCGACTCAGCGATTTTCAGCAATACGATGATCCAAGATACAAATGATACGATACAAATTATTCAAGATAATTCCAAAGGACTCATGATGAAAAATGGAATTCATCTCCAGGGAAAGAACTGATAAGAATCTGAAATGCGATCAAAATATACTATTTTTCACTTTGTTTTTTTTCTTTTGAGTCTGTGTCTTGTTTCACAACATGACTAATATGGCTATGTTATCTCACCCTAAGTGAGTACCTAAATAGACCTTGGTCTAAAGGGGCCAACTCTCCCGGTGCACCCAGGGCCATCCATCTCCAGTCACCCTGATGAATATTTGGTCACTGGATTCAGATGGCTCTGGAGGAGAAGTGAGGCTGGTGACCTGCACAGCCCTCCCTCACTCAAAACAAAGTCAAGTGCAAGTCATGTCATCATTTCTCTGACGGCATGGTCTTCTTGGCAACGAAGGACAAACACAGCAACAACAGAAACAACAATATGTCTAATATATTTTTCTTGATTAAACACATATAACCTATATCAAATTGCTTCCTATCTCAGGGAGGGAGGAAGTGAAGGGTGGAGAAAGAAAATTTGAAAATCAAAGTTTCTGATGAACATTGAAAACTGTCGTTACATGAAACTATGGAAAAATAAAATATTAAAAAAAAAAAGATGAGCACTTATCCTAATCTACCTTTAGCCTGAACTCCTACAACTACCTCAGACTCATTCCTAACTCCTCTCTTTTCCTGAACTCCTAATATCTAACCAATTGCTAAGTTTTCCTGATTCCATGTCTTCTTTTTACTCACAAGGACAGTACCCTAATTCTGGTCCTCATCACATCTCAGCTGAATTAACGTTCCAGCCTCTTCACTGATCTTCCTGTTTCTCATCTCTCCACTTTCCAACAAATCCTCTACACGTCACCGAATTAATACACTTCTCTCAGAGCACCATAATATTCCATTACATACATACACATCCCACAATGTGTGTGGACATTGCCCAGATGATGGGCAACTACCTTACACTTTTTGCCACCACAAAAAACAATGATATACATGTTTTTGGTGTGTAAAGAACATTTCATTTTGTTCTTGGCCTTTTTGGGTGCCTAGGATGACAAGGAAGAAGAGAAACTGAGTCCAAAGAACGTGAACGTTGTTAGTCCCAAGAAGAGAAACTGAGTCAATGAACATGTAGAGTGTCAGTTAATCTCTTCACATAAACTACAAATTGCTTTCCAGATTCACCATCAGGGCCCATTCTCTACACAACTCCTCCAACACTGACTATTCTCACCTTTATCATTGTTGATTTGCTAGGTGTCAGAAGAAATCATAGGGTTGTCTGGGTTTGCATTTCTCTCACCATTAGTGATTCGGAGAAGAAGACAGATATAGAGGAGCATACGTGAACTGATGCAAAGAAGTAAGCCAAGTTAGGAAAACAATAAACAATAACTATGATAACATAAATGGAAAGAAAAACCATACAGAAACTGAATGCTATGAAATAACTATAACCAAATTTGGTCCCAGAGAAAGGATATAAGAAGGCACTATCATCCCCAACCCACCCATGACTTCCTTGCAGAGGAAAGTAATTACAACAGAATGTCGGACTTTTTCCAGTATGCCAGCAAGTTTTGCAGAGCTTCCTCTTGTTTTTTCATTATAACAGTGGCTCTCTTGAGAAGGAGAGTTAGGAGAGAGACAGTGGGAAATATTGGTTAATATAGTAACAAAAGATTTCAACAAGAAAATATTTTACTAAAATTAACAGAAAAAAAGAAAATAAATGAGCATATTTATAGCACATGGTTAACCCTGTCACTCCTCTGCTCACAAATCTGCAGCAGCTCCCTATTCTTCTAGAACACAATACATATTAAGTCCTCAACCTACTGTTTAAAATCCTTCACAATTTGAATCCCACCTACTTTTCTAGGAGTATTTCATGCTATTCAAGGTCACAGGACTACTAGCTGGAAAGAATCTTAGAGATTCCTTAAAACAGTCTCCTCACTTCATAGATAAGGACACTGACACCCAGAAAGGTAAAGAGATTTGCCCAAAGTCACAAAGAGAGTTTGGTACCAAGGGCAGGGTTCAAACCCACATGCTCAGATTCCCAACTCCAATGCTTTGTCAACATATCCACATCATCAAGTTTCTCTTCTGCATGACTATCCCAAATAGGTGCCTCCTCTGGATAAGGGCTTTTCCTCATTCATTACATCAATAAGAATGAATGAATGCAAAAGCATTTACTAACCTTAAACAACAAAAGTCAGTCCCAGACTTCAAGAAGTTCACTTTCTAACAGGGGAAAGACAGCACACATAAAGGAATAGGGGGTAAGGAAAAGGTGACAGACGTCACAAGGATGGTGGCATCTGAATGAGGCACCCTCCGCCGAAGCAATGGAAGTGCTGATTTGACTGCCATTTACAGAACAAGAAGAGGAAAGAGGGGGAACACAGGGGCAGCTCATAGAAGGCATGGGATGTGATGGAGAAGATGGAGTTGTGGGATGCCTGGGATGGCTGAGCCAGCTAACTAGATGTAGGGAGCTCTCATCAATCAGCATGGCTCCAGGGTAGGAGTTGGAGATTCAGTTGGGCCTGTGCACAGTGGAAACAGTAAGCTGGAGGCAAATTTCTCACCACCAGATAGTGTGTGACATTAAATAATGACTGCATAGTAATGAGAGGCTTTTCTACATTTATTATACTTAGAAGTTTTCTTCCTTGATTTTTATTACATTTAATTAGGTCACATACTATTTGAAGCTATTTTCCTGTTTCATATTTATAGGGACTCTCTCCTGTGGGGAGCAACTGACTATTTAACAAGGGCTGACCTCAGACTAAAGCATCTCCTGAATATATTACATTTAAGGTATGCAGCATTTTATTAGTTTCTCTGTATTTGCTTCCAATTTTTTTATTGGCTCTACTGCTGTCTCTGCAATCTGCCACCACAGTCACAGCACTGTCCCAAATTTATGTTTCACAGATAGCATCCTGTGATTTTTCCTGGGATAATATTTTCATGGCACGGCTGTGTTTTAGAATTGACTTTTTGATGTCAGATATAGTCTCCTTGGCAAGCTCACCTGTTGTGTAAAGGAGGTAATGTTGGGATTTGAAAAGATTGGAAAGAGTTTGGAAGTCACTACAAGGAATGTTATAGAAAATCAGTAACAGATTGACAAAAAGTATGCACTGAGTGTATTATTGGGGGTGCAATTAAAGTTATTCAGCTTGAATCTGTAGTGGAACTAAATGCACTAGTACTGAAATTTTCTCCAGTACAACTTGCTAGCATGGGAACAGGAACAGAAAATATCAACTGGTGGGGTTTACCTAAGGTTGGAGACTGATGAGGTAGGTATGAGGGAAGGTCAAGAAATTAAAAGATTTGAAGGTAGTCCACAAACACTTTTGTTTTGAGAGAGCCTCTCTGAGATTCATAAGGTACATACATGACAGGCTTTGTTCTGGACACATCTCCTCTATCTGGCAGACCCCCTGTTCCTTCTTATTATCACTGTCCATTTCTGGAAACCTAGAAACCCTGGTTTCCTTTTAGACTCACCTCAAGCCCATCTCCACTGAGAGGACTTTCCTGGTCTTCCCCCACCCATCTAAGTCCCTAATTTGCTTCTCAAAGGTTCTGTGCATCTGCTACACATCCTTCTTATTCTGTACCTATATGCACATTGGAATATAAACTCTTTGAAGGCAGACAGGATTTTACTTTTGTCTTTGTACATACAGGAGGGGTTCAGCAAAGGCTGGTCAGATAGTGGATTTATTCCATAATTCTGTACTCAACCAATTCCACTCAACAATCCCAAGGGGTTCCCAGCTTGTGACAGAGGCAGGAAATTGAACAGTGAGCCCCAGTCCTTTACTGTAATACCTATTTCCTCCTGTTTCACTGCTGACCCAGTAAAGGGGGTGTCCTAGGATGCATTACCATGTGAACTATACATGTGCACCAACAACGTATCACCTATAATTTAAAATTTCCATGATGTGTAAAAGATAAAGGACACAGACTTCCCACCCATCAAACCAGGAGTGACAAGAGCTTAGCGTAACCCAGATGTGTTGATTCCAGATGGTGACCTCTCAAAAGACAATCATCTTCCCTTCAGAGACTAACAATCACTATACTCAAGGTTTCAGGAACCTCCCTGCTGACATCCTTGATTGACCTAACCCTCATCTGACTACCCCAGCCCAAACCAGGATGTCTGTGCTATTTGGAATCTCATATACTCCCAGATGTAAATCAAAGCATTGCTACTATGTAATAATGGCCTATTTGCATTTTTAAAAATTTATTTTATTTTCAATTCATGGAACAAAAAGTATTTTCATAACAGCACAATAAGGATGATTGCACAAGAAACTGCAAATCTACCATGATACATACATACAACCTGCTATTCCCTCCAAACAGAGTATGAAATTCTCATCTACATTTCTTTTTCTTTCTTCTCTTCTCTACTCCCTCCCACCGGGGGCAGCTAGGTGGTACAGTGGATAGAGCACCAGTGCAGGAGTCAGGAGGACCTGAGTTCAAATGTCACCTCAGACACTTGACACTCACTAGCTGTGTGACCTTGGGCAAGTCACTTAACCCCAACTGCCTCATCCTGGGCCATCTCCAGTCATCCTGATGAATATCTGGTCACTGGATTCAGATGGCTCTGGAGGACAAGTGAGGCTGGTGACCTGCACAGCCCTCCCTCACTCAAAAAAAAAAGTCAAGAGCAAGTCATGTCATCATTTCTCTGATGGCATGGTCTTCTTCAGCAACGAAGGACAAACACACTCCCTCTCACCCCACCCTAGAGATGGATACATTAGGTATATATGTATACATATTTCTATTTATCAGTTCTTTCTCTGGATGCAGATAGAGTCTTTCTTCATATGTCCTTTATTTTTAATTTGCTTATTTATAATAGTCAAAATGACTTAGTCACTCCAAGTCGTAGAAGTGGCTAGCCTATTTACATGTGGCTTTACTAGTTGGTCTGCCCTTTCTTTAAAGAAAGCCCTAAGCTCCTAAAATAGCTGAAAAAACTAGGAGAGCTACCAACAAGAGCATGGCTACAAAAAAATGACCACCAGGACCAGTCTAGGTACGAAGGAATGGAGCAAGCTGGGAGTACCATACAGATAAAAACAGGTAATCTTTCTGCATCAACCAAGAAAGCTTCATTCACTTACTCTGAAGATACTCTGAACTTGTACATGTGCTGAAAAATCAACATAGCCTCTGACCTACAGAGTCTATGGTTAGGAATAGCAAGGAGGCCAATGACAAAAATAAAGGCCCCATTCACACCAAAACATTTATGGCAGGGCTTTTTGTAATAGGAAAAACCGGAAACAAAGGAGATGACCTCATCGAGAGGGTAATGACACAGAAATGTGGTGGAAAGAAAGAAAAGGTGAATGTGATAATTAAAGAAAAGCATGGAAAGACATATGAACTGAGACCAAGTGAAGAAGGCAAACATATACAATGTATATAGTCACCAATTAAAAAAAAAACAAGAAAAATAAAATAATGCTGTGAAATTATAAAGAACAAGACTGGTGTGAAAGAAGACACATAAGACTGACACCTCAACTCCTTCCAATATTGCACATGTAAAATTTTTTCCATGTGTTAATCAGTTTTGCTAAATTTTTTTCTTTTCTCTTTTAAAAAATAAATTCTTTGTTATAAGGGTTGGCTCTCTGAATGTTGCTCAGTTGTGCTCTACTCTTCATAACCCCATTTGGTGTTTTCTTGGCAAGAAGTGGCTTGCCATTTCCTTCTCCAGATCATTTTACAAATAAGGAAACTGAAGCAAACAGGGCTAAATGACATACTCAGGATCTTACAACTAGTAAGTGTCTGAGGCTGAATTTGAGCTCAGAATTTTCTGACTTCCTGATTCCAGGCCCAGCAATCTATCCACTGAATCATCTAGCTGAGAGGGAATAGAGGAAAAATAAAGTGGAAAATCTAGATATGATTCAAAACAAATTATGGAACATAAATATGAGAGTATTATTGTGCTATTTTTTTAAAATGGCAAATCCATTAAATACAGAGGAAAATGGAAAGACTTGTGTGGACTGATGCAAAACATAGGGCCGATAGATGGCACAGTGGAGAGAGTGCCAAGTCTGGAATCAAGACTCATCTTCCTTAATTCAACTCCAGCTTCAGATACTTGCGAGTTTTGTGAAGCTGGGCAAGTCACTTAACCTTGTTGGCCCCAGTTTCCTCAGTTGTGAAGCGAGCTGGAGAAGAAAATGGCAAACCACCCCAGCGTCTTTGCCAAGAAAACCTCAAATGAGGAGGTCATGAAGAGTCAGATGTGACTAAAAAACCAACTGAAAAACAAAACAAAAAAGTAACCAGGAAAACAACATACGCAAAAACTACAATCATGTAAATGGAAGAAGGAACAAAATAACAGAGACTGAATGTGAGAATTTATCATGACCAAACTTAGCCCCAAAGAAGATATACAAGTAGGCATTTCCACCCACCCCTCCCACCTCAGCTTCTTTGAAGAGTTGCAGACTACAGGTGTGAAAGACTTAATCTAAAGTCACTTGCTAATACATTGGTTTGTTTTGATGAACTGTTTCCTTTTTTTATATTTGGATAGAAGGGGTACCTCTCTGAAAGAGAGAAGGGAGAGATGCACTGAGATATAATATAAATATAATGGACATAAATGCAAATGATATCAAAAAAGATTTACTTTTTAAAAATAATTCTTATGAGCATCTTCATCATCCAAAACATTCACTAAATTCCTAACTGGGCACAATACTGTGATAAATGGAATACAAAGAGAAAAGATGAATGAAATGCCCTACAAGTTTCACGCAGAATGAACCCCGTTTTCATCTAGGAACTGTGAAATGAAGATTTATAGCATGAAGTCAGAAGGGAGAAACAAGTATTTGAATCATAGATGCAAATGATGGTAACTATCTAAGCTACTTAGGCATGGATCCAAATTATTCAGTCTACTTGTTCTTAGAAAAAATAATTAATTGGCTATGTCCTCTATCACGCTTTTGTTACTAGAAAATATTAGACATCTTAGCAATCTGAACAAAGGAACGGAAGAAAATAATCTCCAGGTCTCTCCTACCTCCCACAGGAGGTAGGGCTAAGAAACTTTGACAAGAATAGAAACAGGAAAAATTTCATGGGAAATTCTTAAAGACCTGAAACACTACGCTAGGTTTAGATATCCAAGGATTCTCGAATTTCTTACCATGGGTCTTAACTTTTCCCCCTGCCCAAACACTGTTCAACCTGAATTCATAGAGTCAAGACACTCCGCCATGTTAAATAAAGCAGTAACCTTCAACACATAAAATGTTATAGAGATGACCAGTATGCCCTTTACCTAATGGGGCTCTCTAGGTCCTGAGGTGCAGCCCTTTGAGTGACTGACATCAAACCTTAGATTCAGTCAAAGCACTGCACTTAAGGATCTACTTAAGGGACTGCACTTAAGGGACATGTGTGGCCTCAAGGCCACAAGAGTTATAGTAATAAGTAAATAGGGAATTCAATAACAATAGTGCATTGGGAAATGTCAGAAGTCACATTTTCTTAAATGCAACTATGCTCTGATTACGAAAAGAACACTACTCTTCTTCACTCTATCATATACATTTGAAACTGGATGCCTAATCCTTCTCCCAGACACATCCTGCTATGTAAACTGAAGGAATCAGGTGCTTTAAGAATGCATTATATGTCACTGAAAGGACTTATGGTCAAGCATCCTCCATAAGAGTAAAAATAATGACAGCATTTACAAGGCTTTAAGGCTTAAACAGTACTTGATTTATATTATCTCATCTGATGCTCAGTTTTGTGAGGTAGGTGCTATGACTGTCCCCATTTTACAGACGAGGCAACTGAAGCTGAGAGAAGCTAAGTAACTAGCCCAAGGTCACTCAACTGGTAACAGAAGTTAGGTCTTTTGATTCCAAACCCAACCTAATGGGGGAGGACAAGCCATGAAAAGAAGCTGAAAAGAGACAGATGGAGATACACCCACGGGGGTATGGTAAAGTGTCTTGGTAGAGTCCTGAAGTCAAGAGGAGAGCCTGGAAAAGAATAAAGATATGGCTGACTTGGGCATCTCACTTACAAAGGAGATTTAAGGAGGAACCAGCCAATCAGAGAAAGAAGTTGCTGGGGAGAAGAGTATTTCCACTGTGAGAAGTCCTGGGATGCATTGTACTTCCAGACTGAAGACCATTCTGCTTTATGGTGGAGAAAACATGGACAGTTAGAAATGCGGCCTCATTTGATCCTGAAACTTGTTTAATTCGCTCCAATTTAGTGATAAACAAAGGCTCAGAGGTTCCATGACTTGTAGCAGTGGCAGGAAGGACAAACTCTAATCTTTCAATGAATCTGTCCAACTGATTGTTGGATATCTCTAGCTTCTTCCATGATTAGCTCATGTGCCACATCCAACAGGAAACATTTCCTAATATCTACAGTAGATGGTACTCTACCCATCATCTTTAAATTATGTACATTACTGGATTACTTGTTACATCCTCCAGTAAACTCCCAAAGGTCTAGACCATTTTCATTTTTTTTTTATTGCCAGCACCTAGTATCATGCCTTGCACACAGTAAACACATAATAAATACATGTTAATAGGTCTATATTCCAAAGGTATTTTTAAAATAGGAAAAGGACTTACTTATACAAAAATATTTATTGCAGCTCTTTTTGTGGTGGCTAAGAATTGGAAATCAAAAGGTTGTGTATCAACTGGGAAATGGCTGAACAAGTTATGATATATGATTGTGACAGAATATTATTGTGCTCTAAGAAATGACAAGCAAGATGATTTCAGAAAAACCTGGAAAGACTTACATGAACAGATTCATAGTGAAGCAAACAGAACCCGGAGAACATTTTACACAGTAATAGTAATATTGTTCATTTAAGAGCTGTGAGTGACTTAACTATTCTCAGCAATACAGTGATCCAAGAAGATCCCAAAGGACTAATGATGAAGTATATTACCTGCTTCCAGAGAAAGAATAGTTGAATACAAACATTTTTCACTTTCTTTCTTTCTATTTCTTTTATCCAAATCTTCTTGTACAGAGTGACTAATATCGAAGTGTTTTACATGACTGCAAATATATAACCTATGTCTGATTGCTTATCATCTGAGGAAGGGGAGAAGGAAGAGAGGGACAGAAGATGGAACTCAAAACAAAAAAAAACTTAAAAAAAGGTTTTAGGGTTTTTTTTTTAATTTCCTATGTCAACGTACAATGTAAATTATCACAAAAGGAACCTACTTTAAATGGGTGATACACTGAAAAATACATGGTATGCTACTCAGAATAAACTTTTTTTTAATCACTTAAGATGAGGAAATTGCTAGGATTTTTCCTAATAGTCAACTTGTCCTTTTTTGGAAAAGTGTAAAAATTGCTTCTTTTGTAAGAAAGACTTGTATTTATAGTATTCTTTCAATTACATGTACATTTGTTGTTCTCTAAATAAAGAAACCAAATCTTGTGAAGTGGGTAATTGTGCTACTAATACAGAAGCAATAACATTAGTGGCTGTTACGGCTGACTGGCCCTCAAAGAAGTGCTCAAATGCACTTCCCTCAAGAGGGATCCTAGAATCATAGATTTAGGGCTGGCAGGAAACTTAGAATTCATCTAGTCAAAACCCCTCATTTATAGAGGAAAAAACTGAGAGCCAGACAAATTTAATGATTTGTACAAGGTCACAGAGATAGAAAATGGAAGAGCTGGGATTTGAATTCAGGTTCTCTGACTCTAACATTCTTCTCACCACAAACAGGACCAGAACAGACAATTTGTTGTTCAAATGTTTCAGACATGTCCAACTCTTCGTGACCCCATGTGGGGTTTTCTTGGCTGAGATACTGGAGCAGTTTGCCATTTCCTTATCCAGCTCATCTTACAGATGAGGAAACTGAGGTAAACAGGATTAAGTGACTTGACCAGGGTCACACTACCAGTAAAGTGTCTGAGGCCTGACTCTAGACCTGGTGCTCTATACGTAGTACTACCTAGCTGCCCAGAACAGACAATAATGATATAGAATTTTTTTGTTGCTGGGTCATCTCAATTGTGTCTGACTCTTTGGGGTTTACTTGGCAAAGATACTGGAATGGTTTTCCATTTC
Source organism: Notamacropus eugenii (assembly GCF_028372415.1). Classification (NCBI taxonomy): domain Eukaryota; kingdom Metazoa; phylum Chordata; class Mammalia; order Diprotodontia; family Macropodidae; genus Notamacropus; species Notamacropus eugenii. The sequence continues at coordinate 237,249,680 of NC_092875.1, read as the reverse complement.
TTTCTCCAGCTCATTTTTAAAGATGAGGCAACTGAGGCAAACAGAGTTAAGTCACTTGCCCCAGGTCACACAGCTATAATAGGAGATTCTAAAGTGCTCCAAAAGTTTTGTCTCTAAATAAGGTTAAACTCTCCTTTGAAGTTTTGTTTACATTATGACTTCCTTTGTCAAGATAGCATGAAACTGTTCCCAATTACCAGGAATTCTGAACTTTAAAAAATCATAAAACTATACTCCTTTAGCTTCTGAATGGCAAAAAAAACCAAAACAATTCCTGTTTCTTGGTAATGCTAAGTCTCAATAAGTGAGGTTTTAATAGTCAAAATGGCATTGTTTGGTATACTATAGGTACGCCTCCATTTTGGGGAAGGGCCAAGACCAGTTATCCCTTACTCTCCTGACTGTATCACTGTGGTTACTAGGATATCTCCTTTCCTCTCTTTAGAACCCTCATTTACCCTTTATATGTTGAATTACCACCTTAGAATGTAAGATCCTTGTGAGCAGAAGCTGTCTTTTTCCTTTTGCTGGTACTTAGCATAGTGCCTGGCACAACGATGGAATGTTTGTTAATTTGACTTGACTAGCATATGATATTATTATACAACAGTAAGTTAGAGTCCTGATTTTCATCAATAGAAAAATCACCAAGAATATAGTTGATGACTTCTTTCTGAAAATAGAGGAGTCTGTTGTACTGCTTAGCAGACAGTGTATCCAGAAAACACACTTTTCTAGGGTGTTTCAATTAAAGAGCAAAAGCCTAATTTCTCCCAGGAAAGGAAACCACAATAAATATTTGTATGGTGGATTTTTTTTTTAGAACTCACGATAACATATACCATGAAAATGTAACCAACAACTTTAAATCTCCAAATCAAAATCCAAAAAAACCTAAAAAATTCTTGAACAAATAAATGCAGTAAGTTTACCCAAGATTTCTGTCAATTAGGACATCTAGTTGGCAGTGGCTTCAAATGATGCACACATGAGAAAGAAAAATGGAGAAACAATCTCTCCTGTTTGTGCTAAAGAATTAACACTTATTTATAGCTCCCCAGGAAAACCTTTTTTCATCTCTTATAATCAGTCATAAAACTGACTAAAAGATAAAAAAAGATACATCTTATACCGTAGGGCATTTTTCAACTCTTTGTAAAATATGCTTCATCATCTTCTAGAGCTAGGATTCACCTATGAAGCATTACAATTTAGCTAGAGTTAGTCACTTCAGCCTCACTTCAGCCCTAGGATTTTCTTCCTTAATTCTCAGTTATTCATTTAAGTTCTTTTCTTCATGACCCTGTGGACCATATCATGCCAGTACTGTCTAAGGGGTTTTGTGGCAAAGATACTGGAGTGGTATCCTCCTTCTCCAGTGGATAAACGCAGAGGATAAGTGACTTGTCCAGGGTCACACAGACAGTAAATGTCTGAGTCTAGATTTGAACACAGATCCTCCTGACTCCAGGGCTGGTGCTCTATCTACTGCACCACCTAGTTGCCCCTCTGTCTATTAAATAATGTAACCAATAATAGCTGTACTACCTATAACTCATAAGTACTGTTGTGAAAGTCAAATGATAACGTGCCAAGTGTTTTGCAAATCATTAAGTGTCAGCATTTAGCATTATTATCCTTATTGTTAAATACTTAATATAGTATTTAAACATATATTCTTAGTGGTATAATGAGGAAGGATGAAAGGAATAAGCATTTGTATAATACCTATTATGTGCCAGGCATTGTGCTAATAAGCGCTTTACTAATATCTCATTTGATCCTCACAAAAACTCTACAAGGTAGGTAGGACTGCAATTGCCATTTTACAGTTGAAACTGAGGAAAGCAGAGGATACGTGACTTGCCCAGGGTCGCACAGCTATTAAGTGTCTGAGGCTGAATTTGAACTCTCATCTGCCTGATTCCTGGCCTAGCACTCTATCTACTGAGATTTATACTCAGATGACCCAGGTTCAAATTCTGAATGTCACCTACAGCCTATGTGACCTTGGGCAAGTCACTGATCCATTCTGAGTCCCAGCTTCTTTATCTATAAAAGGAAAGAACAGAATTAGACAACCTCTAAAATCCCTCCTAGCCCAAAATTTAAGATCCTAAAAGCAAAAGACTAGAAACATCTTGGAAGGAGACAAAGCCAGAAGGACCCGAGGCTCAGTGTGTACAGGATGGTAACATCGCAGGGATATGACAACAGGGAACATGCAAGAGATCATCAAGCGACAGTGGGCCCAGTAAATGGGGCAGGAAGAAGAGACAAAGCTGCAAGGGTACAATAACACCAGACCACAGAAGACCTTGAATTCCAAGTAAAAAGAGCTTTACCTTGACTTGGCAGGTACCAGAGACTCACTGAAGATTCCATCCACAAGAATGACATGAAGTGATAAGAAAGAGCACTGACTGGAAAGGGAGATTCGAGGGATGAGGGAAAAGGGCAGGAAGGTGGGAAGACTTATGAGGAGGCTGCTGGAGGTTATCTGGATACTCCAAGCTGGGGAGAGCAAAGACTAGACTAGAGAGATGGCCATGAGGGCAGAAAGGAGGCAGAGATACCCCACCTCAGGTGTACAAGCTCCCATATTCCTCATTCTGAGACTGGCTCCTCCCCTCACCCTCCAGGGAAATTAGAATGGACCCATTTCCCCAGTAGCCACAGAAAAGGAAAGAGTTTTTGGGTTGTTTTGGGTTGGGTTTTTTTTCCCCATTGGGATTAGAAAGCTTTAAGCAAGTTTGTAGACAGAGGGAAAGGTACTAGTGGAGATGCTTTACATTAAACCAATGCAAAATACACACTCTCAACTCTCCCAGTCTGCAGTTCAGGCTGAAAGAATAAAGGTTCCTTAGAGCTAAGCATCACTCTTAGGCTCTCTCCTTACTTGAATTAAAACAAACACACTGATCCTCTCTTGAAACCTGGATGCAAGATAGTCAGCTAACAGTCTCTTATCACACCCCTTTACTAAGTAGCTATGGCCAACCAAGCATGTTCAACAGAAACTCTCCAGCTACTGATCTCCTTGTAAAGGTACCTGAATGCTGGACAGAATGTTCTTAGATAAAGCACTTGAACAGCAGGGATGCTGCCAGAATGACACACTCCAGTCCCCATGTAGCTTCACAAACAAATACAAGATGCTATTTACCCACACTATCATCATCATGAGAAAGTACAGTACTCCCTAAAATATACCTTAAAGGAGTCAGGCACTCTAGAAAATAGGCGATCTTTGAGCTGGCTAAAGTAATCACTTTAACAGACATATCCTAGCCTAGGTCTATGAAATGCCCTTGGGAATAGCTTCAAAAAGACCTGACTCATATTGATACCACATACAAGGCAAACACTTATATACTGGAAATTCCTTTAAGTGTTTGCTGAATTGGAAATACACAAATACATATTCTGAATCAGCCTATAATTCCACCATCAGTCTTTCCATTGCTAGGGCTTTCCCTCTGAGATTACTTTCCACTTACATAATATATATCTTGTATATACAAAATCATACAGAACAAGCATGGTTTGAAAGAAGAAATGAGAAGATGCTCCCAACCCACCCCTTCACAGGTTCCCAGGCATTGTACATTGCACATGTTTTCAGGATTGAGTTGTGCTGATTTTTCTCCTTTTTAAAGTCCATATATGGGATGACTTTCTGGGAAGGGGAGGGACAGAAAAAGGGATAAATGCTGTAGAAACTATCATGATGTAAAGAAACAAATAATGTCAATAAAAACATTTCTTTAAAAAAAGTACTTAATGTTTGCTGAATTGAATTTAAAAAGCAGATAATAAACAGTGGGAGAAACATATACCATTTACTTAGTATATTTAGCAAATATATCACCCACAAAAACCAAGCAAATATGGTGAGGAACAGATCAGAGGAAGTAAATGAGGATGCAGGTGGGTGTACACCAGATAAGTCTGGAAAGCTAGGAAATGTGGTTTGTATTCTGTAAATACCTTGCCTTTAGAAGCTGCTTTGTAAATATACTGCTTTATATGTTAGCTAATGGGTAAAACAGTCACAACCTGGGAAGAAATTATATTCCGACATGCAAAAATAATGAAAGGTTATGGACTAAATTTTTAACTTTCCTCCCCATATTAATATCCCTTTAATAAGCAAACCTCTAAACTCAAAGTAAGATCCAAACCACAAAAGAGGAATAAAAAAATCAAGTGAAGTTCATTCAAAGTGACTGAAAGCCAAACAAAACTATGAACTTAGGGGAAATGCCAGGCAAAAGATTCTAATACCATTATTCTAACATCTGACGCTTGAAGGAAACTAGAAATTTCAAACATGGTAGCTTGTGCCCAGAGAAACAGAAGATGGAGTATTGTGATGAGGAACAATGAGAAAAACCAGTCTGACTACATTATAGTTGCCAGACTTAGCAAATCTGCTGATGATGCAAACTGTTAAGGACAGCCAACAAGGGAGATGATGGAAGCAGTGCTGAAAACTAACCAGAACAGAACAATGGACCACAGCAAATAAGAGAGACAGTTAGTGTAATAAGGATAAATATAAAGTTCTGCACTTGGATTCAAAACATCAACTATCCACATACAAATCAGGGGAAACATGTGAATGACTGCCAAGTGAACAAAGAGGACTGTGGTCCTGCAGGCCCCTGCCTTGGCTGGACTAGGCCTAGAGTATCTGGTCTAGTTCTGGCTATTACCTTTTGGGAAAAGCATTGTTGGCAAGCTGGAGCACATCCAGAGAAAGAAACCAGAGTGGTAAAGAGGACTCAAAACCATGTTATCCATAACCAGCTGAAGGTTGACAGAATGGTTGAGTTAGAGCCACAAGGAAACTTGAAGTTATCTAGGCCAAGCCCCTCATTTTACAAAAGAGAAAACTGGAGACAAGTTAAATAGGAATTATTTAAAATCCAGAGATTAAGTAACTTGCCCAAAATCAAGCGCCAAAAAAAAGTGGCTAAAAAGTGGCAGTCAAGATTTCGTCAGGTCCTGCTTCACTTGTTTCTCTGTATCACTTAGAGCATTCTATATGGCGCCTCAGACCATAATATTTGCTCAATTGATTATTACTGTTACAGAATAAAAGTATACCCTTAGGGTACAACGGGAAAGGAGAGAGGGAGGGAATAAATAATACCATGCTTTACAAATATTCTCTTATTTTGATCTTGACAACAGTTCTTCAAGGTCGAGATACCTTCACCATTTTACAGTTGAAGAAATTAAGGCAAGCAGAGGTTAAGTGATTTCCCCAGGGTCACACAACTTAGTAAGTGTCAGAGGCTAGATCTGAACTCAGATCTTCCTGACTCCTGGCACTGCCCTCTATCCACTGGGATTTATAGATGATCCCAAAACTGGGCAGCCAAGTGGCACAATGGAATCAGGAAGGCTCATCTTCATGAGTTCAAATCTGACCTCAGACACTTAACAGCTATGTAACAATGGGCAAGCCACTTAATCCTGTTAATCTCAGTTTCTTCATCTGTAAAATGAGAAGCTGGAGAAGGAAATGGCAAACCATTCCAGGACCTCAGCCAAGAAAACCCCAAAATGAGGTCACAAAGATTTGGACAAATGACTGAAAAACAACCAAAGCTGGAGTTCTTTCCACTGCACCACATGTTCAGCCTGGATAAGAAAAAATAATGGAAACACGCTATGATTACTGTCGCTGAGCATCTTGTTTAGACTTATTTTGGCTGGTACCATGGACAAGACTAGAAATAGAGTGTAAATTGCAAGACTGTAAGGTTGAAAAAAATTTTTTTTAGCCATCTAATAGAGCTATTCCAAAGTGGAACACCCTGCCTTGGGTGATGATCTCCATTATGGAACTGTCTCAATCTGAAGCAGGAGAACCACACTAGTCAGGGATGTTACAGAAAGGCCAGTAAGATATGGCTTCTGAAGTCCCTTCTAGCTCTAAGACTACATGATTAACAATAATAGCTAACATTTATATAGCACTTTCAACATGCCAGGCCAGAATAAGCCATTTACAAATGATATCTCATTTGATCCTCACAAAAATCCTGGGAGAAAAGTGCTATTATTATGCCCATTTCACAGACAAGGATATTGAAGTAGAGGTTAAACGGCTTTCCCAGAGGAATACAGCTATTAAGTGTCTGAGGCTGAATTTGAAGTCAGGTCTTCCAGACTTCAGACTCAGCACTCTATCCAATATACCCACAGCAAGCAGACACAAGAAAACAAGTTTTCCCATCATTTTGAGGAAAGGATTCTCCAGTCTCAGAAAGACCAACCACTTTGTCTCAAATATTATCTATGCTTACAACGTGGAATTTTATGAGGCAAGGGAGGGAAAAATCTCTCAACTGGCTTCTCAAAGTGTAAAATGTATAGTCCAAGGTCTCCCCAAAGACAAGTGATCTTTTTACCTTCTGACTTGCTTCAGTGAAAATAAGCAAGATCAAATGCAAGAACTTCATTCAGTGTGCAATACTATGCTATTTTGAATAAAATTCTGTATGCCTGACTGCTGCACTGTCCAATTTAACTGATTTATATATACTAAGTTTAGAAGCTATATACTGTACAGCATACTGATATAACATATTTGATTAAATGTCAATTGTTCTCATTTCTATTTTTAAAACTGGACATCTGGTCCTTGGGAAAGAATCTAATTATAATTTCAACAAGAAAGAAGAAACTATGTCTAACTTAATTAAAATGACCACACTTTTTCTATGTTAAATGTGAAGACTGTTGGTTATCCCAAAGTAGACACTGCACAAGTTAAGAGTTTTACTGTCTCAGTTGTTTTTCAATATAAAGAAATGACTCATGAAATTCTACTTGCTAAACACATCTCTACTCTTCTCAGTGGCTATGATCTAACCTATGAAGGGGTACATTTTGCAGATATTTAGTTATTTCTGGCACAAGATTATATGAAATATTTTCTAAAGCTGAGTGTGATACAAGGATGCTATTTTCATTCCACTGACCTGCTTAACTAATCTCTAATCAAAAGAAAATAACAAATACAATTCTATGTTCATCTAATCAAAAGAAGATAACATACAATTCTATGTTCACCAGAAGATAATAATGGCAAAATAGTGTTCTAACAGGGGCAGCTGGGTGGCCCAGTGCATAGAGTGCCAGGTCTGCAGTCCAGAAGACTTGTCTTCATAACTTCAAATCTGACCTCAGACACTTACTAGCTGTATGATCCTGGGCAAGCCACCTAAACACTGTTTTCCTCAGTCTCCTCATCTGTAAAATGAGCTCCAGTATCTCAGTCAAGAAAACCCCAAATCCAGTCAGTCAGGAAGAGTCGGAAACAAATGAAACAAATAGGCAACAACGGTATTATGAAGCACAGGGAAGGAGAGGAGCCAAGATGGCAGAGTAGAAAGATACACATATGCTAGCTCCGAAACTCACAGCCCATAAAATACCTGTAAAGAAGAACTCCCAACAAATTCTGGAGCAGCAGAAGCCATAGAACAATGGAGCAGAGGAGATTTCTGTTCCAGAGAGACCTAAAAAACTGACCCGAAAGGTCCGTCGCACCCCGGACCCAGAACAGAGCCCAGCCCTGCCTTGGCAGCGCAGCACCAAGAGGAGCAGATTTGAGCAGGCTTCAGGGACAGAATCTCCAGCAGCAGCACAGGTCCCTCCACCCACAGGTGCCAAAGGTCAGTGACAGGGTCTTTTCAGCTTGCCAAGAGGGGAGCGGGGTGTCTCCATAATTCAGGCCCCCTCTGGAGGCAGCAGCAGAGGCAGCTGCAGACAAGGGCTCCCAAAGCAGGCAGGAGCCTGGATCCACTGTGGAAGGTCTCCATGTAAAGCCCCTGAGGGAACTAAGCCCCATGTGTCGGCCCTGCCCTCACTTGAGCAGCTGAACTTAATCTCAACCAAATAGCAGCCCTGCCCTTGCCAAAAGCCCTGAGGCTAGGGAGCAGCATTTGAATCTCAGCCCCCAAGCACTAGCTTGGTGGATCTGGTGTCGAGGTGGGTGTGGAAAGGAAACTCAGAAGTCAAGTAACTGGCTGGGAAAATGCCCAGAAAAGGGAAAAAAATAAGACCATAGAAGGTTACTTTCTTGGTGAATGGATATCTCCTCCCATCCTTTCTGATGAGGAAGAACAATGCTTACCATCAGGGAAAGACATAGAATTCAAGGCTTCTGTATCCCAAACATCCAAAATAAATATTCCATAGGCTCAGGCCATGGAAGAGCTCAAAAAGGATTTTGAAAATCAAGTTAGAGAGGTGGAGGAAAAACTGGAAACAGAAATGAGAGAGATGCAAGAAAAGCATGAAAAGCAGGTCAACACCTTGCTAAAGGAGACCCAAAAAAATGCTGAAGAAAATAACACCTTGAAAAATAGGCTAACTCAATTGGCAAAAGAAGTTCAAAAAAAACCAATGAGGAGAAGAATGCTTTCAAAAGCAGAATTAGCCAAATGGAAAAGGAGGTTCAAAAGTTCACTGAAGAAACTAGTTCTTTCAAAATTAGAATGGAACAGATGGAGGCTAATGACTTTATGAGAAACCAAGAAATCACAAAACAAAACCAAAAGAATGAAAAAATGGAAGATAATGTGAAATATCTCATTGGAAAAACAACTGACCTGGAAAATAGACTACCTGAATGGGACTACCTGAAAGCCATGACCAAAAAAAGAGCCTAGACATCATCTTTCATGAAGTTATCGAGGAAAACTACCCTGAGATTCTAGAACCAGAGGGCAAAATAAGTATCCAAGGAATCCACCAATCACCTCCTGAAAGAGATCCAAAAAGAGAAACTCCTAGGAACATTGTGGCCAAATTCCAGAGTTCCCTGGTCAAGGAAAAAATATTGCAAGCAGCTAGAAAGAAACAATTCAAGTATTGTGGAAATACAATCAGGATAACACAAGATCTAGCAGCTTCTACATTAAGGGATAGAAGGGCATGAAATATGATATTCTAGAAATCAAAGGAACTAGGACTAAAACCAAGAATCACCTACCCAGCAAAACTGAGTATAATACTTCAGGGGAAAAAATGGTCTTTCAATGAAATCGAAGACTTTCAAGCATTCTTGATGAAAAGATCAGAGCTGAAAAAAAAAAAATTTGACTTTCAAACACAAGAATGAAGAGAAGCATGAAAAGGTAAACAGCAAAGAGAAGTCACAAGGGACTTGAACTGTTTACATTCCTACATGGAAAGACAATATTTGTAATTCTTGAAACTTTTCAGTATCTGGGTAGTTGGTGGGATTACACACACACACACACACACACACACACACACACACACACACACACACAGAGCACAGAGTGAATGGAATAGGATGGGATCATATCTTAAAAAAATGAAATTAAGCAGTGAGAGAGAAATATATTGGGAGGAGAAAGGGAGAAATGGAATGGGGCAAATTATCGCTCATAAAAGAGGCAAGCAAAAGACTTTTTAGTGGAGGGAAAAAGAGGGGAGGTGAGAGAAAAACATGAAGTTTACTCTCATCACATTCCACTAAAGGAAGGAATAAAATGCACACTCATTTTGGTATGAAAACCTATCTTACAATACAGGAAAGTGAGGGAGAAGGGGATAAGCGGGGAGGGGGGGGATCATGGAAGGGAGGACAGTGGGAGGAGGGAGCAATTTGAAGTCAACACTCTTGGGGAGGGACAGGATCAAAAGAGAGAACAGAACCAGTGGGGGGCAGGATAGGATGGGGGGAATTATAGTTAGTCTTACACAACACAAATAATATGGAAGTCATTTGCAAAACTACACATATATGGCCTATATTGAATTGCTTGCCTTCCCAAAGGAAATGGGTGGGGAGGAAGGGATGAAGAGAAGTTGGAACTCAAAGTTTTAGGAACAACTGTTGAATACTATTCTTGCTACTAGGAAATGAGAAATACAGGTAATGGGGTAAAGAAAGTTATCTGGCCCTACAGGACAAAAGAGAAGATGGGGATAAGGGAAGGGAGGGATATTAGAAGAGAGGGCAGATGGGTGATAGTGGCAATTAGAATGCTCAGCGTTTTGGGGCGGGGGAGGGGAAAAATGGGGAGAAAATTTGGAACCCAAAATTTTGTGGAAATGAATGTTAAAAGTTAAATAAATAAATTTTAATAAATAAATAAAGCACAGGGAAGCATTGGACCCATCCACAACAAGAAAAATTCCATAGCTGACTCTCTACTATTTACATAAATGGGGAGAAACATGACCATGGATTATCTAAATCAATGCCTAATGCAAAAGCCATTTGGTTTGTAAATGTATTTTTGTTTTTACATTTGAATGCCAGTCCCCCAACAGTTGTAGGTATTTACTACAAACAAAATCATAATACTTCTGGCTCAGGATTCTAAGGGACCTTAGAAACTGATAAATTCAAAACAGCTCTTCAAAAGGAATAAAAACAGGGTACTGTGTAATTATAAATATATGCTGTGTACTGAAATATTCACTTGTTGATTAAGTTCATAATGCAAACAAAGTTTTTCTAAGGCTTAGGGAAAGGAAAGGAGGCTACAGAATGAGATAATATTTGTCAGAAATATTTCAGACCTTTGACATTCAACATCTATGGACAACTAAAAGCAACATATACATACATGTATACATATATAAAGATAATATATGCGCGTATATGTGTGTGTGTGTATGACCAATAGTCACTCCCAATAAATGGTCAAAATAAATGAAGAAACAATTCTCCAGAAAAATCGCAAACTATTTTAAATATAACTTAACTACAGGACAGGATGCTTCAAATCCCTAATAAGAAACAACAAAAATTAGAACAATAAGCTTTCATCTCATTTGTTCTGCAATTGTCAGAAGATTGACAACAATGGCATAAGACAGAAATCATCAGCTCTGGAGGGACTGTGGAAAGATAGGCACATACCAATACACTGTTAGTGAAGCTATGACTTAGTGCAAACATTTTGGAAAGCAATTTGGAATTATGCAAATAAAAAGACTAAAATGCCCCAAAGAAGTAACTGGCAAAAAGTACCTGTATACATCAAAATATTTATAGTAGTACTTTTTGTAGTATCCAAGAAGTGGAAACAATATAGATGCCTTTCAACTGGGGAATGATTACACAAACTGCAGTATGTGAATATAATGGAATATTACTGTGCTGTGCAAAACAACGAATATCATAAATACAAAGGAGCATGGAAGAGTTAATATGAAGTGATGCTAAGTCAAGTGAACAACAAAGAATTCAATGTACACAATGACTACAACGATATAAATGGAAAAAATCACCACAAAATTAGTCAACAAGCATGTATTAAGTACCTACTACATGCCAGACTCTGTGCTAAACACTGGCAATGACAAAACAGTCCCTGCTTTCAAGGAGTTCACAGACTAATGGAGGAGACATGAAAAGAACTACATCCAAGCAAGATATAGACAGGATAAACTGCATATAATCCCTGGAGGATGGCCCAACATTAAGAAGATAGGATTTCAGCAGAGGGTTCAAGGAAGCCAAGGAATCCGAGAGAGAGACTTGAGGAGGGAGAGAGAGAATGCCAAGCATGGGAGACAATCATGGAAAATGAACAGAGTTGCGAGAGGGAACTTCTTGTTGGAGAAACAGATTGTTGAGGAAGTAGAAGGAGATAATGCATAAGAAGACAGGGGAGGTAGGAAGAGTCCAGGTTATAATGATTTTAAAAGCCAAAACAGGATTTTATATTTGATCCCAGAGGTTACAAATGTTTGGGGTGAGGGGGATGATGCAGGGAGGGAAGAAGTAGTCACAGGTATGGAACATTACATATACTGTCAAAACTTTTAAATGTATGATTGGCTTTGCTGATTTTTTTTTTGCCTCTTCATCTTTTTCTTTCTTTAAAAATGTGACCTCATTCTCTTAAAAGAGGAAGGGGTGGGATACTAGGGAACATTTAGGTGATGTAAAACGAGATATCAATAATTTTTTTTTTAAGTCTGGGGAACTAGTACTCCAGATACAAGGCTACTAAGGGAGAATGTTATATACAGCAGAGTAACTAATAAATTAAGTAGAGTGCTGCCCAAAATTAAAAAAATAAAATTTGTCCTGAATGAGTCATAATAAAGAAAAGCATAGCTCAATTTTCTGTGGATAGGTAACCAAACTTTTAAAGCATGGCTTTATGAAGGGCTCAGTGATTTGTCATCAATCTCTTTAAGAGCAAATACCTGTGAGAAAGGGGACATATTTTAGAGTGCTCAAAAATCAGGACATTGCTTATTACTAAATTTTCTAAATTGTTAAATTTATTCCTTAAAAAACTATAAAAGATATAGCTTCTTAATTTTGTAAATTGCCTCTGATTTATCAAAATAGCAATAGAGGCCAAATTTAAAAGAAAATGAGTAGACAAATCTGGCTAGAACTGACGGTTCCAGGTAGAGTCAATCAGTCAATAAGCAGTAATGGGAGGTAGGAAGACCATAAATTGTAGAAGATTTCAAAATTATGAAGCTCAGACTATCCCTGTGGGCAATGGAGAGATGCTAAAGGTTGACACAATTATAAATAGTCTCCAGCAGGCTCACAAGTGAATTCAGAGGGTCACAGTATCAAAATTTCAAGAAAACCTCAGAGGTCATCTAGTACAATTTGCTCTGACATTCTTCCCAAACAGGAGGCATATTAGTCTCTGCTTTAAGGACAATCCAAAAAGTAAATAAAATAGTGTAAATCTTCAGTGGGGGGAAACATATAAAGGAAATAATGCTTTTCTACTAATCTACTCATCAAAACAGGAAGGTGGTACAATGGATAGAGCCCAGGGCCTGGAGTCAGTAAGATTCAAGTTCAAATTCAGCTTTAGAAACTTAACTGTGTGTCCCTAGGCAAGACACTTAATTGGTCCCTGCCTCAGTTTCCTCCTCTGTAAAATGGACATAATAATAGCACCTTCCTCCCAGGGTTGCTGTAAAGTTAAAATGAGGTATTTGTAAAATATTCCACAAATTTCAGAGTGCCATGTAGAGGCTTAGAAGTAATAGTAACATTCTAGCAACTAGTAATTGCTGTATGTCAGCTATTAGGAATAACTAAGCTTTAAATACTATTACTAATCAATTAAATAAAACCTGGCACACGCACTGCAGTACATTCCTAAGGAATCTACTTTTATTAATCTCCCCACCCCCACCCCTCACTCCCTTTCTCCTACCTCTCTCCCCGCCCCCCTTCTCTTTCCCTCTTCCTTCTTCCTCCTCTTTTTCTCTCTCTCTGTCTGTCTCTCTCTTGCATACACATTTTCAATGGAGCTAAAGAACATGCACAAACAGAAGCTTAGGGATGGCCCCATGGTCCTTGTGATGGGGATGGGAGAGGGGAAGTATCCAAGAGGGCTGATCACTGAGCAGGAAAGACTTTAAAAGGAGAGACAACTTCCACTAACTATTCTCTTTTAATATCTGCTAAGTGTAACAGGACTCTGCAGGTTTTTCCCTCAGACTTTCAGCAATGGGCCTGAGACTGGACCTCAGGTCTTTTCGCTGTCTCTTCTGCTTTGTGTTTCTTTTCCTGAGTGCAGGGGACTGAAGAGCAATCTTTAGACTGCTACAAGCAATCTTTAGACTGCTACAAGCAATCTTTAGACTGCTACAAGCAATCTTATGAGTGTGTGCATTCAGGCACTCCTGGATCTGAAGACCCATGCAGGAGGTGATCTCTGAAAAAACTTATCATGGGATAAAATATTCAGCACCAGGAGGATGATCCCAAGTCATGTCCTGAGGCTTGCCATATATGTTAAGAACCTTGGGAGAGTTACAACAAAGAGCCACGGGAAGATGAAATGTTTTTCAGCACTCTAAGTGTTTCATGTTACAACATATCAACACAACTGAAAGTGTAATAGAGCAATGGGTTACTGTATCACATATATTACTTGTCATTTATGAGTCCTTTGTGTTTTAAGGATGAAATAATTCATTTCCTATAACTATCTGCTTTGCAATCATGAGCACAATTCTGGAAGGGATCGCTTTTGGAAAGATCTTAAGGACCAAACCAATGTTCTGTTCAAGACTTTTTTCCCTGGCACTATAGATGAAGTAGGACTGTAATAAATAATAACAAATAAACAAAAACTTGATGCCCCTAATCTGGGGATACAATTGGTCTTCAGATCTCTAGTGGGGGATACCCTGAGTCCCTTAAGCAGTGAGTATTTATATGAGGAAGTAGATGGACAGAAAACTTTCTTTCTCAACATAAATTTCATGTACTAAGGAAGAAGCTTTTCCTGAGATAGTGGGCAGAGATAGAAAAGAAATAAGAAGGTTGAAAGAGAGCCATTTACTGACATAAAAATGAGATTCTTGGAGCGGAGGTAAGTGGGGAGTGAGAGGAAAAAGGTGAGAGCAGGTCATGCACACATCTCACTTCCCTGAAATAACTTAAAACAAGAGACAAAAAAAGAGTCGGAAGTTTCCTGTTCCAAATACCAAAACAAGAAAAAGCTTGGCTCCTAGACCAGTGTAGAAGGAGATACATAGCTAAACGGGGATAGATAAATGAGGAGTACCATTTCTGCATACAGACTTTCATGAGTTAGACAGATTGTAATTAGAGTGATTCTTGCATTTTTTTTTATTTATTTGCTTCCAGTGTTCTACAGTCACTTGAATATATCTTAGATTTTTTTCCCTCCCTTATCCTCTTTTCCCTTACCTCCCCACTCCCTCTCTGAGATGGCATACAGTTTTATATAGGTTCTAAACACATATTCCTATTAAATACATTTTCACCTTAGTCATGTTGCAAAGAAGAATTAAAATGAATGGGAGAAATCATAAAACAAACCAAGACATAATACAAAAGAAAATGATCTACTTCATTCTGCAATTGAATTCCATAGTTCTTCCTCTAGATGTGGAAGGCATTTTGCCTCAAGAAATCACTGGGAATTATAAGTCCTTTTCTGCATTTTTTTTTTTTTTACCTTTTAGGAAACTGCCAGTATAAAGTAAAAGCAAACCCTTAGAAAAATAGATTAGAAAGAAAAAAAATTCTACTATCTTATTTGTTTAATTTAGAATGGATGCTGCTTTGAGGATCACCATTAAATGGAGGGAAATTTTCTTTCTTAATCTGTCAAATGAAATTAAAATGAAAAATATTTGTTTTCTTGGTGGAAGGCAATAGTTTTTTTTTTCTTAACATCTGATACGTTCCAGTTTTCAACATGAGAACAGCGAATTAATGTTTCCATGAAACTGTTTTTTCTTCTTTTATTCCATCAATTTAAAAATGAGTTCTTAGAATATAAAGGCTCATGTATTTCTTCATCCTTCTACTATTTCCCTGATACTGCCTTTCTAATCTTGGTGTGTCTGCCACCATCTATCCCACCAGTTTGCTACATCTTTGTTTCTGTAACAAATGGTAACACAATCAAAAAATCTTCATCTACTCTCTTCTCAAATAATATTTTCTTTTCCCAAGATACAATTAACAATTACACTCATCTCAGAATCCTCACAATCCCATATATACACTGTTTTTAATACCTCCTCTAATATTAGCAATATTTGCTCCCAATACTCCATCAAGAAGACAAAATGAAATTTCTGAACAAGTGGGAAATATATGGGACAATATTCAAAATCAAGGCTTTTGATTAATTTGTTATTCAAATGAAATTCATTTCAAGTCAAACTCAATAAAGCATTCGGATACTGAGCATGTTTCTGCTAATATAAGAAGATGAAAGCATCCAAAAAGACTCTACCTAGGTCTACCAGGGAAATCTGGTCTTGTGCTCTGCATCACTATTCATGCTTCATGTTAAATGCATTCAAAAAAGGAGACTTGTATACTATTGGTGACCCATTTTCTCTCCTGAGAGGAACAGGTTGGCACACTTCAGTTCTGGACAGTCAATTTAAATTCAAATAAAAAAAGGGCAACAACTTCCTTTTGGTCCCCAGTGAGACATTCTAATCAAATCCTAATTTTTAGAATCAGTCTGCCGACAACTGTGCACGACTTTACAGAAGGCAAAAGGGTTCTTGGAAAGGACTCTGACTGAAAAAGAGAATGGGGTTCTTTATGGGGTCATAGTGGTGGGACAAACTTAAGAATTTATATGGCCTATTCTTTCTGTGTCCATGTGTCAATCCTTACTTACTAAACAGTAATCCTTAAAAGCAGCTGTCCAGCCAATTCTGAAAGGCATTGTATAACTGCGTAACTAAAACATACCTCCAAATGTCAAATCAGTATCACTCTAATTGAGTTAAAGTTCTCTTATGTTCTCACGAGGAAACAGAGTAACGGTTCAACTCTGGAGTACAGTGCCTCACACGCAGTAAGTCCTAAATAAATGTTGAATAAATGAATTTTTTATAATATCCTTTCATTCATATTCAATGAGCATTTATTAAGTGACAACTTAGTGCCAGGGCCAGGCATTAGAGATACAAAGACAAATGACCAAACAGTCATTTGTTACAAGGGAGGGCTTTAAAGGGAATAGGAGGGCATTGAAAACCTGGGGGGAACGGGAGGAGAATGGGAGAGGGTAATAATAGTGATGTCCCCAACAAAGGGGAACAAAAAGAAAAGAGTATCAATGAAACATTCTAAAAAATACACAAAAGAGAGAGGACAGGGACAGGTAACTCAGTATTGGTGCTAATGTGTAAGCCCAGATTTACAATTTCATAGTCTGTTCTTTGTACACAGAAATGTTCACATTTGCTGATATTTCTCAAATTCACAATAAATAAAAAACAAGTGAAATGAGACTATCCACAAAGAGCTACTGCAGAGATGGGAAGAAGATTGAGGAAAAACACATACAGATAAGGAAATACAAAGTGATTTGGAGTAGGGTCCCAATGACAACTGGGAAGGATTCAGGAAGGCCTAAGATAAGAGCATTTGAGTGAATCTTAAAGGGAGTTAGGAATTCCAAGAAGTAGAGAACAACATTCCAAGAACCAGGAGCAGACAAGGAAAATTCATGGAGGTGACCCATGGCAAGCCTTAGAAGAATGTTACCCTAATTAGAGTACCTCTACTTAAGAGACTTGGTAAATCCAATTCCTTCAGTCTCTTCCCGAGAGATTCATTAATTAAGTCTTCAATCATTTCCATTGATCTCTTCTGAAACATCATTACATCTTGTCAGAAAGTAAAAGACAGACAGTGATCTGCTATTAAAGGACCAATTACCATTTGCAGATAGGATAGCAGAACGAAAGCCAGAAAGACTGAGTTCAACCCTCATCTTCGACATACTGGCTACAAGGCCCCAGCAAGTCACTTAAACTTTTGGTGCCCATACAACTCTCTCAAAGACTAAAAACTGCAGAGCTGATGCTGACCTGAATTGAGATTAATGTGAGGGTAATATACTATAAATCTTAAATCACTATATAAATTATGGTTATATAGACAGTTCTGGACCCAATGTTAAAAAGTAAACTGCTTATGAGTCATTAATTCTTAAAGGGTCATAGGACCATAGATCTAGAACTAAAAGTGAAGCCATCTAGTTCAATTCTTTCATTTCGCAAATGAGAAAACAGAGGTCCAAAAAAGTTAAATAACTTTCCTAGGGTCACACTACCATTAAGTGTTAGTGGCAGGATCTTAACCTAGCTTTTCTGACTCTAAAGCAACTGTCCATTTCCCTATGTAGTACTGCTTCCTCAAATTGGATTTAATACTTAAAACTGCACTGACTTTTATTTATATATTGAAACATTTAGACTGTATTTACACAAGAAGAAAAAAGTCTTACTTAAAAAAGAAAAGAGGTACAAGGTCAGGTACCTGACTATGGCTAGAAAGACTTCTTATCCAAAGGAGATCACAAAACATAAAATAGCTCATTTTAAGCATAACATTTAAAAGTTTTTGCAGAACATAAGCAGTATAACTAGAAGAAAGAAAGCTATTCACAGTCAAAAAGGGAATGAACAAAAATACATATGAGCCAAAGAGTTATTCCCCAATGGATAAATGGTAAAAAGAAATGAACATTTCACAAAAGAATTGTAAATTATTAACAACCATATGAAAAAGTCCCAAATTAGTAATAATATAAGAAATGCAAATTTAAAAAATTTTAAACCTCTGGGATATCGTATTTGCCAATCTAGCATATGTTTAAAGATGACAAAAGCCAGAAATAGTCAGTGTTGAAGAGAGTATGGATAGGCACATTAATATATACTTGGTGGGATTCTGAACTGATCTAACCATTCTGGAAAGATCTGAAATTAATCTAAAGAAAAGTGACTAAAATGTCCATACTCTTTAGATCTCAATGCACATACCCACAAGTAGGTCAAAGAAAGTGTACAGGACCTTTCAACAAAATATTCATAGAAGTATTTTGTGGCAGGGGAAAAAAAAAACTAGAAACATAATAGATGCTCATCAGTTGTGGAATGGAAAAACAAACTGTGACGAATGTAATGAAACAATAAGATAACCATAAGAAATGATAAACAGAAAGAATTTATTTTCTACTGAGAAAACAAAAAAATCTAAATTTTATGACATTATAAATCCTAAGAGATGAGATAATGTATCTTTCTCCATTCTTTGCAAAGATGGGAGACTTTGGATGTTGAGCAGGACACATATTGCTGGATTTAGTTGGTGCATATTAATTAGTTTTGTTGAACTGTTTTTATTTCCTCTATGTTTTGTTCTCTGTTATAAGGGATGGTTTTCTGGAGAGAAGGGAGAGAGATATTTGAAAATGAAGGATATGTAAAAGCAAAGAATATCAATAAACACGTGTGTGTGTGTGTGTGTGTGTGTGTGTGTGTGTGTGTGTGTGTGTAGTACACAGAGAGCTGGCTTGCCTCAAAGTCTGAATGGGTTCAAGTCTTTTGCTTCTGACATAAAAAAACACTACCTCTCAGTGTCCCAGGCATGTTTCCAAGAATATAAACTGCACAGAAGGCACATATAGTTTATTGATAGAAGTCATTCCTCATTGGGAGCCTCTCTCTCTCTCTCTCTCTCTCTCTCTCTCTCTCTCGCACACACACATACACATATATGTATTAAAGTACTCTTTGTTTTTTTTATACTAACCAAAACTCCTGTGGTCCCTGGATAGATGATCTTAATGATCAAATTCTAAGAGTAGTACATCATGGTATTCACATAGATGCCTAGAAACTTACACAGATTAGCAACAGTTTGAAAAAATAATAAAGATAGGGAGAGAAAGGGGAGAGAAGGATGAAGAGAAAGGAAAAAAGGAGGGAGAGAGGGATGGGAAAGGAAGGAGAGATGGGAAAGGAAGGAGAGAGAGATGGGAAAGGAAGGAGAGAGGAAGAAAGGAAGGATGTATTAAGCACCTACTATGTGGCAAGCAATGAGCTAAGAGTCTTACAATTATTACCTCATTTAATCACAAGCCTAGGTAGGCACTGCTATTATCCCCATTTTACAGCTGGGTAAACTGAGGCCAGCAGCATTTAAGTGATGTTCCTAAGGTCACATGATAGTATCTTCAGCGGGATCTGAACTCAGGAATTCCTGACTCTAGGCTGAGCACTCTCTCCACTCCACCACCAACTGCCTCTAAGTGTGTAGCAAAACTTGTTGGAAGAGGGGCTAAGTTACTGAAGGTTCAAACTTAAAAAAAAAAAAAAAAGCACAGCCAAATATCCCTATATCTTAACTTTCACATCTTATTCCATATC
The DNA here is from genome assembly GCF_028372415.1 of Notamacropus eugenii. Lineage (NCBI taxonomy): Eukaryota > Metazoa > Chordata > Mammalia > Diprotodontia > Macropodidae > Notamacropus > Notamacropus eugenii. Next base: position 237,229,958 of record NC_092875.1, on the reverse strand, counting down.
TTATCAAGAACCATCAGCACATAAGATGACAAAGAAAAAAATTTCCTTGCCTTTCCTTGATTAGAAATGTCTGGAATTCAGAGATTTATACTCATTTTTACTCACACTAGTTTGAACATATTTCTTCTTAAACAAAGCTCAGAAATGGCAACTTCCACATGTACTACTCTTCAAAAAGCTCAAAGGTTTCTTTGCTTTGAACTTAAAATCATCTCCATTACATCTGGGGTTTTCCTTGGGGAACAAGGATAATCATAACTAAATTAGAAGAGCTACTTTCTGAAAAGAGATCTGACTAAAACGTGCCTCAATTACTGTCTAAATTTTTATGGTTCCAACTGGGAAACAAGACAGAAAAAAATCAGCATTCCACAAGGGGCCATTTCCTGTATATTTAAGGGCCACTGCTAATAGTACAATAGAGACAGGATTTGATCTAATTTTCTTCTCTTTGCTTCCCCATGCAGCACAGATGTACAATAATGCCTTTTTTATCTATTGCGTCCAAAGAATAAAAAATTTCATACAAACAAATTTTTATCAAAACTGAAGCTTATGCCTTTTTAGTCACAAATTTTTCACAAAAATAAACTTGTAACCACTTTAAGGAAATCAATCTAAAGCATACTGTATAATTCTATGCTTTCTAAGAGACTACAGGGAATATAATCTAATGGGTTGATGACACAGGATCATCAATTATTATCACTTTGCCACAATCAGCGAAGCCTCTAAGTATTATTTATAGGCCTGCATAGGACTCCTACACTAAATGCAACCAGATACATAATCTCTGTGACTTCTCTCCTCACCTTTATAATTTCTGATTACCTCCTCCATTCACTATGAGGCATTCCCTCCTAAAAGAAAGGCAAGATGGCAGATTAGAAGGCAAATGGAGCTCCACTCAATTCACCACTAAAAGATCTGATTGCCCAACAACTGAAAAGAAATTAGTATATTCTAAATGCTATAAACTTTTGATCTCAAGACCCTTTTATCCTCTTACATTATCAAGAACCCCTTTATACTTTTAAAAAAGAACTTCTGGTTATATGTTTATGTATTGTTTTATAAATTTTTACAAATATCTTTCACATCTAGCTCAGTAGAAGACAGCTGAATTCTCACATGATTATGCATTCAACTTGCTTCTTTTTTTGTTTGGGCTGAAGTATATAAAGAAAATCTGGCCTCACAAGGATACATATTGAAAAATGAAATATTTTAATAGGCAAATAATATCTTAAATAATATGAAAATGGTTTTGACTTCTAGAATGCCCTGAAAAGGTCTTGGTTAGGGATAACCCAGTATTACAAGAACCATATTTTGAGAATTCCTGCCCTAAGAGAGAAAAGTACAAAGCTTCAGAAGAAAAAATCTTCAGCTGTAAGAAACCCCCCAAAAGGACAAAGGCAGAAGGGAAAGTCATTGGTGTTCAGGGAAAAAGAATGGAACAAGCACGTATTTAGCAACTGCTGCTTGCCAGGCATCGTGCTAAGTGCTTTATATCTATTTCACTTTATCCTCACAGGTCTGGATGCTACTATTACCATTCCCATTTTACAACTGGGGTAACTGAGTTAGGTAGAAGTGAAGTAGTTTGCCCAGGTTCCCACAACCAGAAAAGTTGGATTTAAATGCAGGTCTTCCTGCTCCTGGATCCAATGCTCAAATCACTAATCCCTCCACTTACCTGCCAAAGTAAAAAGACAAAAAGTTAGGAAAAAACAAAAACCCACAAACCTACTGGGAGGGTGGGGTTTGAGAAGGTACCATTGGGGGTGGGAAGTTAGTTCTTTGAGGAACAAAAGGCTCTTAAATATAGTGATGTAAATAAAAATAAAAAGTCTCCCCCACCCCTTCCTTCTCACCCTAACAAAAAAGCCCTCACTCAACTAAGTCTATTCCAACAAAACAAAGATAACTTCAGATTTATCTGAGAGTTTTATAAAAAGGTTTGTGTCTCTCATCATCCAAAGGAAAAGGCTTCAACTAAGACCAAGCACAAGAAAGGAGAATTTTAGGATCCCAAAAGGCATTGGCCATCATCAGAAGAAAGGGAGTTGCTGTTTTTCAGTTGTTTGAGTCATAGCTAGTTCTTCACGATCCTATTTAGGGTTTCCTTGGCAAAAATATTGAAATGATTTTCCATTTCCTTCTCCAGCTCATTTTACATATGGGGAAACAGAAGCAAAAAGGGTTAAGTGACTTGCCCAGGGTCACACAGCTAGTAAGTATCTGAGGCCAGACTTGATCTCAGATCTTCATGACTCCATGTGCAGCACTCTATCCATTGAGCCACTTAGCCATCCAAGTAAAAAGTGTAGCCTAAAGAAAGACACTTGTGGGAAAAAGAAATATCCTCAACTTGATTTGATCCTCAGAGTAAGAGAGACCTAGAAACTCAACTCCTGAGGCATCAACGATAAAAATAGGGATGGCAATGGACAATCATAACGTCATGAGACTTAGCTGAAAATCAGGTTTAGTACAATATAAATGAACGTTCATGTTGTTAGAAATAAAATTTCTAGAGGAAAGACAAAGACTCCCAAGGTAAATGAAGCAAGCTCATTTATTTTATGTTCTTGCAAGAAGGGAGTGTGCTGCTAAGACAGACACACACATACAAAAGCAAAATCAAGCAGTTATATCCCTGTCCCAGAACCCAAGGTCCCTCCCTCATTTCCTCCTCACTGTCCAGGTACTCTGAGGTGCACAACCTTCTGGTACACCTACTACATGTATTCTCCCCTTTATACGTTCCCCTTCCCTCTAAATACATTGTATGTGCACTAAAATGAGATATAGCTCTCCCCAGGGAGCAAATATTAATATTCATGATGCAATTAAGCATGCATACTTTAAGCCTATTTTGCCCTTTGCCTTATTCTTGACCATAGACGGGGTGAGACTAGTTTCGTTGCCCCTGATTTCCTGTTTTTCTCTTGACTCTAAAGTATTTTAGTTGCAAGAAAACCTACTTCCCAATGTCTGTGTGGAAACGTACCTTTTTATATCTTACAATGTGGAACTCAAAGGGTTCACAGTTCTTACAGAAGTTTGCATATTCATGCACATATTTATGTACAACAAAAGGAGGTGAAAACAGGAAGAGTCATGGCACAGGAGGAGAAAAGTGCAGCAACCCCAACCCAAAGAGGAGGAGCAAGATGATAGCAAAAGCCAAATCCTTTCCCTTGGGAACTGCCAGACTATGAAGATAGGATGGTAGGTTTATCTGCAAAGGACCCCAGCTGCACAAGCATTTTCCCCAGCCTGGCACAAACTGGCTGGCATCTGTTTTGCCTCCCAAAAGCAAGGAATTCAGCTTGGAGCACAAACAACAAATTATGTTAGGGAGAGGGAGGCTTTGGCCTTGACACATTCAGGGCCTCTTGCATACTCTGGGTCCAGTGTTTCTGGAAAGTATGGCAACTCAAAAAGACAAGTTCCAGGGGACTTCTTAACATCTTTTAAACATCAGGAGGAAAAACAAAACAAAGCAGGATTTTTATGATGCCAGACATGATGACCAAGATACAGACCTGGAGGAAGAGAAAACTCAAAAACATCTACAAAAAAAACAGCCATGTCCACAAGAACTAGAAATCATCTAAGAAATGATGCAAGAGTTTTTAAAAGATTACAAAAGCAATGTGAGCCATGGAGGAGAGAGTAGGAAAAAGAAATAACAGCTTAACAGAAGAGTAACTTATTTGTTTACTTAGTTACCCTAATTAACAAACTCTGTAAAATCAGAATTGAGCAAATGGAAATTAATGATTCCAGGAAAAAGCTCATCTTCCTTTCAAGAAGGTCAAAAAAATGAAAAATATAGAGGAAAATATAGGCTAATATCAAAAACAAATGACCTCGAAAACAAGACAAATCAAGGAAAAATAACCTTCAAATCATAAGGCTGCCTAAAATCCATGACCAAAAAAAAAAAATAAGGACATGGATATCAATATTTTAAGAAATCATTAAAAAAAACTACCCAAACATATAAGAACAAGGGGCAAGGTGAAAACAGAGAGAATCCACTGATCATCTCCCAAAAGAAAGCTCAAAATAAAACTCCTAGGGATATCACTGACAAAATCTAGAGCTTCCAAACAAAAGAAAAAATATTGCAAATATTCAGAAAGAAAGAATTCAAATATCAAGAAGCTACATTCATGATCATACAAGATTTAAAAGCTAACACAATAAAGGAGGAGATAATATGAAATGAGATTCTGAAAGGTGAAATGGAAAAAAAAAAGCCCATAACCCAAAATAACTTACTCAGAATACTGTAGTATATAACACAAAGGAAAAAAAAGGAACTTTAAAGAAATAAAGGACTGATGAAAAAAGTAGAAGCCAAAAAGGAAATCTGAAATACAAATACAAGAGTCAAGAGAAAAATAAAAAAAGTAAGTGAATTAACAGAAGCAGTGTCATAAGGACGAACTGTTTATATCCTAATGGTTGAGGACTAGGGGTTTAAAAGGTTTGTTTCAGAATCCAAACATCACAAGTGATGACAGAGGTAGGCAACTGAGACAGAAGACTGATAATTTTGTTGCATTTTGACTACACTTTAAGAAAAAAAGGTGTGGAGAAGGAAGATGGGAGAACTCATTAACATAAATAATCAGATTGCTAAAGTAAAATTATACGCATCAAAAAAAGTGGGGAAAGTAGGTATCACTTAAACTTCATTTTCTAAATTGATCAAAAGAGGGCAAAACACACATATACAAACACATGTAGTTTTATATAGGGTACTTGAATATATCCCTCAACAGGGATCCAACTAGAAACAGGAAGAGAGAAAAGGAGTAGATTCAGAGAAGGATTAGTCATAAGGAGAAAAAATTCTTAGGCTTAGGGGAGAACATGAAGAGATTAGAAAAGGGGGGAAAAAAAGGTTAAAAGGGAAAAAAGTTAACAACTTGAAATAAAAAAGGTGTATGGAGAACAAAAAGCATAAGAAAATAGAATTGAGGGAAATAAACAATCATTATAAATGTGAATGGGATGAACTTACCCACAAAACAAAAGAGGTTAGCATAATGGATTAGGAAATTAAAATCCAACAATAATGTTGTTTCCAAGAAATACACCTCAAACAAAGACTCATCCAGATGTCCAAGTAAGTGGGTAGAGCAAAATCTGTCATGACTCAGACAAACATAAAAATCCAGAGGTGGCAACTATGATTTCAAACAAAGCAACAGAAAAATAAACTTAATAAAAGGTAAAGAGAAAAACCACATTTTGCTAAAAGGTAGCCTACACAATAATTACAATAGTTAACATATGTTCACTGAATAGTATAACTTTTAAATACTAAAAAACTGAATGAATTAAAATGAGAAATAAATGGTAAATCTATAATGGTAGGGAATTTCAAATTACCCAACCTCTAAATAAAGCTAACAAAATAAACATATCAAATAAATAAATAAGTTAGGAGCCTGAACAGAATTGAGAAAAATTAAGCCAGAATTCTGGTAACTGCTGAATGGAAACAGAAAGGAGCACACATTTCTCAGACGTACATGATACTTCTACAAAATCTAATCATGTCTAAAGACATAAACTTCAAAAATAAATGCAGAACATTAGAAACATTTTATATATCCTCTAATAACCACAATGCAATAAAAATTATATTTAAAGCTTGCTTTTAAAAAGTACAATCAACTGAAGATTAAATAGGAAAACTAAATTACCAGGATTTTTTTAACTGAAGATTAAATAGGAAAAGTAAATTACCAGTATAAAAAAAAGAGATCTATGACAAATTCAGAAGTAAAAGATATGTTAGAAATCATTTTGCCCTGACTTGTTCTTTATCTTTATGTTTCCAGAAACCTAATAATCAAATGTATTAGAAGTAGCTAAACAAGAGTAAATGCTGGCTCTTAAAGGGTTTTCTGAGGAGTGACATACAAGAGCTTAGAGCCTGGGTAAATACAATTGATTCATCTAATCTAGCTGCTAAAATCTCTCTGCTTTCTTCCTAGTTCTTGGCTGTGTTCCAAGTAGCTGATTACTGAGGTGTTACTGTAAAATGTGAATTGTTTTGATGAAAAAATAAATGGTTTATGGTTTTAAGAATAAAAGCATTAGCTGTGAGTGTATTCAATGATCGAATGTAAATATAAAATATTCAACAAAAAATTAAGACATATTTTAGCAACAAACCTTTAAGCAGGCAATACAACATCAAGATATTTGTAGTCAACCTGTAGGACACTTGTCCATTATTTCTTTAGCACAATGCGTTTAGCGACAATACACCATTTTAGGCACAAAGTGGATGTCAACATTTTGGGGGAAATACTGAATATAGATTAGAGGATTCCTGTACCTTTCCAATGTTGTTTTGATGATCTAAGAGTGAAATATTCCATGATTTGCATCCACACAGAATTGCCATAAATAGTGTTTAAAAAAAAAAAAAGAACCTTGGCTCAGGAAAAAGAGCAGGGTGATTAGTAATACCAGTTTCGCAAATACAATATTGCTCACTTCCCTACTTCAGTTCAATTCCTAATCCAAACCAATGTCCTTTTACAACGTATGACCAATTGATGGTCTAGGTCTCTGGTCTACATAACACATGGTGGGCTCCTACATATTACCAACAAGTGGCATTGAGGCCACATAAAACTATCATCAGAGAGATGAATCACAGGAGAAAACAGTCCATAAGCATTTATTTAGCACCTACTGTGTGCCAGGCACTATGCTAAGTGCTTCAGATACAAAGAAAGGCAAAAGGCAGTCCCTGCTCCCAAGGAGCTCACCGTCCAATAGGGAAGAGAATTATGTACAAATAAGATATATACAGGATAACATGGAAATAATCAATAGCAGGAAAGCACCAGCATAAAGGGGAAGCAAGAAAGATTTCTTATAGCAGACACAGCAAAACCTACGCACAATGGAGAGACTGCACGAGTACTTCATTGATACTCACGCCATGTCAAAAGACCTGGAGTCTGGTTCCTAGAAGAATCCCAATACACTGGGTGGGCTACCTATGGAGAATCTGTCAGAAGACACAGACAAAAGCAGCAAAGAATAAAAAGATGTGAATGGGTTGCAATCTGCACTATATTCACATGGATGAAATCATAGATGCATCAAAGAAACTTCTGGAAGCCTATTGCATGGATTCTGAAAATTATGACTACATATCCTCCAGACTCCTACTGAGCATTTTAACAGCCAATGTGAAAAAGTGTGCCACAATAACCTGAGAATTGCTGTCTGAAACAACAGGGTGGTGAACGTTAAATCTATGATCTCATCTATATGGGGAACTCCCAGAGAGTAAAGTCCCTCTGTTGATGTCTCTCCTCAGGCAAAATAAGAGACTGACTGGTCAGGGGTCACAAAGGCAGCGGCTGTCAAAGGAAAACATCTGAACCCATATTTTTCTGATTCTGAGGCCAGTTCTCTATACGTTATGCCAGGACAGCCTGAACTCACTATCATCAGAAAACCTATGTAAAAAGTAAGGAATAAAAGAAGCATCTACATCACTTAAGAGTTTTGGGGTACAGCAGCTGGCCCCTGGCATGAAATCCCTTTGGATACAAAAGAAAATACAAATAGAGGTTTGGGGGGGGGGGTGAGGCAAGTGGAATATGAAGCTTTTTGACTACATGGAGAAGTTAACAGAACAACAGTAGCCTCTCCTTTCATCCAGGGGCAGTTGGTGACACACTGGACCTGGAGTCGGGAAGACCTGAGTTCAAATCTAACCTCAGATATGTCATAGCTGTGTGATCTCTGCAGTTGCTCAGCCTCTGTTTGCCTGTTTTCTCAAAGAAAAAAGAAGAATCAATTTCTCTCCTTCCAGATTTCTCACTAAGATCAAATAAGATAACTGTAAAGCATTTAGCACAGTGTCTAATACACAGTAGGTATTCTAGCTATTATCATAAACTACTTCATCAACTTACAACTTAATCAATTTTAAGTATAGCTGGAGATTTCACTATTCTAAAAGTACACCAAAGTGAAACACTTGGTAACTATTTTATACTAATCAACCCCTTAATTGATATTCTTCTGTAATTGAGATTTATATCTCTCTACTCAGTGTGTAATAATATAGTGAGAATACAAACAACTGTAACAATGCATTTTTCTTACACTGACATTGAGACATTAACTCTCCCTTCTGCAGATGAGAATACACGCTATGAGTGGCCTGATCTTCTCATATACACAGTCAGCAAGTGTTTGAGGTGGGATTCAAGCCCTGATCTCCTGATGCCCAATCCAACAAGGTGGCCCTGCTTTTCAATCACTATTGACAGAATGCACTTGATAGCAGCAAAAATGTTTGATATCAAGAAAAGTTACAAAGCACTAGCTTTTTATTTGGATGTGGATTTCTTTATTCCCTTTATTTATCTATCCTCTTTCCCTCCTTTTCTATAAATATTCCACATGATTTTCCCTCTTGTTCACTTAATTACAAATACCAGCACCCACTTTAAAGTTTGCAAAGAATTTTACTCATAAAAAACATTATTAGTTTTACAAAATATTACTATACCCATACAAAATGGGAGCATCATAAATGCTTACTGACTTGATTTGCAGAAAAGGAAAATGAGTTTTCTCAAAAGGTTTTATCACTTAGCCAAGGTCACTTTTATCTTGATTCTCCCACCCCCACCCCCCATTCTATAAAGAGGCACTATTTCAATTCTCCCAAAACAGAATCATGAAACTCGAGCAACTCAAGAAAAGATTAACTAATCTACCAGGTCATCTGGCCCTGTCACATAAAATTGCTTTCTAAAATTTATCCAGTCCAGCTATCTCACACAATAACATTTCTATCATTTCCTATAGAAAATGGTTCTCTAATTCAACAGTATTAAAAATAGCTAGTATTTACAGGGCAAATGAAGGTTTGTAAAGTGCTTTACACAGATTAACTAATATGATCTTGACAGCCACGCTGGGAGGTAGGTGCCATTATTACGCCCATTTTGCAAATGGGGAAACTAAGGCTTTCCCAGAGTTTGTGTCTGAGACAGAATTCCAACAGTCTTCTAGAATCCAAGAGCACTAACAATTAGAAATAAGCACAAATTTTAGCAGGCCCTCATCATCACGGCCTAGACTACTGTAATGGTCTTGTGGTTGTGCCTGACAGAAGCCTCTCCTTGCTCCAATCCAGCCCCCATTCAGTCTCTAAAGTGATTTTTCTAAAGTCCATTCCAATCTAACCAATTAATAAATATTTATTAAACATCTACTGCGTGCCAAGCACTAAACTAGGCACTGAGGATACAAGATGAGGAAAAAGGCAGTGCCTATCCTGAAGGAACTTAATGGGGAAGATAACCTGCAAACAAATATATACAAAGCAAACTATATACAGGATAAATAGAAAATAACAGAGGAAAGGCAAGGGACATAAAAGTGGGTTGGGGAAGGCTTCCAGTAGAAGGAAGGATTTTAGTTAGGGCAATTAGGTGGTGCTGTGGATAGAGTACCAGGCCTGGAGTCAGGAAAACCTAAAAACTTAAGGTCAAATCCAGCCCCAGACACTTCTTAGCTGTGTGACCCTCTTTGCCATAGTTTCCTCATCTGTAAAATGAACTAGAGAAGGAAACGCACTTCACTGTCTTTGCTAAGAAAACCCCAAATAGGGTAACAAAGAGTGGGATGTGACTGAAAAACAACCAAACAACAGCAAAACCAGGGAGGTTAGTAGTGGTCCATCCTCCAGTCACCAAAATGACTTTCCTTTTCTTTTACAACATGACTATCATAGATACATTTTACATGACTGAATATGTATAACCTAGATCAAATTGTCTTCTCCATGGGGAGTGGGGGGGGGAGGAAGGGAGAGAATTTGGAACTCAAAGTTTTAAAAACAAATATTAAAATAGTTTTTCTCTCTCTGTCCCCTCTATTCCTGGAATGCTCTCCTGCCCCCACTCCATCTACTTAACTCGTTGCCTTTCCCAACTAAAATTCCATTTTCTACGGGAAGCTTTCCCCATCACCCCTCTTAATTCCAGTGTCTTCCCGCTATTAGTCATTTCCCATTTATCTTATATATAGCTTGCCTTGAATGTTTTTATTGTATGTTGTCTCCCCTAATAGAAAGCTTCTCGAGGGCAGGGATTGTCTTTGACCTCTTAGTACAATGTGTATGTGTGGTGGGGATGAAGAGTGATTAATACATGCTCAGTAACTGATTTATTGAACTATAACTCCTTGTCCTTGGTGTCTACACTTCTGACCTGGTGAAAACTGTGCTTCCATTACCCTTCCTTAGCTATAAGTTTTTCATGTTCAAAACTCAATGATATTAATACAATTTTCAAAAATATAAATTGTTTTATGTAAGAAAAAAATCCAATAAGGCAGTCAAGGCAAATATTTCCCTTTGACAAATGTGTAAACTGAGACTCAGAAGCAGAGGATTCAATGACTTACTTTAGATTACATTACTAAATCCAGGCACAGAACGCTAGTATTCTGAAAAGACAACCGGGCATGAAGTTATGACAATACCAAGGCTCCATCATTTGGACAAGTCACATCTCTTAAAAACTTCAAAATGGAGATAAAACTTGTATCACTTATGTCACAGGGTTGTTATGAGAAAATTGCTTTTGAAATCCTAAAGAATCTTATAAATGAGACAAATTTAGAACTTCAGGATCCATATCTAATATTCACTAGCTCAATCCCATAATAACACTGTTTCTCTTTCTCTCTGATCTGTTTCCCCAACAAACAATATTGTAGGAAGAAGTGACAGATTAGGGTAACTATCATCTCTAAAACCCTCAAAAAGACTCCAGTCCAAAAGCATATTCATCTTTTGAAAGTCTTATTTTTTAGACTAGCTTTGATTCCTGCCACCAAAATCCCTTCATTCTTTCAGTGCATGAGCTTGTCCACCAATAAATGCCTTTACTTTGAAGAGTTCTATTTTATTAGTAAGTATTTTTTCAGATATTGCTCCTTTATCATCTCAAGGTTCTCTTCTTACTATATCTCTTTGTTCTCAAAGACACTGCCCTGAAATTTCCTGTTTTGTGGCTTTAACATAGGCCAGAGCTAGCCTAGGCACCAAATCCTGTTCTACCACTGTAAAAAATCATTCTATTTTTTTTTTTCAAATTTATTTGTTTTCAGTTTTCAACAATTACTTCCACAAGTTCCAAATGTTCTCCCCCTCATACCCCAAGATGGCATGCAATCTTATATGGGCTTTACACACACTTTCCTATTAAACACATTTTCACATTAGTCATGTTGCATGGAAGAATTAAAACAAATCGGAGAAACCATGAGAAAAACAAAACAAAACAACAAAAGAGAAAACAGCCTGCTTCATTCTGCGTTCTGTCTCCTTAGTTCTCTCTGGATGTGGATCTAGCCGGGGTCTTCTTGGCAAAGATACTGGAGTAGTTTGCCATTTCCTTCTCCAGTTCATTTTACAGATGAGAAAATTGAGGCAAACAGGGTAAAGTGACTTGACCAGGGTCACCCAGCTGGTAACTGTCTCAGGCTAGATTTGAACTCAGAAAAATGAGTCTTCCTGACTCCAGGCCTAGCACTCTATCTACTGACCCAATCTCTAACTCTCCCCTTATTTTCTATGAGCCACCATTTCCTCAACTCAAAAATGAGACAGCTGAACTAGACAGCATCTTGGATCCCTTGTATCTCTTGAACTACAATCCTCTCACTGCATCCATTCTACTAGACTGCCTGTGTGGAAGGCATGGATCACTGCAAGCCAATACAAAATTGATTTGTCACAGTGCTTTTGTCTAAGGTTAGGACATCAAGTAAGTAAAAGGATCACAGGAAAGAAAGTATATTCTACCAGAAATAAGGTGACTTGGGTTTGTCCTATTTTTACCATCAACCTACCCACTGATATTGGGTGACCATCATCAATAATAAACAATTCCCATTTCTGTAGCAATTTAAGATGTATAAAGCACTTAGAGAGAACCAAAGTAGCTTTCACCACTCTACACCCCTAACCTCTAAGCTGCTGATCCTCATGACTACTCTATTTCTACTAATGGCACCACCATTCTGTATTATCCAAGCTCTGTGTCGTTTCTGGATATGTGTTGATGTTGGAAGAGTAAGTGCAGCTAACCTATCAGTCCTCAAATACCGTTGACTCTCCCTTTGTAACATCACAGTCCATCCGTTCCACTCCTGCCACCATGACACTAACTCATGTCTTCTCTATAACAGTCTCCTTCCTCACAAAGACTTTTATTTGGTTCTTATCGTTCCAACCCATCTTACATACCACTACCAGATTAACCCTCCAAATGTTGGTATTTAACACAACTCAGTTCAAAATCCTGCAATGGCTCCCTCCCACTGATGACAGAACAAAGTCCAAATTGCTTATCCTGGCATTTAAATCCCTCACAATCTTGCTGTTCTATTAAGTCCTGAAACCATTCACTGCTTACCTATGTGTGGGATGGCTCAGGTCCCTACATAAATCAATTACTCAGACACCTCTCAAAGTGATGACAGAAAAGTGATTTATTCGATTCTCGAGAAGCGGGGCTCACCTGTAGGAGTAGGAAAGCCGAAGACAAAGAACAGGACAGTGATTTATATAGACCCTAACACAAGTCCCTCCTCCCCCCACTGACCATTATCCTCATTAGCTGAGAATATGGTCTTACATTCTAGACACGAAATCTAACCAATCCCTTTTGAAATGAAGACATCGAGGAATTATGTAAGTTTTGTCCAATCATTGAGACCCTAATACACTACACAGTTTTATATCCTTATATGGAACTATTCTCTTCTAAAAATATTATAACCTTGAGCCTTTAGGCCTTACCTCACCCCTGGGAGAAAAATTACAATCTGAGGAGTCTTCACTAAGTCTATCCCACTCACCTACAACCTCTGTCCAAAATATATGTGCTATGCTATGAACTGAACATGCATGACATCAGGACAGTAACAAACACATAATGGTGATTTATGTGTTAACATTATCTTTGTTGACATAATTCAAAAAAATTGAATAAGGCATCTTCCCAATATCTGGGGAAATTGCGCCTATTCTTAATAAAACTGATTTTACTGCCCATGTGTCACTTTTTATTTTCTTAATGTCTGCCCTATTACTCTATAAAATATTACTATGAGACTTAAGGACTGTCATTGCCAAGATCATTACCCCTATACTAATAAATTACCATTTGTCATAAACTATACCTAATAAAAATCATAGTATCTTAAAGTTGTTAGGGCTTTGAGAGGTCAGTGTCTTTATTCAGATGACTATTATATTGTGCCTTCTACTTCTTCCTTGAATTCCTTCTCTTATTTTAAAGAGAGGAATTATCACATAGTTGATAGAAAGGGAGGCTCAGAGATAGGAAGGCCTGGTCAAGTACTATTTCTGACACACTACAGGACCCTTAAGTCACTAAAACTCTCAGTGCCCTGATAAAATTCTCAAAAACTGTGAGTTCCACAAGATTTGAGAGTTTCCTCAAAGGAACCAAAAATTTAAAATCCAATTCTAATGCCACTTCTTATATCAGCCTTTCCTTGATAAACAGGGACACTAGCGTACTGCCTGTAAATTGGTTCAACCATTCTGGAAAACAATTTGGAACTATGCCCCAAGTCATTAAACCACTTATACTCTTTAACCCAGTAATACTATAGTGGCCCATTTCCCAAAGAAATCAAATTAGGAAAAAAAGGACTCTAATGTTCAAAAATATTTATTAAAAGCTCTTTTGCAAAGAGCCTTTTTTGGTTGTTATAACAAAGAACTGTAAAGTAAGGGGACACTAATCAGCTGAAGAATGGCTAAACAAATTATGGTATATGAATATAATAGATTATTATGATGCCCTTAAAAAAGGGAAGATTTCAGTAGATCTGAAGGACTTGCGTGAACTATTGCTGGACAAAGTGAGCAGGGCCAGAATAATATTATATACAACACTGTAGATAAAAACAAATGAAAATTCTAATCAATAAAATAACTAACAGGATTCCAGAGTATCAATGATATGGCATCCTAACCCCACAAAACTGACAGAGAGGAAATGGATTCAAGATGCAGAATAAGGATTATTTTCAGAAACCGCCAAGGTATGAATTTGTTTCACTTGACTATACATATTTGTTACACATTTTTTTGTTTCTGTGGCCAGGGAGATTGAGGGTGAGAGTGAGGAAAGAGGGGGGTGGATAACCCAAAAAATTGAAAGAAAAAGCTCACTGAAACATTTATTAAAATGTACAGAAGAATCTAGTGAAGGAAGACCATTAGGAATCAAAAGCAAGCAGAACAATTTTGAAAGTTAACATGTTGAATTTACTACTTTTAATTTTATATTTATACTTCAAAAGAAAAGCAAGCTGTTCCCAATAAAAATATGCAGTTTCACGCACAATCCTTCTTATCTTGTTCTGCAGTGTATATGCTAATGCTCATTTTAGTTAGTTTTTGTTAAGTTCAGAATAAAAATAAACTAAATAATGCTTTCCCAGATATCCCCATCTACATTTGACAGAGGATTTCATTTTATATTTCCCTAATAAACTTGTTATCTAATATTCATGAATTAGTTATCTACATCTGACCTTATCCAAATCACTTATGCAAACTTATTTTCCTAAAATGTAAGTCTCTAATGTTAATTGCTCGCTATTAATTTGAGGAACAATTATGTAACCTGGGTCTCCAGGTTCATATTTGTCTAAGAATCTCCCCACTTTTAGAAAGAATGATTACTTGATAGTCTGAGGTAGCAAGAGGAGCAGAGTCCTCAAAAGGCTTGGAAGAGGAGAGTTCCTAGTTTCTCCCTTCAGACTTGGATAAATAGGTTCATCTGGAATTCACTATGTGTGATGGTCTTTTTGTAACCAGCAGATGGTAAGAAAGGAATCAAGCCTTCAGATATAGCTTGGGGGTACTGATTCTGGCCCAATCCTATCTTTCTAGTCTTTAAGCATATTACTCTATGGTTAGGCCACCATATTCTATATTTGTTCTTCTAACCTTATACACTACCTATCTCCCAGGTCTAGAATACTCTCTCCATCCTAAACTCAAACTCTTAGAATCCTTAGCTGGCTTTTGGACTCAAATCAAGGGATACCTCTTCCAAAAGGCTTTTATGGGTCACCCCAGTTACCAGTCTACCCTGTAAGTCTACCTAACATTTACTCTGTATATATCTTGTATGTAACAATTATATACGTGTGTGTATAGATAGGTATATATTTCTGCATATGTATTACATGTATGTGTGTATCCACAGTCAGACACACTGTACTTTAACCCTGGCATAATGTACATTCTCCCTCTCTCTCTCTCTCATGTGTATATACACACACATACATACACGTATATGTTTGTTTATATATCTATCAATATCTATAGATATAGAGATGTATATATCTCTATAACTCATCCATTAAGATATAAGCTTTTTAAAAACCTCTACTTTACTCTACTCTAGAACAAAACCGTCTCTGCCTTCAAGGAACTGATATGGGGTGGGGGGGGGGGGGAGGGAGGGAGGGACAGACCAGAAAGATAACATGCACACATCTAAAGATTGGGAGGAATCAGGAGAGTTCTCATGCAGAAGATAATGCTGAGGCTGAGGCAGGAAGGAAATGGAGAATTCTGAGGCAGACGTGAAAGAGAATGGATTCTCAGCATAAAGAATAGTTAGTGTAAAGACATCGAGATGGCATGTGGATCACAGTGTATGAAGGACAAGTAAGGTGAGTATTGTTAAATCATACTGCAGAGAAATGTGTAATAAGGCTATAAATGTAGGATGGGGCTAGTTCTTTAGGAAATTCACTTTTGTCTACTATGTGATGGCTGGTTTGGACTTGGAAGAGACTTGAGGCTGCAGACCATTAAAAAGGATGTTGCAACAGTACAAGGGAGACAGGATAAGAGCCTGAACCAGAGTGGTGGCTGAATGAGTGAGATTAAGGGAATAGATGCAAGACGTATTGTGAAGGTAGAAACAAGATCTGAAAATGTACTGGATATGACAGAAGAGAGCGAGGAGTCAAGGAGGACACCAAGCTTGGTTCCTGGAAAGAAGATGGAGACGTCTGCAACAACAAGGAAATTTGGAAGAGGGATGGATTTGAGATGCTAAGATAATGAATTCTGTTTAACTGAGACACCTAAAGGACATCTAGTTCAAAATGTCTACCAGGCAACTGATGGTGCCACCTGGACCCTAGAAGAGAGACTGAGGCTAGACAGAAAGATCTAGGAGGCATCTGCATAAACAGTCATCTACATGGGGACTGACTGGATCACCAAGAAAGAGTATTTAAAAAAAAAAAAAAAAGAGGGACTAGAACAGAGTTTTGAGAGACACTCACAGTCAAGGTGTATGATATGAATATTGTTTTTTCAGTTGCGTCCAACTCTCTTTTGGGGTTTGCTTGGCAAAGATACTGGAGTGGTTTGTCATTTCCTTCTCCAGCTCATTTTTACAGATTAGGAAACTGAGGAAAACAAGGTTAAGTGACTTGCCAAGGGTCACACAGTTAGTAAGCATCTGCGGCCACATGAGTCTTCCTGAGTTCAGGCCTGGTGCTCTATCCACTCTATCACCTAGCTTCCCTGTGATATGAATGATGACCCAGCAAATGTTCAATCATCACTGTTAGGCACCAACAAGTTCAGAGTTCAGCCCAAAGGCAAAAAAACAAAAACTGTGTTTGAAAATTAAATCTAGTACAATGCCTGGCACATAGCAGGCACTTCATAAATCCTTTATCAATCATTCTGTCAAGGTACATGGTGGCTGTACCAAACCCTTAGTGGAATAGATTTGGCTGCAATCAAAAAGTTCTTCACATTGAAGCCAGCTTGACAATAAGCATCTCTGAACCACACTTCTCTGGTCCTGGGATAACAGCCCCCAGATTCCTGAGACCTTGCTAGCTCAGTAGAATCTGACAGCTCTTGCTCCAACACAGCCTTCAAAAATAGAAGGTCACCTCTTTTACTAAATCCATGTCCCATGAGGAGAGAGACATAAGGGTCTTTTAATTTTAATTCCACTATTAATTTTAAATTAACTTTAATTTTATTTCTTTTAAATTACATTTTTAATTAGTATGTGTTTAACAAAATTTGTTGCAAACTTATGAATTCACAATTGAATGCTGGTTCTGGTACAAAAATATTCACACTGCAGTATGCTTCATGTGCTAATTCTGATCAGTCTCAAAAATAATTGGTAATAGCAGCACTGAGGTAAGTCATTTCTAAAACTGAGTAAAATGACTCCTAAACTTTTCAAAATAAATCTTTTTTAATTCTTTAGCAGTTAGAACCCAGCAGATTATACTGATGTATTCATTTGGAGCGAAGTACTATAAAAATGATTTTCCAAAGTTATACTAAGATCCAAGACTACACTCCTAAAATTCAAGTACTACTTACATTCAAGTACTACTTACTACATGTGTATCAACCAATGTGCTGCTCCTGCAATGTTTAAAACCTTCTATCCTCCTGTGAATTGAGGATCAATAAAGTAGTTCGGAGTCATAAAATAAATGAAGATGAATTATTTTGATTTTAAATGATTCACCTTTTAGTAATTAATCATTATGAGAAAGAGTTTTCCCAGAGACTATCTCATGAGAAGAATCTTGAAGCTCAACAGAGCTCTCTTCCAAAAAAAAATAAGAAAGAAAAGCAACTAAGGAAATATGAGGTAAGTAAAACACAAAAGAAATGGAACACATCAGTCCCGTGTTCAATAAATCCAAGACCCGAAAATTCTTGAAGAAAGACTCCTTACTGGACAAGAAAAGTCAGGAAAAAGTGAAAGCAGCTTGGCAGAAATTAGTTTTAGGTCAGCATTTTATGCCCTACACCAGAGGTGTCAAAGTACATATGTAGTTTACAACACACCTGCCTGAATGCAGCCCAAACAAGATTAAAATATATTTCCTATCTTATTTTAATGTATTTCTGTATTATTTTTAAAAAGAACTATATAAACATGTGCAGTTTTCTAAGTCAATAGGTAAAGCTCCCAGGTAGCCTTCTGTATGGCTCAGTGGCTCCCATTTTTATTTGAGTATGATACCACTGCCCTACACCATAATAAGCTTCAAATGGATATGCCACCTAAACATAAAAGATCTCAGCAAAAGTACCGTGTTAATCACAAGGGGTTAAAAAGCAAAAGTCCCCCTATGACAGCCTAACGTGGGGGATGAGGTGGTCCCAATATATTTACAAATAAGTAAATCGTCTATACAAAGTCATGAGTAGACGGCCAATAACAACTGGAGGAAATCAGGAATGGCTTCTTGGAGGAGGAAACATTGGAACTAAGCCTTGACTAGGAATTCCAGGAATAGGAAGATAAGGAGAGTAAACACTCCACAAATGGGGGACAGTCTGGACAAGGGCAAGGAGGTGAAAGATGGAATGTTGAGAGTCAGCGAGTTAGGCTGGAGCAGCCAGTGCCCAAGAGAAAAACGTGTCATCGGCGTGGAAAGATAGCATGGAGCCAGGCTATAACGTGCTTTAAATATCAAATAGCAGACTTTAAATTTTATCCTGCAGACAATGGCAAAGACTATTTTTAAAAAAAGGAAATAGTCAATGTTGGAGAAGCTGTGGGAAGATAGGCACATTAACACATTGTTGGTAGAGCTGTGAACTGGACCACCTGTTCTGACAGACAATTTGGAATTATGTGAGAAAAGTCACTATTCATACCTTTAAAAAAACAAGGCTCAGCCTCCCTTTCTCACTCAGGCTAGGAGTGCAGGGGATTTATGGTCCCTTGATCCCACTACTAACCAGCACGGAACCTCTGACCTGGGCCAGGTCACTCCTTCCTTAAGCAATCTAGTGGTCTCCCACTCCCAGGGGCAAAGCACACCAGACACCTGATCATCATAGCCTGCTGCGGCTAAGAACTCCACCAGCCTCAGCCTGTATCCCTGATAGCTGGGATTACAGGCACTTGCCAACACACATAGGTATTTGTAAGTGTGAGGAAGAAACCCATATACATCCCAGAGAGGTCAAAGACAAAGAGGCTACCAAAATATTCATAACAAGTAACTGGAAATAAAGGATGTTACCATAGGCTAAGGAATATCCTAACAAATTAAAAGAGTGGAACAGAATACCGATGAGGAGAATTCAGAGAAACAGAAGACTTGTACCAGGCTAATGCAAGTAAGAAATGCCAAGAGATAACACACAATGATAATAACTTACCATAGTATATTTTATATGCAGGGGTGAACTATGAAATATTTAATCACCAGCTTGGGGGACAGGATTGAATGTATATACATGATACATTTTCAAGCTTAATCTGGATTAACCATTTGTCCATAATTTTTTTAAGTTTATACAATCAATAAAACAATCGATCAAGCCCTGGTATGTGGCATTTGCTGATTTCCAAGCTATCAATGCTCACACTGAAAAGTTGGCAATCTCCTGTTTGAACTGGCTCCAGCACAACCCAGAACCCCATTATACTGGTGTCGAAGCTACTTCCACACCCTCTCCTACACCTGTCCCACCCCTGCCCCAGCAGTTCAAGACCTGAACTCTTCTCCTTACTGTTAACACTAGTACAACTGGTCCTCCTACTTCTAGTCTATCCCTTTTCCTCCACATTGCTACCTAAGTCACCCTTCTAAAGCAAACCCTGATAACTATGTCACTCATCTAACAACAGTTAGATGGGGAACAACAGTTCCCCATAACTAATCAAATTATAAAACACACACTCCTGCTACTGGTATTCAAAGGCCCTCCTACAATCAAGACCTCACCTACCTATCCAGGCTTGACGAATACTCTTCCCTTTCATGTACTTTACACACAGGGACTTGAGTTCAGATCCCATCTCTGTTGCTTAATACCTGAGTTGTCTTGAGCAACATTCTTCTCATTTGTAAATTTTGCAAAATTTATAAAACAAGGGGTTGGACTGTATTGTTTCTAAAGCAAGGTCCCTTTCAGCCCTAGACCTATAATCCTATGATCTAAGATCTATGTTTCATAGTGTATCCATCTCCTAATCCTCATTTTCCCTCTCCCTTTCTCTGTGCCTGCCTTTTCTAAGAAATCTCCTGTACATCCTTTCCCTATCTCTGTTCTTCCCTTCCTTCAAGTCTCACCTCAGATATACACTCTACAAAGCCTTCCCTGGACCTTTCTCCCCCAGGCAGAAGTGATCTCTTCCTTCTAAATTTCTCAAAGCATTTTATATAAACTTCCTCTCTTTTGTACATCTTTATCTTCTTTGCATCATAAACTCCCATAGATCTAGGTGAATTTTTGTATCTCAT
Source organism: Notamacropus eugenii (assembly GCF_028372415.1). NCBI lineage: Eukaryota > Metazoa > Chordata > Mammalia > Diprotodontia > Macropodidae > Notamacropus > Notamacropus eugenii. The sequence continues at coordinate 237,209,555 of NC_092875.1, read as the reverse complement.
CTTCTAGTTCCAGGATCTAGTAACTGCACCTAGTAGGCACTCAATAAGTGTTTACCGATTTTAATTTAATTTTGAAAAGTAAAATTGATTCTTGGACTCCTGGACTCCCAAAAAGAAGCCTACACCCACCCTCCAAAAAAGTCATCACTCCTTCCCCCCAGCTGTCAAGTAGGTCCAGAGAGAGAGCCACAAAGAAGCAGGAGGTAATCTAAGTTTCTTTGTTTTCCTTTCCTACTAGTCCCTTTGACCTAACTAAATCTGAAAGGATTAAAACTCATCCTCTTGTAGTTTAAACACTTAGTCAGAGTTTTGATAAGAAAAAGGGAACAGTGCCACCTAACTGTGGAAATAGCTTTGTTTTAAAGATTTTATAAAAAATTATATTAGTAGCAACTATCTTAATCAATTATTTCTTATTCATTTTGACCTTACTGGAAATAATTCCTAAGATATGAGGTACATGTTGCCAGACTTCCAAAAGATAGCAGGAAGCTTAAAGTCAATTTTTAATAAAATTCAATCCTGTAAAATATAATAGTTCTAATTTTTTTTTTTGTAATAACAAGGGGCTAAAGAATAGCTAGCAGGGCAGAGGGCATACTTTTCATCTTATTAATGCTAAATAAAATCTCCCTTTTACATCTTTCCTCTATGAAGTTCTGTTGTCCAAAGTACCAAAAGCAGACAGATCGGCAGGAGTTAGAGAGAAGGTAGCATTTCACTCAGTGTGAAGAATATTCTCACAATCAATGATGCATAAAAATCCAATGGGCTGCCTTGCGAGGTAGTGAGATCCACATCACAATGAGCATTTAAACAGAGTGGAGATGCCCACTTGTCCAAGATGCTGCAGAGCAGTTTCTTCCCATCAGTGGGTGAGCTGAATCAGATCACTGCCAAAGTCTGTCACTCAACTAGCATTTATTAAGAACCTAAGTGTCAAGCACCATATCTTCCAAATTCAAGATTCTATGATTCTTACTGAAATCGAATTCCTTGCAAAGCGTAAACCCATATTTTCCATTTTACACCTAAAACACTGCCATGACTCTGTAAGTTTTAGCAGATTATCTTACAAAAAACTGAAAAGATTCTTTTTAACTAAAAAATAAATGGAAAGCTGGCTTCCTAGACTCCTGCTGCAGGGGTTAGAAGTTCTAGGCTCTAGGCTGGCTTTAACTTCCCATGCAGACTCAGTTAAGTAAGAGATACTATCCCTGCCTCCCTCTGGGGGATGGGGTGAGGAAAATATCCCCAAATCCTTACAGCCCTATGTGAATGTAGATACTATATTAAGAGATGAGACAATGCTTCAAAAGCATTAAAAATGGTACAAAAATGTAGAGTACAGTAATCTTACTACCACATATTTCTGAAGCAAGTAAATTGAGTCTAACTAAAATCATATGATTTCACAAGTAGAAATTTAAATAGATAAATAACCCAAAGTAGGCTCATCTAGCATTATGTCCTAAAAATGCCATGAAAGCAAGCATTAACCTTAAAGCAATCAATCATTAGTCACAACCATATATCTAAACAGGCAACAAACCTTCAGAAAAGCTAGCAATAGTCCTTAAAAACATATAACCGACTTCAGATTTAACAGTAACAATAATATAGCTTTATGAAGAACTTTGAAGGTGCACAAAGTGATGGACATGTGATTAAATTTGATCTTCATAACAAACCTATAAAGTAGCTACTCAGATTAATCCCCATTTTACAGATGAGAAAACAGACCTAGAGCTTACAGGTATTGCCCAAGCTCACACAGCTAGTATCTGCACAATGATTTTAACTCAAAACTTCTTCACCTCAAGTCTTAACCACTGTACATATTTCTCCCTTTTCATTTGGCTTTTTTGTAAATCTGCTTTTATGACTGAATTGTTGAATGTATTTTATCACAGGTAAAGGTATTTCTACTGTTGGGCTAATCATGTGAATCATAAGGGAAAAAAAAAGACTGGAGTGGAACAGAAGGGGGTAGACATAATACCAGAAGGAGGAAGTCAACGAAAATTTTATGGATCTCACTGACTTGAAAAAACTTGAAACACTTCCCTGAGTGACAATAACTTCATCTCCCAGATTTCCCTGGCCAAACAAAACAAAAATCATGTAACAAATGTGCATAGTGAAAGGAATATTCTAATGCTTAAGATGAAATAAAAATCAATGAACAACTGGTAAGTAAAATATGAGGCAAGAATGAGCATTACTACTCACTTGCACTCTCTGTCTCGATCTCTCCTTCTCCCAGGTGTTGACAATCTCAGGGGCTGAAATCTCACAACACTGCTAGTCTTCAATAGGGCAAGAACAAGTATCCCTGAGCTGTCATACTCTTCACCTCCATTCACCTGACAATGTCAATGAATGAAAATAATGTAACATCCCAGTAACTATTCAAAATTCAGGACATAAAATAAGTTTGCATTTTTCAACTGGAAAATACTTGCAAACCCTCTAAATATGCCATTACTGTTTCCTCTAAAGTTTCGGTGCTTTTTCCTCATGCATAGAGACCTGTAGCTCCAGAGGCTAAAAAGCTGCTGCCCTAACCTCTTAAAGTACGTTGAAACACTTAATTCTCATCAGAGCCAATAAAAAGCTTTTCTGATCATCTAACCGTGGTGGCAAAATTTTGTCCTTTAAGGTAGACTTTGATACTTGGAAATAGCAGGAGTCATTTGGAGCCCAGGTAAGAAGGAAGCAGTTCAATTTAGGAAGGATCTTTTTTTTTTTCTAAATTAAAAGTTCTTCAAAAATGGCTTGTAGTCCTTGGTGAAATAGTGAGCTCCGAATCACTGGAGATGCCCAAGTAACTAAAGGGTATGTGAACAGCTGCCAGAGAAGATTTTTGGTGAGATTCTTTTTTTTTTTTTTCCAGTGAGAGAGAATGGACTGAGTTTTATTTTGTCCTCTCTGAAACGTCCGTGTACCAAAGAATGGAGGGGGAGAGAGTTCTGCTTTACGTTCTCTCGCAGGTGAGTGTTTCCTTGGTACAGAGCTGGCAGCAAGCATCTCCTCCGTGTTTTTGGCTCCAGTAGGTTATACCTTCAGTACCAGTGTAAGTAATGGTCAAGTGAAGAAACACGGGCTGACTGCTGGAGAGGTCTCCGGGATTTACCATGGATGTACCATTGCATAAAGTGCTTCTGGATTTAAAAACTGGAAAGCTGTCAAGTGTGTCCACACTTCTGAAACAGAGTAAAAGTATCCCAGAGGAAATCTCCTTGGAGTCCTTCCTTCCCAGGTGGATTTCGCACTCGGCACTGCTCTCGTAGCCTCCAAGGCCTTCCCCCCATGCGAAGCCTCCTGGTCGTTCTTCAGGTAAGGGGTTGTAATTGGGATCATCACCCGGCGTATCAAAAATTGCCTTCAAAATAGCAGGTGTTTTCAGAATTCTTGCTCCCCCTGGCTGATTAGGAAATACATCTTCCAAGAAAAAATATGTGTCCAACTGCAATTCCCAGGAGGTCCACAATGATGGAGTTGCCCAGTAACAAGGAAAAGCCCATAAGGACCCAGGGCAGAAAGGGGGCCTGGAAGTTGAGAAGGCCAAGGAAGTTCATGCGGACATACGGATTCCGTCGGCTCCACACGTAGACAAGCATGATGGTGAAGGCCTGCCCTAAGAAAACTAAGCTGACAGACAAACCGAAAAGAGTCATTAAGAGGCCCCCAAAAAGGAACGTAAACACAAAGTCTGCTGTGCGGCCTCGGAAAGAGCCTTCTTCTAGCGTTCGGCACTAGCGGTGTAAGAAAATCGTATTAAATCAAAAGCTGAATCCAACTGGTCCAGAGAACAAGAAACTGGTGATTAATCTCCATATCTGGGAGCGCCGGAAGATGAGCTCGGGGTTGAAGTAGAGCTGGAAGGGCGTGATCAGCTCCAGCGGCACGGCGCCCGTGGGGAGCACGCAGGCCGTGGTGGACGCGCGGCTCACAGGCGGGATCTGCAGGTACTCCAGCCTCAGGCCCTGGTACGCCATCTGCCCCGCCCCGCCCCGCCCCGGCCCGCGCAGCCGCAGTGCTCCCACCGCCCCGCCCCGCCCACCCGCGGCGCTCCCACCGCCCCGCCCCGCCCACCCGCGGCGCTCCCACCGCCCCGCCCCACCGCTACTTCCGCTTCCGCCCTTTAGGTGAGATTCTCGCATGAGACAGCAGAAGAGATTAAAAGTCCCCTATCATCCCTTTCAATTCTGAGATTCTGTGACTCAAGCTAAAGTAGAGAAACTGCTTAATAAAGTTCTTTGCAAAGCTTAAAGTGTTCTATAAATGCTAGGTATCATTATTATTTGGTATAAAAGAAACGAGTGACGATATATATAGTGTATATGATAAACTGGTTCTCAAAGGATTTCCAAAAAGTAAGTCACGCATTATGCATAACAAAGGAATAGCATGTCTTCAGGATGGCGCAAACCGTGAACAGTTTTTCTAGAAGTCATGTTAGATTTGTGCTAGGAAAACAACAAAGATGCTCCCTTACTTGCAACCTATGGTATACGTTAATTAAATGTCACGACCAGAACAATGAAAGTTAAGGCCACTGAGGAACCTTCATCTCATAAGCATGGCATTCAGATAAGTTCGTAGAGCACTCAGGTGGTGAAATGGATAGATTTCTGGGCTTGAAGTCAGGAAGACTTCTCTACCTGAGTTCAAATCTGGCCTCAGATACTTACTAGCTTTGTGACGCTTCTTAAATGGCTGGGAAAGCCACGTAACCCTATTTGCCTCAGTTTCCTCATCTGTCAAAAGAGCTGGAGAAGAAAATGGCAAACTACTCTAGTATCTATGCCAAGAAAACTCCAAATGGAGTCACAAAGATTCACACATGATCGAAAGAAATGAACAACAAAGAAGTCTTCAAATCCAATGACAACCACAGGAATTATCAAGCGTTCATCAGAAAACTCAAATTTATTTCTATGAATAATTCTGCATGTAATACCTGCCACTACCAAATTCAAGCAGATCTTTTTAACAAGATAAACTCATAAATTATCTAATATGCTATTCTACTTTTACATCATAATTTTATTCAAAGTAAATTTTAAGAAGTTAGCATACACATACCAGTTTTAGAGCATTTTTCAGAAATAATCACCTTGTATATGCTAATTTGGAAAGACAATTTAAGAAAATACAGCGATTTGAAGAAGAGAGGCTCAGGAAGCCAGCAACTGCCAAAACCAGGACCCCAGACATGCCTCAACACCCCAGTGGAATCGGGAAGACATTAGTGCAGACAGCTGAGCTTGCTATGCTCTAGCTCAGCAGAGGAGCCTCCCCCACACTTAACGATCTACCTCTGGGGTAACTTCGGGAAAAATCCAAAAAGACTCCACCTGTCCTTTGCTCTCAAACACTAGCCAGCTCAGCGCCAGCTAAGCTGTAGCATTTTAGTTTCTAGCTGAAAGAACCAGAGGCCACAACACACAAAGCCTCAAGTTTTAGGCACAAGAACTGTGGGACAGAGCTTCCTGTGCCACACACACAGAGATCTACTTTAAAAGCTAGGAAAAGAGTTATTATCATGAAAAAGAAGCAAAGCAGAACAAAAAGACCATAGAATCTTTCTATGGGGACAAGGACCAAAACACAAATACCAAAGAGGCCACATTGAGACTGTACCCCGATCTGAAACTTCAGAAGGGAATATAACCCGGTCTGAAACATAAAGAGCCTTCTTGGGAAGAGCTCTGGAAGGATTTTAAAACTCAAATTACAGAAATAGAAGAAAAACTGGCCAATGATTTTAAAAATATGGAAAAAGAATTCACTGAAGAGAACAGCTCCTTAAAATGGAAAATTGGACAAATGGAAAAGGAAGTACAAAACCTAACTGTTGAAAAAAAAATTCCTTAAAGGGAACAACTGGATAGATGGAAAAGGAGATGCAGAAGTTAACTAAAGAAAACAATTTGATAAAACATAGAATATTTGGGAAAACTGGGGAAGGAGTCCTCCCAAATTCTTTCTAGGATACAAATATGGTTTTGATACCTAAACCAGGAAGAGCCAAAACAGAAAGAAAATTATAGACCAATTTCTTTAATGAATAGAGATGCAAAAATTTTAAATAAGATCTTAGCAAAAAGAATACAGCAACTTATCATGAGAATAATACATCATGATCAGGTAGGATTTATACCAGGAATGCAGGACTGGTTCAATATTAGGAAATCTATTAACATTATTGCTCATATCAACAACAAAACTAACAGAAACACATAATTATCTCAATAGATGCAGAAAGAGCTTTTGACAAAATACAACACCCATTCCTATTAAAAAACACTGGAGAGCATAGGAATAAAGGGAACTTTCCATAAAATAATAAGTATTGTCTACCTAAAACCTTCAACAAGCATTACATGCAATGGGGATAAGCTAGATGCATTTCCAGTGAGATCAGGGGTGAAACAAGGATGTCCATTATCACCATATGGTACTAGAAATGTTAGTTATAGCAATCAGACAAGATAAAGAAATTGAAGGAATAAGAACAGGCAAAGAAGAAACTAAGTTACCACTCTTTGCAGATGACATGATGATATACTTAGAGAATCGCAGAGAATCAAGTAAAAAACTACTAGAAATGATAAACAACTTTGGCAAAGTTGCAAGTTACAAAATAAACCCACACGAATCTTGTGCATTTCTGTATGTTACTAACAAAGCCCAACAACAAGAGTTAGAAAAAGAAATCCCACTTAAAGCTAGGGTAGACACTATAAAATATTTGGGAGTCTACCTGCCAAAACAAACCCAGGGACTATATGAACACAACTGCAGGACACTTTTTGCACAAATAAAGTCAGATCTAAGAAAGTGGAAAAACATCAACTGCTCATGGGGAGGCCAAGCCAATAATAAAAAGTGGATAATAATAAAATGGAATAATAATAATAAAGCCAATAATAAAAATGGAAATTCTACCTAAATTAATTTACTTATTTAGTGCCATACCAATTAAACTATCAGATAATTATTTTCTAGAGTCAGATAAAATAATATCAAAATTCATGTGGAAGAACAAAAGGTCCAGAATATCAAAGGGACAAAAGAAAAGAAATTCTAGGGAAGGTGGCCTAGCCCTACCAGATCTCAAATTGTATTATAAAGCAGCAATTATTAAAACCACTTGGTACTGGCTAAGAAACAGAAGGGTAGACAAGTGGAATATGCTAGGTACTCAAGACACAATAAGCAATGAATATAGCAATCTCCTGTTTGATAAACCCAAGGACTCCAGCTTCTGGGATAAAAAACTCATTGTTCAACAAAAATTGCTGGGAAAACTGGATAACAATGTGGCAGAAATTAGGCATAGACCAATGCCTGACACCAGAGGTCCAAATAGGTACATGATCTAGGTATAAAGATTGATACCATGGACAAAATGGAGGAGCAAGGAATAGTGTATTTATCAGATTTATGGAGAAGGGAAGAATTTTTGACTAAAGAAGAGATAGAAAGGATTATGAAGTGCAAGATGAATAATTTTGATTACATTAAACTGAAAAGTTTTTGCACAACCAAACCCAAAAAAAACCAAAATTCAGAGGGAAGTAGTATATTGGGAAAGAATTTTTACAGCTAATCTCAGGGATAAAGGCCTCATTTCTAGAATATATAGAGAATTGAGTCAAATGTACAACAATACAAGTTATTCCCCAAGTGATAAATGGTCAAAGGATATGAACAGGCAATTTTCAGAGGAAGAAATTAAAGATATCTATAGTCATATGAAAAAATGCTCTAAATCACTTTTGATTAGAGAGATGCAAAGCAAAACAACTCTGAGGTACCACATCACACCTATCAGATTGGCAAACATGACAGAATAGGAAGATGATAAATGCTGGAGAGGATGTGGGAGAGTTGGAACACTAATTCATTGTTGGTGGAGCTATGAGCTCATCCAACCATTCTGGAGAACAATTTGGAACTATGCCCAAAGAGCTACAAAAATGTACATACCCCTTGACCCAGCAATACTGCTTCTAGGACTGTATCCCCAAGAGATCATAAAAATGGGAAAGGGTCCCACATGTACAAAAATATTTATTGCAGCACTCATTGTGGTGGCCAAAAACTGGAAATCAAGGGGATGCCCATCAATTGGGGAATGGCTAAATAAATTATGGTATATGAATGTAATGGAATACTATGGTGCTGTAAGAAATGATGAACAGGAAGACTTCAGAGAGGCCTGAAAAAACTTATATGAACTGATGCTGAGTGAAAGGAGCAGAACCAGGAGAACTCTGTACACAGCAACAACCACAGTGTGCAAGGAGTTTTTCTGGTAGACTTGGAACTTCACAGCAATACAAGGACTTAAAAAAAAAATTCCCAATGGTTGTCTAAGGCAAAATGCCTTCCACATCCAGAGAAAGAACTATGGAATTCAATCGCAGAATGTAGGAAGTCATTTTTGTATGTGTGTATTATGTTTTGGTTTGTTACATGATTTCTCCCATTCATTTTAGTTCTTCCACACAGCATGACTATAATGAAAATGTCTTTAATAGGAATGTATGTGTAGGTCTTATATAGAATTGTATGCTGTCTCAGGGAGGGAAGGGGGAGGGGAGGTAGATGGGAGGGAAAAAATCTAAGTTTTAAGGTAGTGATTGTAGAATACTAAAAATAAATAAAATTAATATAAAAAAAAGAAAAGAGCAACAGAAAAAAATTAAAAATAAATAAATATAGCATGGATTCAATTTTTGAACTGAAACATAATGACTCAAATATTTTCCAGAATGCTAAGTGCTCCAAATCATTTTCATTTGAGAGCCTATTTTCATATTTACAAGCCTCAGTTCCAACTACATTTGCCTGCTGCAAAGCAAAAAAAGGTTGCCTACCAACCAAAATTGATTACTGAAGAGGAATTATTTCTTAAATAATTCTATTTATTCCCTACACCCATAAACCTGAATTAAAGCTGAACATATACCATGAGAGGGAAAATGATTTTCTATCTGACATGTGTAAAAATTGATAAAACCTACAAAACTCTAAATCTACAATGATACACATTTTCTTTGTACACCAAATGTTTCTTCTAGGCTCAACTCAAGAGCAGCTTTCTACAACTGGCCTTTCCTGTTGCACCCAACTGCTAGTGCCCTCTGTCCCAAATTACTGTGCATTTACTTGATGTGTATTCTGTATTAAATTCTATATGTATATGCTGTTTCCTCCCACCTACAATATTATATAAACTCCTTGAGGATAGGGACAGCCTTAACAAAGTAATTACGTCTGCTATAGTCTCTTTGTTACACAGTAGGTGTTTAATAAATGTTTATTGGACAAATAAATTATATTTATTTATAATATGCAAAAAAAAAAAGAAACAGAAGGGTACACCAATGGAATAGATTAGGTACCCAAGACATAGCAGTCAATGAATATAGCAATCTACTGTTTGATAAACCCAAGGACTCCAGCTTCTGGGATAAGAACTCATTGTTTGACAAAAATTGCTGGTAAAACTGGATAACAGTGTGGCAGAAACTAGGCATAGACCAATGCCTGACACTGTACACAAGAATAAAGTCCACATGGGTACATGATCTAGGTATAAAAACTGACACTATAAACAAATTAGTGAAGCAAGGAATCGTGTATTTATCAGATTTATGGAGAAGGGAAGAATTTTTGACTAAATGAGATAGAAAACATTATGGAGTGCAAAATGAATAATTTTGATTACATTAAATTGAAAAGTTTTTGCACAAACAAACCCAATGCAACCAAGAGTAGGAGGGAAGCAGAAAACTGGGAAAGAATTTTTGGAACTAGTGTCTGTGATAAAGGCCTCATTTCTAAAATATAGAGAGAACTGAGTCAAATGTACAAGAATACAAGTCATTCCCCTATGGTCAAAGGATATGAACAGGCAGTTTTCAAAGGAAGAAATCAAAGCTCTCTATGGTCACATGAAAAAATGCTCTAAATCACTACTAATTAGAGAGATGCAAATCAAAACAACTCTGAGATACCACATCACACCTATCTGATTGACTAACATGACAAAACAGGATGATAATAAATGTTGGAGAAATGTGGGAGAGTTGGAACACTAATTCACTGTTGATGGAGTTGTGAGCTGATCCAACCATTTTGAAGAGCAATTTGGAACTACATCCAAAGGGCTACAAAAATGTGCACACCCTTTGACCCAGCAGTATCACTTCTGGAACTCTATGCCAAAGAGATCATAGAAATGGGAAAGGATCCCACAAGTACAAAAATATTCATAGCAGCACTGTTTATGGTGGCCCAAAACTGGAAATCAAGGGGATGCCCATCAATTGAGGAATGACTGAATAAATTGTGGTATATGAATGTAATGGAATAAGAATGCTATAAGAAATGATGAACAGGAAGACTTCAGAGAGGCCTGGAAAGACTTATGTGAACTGATGCTGAGTGAAAGGAGCAGAACCAGGAGAACTTTATACACAGCAACAACCACAGTGTGGGAGGATTTTTTCTGGTAGACTTAGAACTTCATTGCAATGCAAGGACTTAAAAAATTCCCCATGATCTCTTAAGGCAAAATGTCTTCCACATCCAGAGAAAGAACTATGGAATTCAATCGCAGAATGTAGCAGATCACTTTCTTTTGTATTACATTTTGGTTTGTTTTATGATTTCTCCCATTCATTTTAATTCTTCTATACAACATGACTAAGGTGAAAATGTATTTAATAGGAATGCATGTGTAGAACCTATATAAAACTGTATGCCATCTCAGGGAGGGAGAGGGAGGAAGGGGGAAAAAAATCTAAGGTATATGGAATTGACTGTAGAACACTGAAAACAAATCAAATAAAAAAAAACAACAGGTTCAGGTAGGCTTACTCAAAGCATATCCAACGGAGAATGAAGAGAAGAAAAATACCTAAGTAAAAAGTGTAAAACTAAAACAAGAGAGTGGGTCAGGACGGTCAGGACAGATAGATAAATAACAATAGTGTTACGTAGCTCACAAGAAGAAGTTAGAAGGGAGGCAGGGATTCTACTTATGGTTTAAGGCTACATATACCAATGCATAAAGTATATGTCACTGAAAAATAAAAGGAAACTTGACATTTTAAATGTTGTTGTTCAGTTGTTATTCAGTCATGTGCAGCTCTTTCATGACCCTATTTGGGGGTTTCTTGGCAAAAGATGGTGTTATGGTTTTTGATTTCCTTCCCTAGCTCATTTTACTGATGAGGAAAGTAAGGCAAACAGGGCTAAGTCATTTGCCCAGCAATGCACAGTTAGGAAGTATTTGAGGGCAGATCTGAAATCAGGAAGTTGGATTTCCCTGACTCCAGCCTGGAACTTCACTGCACCACGTAGCACCAGCTTCCTGGAAGACACACAGTTGCAATATGGTCATGGAAGAGCACCCTTTGCTTAAAAAATTATAAACAGCCACTTGAGGCAATACTATTTGTCAACCAGTTATACACCTATGAGGAAATCTAAAAAGCTGTGTGTCTGGGAGGGGAGAGGAGGGAAGTATGGTAGAAAGCATCTGATGAGAAATAAAACTGAGACCATTGTGAAAATAGTCTTCCCAGGACAGGTGGAAGAGATGGCTTTCAAGTTCCTAATTTAAATTGCCAAATGGCACAGAGGGAAGGAACAGGGTGGTCATTCTGGTATAGTGGTCTAAGTACTGGGTTTGGAGTCACAGGACCTATATCTGCCCCAGTTCCACATTTACTAACTGTATTACAATTAGCCAAGACTTTTCACTACTTTCAACCTGTTTCCTTGCTTATATAAATAGGGATCGTAAAACTTGCAGTAGTCACCTTATGGAACTGTTGTGATTTGCAAATAAGTTATTTATATAAAACATTTTCTAAACCTTGGAGCCCCTTGATAAATGTCAGTTATCATCATCATTATAGTGATGGGTGTAAGGGGCTGTCTTATTTATGTTTGTATCTCTCTCAGCACCTGGCCTAATGCCCTGCTCAGAGCAGACGCATGACTGTTTGTCAAATAAATGGGAGACTTATCCCACACTACCCAAACATCTGCTCCGAGTCTCTCCTTCCACTAAATAGAGCATCTCATAAATTCTTGACTTGTCCTGCTGACAGCTTCATCGCTCAGAAAGTTGATGAAGCAATGAGGGAATAAGCTAACTTGGACTTAATTCTGACCAACAAGGAGGAGCAGGGGTTGGTGAAGGGGAAGGGACAGAACCTTGGAGGAAAGTGGCCATGTCACTTTCTGATAGCAAAGTCAGAGCATGCTGGACACAGACAAACATGTGTACTTCAGGCTTTAGAAAGGAGACTAAGAATGACAGGGCACAACCGTATGTCCCGAGGCTCTCAAAAGGGCAATGGTATAAGTCAGAAGTGACAAATACAGTTGGCCACATACCCTAGCAGTTGAACCAGGTTCATGTCAATTCAGTAAATATTCATTAAGTGCCTGCTGTGTACTAGGCACTCCGCTAGGCGCTGGGGATACAAAAAAACAACTCTTTCCCTCAAGGAACTTACAACCTAATAAAGGAAACAATATGCAAACAAATATACACAAAGCAAGCTGTATATAAAAAGGATAAACAGGAAATAATTAAAAGAAGGAAAGCACTAGAATTATGAATTAACTGGAATTAATTAAGACTAGCTCTAGAAAGTGCAAGTGTAGGTAGACTTCAAGGAAGCCAGGGAAATCATTAAAATGTAACTGGGAAATATTTAAAAAAATAAATAAAAACACAATAAAACACAGAAAACGTTACTATGTGGGATTCAGGGGTGGGCTGGAGTCAGCTTAAACAGATGATTATTAAATTTTCAATGTAAGCATTTACACCTCCAAAATCAGGAAAAGATATGTAACCACTGGCAAACTACAGAACAGCATGACCATCTCAGAACAGTGTCTCAAGCTAAACACTGCGTAACTGTAAGGATTAAGTCTGGCCCTCATGAAGAGATAACAAACTGTACCCTGTTCTTTGCAAAAGAAAGGGACTAAGGCCACTTAACCGGTTTGCCTCAGTTTCTTCAGACATGAAATGATGACAGTAGTGGCACCTATATCCCAGGACATGAGGATAAAATTAGATAATATTTATAAAGTGCTTTGCAAACCTTAAAACTTTATATAAATGCAAAATATTATTACTACTATTATTTCTACAAGTGTGGAACGCTGCTTATGCTGTCAATTTTGCTAAACGTATTTTGTTTCTTTCCTTCCTTATTTATTTGTTGTTATACAAGATTCACTTGGCAAGGAAAGGCAAAATACATACATGTGGAAAAAGATATGAAAACTGAATTGTTTTTCAAGGGTGGGGTAAGAATAGCATCTAAAAAAGTTCAGAACAAACTGAAATTGAAGCTAAGAATGAGAAGAAACTGAAAAGAGCTCCTTAGGTATATCTGAAATAAAATAAGGACCAAGGAGAGAATAATAATAACTTGTATTTCTATAATAGCACTTTGCTTTACAAGTAGCATCTCATTTGATTCTCACAGCAAACCTGGGAGGCTGGTGCTATTATCCTCATTCTTTAAGATAAGGAAACTAAAGCTGAAGGAAATTAAGCGACTTGCCCAGGATAATGCAGCTAAACTAATAAAAGTCTCTGAGAGTGAACTGGGACTCCAATTTCTCCGATTCCAGTTCAAGCAGCCGTATCTACCTTCACTACTGATTTCCGCATAGAGAGAAGAAGGCTAAAGGATATAAAAGATGAAATACTTAGCTCTTATCTCTCATTTGGGGAAAATATACTTTAGATTAATAAAAGCAAAAGAAACACATTTAGAAGAAATTGAAGACCAAGAAAGGAAAGAAATAGTAAGCAAATTCCTCTATGCTATAAATGAGTTCTTTAAATATGGAGTTTGAATGAGCGAATATTTCAGACTACCAAAAGAACTTAAGAGATATGACCCATGAACCTGTAGGTAATTTTTAAGGAAGGAAGAGGAAGGAGAAAGGTGCTTCAAGACTGGAAACAAGTACATGTTCTGACTTTCAAGGACAATACAATATTCCTGAAACATTAACCGATTCAATAAACACTTATCTAGAACCTGCTTTCAAAAACATGGTGAGAGCTGCTGCATATGACATAAAATAAGATAAAATCCTCTATCTCAAGGCACTTATTTTCTAGAAGGGTTATGTAACACATAAACATTTAATGATGCAAACTAGAATACTAGTGACTGAAAAAGTACAAATTACTGTGAGTACTACACAAAGAGACTAAAAAAGGAATGTACCTTCATCTAAAACCCCAAAACCACCTCAGGAAAGAAGTAGGGTGTTGTAAGTACCAAAAAGTAAAGAGCGTACATAGAATTCTAGCTTGAGAGGGAGAAGTGACCTCAAAGGCCAATGGTCCAACCATCTCATTTTAGAGATAAGAAACATATGTCCAGGAGCTTCAGTGACTTGCCCAAGTTCTCCAAGGTAGTAACCATCAAAAAGGAGGATATAAACCTTGGTCCTTGGATTCTGGAATCAGTAATCAATCCCCTTTCCAGTGTCCCACGATGCCTCCTACCAAAGATTTGGGCCAATTAACCAGCCAAGGGAGAAGGATGAAACACCTGGGAGCTCAAAATCTAGATGCAAGCCTACCTGAAGTCCAAAGCAGGTATTCACAAATACAACTGGTAAAGAAGAGCAATGAATCGGAACCTAAGTTTAAGAACAAATATTTGGTCCAAAGCTCAATGGGAACAGATTTCAGTCTGAAACAAGTTCAGGAAAAAACCAATGGAAAGGAAAAGCATGAGTCTCTAGCAACTGAGAATTTACATATAAAGAAAGACACTATCTGCATCCAGAGAAAGAGCTGATAAATAGAAGCATGTAAAGAATAATTTTACGTAAACATATATATTTGTATGTATGTATATATAATGTACACTTACAGCTAATGGTGGGGGGGAGAAATTTACATGATCATTTTGTATATTTGAAAGGCACAGCAAGTTGTGCACAGCAGATCTGCAGTTCATGAGCAATCACCTTTTTAATGGTACTATTCTTACAAAAATGCTTGGTTCTTATTCCATAAATTAGAAATAAAAAATTTTTTAAAATAATTTGCCAGGCATTCTTTTATGGTAACAGCATGGTAACTGTCCCCTTCTTTGCTCGGCTCCTACTTCACAGCTTAATGTGGTCTGGGTCCTTGAGGAGTAGTACAAAAACTGAGATGGATGAGCAAGGAAGGAGTAATATACACTTTGGCTGGAGCACAGACTACATGAAGGGTTCTATGAAGTAAAGCTAGCAAGTGGGGGGGGGGGGGGGAGATACAATATAAAGCTGGTAGAGAACTTCCAGACCATCTTGTCCAATTCTTTCAGGACTCAGTTTAGTCCCCACAATGGGGGTTTTCTTGGCAAAGATAGTGGAGTGGTTTGTCCTTTCCTTCTCCAGCTCACTTGACAGATGAGGAAACTGAGGCAACCAGAATTAAGTGACTTGCCCACGGTCACACAGCTAGTGTCTGAGGTCAGATGTAAACTCAGGAAAATGAGTCTTCCTGAATTCCAGGCCCAGCACTCTATCCACTTTGCCACCTAACTGCCCAATTCATTCATTACACAGCTCAGGGAATTGAACCCTGGGATGTTGTGGCTGAGAAAGTCAGTAATAGTCCATCCTTCATTCAGCCACTAGAGCAGAGGTTTCCAAACCTATTTGGCCTACTACCCCCTTTGCAAAAAAAAGGAAAAGAAATTACTCAGCACTCCCATGGAAATCTACTTTCTTTAACCTTAACAGTTTTTTTTTAATTGGCATCATTTCAAAAAAATATTTTAAATGACATCTTAAATTTAATCATTTATTGTAAATTTCTGGGTTTTTCCTGCATTAAAATTTTGATGATGCAATTTTGCATCACATAACCATACAGTATCATATCGTAAACAAGTCATTACACGTACATACTCCTGCCAATGCATGCTGGATTTCCCAACAATGTACAACACGCTCACCTATCAACACTTGCTTGTCAAGACCTATCGAAAAGTTGTCCACTGATCAGTTATAACTTGCATTTTTTGTGCTTATCTGGAAAATAATGTAATCACTAAGACCTTAACTCTGTTACACAACAGATGAAACATGTACAAATGGTTTTTCAAAAAATGTTCTTCTCTTGTTTCTTTACATTCCCACCGCCTCTTATTTTTATTCAACACCTCTCCAACTGCACCTGAGGCTACTTACCACCCTGCCCAGGATCACTCCAGGGCCCCCCCCTCCAGGGGGTGAGTACTGCCCACTTTGAGAACCTATGCACTAGAGTGATTTCCCTAAAACATAGACATGATTATGTCATACACTCCCTACTTCATAAACTCCAGTGGTTCCCTTATCGCCTCCAGAATCAAAAACAAAATGCTCTGTTTCGTCTTTGAAACCCTTCATAGCCAACACATCCTTCCTCCCCACCTTTCCAGTCTTTTGACACTTCATCACATACTCCTCAATTCAGTGACTAATCATTCCACCAACAAGACACTCAATCTCTGCTCCAGACATTATCTCTGGCTGTCTCCCACGCCTGGAACACTCACTCTCCTCTGCTCTGCCTATTGACCTCCCGGGCTTCCTTTAAGTCTCAACTAAAATCCCATCTTTTACAGGAAAACTTCCCTAACCCCTCTTAATTCCAGTGCTTTACCTGGTACTTCTTAATTATCCCTGTATATAGCTGGCTTTGTATGTATTTGTTTGCACTGTCTCCCCCATTAGATTGTAAGCTCCTTTAGGGCAAAGACCATACATATCTTCTGTCTCTTTTTGTATCCCCAGCTTTTGGCACAGTGCCTAGCACACAGCAAGCACCTAGTAAGTGTTACTGATTGTTAGACAGCAGAGCTAATATTTGAACCCTGGACCTCTGGCTCCAAATCCTATAATCTATTATACCAGAGCCTTATATTCCGGGTTAAGAGTTGGAATTTTATTACATAAAACAATTGGAAGATTTTGAGCCAGTGTATCATGTCTATAACGAAGATGAATCTAGCAGCTCTACAAAGAATACTCTGAGTCAGAGAACAAAGGAAGTGGGAAAAATTTAAAAACTTTTGGAATCAAACAATCATTACCTACCACTGCAGCCACAGCTAGGAACTGTTGGAATTATACAATCAACAAGCATTTATTAAGCACTTATTGTATACAAGAGTACATCTTGCCATAGGGACACAGAATCAAGAGGAGAGATGGGAAAAGAGATTTTGTGGGTAAAATTAATAGAAATAAGCAAGTGGTTAGACATTAGGATGAGAAGAAGAATCAAAAATAATAAAAGCTTTCAAATGTAGGTGACTGGTTGTGCCAGTGGTAGAAATAAGGAAGTCATAAGAGGGCTCTGGAGGTAAGACATTAAATGCAGTTTGGGAACGTTCAGGTTGAGAGGCCAGAAGACTTTAAGGTGGAGAAACCCAGCTAACAGCTGGAACCATGAGTCTGGCACAAGAGTGGCCAGGACCAGCAAAAACATAGCTGAGAGCCATCTACATAGAAGTAATGGGTGAAGCCATGAGACTAACTGAAAATGTCAAGGACAGGAATTTAGAGAAAGAGCAGAACAAGGCAATGGACAGAACTGAGGAAGGTAAACTCACAAAGGAGAAAGAAAACTAGATTTCAAGGGAATAAGGAGAGAGTGTTAGGAAAGGAAGCCAAGTTACAGACTATTTTTCAATAATTCTAAAGCTGAAAGGGAAAATGAAAAATGGGAGCCTGAGGGGCAGAAAGCTTGGGTCTGGAGAGAAGAATGACTAGAGACACCCAAGCAAAATGGTAACCTAGTGGAGAAAAAGAGATTGTTTATGTATGAGGGAAAAGGAGATAATTAATGGATCAAGGCCACAGGTGAAGGCATTAGCTTTGGAAATAAAAAGGGATATATCAACCTCAACCAAAAGGCACAAGATTTTCAGAATCTCTTGTTTCAGTTCAAGCAGAATCTCTTCCAAAGGGACTTTCCTGCACCTCCTCCCCATTTGCTAGGGTCTTCACTGTATCTTTTTTTTTAATTTATGAAATAAGCATTTTTATAACATAGTAAAATAAAAAGATGATTGCACATGAAACTGCTAATCTAGCATATACTTCTTATTCTTTTTAAATATATAATAAAATTATCATGTAACTTTCTTTTTTCTTTTACATCCCCCACCCCCACCATAGAGATGGTTACCATACACAAAAATGAATGTATATGTGCGTGTGTGTGTATAATACATATTTATATGTATACGTCTATGTGTGCGTGTAAAATTATTCTATAACTACTTCTATTTATCAGTTCTTTCTCTGGAAGCACATAGAATCTTCCATCATAGATGCTTTGTAGTTAATCTGTCACTCAAAGTTGTTTTTAAAACTTGTTACTGTAGACAGCATTCTCTTGATTCTGCTTTTTGTTATTCATTATTTCATGCAAGTATCTATGTTTTTCTACCATCAACAAACTCATTATTTTTTACAGCAGAATAGTATTCCATCACAATCACATACCACAACTTGTTCAGCCATTTCCCAGTTGATGGGCATCTCCACAATTTCCAGATCTTTGCCACCACAAAGAGAGCCACTAGAACATAGAGGTTCTTTTTCTTTTTCCCTAATCATCTTTGGGAACCGACCTAGTAGTGATATTGCTGGGTCAAAGGGTCCACATCTGCATCAAAATGGCGGATCAGATCACTGTTCCACCAACAGTGAAATAATGTCCCAATTTTTCCATATCCCCTCCAACACTTGTCATTTTCCCCTCCTATCATTTTAGTCAATCATACAGGTGTAAAATGATACTTCAAGGTTACTTTAATTTGCATTTCTCTAATCAATGATGATTTAGACAATCTAAATCATGCTCTCAGCTATGTTTTTGCTGGTCCTGACCACCACACTCTTGTGAAAGACTCATGCATAGTTCAAAGTTTTTTCACTAGTAACAGACTCTTCGTGATCCAATTTAGGGTTTCCTTGGCAATGATATTGGGAGCGGTTTGCCATTTCCTTCTTCAGTATATTTTACAGATGAGGAAACTGAGGCAAAGAGCGTGAAGTAAATTGTCCAAGGTCACATGGATAATATCTTGAGGCCAAATTTGAACTCAGACCCAGCACTCTATCCACAGACACTTAGTTTTCTGAACAAAAGTTTACAAAGCAGTTTCCAAGTAAGAAGAGTTGTCCCACAGAAGACAAGCCCCTGAAGTATATATAGGTTATTGGCATAACTGTGACAGTCAAAAGCAGAGGGACTGCCCCAAGGTAAAATTTTTCCTGGGGAACTGGAATTTTAAATTGTCACACTTCTTAGAAGGGGAAAAGAAAGCTCACTGGAAACACAAGCAGGAAGAATTTCCTTCTCCACAGTGGATTAGGCAAACAGAGGTTAAGTGACTTGCCCAGAGTCACAGAGCTAGAAAATGTCTGATGTCTCATTTAAACTCTAGTTGTGCTGACTCCTGGGCAGCCAGGAGGCAAAGTAGATAGAGTGCTAGGTCTAGAGTCAGGATGACTCATCTTCCTGAGTTCAAATCTGGCCTCTGACACTTACTAGCTGTGTGAACCAGGGCAAGTCACTTAACTCTGTTTGCCTCAGTTTCTTCACCCATTAAATGATCTGGAGAAGGAAATGGCAAACCACTCCAATATCTTTGCCAAGAAAACCCCAAATGGGGTCCCAGAGAGTTGGACACAACAGAAAGACTATTTAACAACAAATTTCCTGACTCCAGGCCCAGGGCCCTATCTACTTAGCCACCTACCTACCTCTAGGCACTTTCACCTAAATCGATCATATGATTATCTTTATGCAAATTGACACTGAAGAAGAGATTAATCTCCGGTTCTCTCCCCCAATCCTACTACAAAGAAGAAACTAGGACAAAGCACTTTAAATACATTATGTCACTTGATCTTGAAAACCACCACCAGGTGAAGCAAGTGCTTCAGAGAGAACATGGATTGAACCAGTGATTTTTCTTGACATTGGGAATTCCCAGGTAAGAAACTCCCTCTACCAAAATAGGCTGGCATTTATAATCTGAGGGAATCACCAATAGTACTGACAGGTTGGGCGACCCACCCAGTCATTTATGGGACTGGGTTATGTATGTGACACGTATGCGTCAGAAGGGATATTTTATAAGATGTACTGGCAATGGAGTACAGAAATCTATTTTGCCCTACAGGAAAATAGGGGAGGAGGCGTAATAGAAGGAAGGGGTGGATAGGGTGGCAAGTTGTCCTGAGGTGGGGAGAGATGGGGAGAAAATTGTGAATTCAAATTCTTGTGGAAGTGAATGCTGAGAACTGAAAAATAAATTATATATTTAAAGAATAAAAAAGGGATATTTTGACCTGTCTCCAAGCTAAGGAGCCAGTTCTCTGTCCACTATTCTATACTTCTCCACATGTAGGTACAGCTTAGAATTTCATAGTTGTTCATCCTTCCTTCTGAAAGACGACCAGTGACATCACAAGACTGATGTCTACAGCACTGTAGGAGATGACTGAGATCAAACCTAATGCTTAAATAAATAAAAGCATGCCAAGAGAATGTTCTCCCCCTGGGATATCTTAATTTGCTTTTCTAAACACAGTAAAATTATATGTACTCAAAACCTGGTACTTTACAACCTATTTGTCCCTGCATCATTAATCATGGTGATAGATTTATTATTGGCTAATAATAATAGTGGAGGCAGCTAGGTGGCCCAGAGGAAAGACCAATTCGCCTGGAGTCAGGAAGATCCGAGTTCAATCTGGTCTCAGACACTGACTAGTTGTATGACCTTGGGCAAGTCATTTAACCTCTGTGCACCTAATCCACTGGAGAAATAGCAAACTACTCCAGTATCTGTGACAAGGAAATCCCATGGGCAGCATGGTTTAGGGAGTCATGAAGAATCAAGTGAACACCAACTGTAGTAATATTTATATTATATAGTGCCTACTACATGCCAGCCCCCTCACTGAACATTTTAAAAATATCTTATTCGATCCTCACAACACGCTTGGGAGTGCTCTTATAAGTGCTATTGTACATGCGGATTTCACAGTTGAAGAAACTGAGGCAAGCAAGATTAAGTGACTCATCCCAGGTCACATAGCAAAGCTGAAACCAGATGTTGTTAAATCCTGGGCTAGGGCTCTATCTGTTGTACCATCCAGCTGCTTAGTCTGGCTAGGTTTGGCAGGAGGTATCAAACATAATTATCACATAGGTCAATGATGTCAGACTCAAATAGACATGGGGGCCACTAAGTTTTACATAAGGATCCCTTCAGGCTGCATAGTGACTTAGAATTTTATTTTTTATTTATTTTTTATAACTTTTTTTATAACTTTTTATTTATTTTTATCTGTTATGTTGAATATTTCCCAATTACATTCAAATCGGTTCAGGCTACACCTGGGAGTACTGTGGGCTGCACAGGACTGGCCCAGTGTATGACACTTCTGATATAAGGTACTTTCTGACAAGGACTGAAAAACCAACTTTTTCAACAACAGAAAATTTCTCATCACCAAGAAGACTCTTAATATGAAAAGTTTCACCTTCTTTCACAAACTCACTGTGGCCTTGAATAAGTTATTTTAACATTTCTGGGCTCCCATTTTCCTCCTCAGTAAAACGAAAAGAGGGCAAGAATTGCATTGAAGGAGATAATGTCTAAAGTCCCTTTTAGCTCTAACATTCAATGATTCTAAATATGGAGTTAAAAAAATTAAAATTCCATACCATCATGTTGTCTTCTTTGGAAGACAATTTGGAAGAGTTTTGCAAACCTTAACATGCTATATAAATGTTAGCTCTTATTATTTAAGGGTCTCGGTCCTGTATGAGCCAAATCAGAACCAAAGTTTCCTTTGAACTAAAAAGTCTCTTGAAACATAATTAAAAAAATAACCCAACTGCAGGAAAACACCAAGCAAACATTTCCCACTAAATCATGCATTGCTGACTCTTTCCATCATATGGGGAGACCAATGGATAAAGGTAGCCTACCAAGCTACCTTTATTTTTCTTCATTGGCCATAAGAAAGAGCATTATTTATTTTGGAGGCTGAACACTGAAATTCTTAAAAACATTTCAGTGACATTCTCTTTGTCCTCACTCCAGGTACAAAAAACAAACAAGACAAAAAACCTCAGCTCTCAAGATTACCAGTGACTGATTGCAAGATAATGGATGAGGAGAGTCCCCTCACAAAAGGCAGCAACAGCTGGAAGCTGACACACTTCCTTCAGTTTACACAGGATCCACAAGAGAGATGCCAGTTAACAGCTGCTGTTTTACATGGTTTACGGAAACCCTCAACCTTGCTTACTGAAGTCTTTAGCAACCAGTAAGTCTGCTCTCCAGTTTTGGCAATTAGCAGAAATCGCAGAAACTGCTGTGCCTCTACTCAGTTCTGAGAACTTAGGCTGAAATTCCTTGTAACAGCCTTCTGTAAAAAGGGAAACCAAGCTCTTATACTAGCCATGGCTTCAAACTTCCAGGCCTAACTGAAAGTTGTGTCTTAAACTGCTATTCAGAAAACATTCACAACTTATGTCCTGAGCATAAAAAGAATAGCCAACTAACAGCTCCAAGGGCCAAATGAGAAGATCTTTGTTCTCAGTCATCCCCACACAGCAGGTGTATAAAATAAGGATTTTGAAACACAGTCAGCAGCACTGACAATTCAAAGCTAACAAGAGCCAAGGGGTATACAGCTGGCACTTTAAAGTCTGCCAGACATTTTACCTACATTATGTTATGTAATGTTGACCCTAATCCTAGAAAGTGGGTAAATACCCTTTTACAGATGAGGATGTATATTCATAAAGGTTACTTACTCCCTTACTCCCTATTCTACACATGAAGAAACTAAGACTCATCTGAAACTGAGGCAGTTGACAACTAATAATGGAATTTGAACTCAGGTCCTCCTGGCTGGAGTCCAACATTCTGGTCACTGTGCCACCTAGTTGCCTAAATTATATAGGATGCTTTCTATGCTCCAAGATTAGAGAACTTCTATGATGTTGTCCAAGGTTCCCTTTAGTCCTAAGAGTCTATAAAATATTCTTTGAACCTAGATAAGTAGGTTGCACCCCTATATCTAAAAAAATATCTTCTGTTGACATGATGGAACAAGATCTACTGGGTACATTAATAATTTACACAAAAGTAAAACAAACACTTCTTCAAACACATCTTAAAGTACTGTATCACAGAGAACCAAATCTGTCTTTTTTTTTTTAAATATTCTTTTCCCCTAAATCCATAATTAACACCTAAACGCTGCAGCCAGCTTCACACTTTTCTAGTATATACAGAACTCAGAATGGATCAAAGTTGTTCTAAATTCAATAAATAAATGCCTCATGCTATAGGCTGGGGGACCACGGCGAAATCAGTTCCTTGGAGATGGGGAGGAAGAAAGAAGGGTAAAGATTTAAAATAAGGAATCACTACCCATATTCTTTTTTTTTAAACAATCAAGAATGGTAGCATTTCAGGGTAGTTGTTTTTCAAGAGTCTGCCGTACTTGCATTTAGAAAATTATGAATATGTATAAATTCTTATATTTGCCAGATGTTTCCCACAAATGACACTGGTCTTGAAGTGCATTTGAAACTTCTAATAATCACTAAACCCACATGGAAATGTACAAAATCTATATTAAAGCTGGTTGTCACGTGTCAATGTATATGCTGTTTTGTTCATATGCCCAATTGCAGACAGACTGTACTATTTAAACATATACTATTTTAAATGACCATTCAAAACAATTGGAGCCATTAACTCTGACAACTAAAAACAATAGTCCCACCTAAGAACAAACCAATTCTCTCCAACAAACCCAAAGGTATCACATGTAGCCTATAAAGTAGTTTTGAGTCATTTAACTCATTTAATAAATCAATGATAAACTTAATATTTATGTTGCCATAAGGCCCTTTTCTAGATAGGATATTTGGTTGCTAAATCTCAAATGTGATCTTTTTCCCAGGGCTTAACTCTCAAGTAAGAATAACAATGATGATAAGAATAATTTTAAGGTTTATAAATCACTTAAGGAGTATTATCTCATTTTACCCTTAGAACCACCTTGGGAGGTAAAATCCTAAGGCAAAAGTTAAGCATTCACACACCTAGTCAGTTTCTAAGGCCAGGGTCCAGTGCTCTAACCACACAGCTATAACTCAGTAGTATGCAAACTCCTTAAGACAAGGAACTGTTAAGTATCCCTTCTTAAAAAATATTGTACTGAATTCTAGTCAAATCCCAAGGCCTTGATTAATGCTGCCTTTGACATTAGTGAAAACTAGCTCCTTATTAAAACTATCCTCTCCCTGGATTTAACACTGTACTAACCTTATTCACCTTCCACTGAAACTATTCCTTCAGTCTCCTTTTGCCAGGTCCTTTTCTTCCTGCTTCCTAATTGTGGTTGTCCCCAATAGCTCAGTCCCTTTCCTTCAAGAAAACGTACTGAGGGCCTTCCAACCATGAAGCCCTGCTGTAAGAACAAAGAAAATTATCTGCCCCCTCCCCAACACAACCCCCACCACTATCTTCAAGGAGTGTATAGAGGTAATAAAGGGTGTGTTCATCCTTTGTTGCCGAAGAAGATCATGCCATCAGAGAAATAATGACATGGCTTGCACTCGACTTTGTTTTGAGTGAGAGAGGGCTGTGCAGGTCACCAGTCTCACTTCTCCTCCAGAGCTAATCTGAATCCAGTGACCAGATATTCATCAGGATGACTAGAGATGACCCAGGATGAGGCAATTGGGGTTAAGTGACTTGCCCAAGGTCACACAGCCAGTGAGTGTCAAGTGTCTTGAGGAGAGATTTGAACTCAGGTCCTCCTGACTCCTGCACTGGTGCTCTATCCACTGCACCACCTAGCTGCCCCTTAATAAAGGGTAAAACAAGATGGGGGCGGGAGGAAGATACAAAAAGGATTGAAAAGGAGCAAGGTTTACTTCCAATTTGAGGGGTTTATAAGAGGCTAAACTAGAAAAGTGGCACTTGAAATGAGCCTTAAAAATTGGTAGAATTTCTACAGGTACATATGGAAGAGGAGAGGGGAAAAAGGAAGACATTCCAGGCACAGGAAACAGTATAAACAAAGACAAAAAACTCAGGGCTCAAGCCCTTAGGTGCACCTTCCTAGCTCTCTTTTATAAGCGGTTTCCATTAGAATATAATCTCCTTGAGGGTCTATCTTTCTTTCTGCTTGTATTTATATTCTCAGTGCTTAGTACACAGCATGGCACATAGTAAGGGTTAGTTGTGAATGACTGACTTTTCATATATGTGTATATATGTGTGTGTATGTGTGCATATATATAAACTCAAAAAATCTTCATTACAACCTTTTGAGGTGAGTACCCACAGGTGTTATTATGCCCATTTTACAGAAGAACAAACTGTGGTTCATGGGGTTTGAAGAGATCTGGTTTGCCATAGCTAATATTTTTACCATTCTTATATGGGGCAGATTATGAGACACAACATGGTGAATGGAAAAGAACAATGGATTTGGAGTCAAAGGACTTTCTTTGAATCCTGGCTCAGTCATACATAAACTATATAAATTTGGAAAAGTCATTTAACCTCCCTGTGCCTCAGTTTCCCCATCTACAAAACAAAAGGTGGGACAGGACTAGATCCAACTCTAAATGTATTACCTCATTTTAACAAACTGGACTTTATCCCATGAGCGACAACGAGGCTTATGGATTCTGAGCAGGACACAGAGAGAAAATTAATCTGGCAAAGGCATGCATAGGAGAGTTTAGAGCCGGAAGACTGGAGGCATGGCAACCAGTTAGAAGTCCACAGCAATAACCTTCTTCAGAGTTAGAGCCTAAATAGTGGCTGGAGGAAAGGAAAGGAGGGAGCAGATGCCTGAGATATTGCAGACTGAATCCAATCAAAAGGACTGGGTGACTAACTGAATGTGGGTGGAAGGGAGATGTCAGAAACAAC
This sequence comes from Notamacropus eugenii, assembly GCF_028372415.1. Classification (NCBI taxonomy): domain Eukaryota; kingdom Metazoa; phylum Chordata; class Mammalia; order Diprotodontia; family Macropodidae; genus Notamacropus; species Notamacropus eugenii. Next base: position 237,183,489 of record NC_092875.1, on the reverse strand, counting down.
TCCAAGGTCTCCAGGCCAGTGACTCGGAGGAGAATGGTGTATTGTGCCCCTCAGGGAAAATAAGAAAATCAGAACAAAGAAGCAGTTAGGGAGAGAGAGAAGCAGGTGGAGAACAGGAGATAATGAATTCAGTTCTGGACAAAGTTTACATGCTTTCAACTGTTGTTGTCCAGCAAGTTGTTTGAAATGGGGTTTAGAAGCTCAGAGTCTGAAGGGAGAATTATGTAAAATGCAAGGTATTGGTATATACAAGATCTACAAGAAAGAGAATGTAAGAAGAAAAAAGGGACAGGATCTGAGCTTTGAGGAACACCTCTATTTAGTCATCTAGAGGCGGAGGAAAAGAAAAAACCGTGAATTTAGATGGGAGGCAGAGAAGAAAGTAATTTCAGAATCCAGTACCCACTGAGATGAACTTTCTTGAGATGAACTGTCAAGCATTCAAACCCAACTACAGAGAGCGAAACTCTGACTGGCTGGCCATGCTGCTCAAATGTCAAATGTACATTTGTCTAAAACACTAAATTTCAGAGAATTCACACGAGGCAAACATTCATACAGAAGAAATACAAGGACACTCTCAAGGTCTCTCCAAAGAACTTTAGTATCCAGTGGGAGACATGGGAGACACTGGCACACAACAGCCCAGTCTAGCTTGCCTGTATCAAAGAAGGTGCTCTGCTGCTCCATGAACAAAGCAGAATTTCAAAAGCTCAAAAAAAAAAAAAAAAAAAGGTAAGATGCTTGAATTTAGAGACATCTCCACCCCAAATGTTCATGTGAACTATTTGTACCCAACCTGTGACACAGTTTTCCAAGCTCATGTTGGTCCAATCAGCCACAGTCAAACACACTTATGTTGACTCTGACATAATGTCATTTTGATCCTCTAGTTATGATAACCAACCAACCAATTTCAGAATTCCATAAGTCAAAGCAGTAACAGTGAACCATTTTGAAATACTACATACAACCACAGTACCTGAAATTCAAACTTACTAATTGCCATTGCTTAACTAACATTCTCAAGCTCTTGCTGCTTCCAGCCCTAGCCAAATCAAGTCTAATAGACAAACATATATGTAACTGAATACAATCAATGTAACTGAATACAATCAATACAACTGAACACAATCAATATTACTTCACATTAAACACACTGTATACCAAAACCCACCAGAATACCCCCCAAACCCATGACATCCCCCTAAGATCAAAAGCCAAAGTACAACCAAGATTATTCTCCCCACTTTAGTTTTTCTACCCCAATCCTCCCACCGCCAAGTCTCCAGCTTTCTTACGCTGTTTTGTTCCTTTGAAAATGAGTGTCTCTATAGCACTGTAGCCACATTACATTTGCACAGAAAAAAAAAAAAGCTACCTTAGATGGATTATCAATTCCTTCTGTCTGCCCAAACACTTGTGTACCTCAAAAATCCACTTCTGTCAGAAATCTTCCTCCTGCTGTAAGGATACTATGAATATGAATTTGAGGGACATATAGACTGCATCTGTACCCTAACAGGGAGAAAGCATGTTGTTCAGTTATTTCCACCTCTCCGTGACCTCATTTGGAGTTTTCTTGGCAAAAACACTATATTGGTTTGCCATTTTCTTTTCCAGCTCATTTTACACATAAGGAAACTGAGGCAAAGAGATTAAATGATATACCCAGAGTCACACCACTAGTAAGTGTCTGAGGCCACATTTGAACTCAGGTCTTCCTTGACTTCAGGCCCAGCCCTCTATCCACAGCAGCACTTCACAGCACATAGTATAGTGGAAAGAGCATTCGATGTGGAGTCAGAAGGCTTCAGTTCCTCAGACATTTACTACCTATGACACCTTGGTCAGACTGAAAACAACTAGTCCTGAGCCTGTTTCCTCATCTGAAAAGTAAGGAAAGCTTTCTATGATCCTATTGACCCACTTCTAAATAGGAAGACTTATATAAATTAATACAGAGTGAAAGTAAAACCAGGAAAACAACACACAAGGCAACAACCATGTAAATGGAAACAACCACCACAAAAAAATCTAAACTTGTGTAATGACCAAGCTTGATCCCGGAAGAGGTGAAAAAAACTTCTCCCTTCCTTCTTTGCAGGTGAGGGACTGTGGTATTGGAATACCGCATATGCTGTCACACAGGATTAACGCTTTGGTTCGTTTTCTCCCTCTTTTTCTTTTTTTTCTTTTAATTAGTTCTTACAAGGGCTCTAGCTCTATAGGTAGGGAAGAGAGATATTCCACAAGAAAGGCAATGTAAAAACAAGAGACAGTAAAAAAAAAAAAATTCTTAAAGTTCATTTTGGAGTAAAAGTTGCTAAATGACTCCAGGAAATCATACGATTAATCAAAAGCAAGCCTCGTCAGTTTCAGTTTGCATTTTATGCTGGTAGTTTACAGTATATTCCTTATAAAACAGGAAGCATAAGGAAAAGAACACAGGCCAGAACTCTGGAAATCTGAATTCTAATCTCAACTCTGGAACTCAGTAACTTTGAAACACTGGGCAAGTCCCATCTCTCCCACCCTCAGTTTCCTTATCTGTAAAATAAGATTAGACTTTGGGTGTTATAACAACAAACTGGAAATGAATTTCTGCAAATTGACCATTTTCTACGTTAAAACTAATGTGAAGAAATGATCAAGAAGTCCTACAAACAAGGATAGCACCGGTGTATTTAGGTTATGTGGGGCTCCTTGAGTACTGACTGCATAACCAGACACCAACTTCGTCAAAACCTTGATTATTGACTCAATGACCAGAATCTGGTCAATCCTTTCAATAAAAAGACTGGTTCTGTAAAATATGAATTCGATCCAAAGGACCTCCAAGGCCACATGCGGCCTTAAGGCAAAGGTTCCCTACCAGTAGACCAGACAGGACTTCACGAAAGCTGATTATTGGCTGAATAACCAGATACTGATGTCACCAAAGCTTTGATTATTAACTGACTTGACCAAACTTTCAGCTACTCACTGAATGAGCACCGATGTCACCAAAGCTTTGATCCCTCCCTGAACGACCAGATACTGGTTTCACCAAAGCTCTGATTACTCATTGAATGAGCACCAATGTCACCAAAGCTTCGATCCCTCCCTGAATGACCAGATACTGGTTTCACCAAAGCTTTGATTACTCATTGAATGAGCACCAATGTCACCAAAGCTTCGATCCCTCCCTGAATGACCAGATACTGGTTTCACCAAAGCTCTGATTACTCATTGAATGAGCACTGATGTCACCAAAGCTTCGATCCCTCCCTGAATGACCAGATGCTGGTTTTACCAAAAACTTGACACATCATCCCAAGAATGACAAGTGCTTTTCTTAGGGGGAGGGTAAGGGAAATGCTTTCTACGTGAAGTTTTATCAAAGGAAAGGCCAACTTAGTCATCCAGAAAGGGGCCACTGCCCTGGGGCTGACTCAGCCAGGGGGTTTTCGCCCACGTGGGGCACCACCACCAGCACCGGGTTAGTCAGAGCCTCCCTCCGGAGCCGGACTTCACTCAGCTCGTCCTGCCCACCGAGGCAGAGGACGCGCGGCCCGTCACAAAGGGTTTTCCCCCGAAGGAAACAGAAAGTGAAAAATGGTCTGCAGAGCGTGGGTCCTGGGGTCCCTCCCGCCGGCTCCCCCGCCCCGAGGCCAGGCTGGAGTTAGGCGGCGGCGCAGGATGGGACGCGCTCGGAGGGTCTTCGCGGAAAGTCCGCGACCCCGGCCCGGCCCGACCGGCAGGAGGGAGCACAGGAGGGGGGCGGGCCCCTCGTTGTCCCCCAAATCCTACCCGCCCCGACAGGACGCGGGGGATCGCGGTGGGGGAAGCCTCCACCGCCCCTGGCCCCCCGAAGTTCGCGGGTGCTGCCGCTGCCGTCGCGGCCGCTTTTGCGCCCCGTCCAAAGTGCAAGCAAAGTGCGGCCGGCCCCCGCGTGCGTGCGGGGCGGCCACGGCACCGCGTCCCGCGCCCTCCCGAAAAGAAAGAAAAAGCACGGGGGTGGCGTGAAATTCACTACCGCCTCCCCCCAGCAGCCCTCGGGCACGCCGAGCCACCCGCCACGCACACACCTCGCGGGGCGCTCGCCTTCCTCCTCCCCGACCTCCCCGGGCCCCCCCACCCCCAGCGCCCCGGCTCTCGCACACGCGCCCTCCGGACCATCGCGCGCGGCTCCCGAGCGAGCGTCCTCCTTACCCCCCGCAGCGCCGGGCTCCGGGACGGGCCGGGCGGGGCCGCGAGCCGAGGAGCGGCGGGGACGGCGCGAGCCTATGCGGCCGAACGGAGTCCAGGGGTAGGGAAGGGGCGGAGGGGGAGGGGAGGCTGGGGAGCCGCCCCCTCGCCCGCGCCTGGCGCGCATGCTCCCGCCTCCCTCTGCGGGAGGCCGAGGGAGCGCTCGCACCTGCCTTCCCTTCTGGCTTTCCCCTTTCCCTCTCGCGGCCCGTGGCTTTTCTGCCGCCCTTAGGTTGCTCGCGGGCAGCTGGGATGGGAGGGGTCCCTTCCCCAGCCCGGGCGGCTGGGCGCTCTCTCCGCGCTCCGCCCCCCCTCCGCTCGGGTGTGCGGTCCCTCGGACCCCTGGCAGCTCTCGGACTTCGCGTCCTGCCTCTTACGGTCCGGCCCCGCCGCCTGCCCCCACCCGGGCCCTTCATCCCCCGTGGGGGGCGGGGGGACACACGAGTGCGTGAGAGACGGGAGGAAGGAGGGAGCGAGAGACAAAGGAGGAGGCGAGGGACCGGAGCGGTGGAAGGGTCAAGGACAGACTTCATTTAAAATGGAGCTACTGACCTGCGCGTGTGTGTGTGGGGAGAGGGCAGGGGCCGGGAGGGAGGCAGCCCGGGAAGCGAGGCTTAGGTGCGGCGGGAGGCACGGGTCGTGAGAGGGCTAAGGGTTAGTAGCGCCCGCCGGGGGCCGCACGCTGGGCCGAGCCCTCCAGACGTTCCCTCCCCGGAGCCTCCCCTCAGCCTCGGGCAGCCTCTGCCCCCGTGTCACAGCGGGGGAGATCGAGGCGGCCGGGGTGATGCCGGTAAGAGCCGGCCCTTAGAGAGCGCTCCGTGTGGCCCGGGCGCTGTCCAAGGGCTCCGCAGTGACTGTCTGCCCTGGGAGGCACGTGCTCTTAGGTGCCTTTTGTCGCTGGAGAAGCAGAGGCAGCTTCTGATTAAATTAGGAAGTGAGGGACTGCATTCGAACTCACGTCTCCCTGACCCCAGGACCGTCAGTGTCTAGTGTGCAGAACAGGTCTCCCCAGCGCTCCGTTATGTTCCACCGACTTCCTATTTACATGAAGCAGTTTTCAAAAGTGATCTCTTTCCCGGTCCTCTTGCTCTTTCCCAGGGGAAGATTCTTCCCTTTTGATGAGTATCAGTGGTCTGTGGAAGGAGGTATGTGTGTTCATCCCTCCTTGCTGAAAAAGACCATGCCATCAGAGAAATGACATGACTTGCACTTGACTTTGTTTTGAGTGAGGGAGGGCTGTGCAGGTTACCAGCCTCACTTCTCCTCCAGAGCCATCTGAATCCAGTGACCTGATATTCATCAGGATGATCGGAGATGACCCAGGATGAGGCAATTGGAGTTAAGTGACTTGCCCAAGGTCACATAGCTAGTGAGCGTCAAGTGGCTGAGGTGAGATTTGAACTCAGGTCCTCCTGACTCCTGCACTGGTGCTCTATCCACTGCACCACCTAGCTGCCCGGTGGAAGTAGATAGGGAAGGCTAGAAAGAGGAAGGATTCCTGCATGACCTCATAAAGTGTTTTTAAAATTAAGCTTAATTTTTTCTTTTTTGCTGGAATAGAATATTCTAGTTTTAAATTAGGAACCCAGTTTTAAATTAGAAACAGATCCTCCAGCATGTGGAGTGGACCCCTTTGGTAAACAGTAGGGAACATATGTGGACAAGTATAGAAACAGTTATGATCTTTTGGTGGGCACATCCATGTCAATGACATCACAGATCCATTTGAATACAGAGAGGGTCCAACTGGTGTCTTTGAACAATGTGAAATTTGAATTAGAGTGGGTTATAAAATGATAAATGGTCACATTTAATTCAAGCTAAAATTCGATTCACTTGCAAACTAGTTGAGTTCCAGCAGCGGAGTGTGGATGTATAGTGCTTCCAGATTCCATATTATCAGTAAGTGTGTTCATTTATATAAAGAATCCCTACAAAATGGACAAAAGGAAGAATATTTCAGATGGAAGCACTACCAGCACACAAGAAAAGAAGAGGCTTGTTCTTACATTAGAGCAAAAATTTTATGAAATTGTAATTGCATGAAAGTGGTTATAGTAACTCTAAAATAGGAGATGTCAGAATGACTGCATCTATGATATGTAATATGATAAAAGAAAAAGGCAAAGTTGCTTCAGCTCTTTATGGTTTACAAACAACTACAGGGAACAGAAGTGTCACAGCCATAGAAACCAAGTGTGTTTTAACTGTATGGATTGAAGATTGCCATCAAAAAAGCTTTCCTCTTGGTAGAGCCACCATTCAGACAAAGAATTCAGGTTTTTTTAAGGCAGCAAAAGCAAAATGGAAATGAAATAGCTAGTGATGAAACTTTTGTTGTAAGCATTGATTGGTTCAATAACTTTAAAAATCAGGTCAATTGCATAATATTAAAATTATCTGAGGTGTCCAGTGCAGATGAGGACACAGAAGCTAAATATCCTGATATTGAAGGAAATAAAGAAGGTGGATACATTGATCAGCCAAATTTTTTATGTGAATGAAACATGCTTATTCTCGGGGAAAAAAATGCCTTCTAAAATTTCATTTCTAAGAAGCAAAAAACTCAACCTGGATTTAGTATCTAAGATCACCTAACTGTATTGAGAGATCATTCAGAAGGAAACAGGAAGGTGACTTAGTGATGAAAACCCAGCTTGGAGTCAAGAAGATCTAAATTCAAATCCAGCCTCAGGTATTTATTAGCTGTGTAATGCTGGGCAAATTACTTAACTCTGCCTCAGTTTTGTCATCTGTAAAATGAGCTGGAGAAGGAAACGACAAACCATTCCAGTATCTTTGCCAAGAACACCCCATGGACAACATTGGTGTGGTATGGTCCGTAGGGTCATGAAGAGTGAACATGAGTCATGAAGTCATGAAGAGTTCATGACTGAACAGCAACTCAGAAGGAGATTTTAAATTAAAACCAGTGCTTGTTTGTCAGTCCCCAAGTCCTCAAGCTCTGAGACCCTACAACCATCTGCTGCTTCCATGTCTTTGGTGGTCAAATAAGGAAGCAGGTGTTTTCAAAGACTGATTTTCAAGTTATTTTAGCCAGACTTTAAAAATATTACAAGGACCCACAGTATCACATTTAAAGCACTGCTCATTTTAGATAATGCTCCAGGTCATCCAACTACACTTGGTGAAAACATGAACATGCAAATCTACCAATATGTATCAAGATTTAAAGAAAGAGAAGACAGTTCAGTCTATGCTTCTAAAATATTTTAAGACAATAATGACATTTTTTTTTTGGTCAGTATAGGCTTATCTTTAGGTGTGGTATTCGGTAATTTTTTAAATTTGCTTTCTTTAATGCCTTCTCTTCCTTGTAACAAGTTTGAATCAGAGGTATATTTTTTTATCCTTTGCTGTTCTATTACATCAGTAAACAGATTAAAAACTTCTTTTAAAAAAATTTCGTGCACATATCCATTGACTGGAACCAATTACCACATTTATATAATTATATGTTATTTGAATGGAGAGATATAGAAAACATTAGGGGAAGAGTTAGAAAAAAGGTAAAAAAAAAAAAAGATTCCAATAGGAAAATATATGTTCAGAAATACTTTGTTTTTATACACATGTTTTATATACATGTTATATTTTGTTTTTACATCACCTTCATTTTCCAATATATCCTCTTTACCTCCTACCCCCTTTCCCTTAACAAAGAATTAATAAGGGGGAAGAAACAAATTAGCGAAACTAACCAACACATCAACCAAGTCTCGATGTTATCCTTGACTTTTCACTATATCCGTGCATATCCAATCGATTGCTATTTCTGCTTTCAGAGCATTTCTACTTTTCCATGCATATAGCTGTAGGTCTACCTCAGTCTCTCTCACCTGGGCTACTAAAATAACCTTATAACTAGTTTTCCTGCCTTAAGTCTCTCCCAACTCCCATGTATCCCTCACTCAGGTGCCAAGATGATTTCTCTAAAGGTAAATCTAACCATGTCACACTTTTCCTGTTCAATAAGTTTCAATAGCTCACTATCACCACCAATGTCAATTAAAAACTCCCCAGTCTCTTCTCTACCTCTCCAGCCTTCTTACCTGTACTTTGCTTCACACCCTCTACCATAAACAACCTATCTGATGTTTCTCATATTCCATCTCCCAACTCAGTTCTCTGGCACTGGCTCTTTCCCATTCGTGAAATGATTTTCTTTATCCCAGATCCCCTACCTCCTCCTCTTCAAGGCTTTCTTCAAGATCCACTTTCTATAGGAAACCTTTCCCACTCACTCACTTCTTTCCAGTGCTTTCCTCTCTCAGGTTACTGCCATCTCTCTAATCTACTTTGTATATACAGTTATACCTTCCACATTTCAGTTTCAATATATCATGGAACGGCATTAGAAATTAAATGGGAATTTAGGGGGAGTTTTGCAGAAGCTGAAAACAACACACAAAGGCCAGCAGACAACACAGAAAGTGTTTAGAAACTCAGAAATGCATAAAATATATGTATAATATAATGTCAACCCGAATTTTACAAACAATAAGGTATTGTAAACACCCCATAAAAGAAAAATAAAAAATTCAGACTTCTCTAGTATGAAGAGAGAGCCAAAAAGTCATGCACTCTAATCCCTGCAATATGGAAGTGATAACTGTATCTTGTATGCAACTAGATATTCCTGTGTTGTCTACCACATTGGAATATATGCTTCTTGAGGATACGGGCTATTCCAAGTTTTTGTTTGTTTCTTTGTTTTTACTTTTTGTCTTTCTTCCTATCCCAGGTACTTAACAGTGCCTGGCACATAGTAACTGATTAATTAATGCTCTTAGGCTGACAGATTGCTATTTACTCTTCCACATTCATAAGCCTCCTATCCTCAGAAATAGAATTTCAGAGTGATACAGTGCACTGTATGGACTTTTAGGATACTGCTGCTGACAGTTTATTTTGGCAACAATAGGCATATATGCGGGTTTCACGTCTTGATGCTTGCTCCATGAAACAGTAAAATTTAGTTGGGGACTACATTCAACCTATAATGGACTAGGGAGTTACACCATCATTGGTGTACACACAGATTTGTTGCCTGTGAGAAACAGAAGTAAGCAATTCAGTTCCTAAAGTGCTGCAATCAGTTTTTCCTAGAATGTTATTTTATATCCTATGATACAGATGTTCTTGAATACGGAATTGCTGCCAGCAATTAAAAAAAAAAGGTTACGCTTGCAACTAGTCCATTTTAAGGCCTAGTTGTGAAGGTGTAAAATAATTATGAATTTACACCACCTTGTTTTTTTATGTTTTCTTTGGAAACATCATAATTTTGAGATTTTTCTTGAATAAATTGAGATTAAGCATGTATAAGAACTGAAAGGTCTTGTTTTCATGGGCTCAATTTAAATGAGAAAAAGGATAGAATTGACAAACAGAAGAGATGAGAACAGAACTTTTTCCAGGATTACTTTTTTCTGATTTTTTGTGTGAATATGGCTGACAACTACATATGATCCTATTAAAAAACATAATAGCAGCTTTTAAGTTACATTCTAGGCAAGAATGCATTAGCACAGTTTTTGCAGAATTTTAGAAGAGTAGTAGGAGTAAATCTTTTTTATTGCAACAGCTGCATATTAGAATAAAATGACCACATTGTTAAGTGTTGTAAAATTTTCATTAGTCTATGAGTAATTGAGAGAACTACATAGCATTGAATGTTATTATTTCATTTTTATAATTCAGGTGAATCATATAAACTCAAATAATGCTGACCAATTAAATAATAGTAATTTTCTTTTGTCGTAGGAATTCCCAGGTTAGGGGAAGAGCTACATGAATTGATGTAGAGGGAAATGAACAGGGCTAGAAGATCATTGTCCACTGTAACAGCAATGTTAACAATGTTCAACTGTGAAAGACTTAGCTACTCTGTTCGACACAGTAATTCAAGACAATTCTGAAGGACCCACGATGAAAAATTCTGTCCGCCTCCAGAAAGAAAACTAATAAACTATGAGTGCAAATCAAAGTATAATTTTTTCACTTTCTTTATTTTTCTTGCTTTTTTTTTCCTTGTCACAACATGGCTAATATGGAAATATGTTTCGCATGATTTTACATGTATAATTGTCATTTTGCTTACTTTCTTGTTGTGTCAGGGAGGACCAGGAGGATGGCAGAATTTGGAATTCACAATTTTTTAAAAAATGAATATAAAAGTATTTTTTAAAAAATATTTCATTTAAAAACTTAAAATAAATAACAATACAATGTTATGTATTCAGTAGCCAGAAAAATCACCTTCTAAATATCACCATTACATGAGAGATTACTAATTTTATTGGTAGATCAGAAATCATCCTGGTTATCCTATCAGTAGCTTCCCTTTTAATATAAGCTAAATTTAAATATTTAAATCCTCTGCTAGCATATTATTCCTAAGTAGACTTTTGAGTTTTTCCAAAATTGCTAAGTCAATAAATTCTGTTACTTTATGTCATAAATCAGTAGCAGATATATTAATATATTATTATGTCTTTGTAACAGTATACTTCATAGCAGTTATTTTCCAAAATATTTTTAGGTTCATTACCAAATATATATGAAGTACAATATTTATTTGTTTACATGACCCAGGACAGCCATCCTTTTTTCTTCTTTTGGCTCTGCTTCTGACTTTCTGGACTTCACCACCTATGGAATTTGTCTTAGTGCCTGTGCCCTCCTCATCCTGGAATATCCCTGTGCCCTAACAACCTCCTTCTCCACTGGTTAGTTCCTACAAGAGCCTTCATTCTGAGCCTGGGCCTAAAATAACCGTTCTCTCCTCTCCCAGATCTACTTTTGACTCAAGATTTAGCCATCATTTCCCTTTTCCCCACTTTTCCCTCTTTCTTTTACGTGTTTTTTCTCCATTGAAATGTAATCTCCTGCCTTTCTTTCCTTTTGTATTTGTATTCCTAACCCTTAATATACTTGTTGGCTTGTTGGCAGTATACAACCTTAAGGCAAAAGATATACGTATTAACATTAGCATAAGAATGTTTACATTCTCCTCCGTTTTGTGATCCTTTTGCACTCTCTTTACCTTGTATACAACATAGACGTGTGGCTCCTATTATTGTCTTGCAAGCATATTTTTATTTTGGTTCTCCTTTCTCCACTGTACAGTGCCTCAGGTCTTCTCATGTTTCTCTGAATCAATGAAGACAGAATGAATCCCTTCATTTAATGTAAACTATTTGATGGCAAGGATTGTCTTTTTGTTTGCCTTTGGATCACCGTACTAAGCCTGGGACAAAATAAATGCTTAATAAATCCTTTTAATTTATTAACTTACATTTTAAGTATAATTACTGGTATGTAATCTTAGCAGGATTGTTATTTTTTGGATTAAAACAACAAGATTTTTTTATTTATGCAATACTTCTTCAGGAAATTGTTATCATGATTTCTTTTATATTGTCATGCACTAATTACATACCAATGCTCTTTATATTTTTCTTTACTGTTTTGTGATGTTTTCCTGATTGGTTTATTAACAAGATTGAGAGCTGGAAAGCTCTAGACCAGTGCCCTCATTTTACAGATAGGGAAACTGAAACCCAGAATATGGAAGTAACTGGATAAATGTCACCCAGGGAATAAATAGCAGTGTGATGACCATTTAATATCATTTTAGAACTTTAATAAGGGCCAGAGCTTGAATTAATCAATCAGAAGAAGAGCCTGGACCTAACGGCCTCTATGTTCTGAAGTAAATGGAGAGAATACCTGTTCCTATGTCAACAAGGTAGATGGGGCTGACAACATTCTTTATGAGACTTTTAACCTAAGACACTGCCTTGAATAATGAGACTCTTTCATATCTTAATATTTTTGTGGATATATGCTATATTATGGCACATTAATGGTAAAGAAAATATGGATATCCTGGGTCATAATTTCAATTGAAACTTTGTCAACTCTCTTGTCTTATTGTATTTACAACTTATTCAATTAAGAAAATTTCTTTTGCATGGTACAGCTAAACACATAGAGAGACCATAAATCTGAGGGACACAGACAATCCTTGGAATGTCCTAAAACAGATTTAAGCCTGGTCATTCTTGTATTAGTCAGAAGTTTCCTTCTGGCTCCATGATCATGTAACTACTAGCTTTAAGGGAATAAACAATATGAATTTAGCCTGTTTGCTTCTTTTAACCAAACTTTCAGGTCAACAAGTGTCAACATTTGAACCCAGGTTCTCTGACTTCAGCTCCATTATTTCCATTGTTCCATGCTTCATTCAATGAAATGAGAAGTATCTTTTAATGTGGTAGCTCTGGGTGGGATTGGACCCCCCAGTCAAATAACTCTTTCTATAATTGTTGGTTGGTTGCTGTCCTTTGTTCTCAAAGAGGACCAAAATGACATCACCGTAATAAGCTCAAGTTTCAGCGTGTCTGACTGTGGCTGATCAGACCAATACGAGCTCTTAATGCTCTACTACAGAGTGGGTACAGATAGTCCATGTGGATATTTAGGTGGGTACTCCAAATTTGTGCATCTTACATTTCCTTTGTGCTGTCTCAATTCTGCTTTGCTCATAGAGCACACAGCACCCCTTCTGATGTGGGCATGCCATGCTGAGTAGGTCTCTGCCAGTGTCTCCCATGTCACACAATCAAATCCAAAGTTCTTGAGAGAGACCTTGAGAGTGTCCTTGTATCACTTCTTCTGACCACCATGTGATCACCTGCCCCATGTGAGTTCTCCATAAAATAGTCTTTTTGGCAAGCTTACATTTTGCATTCCAGCAACGTGGCCAGCCACGTTGTGCTCTCTGAAGCATAGTTTGAATGCTTGGCAGTTCAGCTTGAGCAAGGACTTCAGTGTGTGGTACCTTATCCTATCAGATGATCCTTAGAATCTTCCTAAGACAGTTCAAATGGAAGCAATTCAGTTTCCTGTCCATATTTCACAGGTATACAACAATGAGGTCAGAACAGTGGCTCTGTAGACCTTCAGTTTGCTAGTCAGTCTAATACCTCTTCTCTCCCAAACTTTTCTTTGAAGGCTCCCAAACACTGAGCTAGCTCTGGCAATGTGTGCATCAACCTCGTTGTCAATGTGTACATCCCTGGAAAGTACACTACTAAGGTAAGTGAACTTATCCACAGCATTCAAAACTTCTCCATTTGTTGTAACTGATGGTTCCACATATGAATGGTGTGATGGTGGCTGACAGAGCACCTGTGTTTTCTTGGTGTTATTAGGCCAAAATTAGCACAGGTAGCAGAGAATTGATCCATACTTTGTTGTATCTCAGCTTCAGAGGCTTCATTGAGTGCACAATCATCTGCAAACAGAAAGTCATGCACCAACACTTCCTCCACTTTGGTCTTGGCTTGTAATCTTTTCAAACTGAAGAACTTACCATCAAGACAGTAGTTGATCTCGATGCCTTCTTCATGCTCATTGAAAGCATTTGACATCATGGCTGAAAACATCATGCTAAAAAGCATGGAAACAAGCACACAGCCCTGTTTCACTCCATGGGTGACTGGGAAGGCATGAGAGCATTGTTCACTATCCAGAACCCGGGCAAACATGCCATTATGAAATTGACACAAAATATTGATGAACTTCTCTGGGCAACCAAATTTTGACATAATTTTCCATAAGCTGTCATGACCAACAGCGTCAATGACCTTGGTCAGATCTACAAACATTGTGTACAGACCTCTGTTCTGCTCCTGGCATTTCTCCTGGAATTGTCAGGCAGCAAACACCATATGGACTGTTTCTTGGCCCTTTCTGAAGCCACACTGGCTCTCAGGTAGATGATCATCTTCCAGGTGAATGATCAACCTATTAAGGAGGACTCTAGCAAGAATTTTGCCAGCAGTGATTAAGAGAGAGACCTTCCTTGTAGTTGTCACAGGACAACCTATTCCCTTTACCTTTATAGAGAGGGACAATGGAAGCATCCTTGAACTCCTGGGGGATAACCTCCTCTTGCCATATGATCTGGAACATTTCAGTCAGCTTTTGTATGAGCAGTGGTCCCCTACCTTATAAATCTCAGCTGGAATAGAATCAACATCAGGTGCTTTGCCACATGACAGGAGCCTCATGGCCCTCAAAACCTCTTCTTCAGTTGGAAGTTCAGCTAAGGAGGGATTGACTTCAACCTGAGGTAAATGGTCAATGGCCTCAGCATTTCTTGATGAGCTACAATTGTAGCTCATTATCAGCTCTCCATTAGTACATTTTTCTCATAAAGAATTTTAATGGTAATGTGTAGTTAGGTAGGATAATGAAGAGAGTGCTGCACTTGGTGTTAAGAAGACCTGAGTTCAAATTTTACCTCTGTTTTTTACTAGCTGTGTGATGCTGGGTAAGTCATTTCACCTCACAGGTCACTTTCCTTACGTACAAAATGGAAATAATAATAGTACCTACTTCACAGGGTGAGTGAGATGGTCAGATGAGTAATCTCTATAAAGCTTTGTAAACCTTTATGTTCCATATAAATGTTAGTACTTTGCTATTACTCCTATTAGTAATTTAAAGTTATTTAAGAGTATATGCATGTAAGAATTAAATTGAATAACCACAAAGGGAATAAAATCCAACTAAAACAAACAAAAAAATTAAAATCTGTACATCTCAATGAAAACTCAATATTCTTCTGAAGAACTGCCTCCTTTCATTAAAGCTAATCTAACACTGACTACTCTGCCCCCCCCCCCACTTTGTGAAAGGCAGGTATGTTATGATTTGCCCCTCCCCCAGGGTTCTCAGGTACTCTAAAGGAGAACTTGGTGTAGGAGTTGGGGGGGGGGGGGGGGGAGTGGCTAGGCTCTCTGCCAATGGTTCTAGCCCTGACTAATGGTGTTTCTTCAAGTCTAAGAGGTGGAGTCCCCTGCACCTTGGGTTCATGTAACAACTAACAGAGTAGCTTTAAAAAAAGAATATTTACTTTAAACATGTATTAGCAAACATACAAACCTACTACATGGCACATGGGAGGCATAATTTCCCTCTATCCCCCAAACCTCCAAACCAGCTCAATTTCTAGGAAGGGGAAGAGGGTTAGGTTCACAGTTTAGCTTTGTTCCTA
This sequence comes from Notamacropus eugenii, assembly GCF_028372415.1. Lineage (NCBI taxonomy): Eukaryota > Metazoa > Chordata > Mammalia > Diprotodontia > Macropodidae > Notamacropus > Notamacropus eugenii. Next base: position 237,168,167 of record NC_092875.1, on the reverse strand, counting down.
TAGAGCACAGTCCAGAATTCTAAATTCAAATCCTACCTTCCCCTTGGGCTTGAGTCCCAGGAACCCTGACTTCTCAGAGCTTCCCTGCTGGGCTAGCTACAACATCCCACCTGGAACCATGACTCCAAGGTCACATGGCTTGATTCTGGTCTAGTGAGGATTACCACCTGCACATGAAAATGAGAAGGATAAGTGAACCTGAAGAGAAACAAAGTCCCCCAGACTATGAAGCCTAAAAGGACCAGAAGGGGAAGCTATCTTTTCTTCCTGGATCAATTCATGGCACCCATACTGTGAGTGAATTGTGTGTGATCTCCATACTCTGGAAGCATCAGGAAAGAGCTACACCAATCTTGTAGTTTTAAAGATAGCAGTCAATTAAAGCAGTCTTCTCCCTTCTGGAGGTAATAGAACCCAGTGGTAATAGAACTTCACCATGTTAGATGAATTGGACCTACTCCAAGACCCCATTAGACTGTCTTGTGAAATATAGGAATCTATGAAACAATTCAATTCAACAATCATTTTTAAAGTGCTTACTATGTACAAGCCACTGTTCTACTCACAAGAGATAGAAAGACTAAAAAAAACCAGACAATGTCACTTACCCTCAATGAACTTACATTCTTTTAGAGAAGATAGGAGCCCTACACAGATAAATACAGGATATCCTAAAAGTCTTAGTATCATTTTTGGCTAATAAAATAGCTTTAGTTTTAAACTGTTTAGGCTTTAATAAATGGCTTTAGAGAATACTAAGATTTTTGGAACACCGTAGCTCACAAATCAGTGTAATAAAGGTAAAAGGAGATAGCCTGGCAAAGAACTTTGGGAAAATTTTGGGGTGGGGCAGGGAGGATCTTCAAAGATGGGTTCCTCAAAGAGGTAGATTTTGTCTTGATCTAAATCTTTAAGAAAAACAAGAATTCTGAAAAACAGAGATAAGAAAGTTGATTCCAGGCATATATTCTTGCACAGATCACTTGAGATGAAATGTAGCATATGTGAATGGGGAGTACTGTGAAATGAAGACAAAAGGATGGTACACCTTAAATCTCAAGATAAAAAGATTATACTTTATCCTACCTGCTATAGGGAGCCATAGAAAAGTTCTGAGAGGTAGAGTGATATGATCAAACCTGAACTTAAAGACAATTATTTTTGCAGTTATGTGAAGGTTAGATTTGAGAAGGGAGGGAATGGGAACAGGGAGATGAATGAGGAAGTTGTTACAGTAATCCATACAAGAGATGGTGATGGTGGTGGTATAATTAGAGAGAAAGGAGTTATACTAGAGAAGATACAGAATAACAGGGTTTGGAAAGTGATTGAGTATGAGAGGGTGAGGAAGAGCAAAGACTACGTACCAACAAAGGGTACCGAGAGAATATCTCTGCTATCAATAAAAATAGAGAGGTTGAGAAGAAGGGAGAGTTTAGAGAGAAGATGATATATTTGGTTTTCAACCAGTAGATTGGCCGCTCTATCATCCCCACTCTCACTTATCTTTAATATTTCCCTGTCCATTGGCTACTTCCTAATGTGTCAACAAACATGCCCATGTCTCCCCTGTCCTCAGAAAAACCCTCATTTGATCCTTTCTTCCCTACTGTCATCTTATATCTCTTCTGCTGTTTGTGGCAAAAAAACAAAACAAAACAAAACAAAAACAAACAAACAAAAAAAACCTCCTTGAGATGGTCAAAGAATTGGAAATTGAAGGGATGCCCATCAGTTGGGGAACAGATGAACAAGTTGTGGTACATGAAAATAATGAAATACAGTTGTGCTGTAAGAAATGAGGAGCAGGCAGATTTCAGAAAAAACTAGAAAGACTTGCATGAGCTGATGCACATAAAGTGAGCAGAACCAGGAGAACACTGTACATAGTAATAGAAACATTGTACAATGACCAACAATAAATGTTATTCTCAGCAGTACAATGATCTGAAACAATCAAAGGATTCATGATGAAAAACTGCTATCCACATCCAGAGAAAGAACCCATAGAGTCTGAATGGAGATCTAAGTGTACTATCATCACTTCGTTTTTTTTCCTAGTTTTTTTTTTTTTGTTGTTGGTCTGTTTCTTCTTTTGCAACATGAATAATATGGAAAATGGTTTTATAGGATTGCACATATAAAACCTATATAAAATTGCTTGCCATCTTATGGAGGATGGAAGTGAGGGAGAAAGGGAGAAAAATTGGAACTCAAAATTTTTTAAATGAATTTTTAAAATTGTCTTTATACGAAATTGGAAAAAATAAGATAAAATAAAATACTATTTTAAAAAAGTGATTCACAGTAGGTACCTCTTCTCATTCTCTTAACTCTTTGCCATCTGGCTTTCGAACTCAGCATTCAGTCAAAACAACTCTTTCCAAAATTAACAACAATCTCTTAATTGCCAGACCCAAAGGACTTTTTCCAAAACTCCTCCTGTCTGTGGCCTGTGACACTGCCAAATACTTCCTTCTCCTTGATACTCTCTTCTCTTTAGGTTTTCAGGAGACCATTCTCTCCTACTTCTCCTCCTTCTTATCTGACCACTCCTCAGTCTCATTTGCTAGATCTTCCTCCAGGTCATGACCACTAACCATAGATATCCCACAGGATTCTATGCTGGGCCCTCTTCTCTTTTCTCTCTATACTACATCTCTTAGTGACTTCATCAGCTTCCAGAGATTTAATTAGTATCTCTGTGTTGATGATTTCTCAGATTTATTTATCTAGCTCTGATCTCTCTGATGACCTTCAGTCTCACATCTCCAAGTGCCTTTCAAACAACTTGAATTGGATATCCAGTGGACATCATAAACTCAATATATCTGAAATGGAATTCTTTATCTTTTTCTCCCAAACTCTTCCTCATTTCAAATTTCTCTATTACTCTTGAGGGCACCACGATCCTCCCAGTCCCTCAGGTTCCCAACCAAGATCTCATCTGTGACTCCTATCTCTCACCCCTCCATATCCAATCTTTTGCCAAGGCCTGTCAAGTTCACTTTCGCAATGTTTTTCAAATATACCTCCTTCTCTTCTCTGACATTGCCACCACCCTTGCAGGCCCTCTCCTTATGCCTGGACTATTTCAATAGCCTGTCACAAGTCTCTCCCCACTTCCCATTCAGTCACTCTTCCATTCAGTCACTCAAGTAATTTTTCTGTATGACCTAAGAGATACATTCTAAACATGTCACTCTCCTCAATAAATTCCAGTGGTTCCCTATAACCTATAGGATCAAATACAAAAATCTTCTCTGATATTCAAAGCGCTTCATAACCTAACACCATCGCTACCACCGCCCTGGAATGACCTTTACAATCTTATACATTTATTGCCCTCATATATTCTTTGATCCAATAACATTGGTCTCCTGATTGTTACGCAGATACTCCGCCTCTCTCTCATCTGGGCATTTTCTCTGGTAGACCTCCATGTCTGGAATTCACTCTGTCCTCATCTCTACCTCCTGTCTTTCTTTAAGTCTTGGCTAAAATCTCATTTTCTGTAGGAAACATTTCCCAGTTCCCTTTAATTCCAGGACCATTCCTGTTATTTCCAATTTTTCCTATATATAGCTGCTTCACACAAAGTTATTTCTGTGTTTTCTTCCCCTGAACTATGAACTCCTTGAGACCAAAAATCATCTTTGCCTTTCTTTGTATCTCCAGACTTAGCAAAGTACCTGGAATATAATAGATACTTAGTAAATGTTTCTTGACTGACTGACCTACTAAGCTTTGAAGGAACTACTAGATAAGGATTATTGTGTTCTTCCTTCATTGTGAAAGAAGACCATGCCATCAGAGAAATGATGACATGACTTGCACTTGACTTTGTTTTCAGTGAGGGAGGGTTGTGCAAGGTCACCAGCCTCACCTCTCTTCCAGAGCCATCTGAATCCAGTGACCTGATTGAAGAGGAAAGACAGGAAATGGATGGCTCTAGCTTCAAGAGGAGATAAGAAAGGATGAGATCAGGGGTACAAATGGAAAGACTGGCCTTGGTGAAAGAAAGATTACTTCCATCCTTTGAGACTGAGTTAGAGGGATTAGATGAATAAAAATGCAGAGACGTTGAGATGTGGAGAAGGGGAGATGAATGAGCTCACAGTGGACAACTTCTACCTTAGTAAAGTAGGAGGCTTAAAACTTTGGGATTAGGGATGGAGTTGGGGATCATGAAGGGAAGGAAAAAATTTGAAACAGGGACTGTTAAAAATGTATTTGATTTGAATTTTGCTCCTGGAATTTTGGGATGATTGAATCAGGAGACCATTTAGAAACATAAAAACACTGCACTCAGGGTTCCCCATTCCCACCACTTAAATCAAATCTGTTCCTTGAAACCTAGGAATGCTGAGTGATCCCCAGGTCATTCCCCTTCCTTCTACATTGAGTTCAATGCCTAGATAGCAATTTTTCTCTCTTCCCCTACTCCTGCCCTCATACTAGAGTACTTCAGTATACCCATTGATTCTCCCTCAAATACTCTAACCACTCTCATCCTCAATCTACTAACCCACCATGAGCTACTCCTCTACCTCACCTCAGCCACACACAAAGACTGTGATACTTTTGATCTTGCCATTTCCCACAAATGTACCACCTCTATGTTCAAGAATTCTGAAATCTTATCTGACTACATAATTTATTAGCCATTCACCCCTTCCTCTGCTTTCCCTTACAAAATCCTACTTTTTATCCATATCATGATCCTTGACCTCTCAATTCTCTCCTGAGCCATCTTCCCTGTACTAGCCACTCTCTCCTCTTCTGCCCATCTTGACCCCTTGGTGAACCAATTCAACTCTATACTGTCTTCCTCTCCTAAATTCCTACCCCCCTCATGTCAGTGATTATGCTTAGCCTTGGAACACTTTTACTATTTGTCACCCATCACTCCTACACACATGCTGCTGAAGGAAGACAGAGAAAACCGCACAACCTTTCTGAATGAGTCCACCACAAATTTGTCATACAATCTCAACTGGACCTTCACTGCTGATAAGTAATCCTCCTATAGCTCCTTTATTATTTTACTATCCTATCTCCTACAGTCCCTCAGGTTCACAACATAGGTGTCCTTCTGGATTTCTCACTACTTCCCATCCCCATATTCATTCTGTGACCAAGACCTGTTGATTTCACCTTTGCAACATCTCTCCAGTGTTTCTCCCTCTCTCCTCTGCTACTGCCAGAATGCATCACCTCATCACCTCACACTTTGATTACTTCAACAACCTACTGGTGAGTCTATCTCTCTCAAGTCTCTCCCCTCTCCAACCCAATCTCCATTCAGCTGCTCGAGTGATTTTTCCTAAAGTTCAGGTCCAATCATGTCACACACTCAGTAAATTCCAGTGGCTTCCTACTGTTTCCAGGATCAAATACAAAATGCTCCATTTGTCATTCAAAGCCTTTCATAACCTAGTCCCCTCCTACCTTTCCAGTCTTCTCATACCTTACTCTTTGACACATACTCTTAGGTCCAGAGTCACTGACCTGGCTGTTCCACAAACATGACACTCTGTCTCTCGGCTCCAGGCATTCTCTCTTGCTGTCCCATACCTGAAATTCCCTTATCTGTTCTGATTACTGACCTCTCTGACTCCCTTTAAGTCCCAACCTACATACCACCTTTGGTTCCAGCTCGTTCTCTCTGTTATTTCCTATTTTTGCTATCTATAGCTTGCCTCATTTGTATATTTGTTTGCATGTTGTCTCTCTCATTAGAGCACAAGCTTTTAGGGGGCAGAAACTGTCTTTTGCCTCATTTTGTATCCCCAGTGCTTAGCACTTAGTACTTACTTCCTGTCCCCTAGAAGGTACTTAATAAATGTTCATTGATTGGAAAAACATCTCTATTCTTGAATGGTCATCTCAGAAAGCTTCATTTAAACATGTCATCTACCACTAAACATCCTCATGGAGTTTGGAGGAGAAAGACGTGAGCTCTCTGAAGGAAGATTTTTCTATGTGATTGGTATATTTTATTTTATTTCTATAAATTATTATTGAGGGTAAAAGTTTATCATTCCCATGGTGAGATCATGAAAATGAAAAACAGAAAAGCTATCTAATATTTCAGATAGAAATTGCTATTTTGGGAAAAAATGCTTGAAGTAACAGTAGCTATACACATTGTTTAAAATAGCAGATTTTGAGCTCTTTTAAGAGCAGGGACTGTCTTTTATCTCTTTTTGAATCCCCAGTGCTTAGCACAGTGACACATTTTGTATTTTATTTAGTTGTTTTCAGTAGTGTTTAACTCTGTGATCCTTTTGGGGGGTTTCTTGGCAATGATACTGGAGTGCTTTGTCATTTCTTTCTCCAGCCCTTTTTAGAGACCAGAAAACTGAAGCAAAGAAGATTAAGTGACTTGCCTAGGGTCATACAACTAGTAAGTATCTGAGGTCACATTTGAACTCAAGTCGTCCTCACTTCAGGCCAGGCACTCCATCCACAGCACCAACTAGCTGCCCCAATAGTGGCACATAGTAGATGCTTAGTAAGTTTATTCTGCTAGAGGTAAATTTCAAAAGAGAAATAGTAGTACTTTTAAGATTGAGCTTAAATATGTTGTATTGTATTGTGTTTTTTGACCCCCACCCCCACCCCAGTGCAAATTTGTTGAGAAAAGGTGTTAAAGATAAGGCAGGGTGGGAAATTAATATACTCCAATTGGCCAAGAAGCTTTTGCCTGCAAAATTTCCTTGAAAAATTATTATGAAACAAAACCAAATGGCCCAAATTGGTTGAAACTAGTTTCCAAGGAAATAATAGCTCTCATTTATACAGTGCTTTAATATCTGAAAACCATTCTATTTTATTTGTTCCCTGTAAGGTAGGTGGTGGTATTCCTGCTTTATAGGTAAAGAAACGGGTTCAGAAATATTAAAAGACTTGCTCAGGGTCACAAGAGGTACTTCAAGTATCTAAGGAAGAATTTGAACTCAGGTCATCCTTCCTCCAAAGTTCAGCACTCCAGCCACTATATTGCCCCTGATAACCCAAAGCATTCACTTGATCCTTATAAAAATGTTTTTTTTCTTATAACAGATGGGACCACTAAAATCCTACTCCTGTTCCTCACTATAGCATGGAGATGAGTTGGTCTTCTCAAAGGTGAGGCCAGAAGTACACAAGCTTTGGCAGGGTGTTTCAAAAAGAAAGAGCTTCAAGTACTGATCTAGGCATGGTGAGTAAACCAGTAAGTTGATTGGTCAGTTACAAGGTGAGATGACCATTTAAAAAAATTCTGTAAGACCATGTCCCAAGCTGTAGAAGGGTTGTAATCTGTACCATTGAGGAACAGCTCTACAAAAATGAAATCATAAGTGTTTGAAATACTAAAGAAAGAACCATAGTTGTCATATCTAAAGACTGACAGAGACCTACCAATATGCACTGATTTAAACATGGAGTGAAATATTTATAGAATCAGAGTGTCAGAAATCATAATCTAGTCCTTCTCAAAAGAGCCCAAGTAGCATTATTTCTGTTCCTTATGCTAAGATGATTCATGCTGAAATGAATCTGTCACTCGAATGGCCCTTCTATAAAAAATTTTTTTACAGCTTCCTGGATTTCATCAAGTTTCCTCTTCTGTTTAGTTTTTATTTAATCAACTTAAACTCATTTGGACAGATTCTCTTCCTAGGTTGCTCTGGTGGAAACACTGGATTCTAAATTTTCATTTACATCAAGTTCTCCCCCAAAAAATCTTTCTTAATTTAATTACATTCTTCACATATTTGAAGGAGTTACTTTGTTGCTTAATTTTCCAGCCCTTGACCAAAACCACCCAAAACAGTGAGTATAACAACAACAACAGTAATAGCTCATCTGCTTTAAGATTTGCAAAGTGTTTTACAGATTTTATCACATTAAATTCTTACAACCTAATGGTTAGCACCATTTCCATTTTATGAATTAGGAAACTGAGATTCAGGCAGTTCAGATTTCTGCTCAAGGTCATGACAAGTTGAGGAGAATTTTCAACCAGAGAGAGAATGGACATAGGGAAGATATTTTGAGACAAATGTGGGAGAAAAAAATGTTAACCAGGGGAAGGTATAGATCAGGGCTGGGCTGTATAGTCAAGGACATGAAAGGGGAAAGGCCCTACTATGGGGCAGTGAACTCTCCAACATCTGTAGTACCTGGCATTGTTCTGAGAGTGAGATACAGTGGAGAAGGAGAATCATTGTCCTCTGAGATAGTGAAAGAAAGTACCTAGAGGGTAGAGCTTAGAATGGCAGCCTTGGAAGCTTTGATTGCATGATTAATACAGAGAAAAGAGAGAGACCAGATAATCGTAGAGATCATGAATAAGAGAAATAAGGGTGTAGAGTAGATGGATAAAAGGAGGGATAATGAAGAGAGTCAGAAAAAATCCTTTCTGGAAAGGGATGCAAAAAATGCAAGTTTAAAATCTAATGAACAGAACTATTTGAAGGGGAGGAGAAGAAGGGGCAATCTATTTGACTAAACTGAGAAGAGGAAAAAATTGAGGGAAGAATTTTATAACCTGCTGAAAGCAGGAGAATAAAAGTGAATAATAGACAAAACCCCAAAGGAAAAGGGACAACAAATAAGAAAAGAAGATAAGTAGTAAGAGAAAAAGAGCCAGTGGGAGCAGAGACACCTTAAAAAGAGGTATAAGTAACTAAAGGACAGCAGAAAAGAGGGAAAATATGTAACTTGAAAAAAGGCTCCATATTAGAGACAGAGGAAAAAATAAACCAAATTCTTATTATTTTAAATGTGAATGGATTAAACAATCTAATAAAACAAAAAGGAGTGACAGATTGGATAAGAAAACAAAACCCTACAATCTGTTACTTACCAAAAATACAGTTTAAATAATACATTCACAAAATAAAACTGAGCGGATAGAAAAAAGTTTACTATGCATTAAGTGAATCCAAAAAAATAGGAGTTGCAATCATTCTGACAAAGTAAAAAATGAATATTCAAATGATAAAGAGATAAACAAGGAAATTATATTATGTTGAAAGGAATCATAGAAAACAAATCAATGTCAGTAATAAACTTGTATGTTCCTAATGCCTTAGCATGCAAATTCATAAATGAAAATTCAAGTTTCAAAAAGACATAGTCAGTAATCTAATAGTGACAGGAGACTTCAATATCCCTCTGTCAGTTTTGGAGAAGTCTAACAGAAAGGTAGACAAAAGGGTAAAATTTGAAACTGAATAAATTTCTGGAGAAATTAGAGTTAAAAGTTATTATGTCTTTTTATATGGGAAAGCAAATGAATGTGTGTGTATATGTGTGTTTCTTTACAGCACATGGGATTTTTAAAAAATTGACCATGTACTAGAGTACAGAGATGTTGCAAACAAATGTTAAAAAGCAGAAATAGTTAATACATCTTCTACATACCATAATACAATAAAAATGGAAATTGGTTTAGAGATCACAAACAACCAATAGAGATCTAAATGGAAATTTAACAATGAAATCTTAAATAATGTCTGGGTTAAAGGACAAATCACAGAAACAATTATTATGTAAAAGAAAATGATAACAAAACAACATAGCAACATTCCTGGGATGCAGCTAAAGCAGTTGTGAGGAGAAAAATCATATCTTTATAAATATTCATTAACAAAATAGAAAAAAGATTTGTGAACAAAATGTGCATTTTTGAAAATTAGAAAACAAAAAATTCAAATAAACACACATAAAATAAGTACAAAAGAGAAGACATTAACATTTTAGAGGGGAAATGCATGAATTGTAAACAAAAAATGATAAATAAAGTTAAAATCTGGTTCCTTGAAAAGACTAATAAAATTGATAAACCCTTATTAAAAAGAAGAGAGCAGAAAATCAAATCCACAAAATAGCAAATGAGCAAGGTGAAATTACAGGAAAACCAGAAGAAATAAAAAGAATAATCAGAACATTTTATGCACAGTTTTATGATTACAAAACCAAAAACGCAAATGAAATAGAGGAATAGTTTCAAAAATATAAAATACCCAAACTATCAGAAGACTAGGTAGAAATCTTCAATAACCCAATCTCAGAAAAGGAAATAGATCTAAAGGAACTATTAAAGAAAAAAACTCCTGGTCCTGATATATTCACAAGAGAATTTTATCATACTTTTAAAGAACAGTTAATACCCACACTTCACAAATTATTCTCAACAACTGAAAAAGCATCCTTTTATGAGACAAATATAGTCCTAATACCCAAACCAGGGGAAAAAAATGGAAAGAAAACCATAAATCAATATAATCAATGAATATTGACTCACAATTTTTAAACAAAATTTTATCAAACAGATGACAGTGATTGCAAGAAGTCATTCATTATGATCCAGTGCTATTTATACCAGGATAGTTCAATATTAGGAAAACAAGCAACATAAAAAACTAAAATATCCCAAACCACTTGATCATCTCAATAGATGCAGAAAAAGCCTTTAACAAAGCACAATACTCTTTTATTCTAAAACAAAACAAAACAAAAAAATAAACCCTACAAAATATAGGCATAATGGGACCTTTTTTTTAATAACATAGAAAGCCTGCACCTAAAACCTAAAGCAAGCAACCTATGCATTGAAGATATATTAGAACCTTTTCCAGTAAATATGGGAGTGAAGCAAAGATGCCCACTCACCCTACTATTATGTGATATACTTCTGGAAATGCTAGCAATAGCAATAAGACAATGGATTAAAAATTAAAGGAATAAAGATAGGTAAAGAGGAAATAAAACTGCTGATGATATGATGGTTTGTGTACAAAAAAAAAAACCCTAGGGAATCAGCAAGGACTAATTAAGACAATAGCTTCAGCAAAGTTGTAGGCTACAAAATAAATCCTCAAAACTCAACAGCATTTTTATATAGTAAGAGCAAAACACAAGAAACTATAACAGGGAAATTTCATTCCAAATAACCACAAAATGCACAACATAGTTGAGGATCAACCTCCCACCGCACATAAAAGACATACATAGATTCAATTATAAAGTGTTCCTTAAAGAAAAAACAAAACATAAAAAACTGACGAATGTTCAGTATTTATGGAGGTGGGACATCCACAGGTGTTACACATTGCATATATTTTTGGACTTTTTCAATGTATCAATCATTTGTGGTGGCTTTTTTTCTTTTCTAAAAAATATACTATTTGTCCTATGAGATGACCCTCTGGGAGGGAAAAGGGAATACGTTGGTAATATCTATCTATCTATCTATCTATCTATCTATCTATCTATCTATCTATCTATCTATCTATCTATCTATCTATCTATCTATCTATCCGTCTATCTGTCCATCTGTCCATCTGTCTATCTAGCTAGATATATCAATATATATATATGTAGGTGATATATATATATACATAATGATAATATAAATAAAAAACTCCAAAAGAGGAAATCAGTCTTCCTATATAATTTACAGAAATTATACTATTCCCTTTTTTGAAAACTGGGACATTTGCCCTTCTACAGGTTTTTGGCACATCCCTTGTTCTTTAGAATCTGTCAATGATCCCTCTGCAGCTGTATCTACCACTTCTTTCCATATCTAATGATATAGTTCATCAAAGACTGATGATTTGAACTCATTGAAGACTAGCAAAGATGCGAATCAATAAAATATCTTTTTTTCCTTATCAGCCCCCAATTTTGTCAGCGAATCTATCCCAGCAATAATAAAATCTGTCTTTCTCTATGTCTATCTCACCACTCACTGCTTAGCTCTTGGATGAATTTACCTAAATACATACATAAATCAGTAATGCAATGAGTGAATATATTATCTTAGAGAAACTGGTATCTTTCAAAATGAACAGTGAAAGAGAAAGCAAAACAAACTTTTAAAGAAAAAGGGATTGGAGCTCACCTCAGCTATCTCTTGAGAGAATTCAAGAGTGAGATTAATGCAAGGACAGGAAAGTAGGGGATCATCAGTTCTGTGTCAGCAACAGAATTGAATCCAACTACCCAGTGTCTGTACCATGTGGTTTCTGCACAACTCAACTAGAGTCTGTATTAGTCTCAACATTGTCTTCTTATGGTTCACTTGTGGGGAGATCCTGGGGCAGCCTCAACCTCTGCCGTCTAGAAACTGTCCCCCATTCATTTACTCTCTCACCCATTCATTGCCTGGTTCAGGACATGAAAGGTGTTTTTGTCCTCACCAGTTATTGTACATCTCCAATGTCTATTCCAGTTCCTTGGGGAGGGGAGGGAAAGAGGAAGCATTGATTAAATGCCTATTGTGTGCAAGATACTGTGCTAAGTGCTTTATATAAGTATATACTCTCTATATAAAGAAAAGAGAAATATCGTTACCTTTGTTTTATGGATGTAGAAGCTAATGAGCAAGAAAAAGATTTTTGGTTTTTGATGTCAGAGAAATTGGGGAGAAGGGGATAGTGATTCATATTGGCAAAGTAGAAAGTATTATTCCTTAGCGAATAACTACAAAATTGAGAATTGCTCCTTGGAAACTTTTAGTCATTTATTAAAAGATATCTTTTAAGGTTTCCTTTGTGGAGATACTCCACTAATTTAGCTTTTTTCAACTTACAATCATGAAAACAAATGTAAAGGTTTCATAATAAGAATAGAATAGAATATTACAAATCAGATTTTTTTCCTTTACCCTATAGCATTTGATAAGGACAGTGGATAGGGTGCCCAGTCCAAAGTTAGAAAAATGCATCTTCCTGAGTTCAAATGTGACCTCAGAACCTACTAGCTATGTGATCCCGGGCAAGTCACTTAGTCGTGTTTCCCTCAATTTCTTCATCTGTAAAATGAGCTGGAGAAAGAAATGGCAAACCACTCCAGTAACTTTGCAAGAAAATTCCAAATGGGGTCACAAAGAATTGGACACAAGTGAAATGACTGAACGACAACAAATAGCATGTGATAGGCCAAATGAAGACCAATCTTAGTTACACTGTGCTTTACTTAGGTTGCATATTTTTTTATAGTTCTAAAGAAATTGGATCATATGCCAGAAGTTTTGATTTGTTCTAACTCTTAGATGTCTTATCTAAATGCTTTCACAAACTCTCATATCACCATCCTTTTACCTAGAGCATGAGTAACTCATCTTTCTGTCCATACATCATCAAGACATTAAGCTATCCCTTGATATTCCTGAATCTTTGAGAATAAACTTCTTTCATGTGAATATTGTTTATAGAGCCACATGGTCTAGTAGAAAGAGTCTTGGATCTGAAGTCAGGTAAGAGCTGGGTTTGAATCCTGCCTTAAGACTTTGGGCAAGTTACTTAAAGTGAGATTGATATCTCAGCATCTTCATTTGTAAAATCTTCAAATTGTAAAAAAAGAAATTCTGCAGATAATAATATCTAAATCACAGGTTTGTGAGCAGTGAATATAAACTTTAAAACACTATATGTCAGCTGTTATTATTTTAAAAGTTGCACCCCATGGATTTTAGGAAAACCTGGAAGGACTTGCATGAACTGAAACTGATACTGAGTGAAGTGAGCAGAACCAGGAGACCATTGTACACAGTAACAGCAACATTGTGCAATGATCAGCTTTGATAAACTTAGCTCTTCTCAGCAATACAATGATCTTAGATAATTCGAAAGGACTCAGGGTGGAAAATGCTGTCCATATCCAGAGAAAGAATTATGGAGTCCGAATGTAGATCAAAGTACACTATTTTCACTTTTTTTGCTTTTTCTTTCTCGTGATTTTTCCCTTTTGTTCTGCTTTATCTTTCACAGCATGACTAATGTTTGTGTGTAACTTTGTTATACATTTTCCATGTATAATTTATATCAGATTTCCTGCCATCTTTGGAAAAGGGAAGGCATAGAAGAGAGGGAGAAAAAATTTGGAACTCAAAATCTTATAAAAGTAAATGTTGAAAATTATCTTTACATGTAACTGGAAAAAATAAGACACTATTAAGTGGGGGAAAAAGTTACACCCCAAGATCCTCTAAAACAGAAATAGCCAATTAGTTTGTGATTGAAAGAGAGAGAAATAAAAAGCAGAAAGTGGACAATTATTTCCTTATGGTTAGGGTGTTCAGAATGGGGGAAAATTTTATACTATAAGGTAGTTTGTGCAGCAGAAAAAGCACTAGATTCTGCGTTCAAATGTTGCCTCTCTTCTTTTCTACCTATGTGACCTCATCCAAGTTACAGCTCCTCAATTTCCTCATTTATATTTAAAGAGTTAAGAGTTAGATTAAAGAGATTCCTGGTTGATTTTATGAGTTTTGTAGTCCAACAGGTGAGATTACAGAGGGTGAGCCTTTGTTTGGAGGCACTTGAGGGGTACCTCTCCATGGAACTATAGGTATAATCACCAGTATTTTGTCAATAGAACACAAGGAATTCCAAGATGATTGATTGGCTTAGACTCAGGGGTGATGTTTGTTTTACAAACATGTAACATGTAACAAAAATTTAGCATTCATGTTTTTAAAATTCTGAGTTCCAAATTTCTCCCTCTCTTCTTCTTTCCCCTCCTCCCTACTTGAGAAAACAAGAAATATACTATAGATTATATATGTTCAGTCATGCAAAACATTTCCATAATAGCTATGTTGCAAAAGAAAATGCAGACCAAAAAACTCAAGAAAAATAAAGTTAAAAGTGTACACTTCAATCTGTATTCAGACTCCATTAGTTCTTTCTCTGGAGGTGGATAGCATTTTTTCCTTCAGAATTGTCTTGGATCTTTGTATTACTAAGACTAAGTCATTCACGGTAGATCATTGTACAAAATTGCTGTTGCTACTGTGTACAAAGATCTCTGGGTTCTACTCCATTTTGCATCAGTTCATGTAAGTCTTTCCACGTTTTTCTGAAATCATCCTGCTTTTCATTTCTCATAGCACAATAATATTCCATCAAAATCATATACCGCTTGTTCTATCATTCTTGCTGGTCGACTCTTAATAGAAAAGGGACCTTGTGTGATCTGTAAAAGTAAACTGTGAGACCAGCTTTCTAAATAGATCAGCATGCAGCAAAGCAGATCTGCATTCTGGTGATGACTGGGGGAGCCCATACCCATTCATAGTTTTTCCCTCCTCTGCCAGGTACAGTTGATGAAGAGTTACAGAAAGCACATGACAGAGGTGGTTATATGCTGGTAGTTGGCCTGAGTGTTTATAGACAATGTTCAAAAACCCTAATTCCTGTGTGAAATGATTAAGGTGGGGGGCATTATACTTGACTAGGTAGATCAGTCTTGAAATCTAGACTTTTAGTCAGGACAGGGAGATTTTCTGGGCAGCACCTTAGCAGAAATACCTAGTTCTAAAGTTCCCAAGTTCAGACCTTCTAGATCTTAAAAAAAAAAAATTATCATGGATAGTAATAGTATGCTGGTAAAGGTCTTAGCAGACTCTTTGAGAAATTAAAAAAACACATGATACACTTTTAGGTTTAATTTGAATTATTAGCATTTTCTCCATCACTTTCTTGGGTCTTAAACAACAAAATAATAAATCAAGCCTTGTTCTTAGCATTCCAAGGTGTAAATGCTCTCACCGAAAGTTTAACAATCAGCCCTGAGCACCAGTTTGAACTGATCCCTTGTAGTGAACTCCTTTGGCAGTCTAATGAAACTTGTGGGTCTCTTTTCAGAAGAATGTTTTCAAATGCGTAAAATATAATGCATAGAATTAAAAAGGAAACCAAATTCATTGAAATAGTTATCAAAATATTAAAAAAAATTCATGAACCCCAAGTTAAGAATGTTTGTTGAGATAAATTTCCTGAAGCAGCATGCTCTTTGGAGAAAAAGGAGATTCATTCTTATAGCTCTTATGCGATTTCTTAGAAAATAAAGCCAATGAGTTACTTGGATAGTACAGACCCAATGGGAAAGAGATTGCTTGTTCAGCAACTCACAGTTGCGTTTATCGTCTAGGGAGAATCTAAACGACAAGGTGATATTATGAAACTTAGGAAGACTGTGAAGGGAATGTCAAAGCATTGCCCCCAAAGAAATTCCTAGTTCTCCTGTCTTCTGGAGGTAGAGTGAAACCAATGCCTTATTTAAATATTTTATTTATTTGTCTACTGTTTACGGACTCCTGTGGATTCTCTGCATCATCTACATTTTCCATGGGGTGAAATAAAGGCTGCCCAAAATCAGTATTCTGCCTTGGGCATCTGTACAGGACCCAAGCCCTTGTTATCCATATTTAGAGAAATTTAGAAGCTAAATATGTTATGTTGTCGTTGCTCAGTTGCTTCAGTTGTGTCCAACTCTTCATGACCCCGTTGGAGATTTTCTTGGGCAAAGATACTCACTTGGTTTGGTATTTCCTTCACAGTCTTCCTAAGACTCATAATATCACCAACTCATTTTGCAGATGAGGAAACTGAGACACACAGTTTTGCTTGCATAGATATCTTACAAATACAATAGAAAAATTTCCTAGAGTAATTCCACATAGGGGCAAGTCTTAGCCAAAGAGATAGTTTTCTTCTTTGTGTAAACCGCCAAAATTCCTCCAAAGATCTGAAACTTATACAAAGCAAGTTCAAGAAAATATTATAGCATTGAGGAACATGAAGCATTGGTGACTCACAGTATGTCTTAATCACAGAACCAACTAAAGATTATGACTTTTTATGGAATGTCGTAATGACCACAGACTGCTGCCTCATTCAGCTGAAATTGTGCAGTTGTGGACCTGGCCTTGTCTTACTATTAATTAATTCTTCTTTACCTAAGAGTCCAACTTGGTAGACATTCCATCTTGCCTGGAGAGAATGATTTATAATATCATAATCTAGGAGTGACATATTTTTTATATTTTCATAGTAGTGTATTTTTATATAAGAAAGTTCTCTAAGTAAAAACTATAAATAACACTGTGTATTCTGTAATGAACTTAGCCCAAGATTCTGAAAACAATTTTTGAATTTATATACAAAATGTGAAATTCATTATCTTTCCTTTCAAAATCTCCCATCTTCAGAATGTTCCGGTTACTTTTGAGGGCACCACCATCCCCCAACTCATTTAGGCTCAGAACGTAGGTGTCATCCTTGATTCCTCACTTGCCCTTGTCCCACACATCTAATAAATTATAAAATCTTGTCAGATTTACCTCTCAACATCTCTCGCATGCATGCCTCCTTCTCTCCTTGGACTCTGCCACCACCCTTATTATCTCACACCTGGACCATTGCAACAGGCTTGTTCTTCCAGGCCTTCTCCAGTTCATCCTTCACTTGCATATCAAAATGGTCTTCCTAAACCACAGGCCTGAACATGCCACTCCCCTACTAAATAAACTCCAGTGGCTCTTTATGACCTACAGAATTAAATAGAACCTCCTTTATTTAGCTTTTAAAGCTCTTTATAATCTAATCCCTTTTTATCTTTCCAGTTTTCTTATTTTTTTTTACTGGCTATCAACAATGACCTTCTTTTAAAAAAATTTTTTGTAAATATTTTTATTTTTTCCAATTACATGTAAAAACAATTTTTATTATTTTTTGTAAATAAAATTTTTTCTAATTACATGTAAAGATAGATTTCAACTTTCTTTTTTTATATAATTTTGAGTTTCAAATTTTTCTCCCTCTCCCCTCCCCAAGATGGCAGCAGTCTGATATAGGTTATACATGGGCAATCATGTTAAACAGATTTCCATGAGTCAGTTGTGAAAGAAGAAACAGAACAAAAGGGAGAAACCACGAAAACAAACAAACAAAAAAAGTGAAAATAGCATACTTTGATCTGCATTTAGCCTCCAAAGTCCTTTCTCTGGATGTGGATAGCATTTTCTCTCATAAGTCTTTTGGAACTGTCTTGGATCATTATATTGCTGAGAAGAGCAAAGTCAGTGATAGTTGATCATCACACAATGTTACTGTCCCTGTGTATGAGGTTCTCCTAGTCTGCTCACTTCACTCAGTATCAGTTCATGTAAGTCTTTCCATCCCCTTCATCATTCTTTATAGCACAATAGTATTCCATCACGATCATATACCACAACTTGTTCAGTCATTCCCCAATTGATGGGCATTCTCTCAATTTCTAATTCTTTGTGACTACAAAAAGAGCTGCTAAGAATATTTTTGCAGATGTAGGTCCTTTCACCTTTTTTATGATCTCTTTGGAATACAGATCATTGGAAAGAAGACCATTTTCTGGATCAAATGCATAGTTTGATTGCCCTTTGGGCATAGTTACAAATTGCTCTCCAGAATAGTTGAATCAGTTCAAAACTCCACTAACAATGCATTAGTATCCCAATTTTTCCACATCTTCTCCAATATTCATCATTTTCCTTTTTTGTCATATTAGCAATATTCCTTTTTAAAAATTTTGTTTTCCAAATCTTTCCTTCCCCATTCCCCTCACTGAGAAGGCAAGCAATATGATATAGATTATTTGTGCATAGTCATACAAAAAATATTTCCATGTTAGTCATGTTGTGAAAGAAAACAGATTTTAAAAAACCCTAAGAAAAATAAAATTAAAAAAAGTATGCTTGGATCTGCATTCAGACTCCATCAGTTCTTTCTCTGGAAGTGGGTGGCATTTTTAATCACGAGTCTTGGGAAACACCAGCCTTCTTGCTATTCCTCAAATGACATTGCCTCCCAAATCTATGCTCCTTCCTTTTCCCTGGCTGACCCATCATTCATGGAATGTTCTCTCTCCTCAACACTGCCTCCTGCCTTCTCAGGCTTTCCTCAAAACTCAACTCCAAGCCTGCCTTCTATAGAAGGTCTTTCCAGTTCCACACCTCTCCTCAAGTTGCTTCCAGTTTACTCTGTTTGTATTCTTGTATGTAAATAGTTATTTTCCTGCTGTCTCTCCCCTTCAAACATGATGTTCTTTGAGGGTGAAGACCATGTTTGCCTTTTTTAAAAATATACTTAAAAAAAAATAATTGGCACCTAGTATAAATGCTAGCACCAAGTGAGCACTTAAATTAAAAAAAACCAGGGGCTAAACTGTACATAAAAATCCCTGGGGGGTAGTTGGGAGTGGGGGTAGGGAGTATGTGCTCATATTAACATTAAAAAGCACAAATTGGCTTTATCTGTGTTTTATTGCATTTTTATTTCTTTTGTTAACTATTTACAAATACATTTTAATCTGGTTCAGGCCACACTCTGAATATAGCACCAGCTGCATATGTTTGACATTTCTGAATGAAATACTTATTTTAGTGATCTTTTTGGTTTCTAGCAGACATATTTTGTCTTGTTATCCACATGAATGATCTGTGATTGGTATTGATTTTGACTTGACTGGAAAGTTTATTTTAGGAATTTATCTCGCCCAACCCTCCCATTTTATGATAGGGACAGGAAATCACACAGAAGTGGTTACAGAGATAAAGAATTCAGCCAGGGAACTGGGATTGGAACCCAGCCTCTCTGACTCTAATCCAGTGCTCTTTTGATTGTCTCATTCTATGATCTAGTTATAAATCTGAATAAATAGCCTTTACTTTGACAAAAGCCTAAATTTCAAACTTTTTTTTTTGTTCCCTGGCTATTAATTTTCTATTACCTCATTATCTTTTTTATTACTAATTTTTTTTTAAGAAGTGAAATAAAAGAAACAATTAAGGAAATGCATGAGCAGAAAGGAAGTGTGGGAATTACATATGAAGATTGAGTGATAACAAGTAGTATGCTAAAATAGTAAAAGACCCAAGGGAAAGTCTCCAACCAGTTGGGTACATATTTCTGTGTAATATTTGTGGAAAGGTACCAGCCAGAATCGTGCAACTGAGATGTGTTTAGGGGGTGCATCTTGCCGGGCAAGACAAATTCTCTTTGGAATGACATCCCTTGGAAAACTGTCTCAGTTCACAGAATGAGAAGCTTTTGAGCATGGGAGAATGTAAGCTCTTTGAATACAAGGACAATTCATCTGTGTCTCTAGACTTGGTGCCTTGAGTACTGTCTGGCACGTTAAAAAATATTTGTCCTGACAGGAAGTGTCAGAGATCTGTGATTTCTTTGCTATAAGAAATTCCTAAGGGAAAAAACTCCCTCTATCTATGCAGATTAGTAACTATTCTCCAGTTTAAAGTCTTAGAAGCTCCTTTTGGACATTGAGAGGTTAAATGATTTGCCCAGAGTCACGTAGCTTGTATGTATCAAAGGTAGGGTTTGAAACTCAGGTCTTAACTCTGCAGCCAGCTTTCTATTTACTACAATATGCTGCTTGTAATTTGTTTGTTAAATAGTATGGAGGTTGTAAAATATTCTGGAGGACACCCAGTGGTATGGTGGTAAAAGTTTAACATTTGGCTCTCCAGGAAAAAAAAATGTAGAGAATCAGACTTTTATGTTTAATCTGCATTTTAACACTTTCTTTGTCACTTTCTCAAGTCTAAACAATCAACAAAACAATAAATCAAGCCCCGATAGATATCATTGCACTAATTTCAGAGGTGTTAATTACTGTTAATTGTTAAATGTGTTAATTGTTCAATTAAAATCTAACAAATGGCTTTAGCACACATTTCACAAAATGAGAGATGTTGGAGAAGTATGGAAAGAGTAGGACATGAGCAGGAATTTGCCACTGTATCCTGAGCTCTGGCATTCATTGGAACCTTCATGATGAAGAGCCATAATCCAGGGTTTCAGTGATTATCAAGCTCCCATCCTGGGAAGCCGGTGTTTTCAAAATTGTACAGGAGTTTCCTTTGCAGACAAACCCAGTGTCCTGTCTGTGAGATTTCTCCTTGAACTCTTTAAAACTCCCTGACATTCAGAAGTTCCAAATGCTATGAACTCATTCACAGACTGTTGAGGGATGAAGCTCCAAAGAGAATATGGAGTCCATAATGATACCACTGCCACCACCACCTTGTACATGGTTAGATTGGAAGCTGTACTGAGACAGAGAGTCTACAAAAAGGAGTTAATAACTGTAATGGACCTTAGAAGACATCTAATTCAACCCCTTCACTTAACTAATAAAGAAATGGAGGCTTACCAAATTTAAGTTTCTATCCCAAAGTCATGCACTTGATAAAGGGCAGAATCAGAATTTGAACCTGTGTTCTCCTGAGTCTGAGAAGAGAGTGTCAATAGTCAGAAAAACCCTCAAACATCACCAAGTCTAACCTCATGCAGATGAGGAAACTGAGGTCAAGGGAATTTATGTGTCTTATCATAGCTTAGATGACTAATTAGTGATAATGTTAGAATTAGAACCCAGTTCTCTTAACTCCCAATTCAGTGATCTTTCTTCATAATCTTTTGCCCACGCAGGGTTTTATCTTAACCATAAAGTAGTAAAAGGTTTTGAACAGGCAATAAATCTTTTAATAAGAAAAGCAATTTGGAACTATGTGCCAAAACTATGAGTTTGTGCATACCCTTTAATCTAGTGATACCACTGCTAGATCTCTTCCTCAAAGAGATCAAAGAAAAAGGAAAAGGACCTATATGTACAAAAATATTTATAAAAGATCTTTTTGTGGCAACAAAATATTGGAAATTGAGGGGATGCTCATCAATTGGGGAATGACTGAACAAGTTGTGGTATGTGATTGTGAAGGAAAACTACTCTACTCTGCATAAGAAATGATGACAGGGGTGATTTCAGAAAACACCTGGGAAAACTCACATGAACTGATGCAAAGTGAAATGAGCAGAACCAGGAGAACACTGTTCACAGCAGTAATAGCAATATTGTATAATGATCAACTATGAATGACTTAGCTATTCTCAACAACACAATGATCCAAAATAATGGCTGAAGAACTTATGATAAAAAATGAGAAAGAACTGATGGTGTCTGAATACAGATTGAAACATACTTTTAAAATTTGTTCATTATTCTTGTTTTTTTGTTTGCATTTTCTTTTGCAACATGCCTAATATGGAAATGTTTTGCATGACTGCACATGTATAATCTGTATCAAATTGCTTAATGAGGAGGAGAGAGAGGGAGAGAGTCAGAGAATTTGGAATTCAAAATGTAATAAAAACAACTGTTAAAATGTTTTCTTTACATGTAATTGAGAAAAAAATTAAAAAGAGCAACATTAATTTCTTCATTCTTTTCATTCAGCAAATGTTTATAGTGTGTGTGATATGTGTGAGACACTTCTGATTTCCCAATTATCCTCAGATTTAAAAAATGAGACAAATTATCTGCAAAATGATCATTGTCCGTAGAGAGAATTGACACGGATTTGGTGAACCAGATAACCCAGCCCTTCTTTACTTCTAAAACTAGGCATGATTTTTCTCCCAGTTTCCTCTGATTTACAATGTCACCTTTTGTGTTCTTCTCATTCACATATTCACTTATAGCCCAATATTTTTAACTGAGCCAGATTGTGAGTTCATTCTGTCTTTCTTGGTTTCATAAGTATTTTGATCATGTGAGAAGATTAGCATTAGCTAGCATACAGAAGAGTTTACACTGTGATTACATGAAGCATCATACATATTTGTAGCCTGTGGCAAGGGGATAGTTGGACACTATTTAAAGTGGGTATCGTATGAATGAATATTTACAGAGGAGAGAAGCTACATTAATTCCACCTATACACACACACACACACACACACACACACACACACACACATGCACAGAGCACAGAAGCCATTGGTGCATTCTATTTTAAAGTTTCTCTAACCATGTAATAATAGTGATGATGAAAACACTAATTATAATCCATATGGTCCTGAGTCTTATTTCTAAAAGCCCAAAATATGGAGGTGAATGAGAACTCTCATAGACATCCTACATTTAAAGTTTTTCCCTGTTCCTAATCAGGAGGTAGCCTATGGTCTAAGAATGCCTTTCATTATCTCACAATGGGTAAATAGAGCACTGAGCCTGGAGTCAAGAAGACTCATCTTCCTGAGTTTAAATCTGGCCTCAGATACTTATTATCTGTGTGAACGTAGGCAAGTCACTTAACCCTGTTTGCCTCAGTTTCCTCATCTGTAAAATGAGCTAGAGAAGGAAACGAAAAACACTCCAGTGTCTTTGCTAAGAAAACCCCAAATAGGGTAACAAAGAGTTGGACATGACCAAAACAAAATCAACATATACCTTAATGATTTTGTGTTAAGCATATTCATAGACCAAACAGTCACGACAGCTAATATTCCGAGGTAATATATTTTTTTAAAACTCCAATATTTTCTCCTCTAGTTGAGGGAGACAAAAAAAATCTTTATATGCAGATTGTACACCTTCTACCTCGTTTCATAATTTACACCAAAAGAGTCTGAGATCCAAAAGAAATGTAATGAAAAATGAAAATTTCCAATGGTGTCAAACTTCAATGGAAATAGAGCACCAAACCATGTGTAAGGACGTGTAGGAGGCACAGACCGACTTAAAAAAAAACAAAACTAGAAATAAACATTATTTATGCTTTATTATATTTTTATTTATTTTTTAAAAAATTATTTTCCAATGATTTTTTCAACTGTTTTCAGGCTGCACTAGAGGGTAGAGCACTGACTGCATGTTTGACACCTATAAACGAAGCACTTAGTTTAGACATCTTTTGGGTTTTTAGCAAACATTGATCTTGTGGCTTGTTATCTACATGAAAGATCTGTGGTTTCCTCAGAGATCTCCCTCCCCCAAGAAGGATGCAGACTGTTCTAGTAGATAAGTCCAGAGCTATTGCCTGAGGCTCCATGAGTTTTACATGATTTGCCATTTGAAGCCCGGTCCTCCAAGCCCCTCAGTCTATCCCCCACACCTCAGCCTCTGCTATCTGGAGTCCCAAATTTATTTAGCCCCTGACGTTGAAGAGAGCAGCCCTAAATGTGGAACTCTGAAATCCTCTAGATCCTCTCTTTTTATCTTCGCTCTTTGAGTCTCAGAGTTTGTAACGATTACTAAAACATAATATTCTTTCTTGAACTTTTGCAATCTTTCACCATGCTTTATACATCCTTCCCTTTCTACAGTGTTGAAAATGTCTCTATTTTCCCCACAAACTAAACTAAACTCTCCATTTTGGAGAATCCTAAGATACCTTTCATTTTTCTAGAAGTAGTGGTACTACAAGGTGTGATTCACTTTCCAATCTTCAGCTTTCTAACACTTGATTATTTTTGAAAATGGATAAAAACATTATATAACTCCTTCTAGTTATATTCTTTATGCATAAGGGAAATGGAAATCACATTTTACAAAAGTGTATATTAAGGAATGAGATTTTGTTTCTATCATATCTTTTATAACTTAAAGGCTTACTGAATGTGTCTCAAAATTGCTGAAATTTGCCTTTCTGAGGAATTTTGTGACTAGATGAGGGTCAGTCAGAACATCACATTCTGCCTAAAACAATTTAAGATATTTCATCTGTCCTCATTTAAAATTTTCTCTGTTCCTCTTGTCAAAAGATAGTACATTTATTCAGATTCATTTATTTACATCGCCATCACAGGAGTCTTATCAAATATCTTGTCTATCAATATACTACAATAAATATTTATTAAGTGCCTACTATATGCTAGGCACTGTGCTAAGAGCTGGGGATACATTTAAGTAAAAGAATGATCATTCAGAACCTCAAAGAGCTTATGAGTTAATGTTGGAAAATAACACAAGGAAAAAAGGCAGGAATTGGAGAGGGGATGAGGGAAAGGGCAGAGAAATACCCAGCTTGGGATGATAGTGGAGTCAATCCAAAGAATGACAAAAGGCTGGTGGGAAGAATTGGCTGGGCTCCTGAATTGTCTTTAAATGGAGGTTGGGGAGTTTTTTGTTTGGTACTGGGGAAACAAATACAAAAGGGGTTCTCATCCTGGGATCTGTAAGCTTTTTGTTTTATTTTATTTTGTATTTAGACAATTATTTTTCAATATATTTGGTTTCTTTTGTAATTCTATATATTTTGTTTTATGCATTTGAAATATTATTCTAATAATCAGATCACCAAAGGGAACTATGGCATCAAAAAAAGATTAAGAATACCTGTACTGGAGAGAGACAACTCATTCAGATATTAAATAAATGTGCTTTATAGAGAATGTCCCAAAAGTACTAATGCAGTTTTAAGTTTTAATAGTGTAAAGAATTTTGGGATACCCTGTATGCCAAGAGATACAAACACTGTTAGGGGAAGAGAGAGTAAAAACTGGGGAAATCAGGAAAGGTATCAAAAGAGGTCACACTTGATTTAGCCTTAAAGAGATAAAAGATGAAACAAAACACTTGTACAAGAAGAAAATAAAGGTGACAATTATTTGTTGTAATTATTTCTTGCTTCTAGAGATAGCAACACACTTTGGGAAAATAAAGACTATATTTTTCTTTGTTATGTCTCATACCTAGCACAGTATACATACTTAATATGTATTAGTCAACTGAATTCTTCCTCCTTGCACATGTCTCTCACTAATAACTAGCAGCAATGCACTAAATGAGTATTGCTTTATCCACCTCAGGTGCCACTCTGAGCACCCAACTTAGTCATAGGATCCAGAGCTGGCTAGAACCTTTGAGATCACCTAATTCAATCCTCTAATTTAATGGCTGAAAAATTGAGGCCCAAAACAATTTACCCAAAGTGATAGAGTTACTGGGCTGCTTGGTGATGCGGTGCATAGAGGCCTAAGCCTGGAATTAGGAAGACTCATCTTCCTGAGTTCAAATCTGATCTCAGATATTTACTAAGTGTGACCCTGGGCAAGTCACTTAACCCTGTTTACCTTAGTTTTCTCATCTGTAAAATAAGCTGGAGAAGAGAATGGTAAACCACCTCTAGTATCTTTGCCAAGAAGACCTCAAATGGGATCACAGAAAGTTGGACATGACTGAAGAAAGACTGAATGTCAACAAAGCCTGGATTCTGTTCAAGGTTTGATTCCACATTTAACATTCTTTCTACTTCATCCCAGTCTCGATGTTTGCGAGTGTTCTGACCCAGATGAACAAATGTAGTGCTATGCACCAAATCTATGAAAACTGCCCTCTCCTTTTCTGCCCACTGTTGCCAACTGTGTGTTGGCTCAACTTTCCCTCCAAGTTAGCAACAAATGGTTCATGCTCAGAGAAGAGCTCTGATTTATTGACGTTAATTCTTCTGGTAGTTATTTTGCCTTGAGGGCGGCACTTTTGATGAATGTGAATATTTAGCTTGGAAAGGATGAGTCTATGATCAGTCCAGTACTCTGTACCACTCATTGCTTTTGTTACTGTCACATCTAGCCTGTCTCTTCTTCTTACAATCACATAGTCGATTAGATGCCAATGTTTGCTATGAAGGTGCATCCATGAAGTTTTATTGCATTAAGGTAAAATGAAAACAGTGTTGGTGATGAGAAGGTCATGCCATGCACAGGTCTTCAGCAGTAAATGACCATTGCTGTTGCTGTTAACATATTCATTCCTCCCTAATACTCCCTGCCAAGTCTGGTAGTCTGAGCCTATACTAACATTAAAATCATCCAGAATTATGCTTGTCCTCTTTTGTTGCACTGATGATAAGGGTCTCTAAGTCTTCATAAAATTTTTCTTTGACTTCATCAGGGTTTGTCATAGTGGGAGCATAGGCACTGATGATGGTGGCATGACATTTCTCTGCAAGCAGCAATTTTATTGTCATGGGCCTGTCATTCACTCCTTTTGGCAGGCATATCAGCTTGCTGACTAGATTAGTTTTGATTGTAAAACCTATACCAGCTTCACTGCACTCCCCTTCACTGTGCCCACTCCCGAAAAATGTGTATCCAGTTCCAACTTCAGTAAGCTGGCCTTCATTTGTTCATCTGGGTCAGAACACTCACAAACACCAAAACATTTATGAAAATTATGGGGAAATTCAGAAGCTGCTAAACAAAAAATGAGAACTCCACAAGATATACCAGTAGGATAGTTTATCCACCTCTAAAAAGGCAGCATTTAATTCCATCAAAAACAAAGTACAAGCAAAGCTTAGAGAGATGCAGGATTCCTGGCTCAGGAAGAAGGCAGATGAAATTCAGTTTTATGCCTACAGTAACAATCCAAGGTGTTTTTATGATTCCCTGAAAGCTATTTATGGACCAAAAACCTATGGTGCGTCACAACTACTTAGTGTTGATGGAGCCACGTTGATTAGTGATAAGGATATGATCCTAGAGAGATGGTCTGAACAGTTCCATAGAGTTCTCAACAGACCATCATCAATCAATGCTGAGGCCATTGACCATTTACCTCAGGTTTTCCAACTGAAAAAGAGGATTTGAAGGCCATTAGGCTCCTAGCATGTGGCAAAGCACCTGGTCCTGATTCTACTCCAGCTGAGATTTACAAGGTAGGGGGACCATTGCTCATACAAAAGCTGACTGAAATTTTCCAGGTCATATGGCAAGAGGAGGTTATCTCCCAGGAGTTCAAGAATGCTTCCATTGTCCATCTCTATAAAGATAAAGGGAATAGATTGTCCTGAGACAGTCATAGAGAGGTCTCTCTCTTAGTCATTGTTGGCAAGATTCTTGCTAAAGTCCTCCTTAACAGGATGATCCTTCACCTGGAAGATGGTCATATGCCTGAGAGCCAGTGTGGTTTCAGAAATGGCCGAGGAACAGTTAATATGGTATTTGCTGCCTGACAACTCCAGGAGAAATGCCAGGAGCAGAACAGAGGTCTGTACACAATGTTTATAGATTTGACCAAGAACTTTGACACTGTTAGTCATGAGGGCTTATGGAAAATTATGTCAAAATTTAGTTGCTCAGAGAAGTTCGTCAGTATTGTACGTCAATTTCATGATGGCATGTTTGCCTGGGTTCTGGATAGTGGACAATGCTCTCTTGCCTTCCCAGTCACCAATGGTGTCAAACAGGGCTGTGTGCTTGCTCCTATGCTTTTTAGCATGATGTTTTCAGCCATGATATCAAATGCTTTCAATGAGCATGAAAAAGGCATCAAGGTCAACTACCATACTGATGGTAAGTTCTTCAATTTGAAAAGGCTCCAAGTCAAGAACAAAGTGGAGAGAGTGTTGTTGTATGATTTTCCATTTTTCAGATGATTGTGCACTCAGTGTAGCCTCTGAAGCTGAGATGCAACAAAATATGAATCAATTCTCTGCTGCCTGTGCTAATTTTGACCTAATAATAAACACCAAGAAAACACAGGTGCTCCATCAGCCACCACCAGACCATCCATATGTGGAACCATCAGTTACAACAAATGGTGAAGTTTTGAATGCTGTGGATAAGTTCACTTACCTTGGTAGCATACTTTCCAGGGATGTACACATTGACAATGAGGTTGATGCACACATTGTCAGAGCTAGCTCAGTGTTTGGGAGGCTCCAAAGAAAAGTTTGAGAGAGAAGAGGTATTAGACTGACTACCAAACTGAAGGTCTACAGAGCCGTTGTGCTGAACTCGTTGTATACCTGTGAAACATGGACAGGAAACTGAATGGCTTCCATTTGAACTGTCTTAGGAAGATTCTGAGGATCACCTGGCAGGGTAAGGTACCAGACACTGAAGTCCTTGCTTTAGCCGAATTGTCAAGCATTCAAACTATGCTTCAGAGAGCGCAACTCCTATGGACTGGCCACATTGCTCAAATGCAAAATGTGAGCTTGCCAAAGACTATTTTATGGAGGACTGATATGGGACAGGCGATCACATGGTGGTCAGAAGAAGCAATACAAGGACACTCTCAAGGTCTCTTGGATTTGATTGTGTGACATGGGAGACACTGGCACAGGACTGCTCAGCATGGCGTGCCCACATCAGAAAGGGTACTGTGCTCTGTGAGCAAAGCAGAATTGAGACTGCACAAAGTAATCGTAGGATGCACAAATTTGGAATATCTATCTCAAATGTTCACATGGATTATCTGTGCCCAATCTGTGGTAGAGCATTCAAAGCTTGTATTGGTCTGATCAGCGGCAGCTGGAGACACTGAAATTTCACTTTATCGTGGTGATGTCATTTAAGTCTTCCTTGAGAACAAAGGACAATAACCAGTCAACCAACTGTTTCTTCCCAGATAGAGATGAAATAATGAAATTAGTTCCTTTCATGGATATATAGTGCTTTACAGTTTGAAATAAGACTTATTAATAACAATGTAATTGTAATGACAAAAACCATCACAATGCCACAGAGAATTTGTGAGAGCATTAAAATCAAACTTAAAGGCTCAATATTCAGGAGATCTAGAAGACCTAATTTGAACCCTAGAATGCTAGGATCACAGTGACATTGCACCTAAATCTCAGCTCAGAAGGTTTTTCAAAAGCTGGCAACACTTATGCTATGAAGAACAACCTCTCTCTTGAATTCCTTTTGGCATTTACAGTGACTAGGAGATTAATTTTTCTCTATTTATACATTAATGAATTACATGGAATTAATTTTGAAGTATAATGATTTAATTCCTGATGTTGGGTTATCAAGGAAAAAAGGTCTGTCATATATCCATAATTGCATTTTGGGCATATGTTCCCCAATAATGACATGGAATGAAGATGACGCAATTGAAAGTAAGGATGCTTTCTGATTTAAATCAGTCTAGGTGTGAAGTGGATTGTTTCTATCTAAAAAAAAACAAAATAATCTTAACATTAAAGAGGAGAAGTTTGCCAGCTTTCATTTTCATTTTTAAATTAATATAACTAACCTGTCATCTTCACACCAACTCCAAGATGAGTCATCACAGGACCCTGGACACTGTCTGATTAACTCGTTTCTTCCCTAACCTATGGCCAGAAGATGCTTATTTCCTGCTCCCCTTATCCTAGTGATTCAAAATTGTTGTCTACTGAGGTGAAAATAATTTCTCCTGATATTTATCCCTGTATACCTCAATCTTACTT
Organism: Notamacropus eugenii; assembly: GCF_028372415.1. Lineage (NCBI taxonomy): Eukaryota > Metazoa > Chordata > Mammalia > Diprotodontia > Macropodidae > Notamacropus > Notamacropus eugenii. Next base: position 237,138,356 of record NC_092875.1, on the reverse strand, counting down.
TTCCATCAGCCATATGGTCTTCAGCCTCTAGAACCCCAGGTCAATTTTTCTATTTTTTTTTTAAAGAATATTTTATTTGTCTACTTTGAGCTATAATGGATCTTATAAATGGGGAAGCTGAGACCCAGGTAGGTTAAGTGATTTATTTGCAAAGATAATATGTAGAGGATCCAGAATTTGAACCCAGATCCTATGCCTCCAAACCAATGCTTTTCCTCCCACCATACTATATTTCCTTAAGTGTGATGTCTTATGTTTTAAATCATCCTTATTTCTATATATATCTTCCTCCCTGCCCCCATCCAACTGAGTCTCCTTTTAGTCAATCAATAAGCATTTATTGCTTGCTTACTGTTTGCCAAGCACTGTACTTAATGCTAGAGATGCAAATAAAAAGTGAAAACAGTTCCTGCACTCAATGAGCTTAAACTTAATTTAATGAGGAAGATAAGATAATATATGTATAGGTATGAGTCCTTTTCTCAAAGTGGTCTAAATTGCAAAAGACCCCAAAAGTTGTATTTCTTCCACATGGAAGAGATGAACGTAACATGGAAACAGGACTAGAGGGCACTGTTTTTTAAACTACAACATAGTTTTAAGGAGAGAAGACAAAAGGAGAGAAGGGAGTTAGCCAGGCTTTCTAGACTCACACAGCAGTAGCTGAGTGGTCATGGGAGTAGCATCCATTTCCTCCCTAAACCTGTCTCTTTTCCAAATTTTCCTGTTTCTATTGAGGATACTGGCATTTTTCTAGTCACTCATATTCAGGACCTTGCAGCAATCCTCAAATCTATACTATCCCTTAACTCCATATTCAATCAACTAGGGGCAGCTAAGTGGTGCTGTGAATAGAGCACCAATGCAGGAGTCAGGAGGACCTGAGTTCAAATCTCACTTCAGACACTTGACACTCACTAGCTGTGTGACCTTGGGCAAGTCACTTAACCCCAATTACCTCATCCTGGGTCATCTCCAGTCAATCCTGATGAATGTCTGGTCACTGGATTCAGATGGCTCTGGAGGAGAAGTGAGACTGGTGACCTGCACAGCCCTCCCTCACTCAAAACAAAGTCAACTGCAAGTCATGTCATTATTTCTCTGATGGCATGGCCTTCTTCAGCAACGAAGGATGAACACACATTCAATCAACTATCAAGTCTTTATGATTCCATCCCCACCATATTTCTTGCCTCAGTCCCTTTCTTTCCATTCAGATGGCTACTACCATAATTCAGGCCCCCATCACCTGTTGCCTCACCTATTGTAATAGCCTCCTAATGGACCTTTTTGTTTCCAGTTTCTCCCTTCTAGAATCCATTCTCAACATAACTGACAAACTGATCTTCCTAAAGTATTACTAAGAAATCTTCAGTGTCTCCCTACACCTTCTAGGATGAAATGTAAATTTCTCAGCCTGCCATGTAAAGCAGTCTCGTTCCCACCTACTTTTCCATTATTATTAGCCTTCACACATTCTATGTTTCAGTAAAACTGACCTATTTGTTTTTTACTGAAACTTGATGTTCTATTTTTGATTTTCATTTCTTTTTATTTTTTAAGATGAAATTAAATTAGTTAAATTAAATTTAAATTTTTTAATCAATCAAAATCTATTCCTGTTATCCCCAAACAAATAAACAAACCACTTGTAACAAACATTCATAGGAAAGCACAACAAATTTCTACATTGGCCACGTCCAAAAGATATGTTTCTGGCTATACTCTAAGTCTGTCACATGCCTATCGGGAGGTAGGAAGCATATCTCCATGTCCTTGAACTGACTGAACCCTATACCTATGATGTAATCTCTCTTTACTAACTTTGAGACTCAATTCAGAGGCCACCTCCCATGGGAATTCTTTCTTGATCCCCTTAGTTGCTAGTATCCTCACCTACTTCCAGTCATCTTTTACTTACCTCTCTGTATACATGCTGTAGAGAACTGACTCCCAATAGGATGTAAGTTGTCTGTAGCCAGAGTCTTATTTTGTATTTGTCTTTTTATCTTCAGAATCTAGCAGAGTGTATTTAACATAGTTGGTCCTCTAAAAAAGTTTACTGAATCATGGAATTACCAGTGGTCTGCAGAGGAACTTATCAAATAAATACAATTAGTATTTTATATTAATAACCTGACATCAAAATTTTTGCTAAAGTGTAACAAATTGGGGTGATCTCCTCTGGCCCTGTACGTTGCCCACCACTCCCCTTGAACAGTTGTTTTAAGGCTTTCTGGGGCACAAATGAAAATAGATCTAAACAATTGGAGAAGTACTAATTGCTCATGGGTAGGGCAAACCAATATAATTAAAACAACACTATCTAAATTGATTTACTTATTCAGTGCCATACCATGCAAACTACCAAAGAATTATTTTCTAGAGCTAGAAAAATAATAATATTCACCTGGAGGAACAAAAGGTCAAGAATATCAAGGGTATCAATGAAAAAAAAAGTAAAGGAAGCCTAAGCAGCACCAGATCTCACATTACACTTCACTCGATAAGAAATAGAGTGGTTAATCAATGGAATATATGAGACATACAATATACAGAAGTAAATGACCACAGTAATGATATTCTGAAGGTGAAAGGAGCTAGAATTAAAACCAAGAATCACCCACACAGCAAAACTGAGTATAATCCTTCAGGGGGAAAAATGGACATTCAATTAAATAGGATTTTCAAGCATTTTTGATGAAAAGACCAGAACTTAATAGAAAACTTGAATTTCAGATACAAGACTCAAGAGAAGCATGAAAAGGTAAATAGAGAAGAGAAATCATAAGGGACTTTAAAAAATTGAACTGTTTACATTCCTACATGGGAAGATGATATTTGTAACTCTTGAGACTTTTCTCAGTATCAGCTTTAGTTGGAGGGAATACATATACATCTATATATGAGGGGGGAGAGGGAGAGAGGACACAGGGTGAGTTGAATATGAATGGATGGTATCTAAAAATAAAATTAAGAAGTGAGAGATGAATGTACTGGGAGGAGGAGAAAGAGAGGTAGAGTGGGGTAAATTATCTCACATAAAAGAGGCAAGAAAAAGGTTTCATAATAGAGGGGAAGATGGGGGAGGTGAGAGGGAATGAGTGAATCTTACTGTCACTGGATTTGGCTTGAGCAGGGAATAACATACATTCAATTGGGTATGGAAATCTATCTCACCCTACAGGAAAGTAGGGGAGAAGGGGATAAAAGAGGGAGGTAATAGAAAGGAGGGAAGATTGGGGGAGGGGAAAGACTTTTGTAGAGGTACAGAGTCAAAGGAGAGAATAAAATAAAAGGCAAGATAGGATAGAGGAAAATATAGTGAGTCTTTCACAACATGACTATTATGGAAGTGTTTTGCATGACCACACATGTATAACCTATATTGCATTGTTTGCATTTTCAATGAGAGTGGGTGGAAAGGGAAGGAGGGAGGGAATTTGGAACTCAAAGTTTTAAAAACAAATGTTAAAAATTTTTTTATATGCAACTGGGAAATAAGATATACAGGCAATGGGGTATAGAAATCTATCTTGTTCTACATGAAAATAGATGCTATGGGGACAGGAGAAGTGGGGGTGATAGAAGGGAGGGCAGATTGGAAGAAGGGATAATCAGAATGCATACCATCTTGGGGTAGGGACAGGGGAGAGATGAGGAGAAAATTTAGAACTTAAAATCTTGTGGAAGTGAATGTTGAAAACTAAAACTAAATTAATTAATGACAACAGGAACCTAGTGTTTTATAAACCCAATAAACTAAGCCACTGGGGCAAGAACTCACTATTTAGCAAAAACTTTGGAATGACTGGAAAACTGTCTAGCAGAAACTAGGCATAGACATCTCACATCATATGCCAAGATAAGCTCAAAATGCATATATGACTTCCTTTAGACATAAAGAATGGTACCATAAGCAAATTAGAGGAGTACGGAGAAAAATCCTTTCCAGATTTATGGATAAAGGAAGAATTAATGAACAAAGAAGAGAGCTTGAATCATTGGAAGTAAAATCAGATAATTCTGATTACATTAAATCAAAAAGGGTTTGCACAAACAAAACCAATGCAGACAAAATTAGAAGAAAAGCAGAAAATTTTTTTGGGAGGGATTTAACAAGTTTCTCAGATAAAGATCTCATTTCTCAAATTTATAGAGAACTGAGCCAAATTTATAAAAAAAGAAGAACCATTTCTCAATTGATAAATGGACAAAGCTTATGAATAAGCATTTTTCATAAGAAGAAATCATAGCAATCAATAATATGAAAAAAGACTCTAAATCACTAATAAAGAAATGCAAATTAAAACAACTCTAAGGTACTACTTCATACCAGTCAGATTAGCTAAGACTACATGACAAAAGGAAAATGACAATGCTGGAGAAGATGTGGAAAAACAAGGACACTAATACATGTTAGCTGGAGTTGTAAACTGGTCTAACCATTCTGGAGAACTATTTGGAACAATGCCCAAAGGGCTATGCAACTGTATATAACCTCTGACGCAGCATATATATAGTTTTCTGCTTTCTACACTGTTTCTCTTGATTGTGCATCACACTACACTTAAGGCAGCATTGGCAGTGTCAGAGACTCCACTGACAAGGGGAACTGACAAGTACTAAAATGTCATTGTCATAAATGTGATCTGTAACATGGACTTGTGGCTTGGAACTCCAAAATAGCATCCTGTCTTCAAGGTCTTTCCTCAAGCAGGAAAAGGACCATCTCCAGTGGTCCTGATCTATATCTTGCTGGTGGACTCAGATGACTTTGGAGGAGAAAATGAGGCTGGTGACTTTGTACAGCTCTCCCTCACTTAAATCCAACTCACTTGCAAGTCATGGCATCACTTTCCTCATGTCATGATCCTCTTCAAGAGTGAAAGATAAACAACAACTACTACTAGCTCTGTACCCCAAAGAGATCAAAGAGAAAGGAAAAGGATCAATATGTACAAAAATATTTATAGCATCCCTTTTTGTGATGTCAAAGAATTGGAAACTGAGGGAATGGTCATCACCAGGGGAATGACTGGACAAGTTGTAATATATGATTGTGATAGAATACTATTGTGCTATAAAAAATGATGGAGATGATTTCAGAAAAATCTGGGAAATCTTATATAAACTGATTCAAAGAGAAGTAAGCAGAACAGGGAGAACACTGTCTAATAGCAATATTGTAATAATCATCAATTGTATAAGACTTAGCTATTCTGATCAAGACAGTGATCCACAATTCCAGAGGACTAAAAAAAATGTTATTTCCTTCCAGAGAAAGAATTAATAAACTTTGGGTGCAGAATGAAGCATATTTCACTTTATTTTTCTTGCTTTTTTTCTTTTGTTCCATGGCTAATGTGGAAATATTTTTGCATAACTTCATATGTATAATGATTATTATTTTCTTTGCTTACTTAATAGGTAGGAGAGGGAGTGTTGTAACTGTAAATAAACATTTTTTTAAAAGACTTTTTATGGCCCCTTTGGAACTAATAATTAGGGTTTTTTTCTTCCTAATTTGTATTTAAAATGCATACATATATGCAAAACCTATTGTATCACATTGAAAAATATTTCTGAAGAATTTTCTTTAAATATTACAACATTTTAAAAAATGGAAAACAAACTTTATGATTCTATTTCCTTTAAATGCTTTTAAATGTATTTTTATATGTATATGTATTTTAATGTATTATCTTGTGCATAGTAGAGTCATAATAAATGTTTGCTAATTTGATCTGAATTTTAAAATTAATCATAAGTACATCACTGGGGACAATGGGAAGTGGTTGCTGGTAGTTTTGTACCATTTTCCTCCTAGTCTGTGTTCTTGTGAGGGATCCTATCCTGAGCATAATGCCAGATCACCAGCTATCCCAGGTCAAATATCTCTCCCCTCTCCCCTTCCCCTACCATCCATATACTGTCCTAGAAAGAGAACTAGTACAGAACTAAAGGGCCTGGGTTCAAATTTTGTATCTGTTTCTTATTGACCTTAGTTCAGTCACTTGACCTCTGGGCCACAACTTTCTCAATTGTAAAATAAATCTGATCTAGTAAGAATTAGAAGGCATACAGATAGCTGGGGTCAAAATCTTTGCAGCAAGTTTCTCTGATAAAGGTGTTCTATCAGTGGAGCCAAAATGATGGAGTAACAGCATGGACTTACTAGGGCACTTCCTGCCAAGCCCAGCCAAATACCTGTAAAAATGGTTCTAAACAAATTCTGGAGCTGCAGAACCCACACAAAGACAGAGTGAAGCAAATCTCCAGCCCAAGACAGCCTGGAAGGTCACTGGGAAGTGTCTATCAAGCCACACTGGGAGCAGAGTGCTGTCCAGGTGGGCTGCACTAGCACAGACAGGACCTGAGCAGGTCTTGGGGGGACTGAATCTCGCACATCTGTGGTAGTTTACAGATTTCATGACCCCAAAACGCTGAGGATAAATTGGAAGGTCAGTGAAAAAAGCCTGTGGGACTAGTGTGGAAGAGCAGAGTGGTCCCTCCCCAGCCCCAGGTTGGCAGAGGTGGGAGAGGGTGGAGGAACTAGCAGCAGCCACAGAAGCAACAGAGGCAGCTGCGGCCACTGTTTCTGGAGCTGTAGGCCCACAGATTGTGGGGGGATCAAGTGGCTGACAGTACACCCCTCTCACCCCCACTGGAAGCAGAGAACTACCTTGACAAAGAGCTCAAAAGTCAAATGAATGGCTGGGGAAATGAGCAAAAACAGGAAAAAGAATCAGACTATAAAATCTTACTTTGGTGACAAGGAAGACCAAAGCATGCAAACAGAAGAAAACAAAGTCAAAGCTCCTCCATCCAAAGCCTTCAAGAAAAATATAAATTGGTCTCAGGCCATGGGAGAACTCAAAAAGAATTTTGAAAATCAAGTAAGAAAAGTAGAGCAAAAATTGGGAGGAGAAATGAGAGTAATGCAAGAAAATCATGAAAGATGGGTCAACTGCTTGCTAAAGGAGACCCAAAAATGCTGAAGAAAGTAACACTTTAGAAAATAGACTAACCCAAATGGTAAAAAAAATCCAAAAAGCCAATGAGGAGAGGAATGCCCTAAAAAGTGGAACTGGCCAGATGGAAAAGGAGATCCAAAAGCTCACTGAAGGAAATAATTCTTTAAAGATTAGAATGGAGCCAATGGAAGTTAATGACTTTATGAAAAAATCAAGAAATTATAAAACAAAACCAGATGAATGAAAAAAATAGCAATGTGAATTATCTCATTGGAAAAGCAACTGACCTGGAAAATAGATCCAATAGAGACAATTTAAAAATTATGGGACTACCTGAAAGTCATGACAAAAAAAGTGACTAGATATCATCTTTCATGAAATTATTAAGGAAAACTACCCTGATATCCTAGAACCAGAAGATAAAATAAATATTGAAAGAATCCCTGATCACCTCCTGAAAGAGATCCCAAAAGAAAAACTTCTAGGAATATTGTAGTCAAATTCCAGAGTTCCTAGGTCAAGGAGAAAATATTGCAAGCAACCAGAAAGAAACAATTCAAGTATTGTAGAAATACAATCAGGATAACACGAGATCTAGCAGCTTCCACATTAAGGGATAGAAGGGTGCGGAATATGATATTCCAGAAGTCAAAGGAGCTAGGATTAAAACCAAGACTCACCTACCCGGCAAAACTGAAAAAATGGTCCTTCAATGAAATAAGACATTCAAGCATTCTTGATGAAAAGAACAGAGTTGAATAGAAAATTTGACTTTCAAACACAAGAATCAAGAGAAGTATGAAAAGATAAACAGGAAAGAGAAATCATAAGCGACTTACTAAAACTGAACTGTTTACATTCCTACATGGAAAGACAATATTTGTAACTCTTGAGACTTTTCTCAGTATTTGCATGGTTGAGGGATTGTATACATATAGACAGAAGGCATAGGGTGATTTGAATATGAAGGAATGGTTCCTAAAAAAATAATTAAAGGGTGAGAGAGGAATATGTTGGGAGAAAAAAGGGAGAAATGAAACTGGGCAAATTATCTCTCAAGATATCTCTCAAGAGGCAAGAAAAAGTTTTTTCAATGGAGGGAAAAGGGGGGAGGTGAGAGGGAAAAAGTGAAGCTTACAGTCATCACATTTGGCTTAAAGAGAGAATAACATGCACACTCAATTTGGTATGAAAATCTATCTTATACTACAGGAAAATAGGGGAGAAGGGAATAAGTGGGGTATGGGGGGATGATAGAAGGGAGGACAAATGGGAGGAGAGGGTAATTAGAAGTAAATACTTTTGGGGAGGGACAAAGTCAAAAAGAGAGAATAAAATAAATGGGGGACAGGATAGGATGGAGGGCAATGTAGTTAGTCTTTCACAACATGACTTTTATGGAAGTCTTTTGCATAACTACACATGTACAACCTATATTAAATTGCTTGTCTTCTCAGTGGGTATGGGTGGAGAGGGAGGGGGAGAAGTTGAAATTCAAAATTCTAAAAACAAATGTTAAAAATTGTTTTTACATGCAACTGGGAAATAAGAAATATAGGTAATGGGGTATAGAAATTTACTTGCCCTACAAGAAATTAGAGGAGATAGGGATAAGGGAAGGGAGGGGCATGATAGAAGGGAGAGCAGATTGGGGGAAGGGGTAATCAGAATGCACAGTGTCTTGGAATGGGGGAGGGGAGAGATGGGGAGAAAATTTGGAACTCAAAACCTTGTGGAAATGAGTGTTGAAAACGAAAAATAAATAAATAATTTTTTAAAAAAAGAAGTGTCATTTCTAAGATCTAAATGTATAAAGCTAAGAGCTATTTCCTAATAAATCAAAGGATATGAATAAGCAGTTTTCAAAGGAAGAAATACAAGCTATCAACAATCATATGAAAAATACTTTAAATTAGTAATGATTAGAGAAATGCACATTAAAGCTACTTTGAGGTTCCACCTCAAGCTAGTCAGACTGGCAAAAATGACAAAAGAGGAAAATGACAGCTGTTGGAAGGGCTTTAGGAAAAGAAGATCCTAGTGTGCTATTGATAGAGCTGTGAACTGGTCCAGCCATTCTAGAAAGTAATCCATAACTATGCCCAGAATGTGCATATCCTTTGGCCCAGCTATTCTACTACTATCAGGGCTATACCTGGAGGGAGCTTGGTGGTGCAGTAGATAGAGCTCCAGGCCTGGAGTCAGCAAGACCTGAGTTCAAATGTGGCCTCAGACACTTCCTAGCTGTGACCCTGAACACTTAACTTCTGCCTGCCTCAATCTCCTTAACTGCAAAATAGGGATAATCATAGCACCCGCTTCCCAGGGTTGTTATAAAGATGAAATGAGATATTTGTAAAGTGCTTAGCACAGTTCTTAGCACATGGTAGACACTTCATAAATGCTTGTTTCCTTTCTTATACTCCAGAGAGATCAAAGAAAGAGAAAAAGGTTGTAAATGTGTAAAAATATTTGTAGCAACATTTTTTGTGGTAACCCAAACTTGGAAACTAAGGGCCTATTCTCCTAGTGGGACATGGCTAAACATATTGTGTATATGAGTGCAATGGAATGTTACTGTGCCACAAGAAATGGTGAGGGAACTGGAAAGGTCTTTACAAACTGATGCAGAGCAAAGAGAGCAGAACTAGAACAATTTATCTAAAGATTACATTATAGAGAAGAAGAAAAAAACTTTGAAAGACTTTGGAAATCTGATCAACATATGGATCAGCCAGGAGCCAAAAAGAATGGAAATGAAATATGCCACTCAGCTCCTGCCAGAGTTAATTTAAAATGCAGAAAAACACATGTTGTCATTCGTTTTGCTGGACTACGCAGCTATGAACTGAGGGCTTTTTTTTTTCTTTTCTTTTTAAAATTGGCTTAATGAGGGGGCAGGTTGGGGATGGAGGGAAAGATTAAGAAAAACCCCAAAACAACTCAAAACTTTTTAATTGTACAACACTGCCTAATATGGCCCTCATTGCATGGAAGACCAGATAGGTTACATTTTTACCCCATCCCCAGAGTTCTCCTGGAATTCTTAAAGGGAATTAGGGAATATCTGGGCTCTCTATAAAAGGCTTCAGCTCCCCCAATGTAGGGGAGATTCTCCTTCACCCTCATTCCACTTAGCTCCTAAGAGCCAATTAGCTTTTACAAAGAAATATTTACATCAAAAGGTGTAACCACAAACTTCCAAATTTATTCTTGTAACACATGGCAAGCATAATCTTCTTCCCTTATACCTCATTTTTGTGGAAGAGAAGGAGATTAGGTTCACAGTTTAGCTCAGTTTCTACAGAGCACAATCTCAAATCCAAATCCAAAACCCCCTTTGCATTCAAGTCCCAGGCACCCTCTCTCCTCTGGGCTGGCTGACTGCCATGGCTCCAACTCTTGGCTCTGATGGAGCTACTTCAGCACCTGAAACTCAGAAGAACAAACAACTCAAAACAAGAAGCAATCAGGTCCATTTCTCAGGTCTAGGATAAAAGAAAATAACAGAATTGGAGTAGAAAATGTCTTAGATTCCTTGTAGATCTAAATCCTATCAACTTCAGCCCCTTTTAAGCACAAGAAGAGTCTCCCTTGCCTCTGTTAATTAACTAGTGTTGGGCAGTGATTCAGGAAATCAGCGAATGGAAGTGGTAGCTCCATTAAATGGTGTTTAACCAAAAAAAAAAAAAAAAGATCAGAATGTGTGTGTGTGTGTGTGTGTGTGTGTGTGTGTGTGTATTTATGGCATCAATTATAATTCCCACCATCAATACCCCAGACTGACCTGCTTGCCTTTTGCTCCCTTTGCTCAGGTTGCTTTCAAGATTTTGCTTTCCCTTTCCCAGATAGTATTCAATTTAATCTGATCTCACAGATATTAGGTAATAGTCATAGTGCAATTGGCCATGAGATCTAAGGCTCTAGGGATAATAATCCTTCCTAGCACCTAAGGAGAAAAGCAAATAGGAATTTTCTAGGTTGTAAATAGCACAATCACCTTTGAAACTGAGAGTTCAATTCACACGACAGCTCAGTTAGAGTTTGTCAACACTAGTACTCTAGGTTATACCCATGAGATTGTGTTAACATTTAAGGAGAAGAAATGGTCTGTTAATAAAAGCAAGTACAACTCTTGAACAAAACATCAGCACCTCCAAATTAGTATCTTCTGAGTAGTTTTGAGTCAGATCACTGGAAAAGTTACCATCTTATCATTATCACCACCACCACCACCACCACCACCACCATCATCATCATCATCACCTGCATTTCTGTTACCCTTTAAGGTGTGCAAAGAACTCATGTATTAACTTATATGATCCTCACAACAACTCTGTGAGGTTGGTGCTACTATTACCCCCATTTTACAGATGAGGAAATTGAGGCAAACAGAGATTATATTACTTATCCAGGTTTACAAAGCTAGCAAGTGTCTGAAACCAGATATGAACTCAGGTCTTCCTGACTACAAGCCCTGCATTCTATCTGCTTTGGTGGATGCTCAGAAATGACTATTAATGTAACAGAGTTGGGGCAATCTCTCCAAGGACCTGTTTTCCTTATTATTCCAGGTTCTAGATGTTCAACTTGACTCATTTTTCCTTTATTCATTGGAAAATTTCCTTAACTTATATTCAGCTAGTAATCAATCTCTTGGACCTCAGTAAAGCAATTTAAGTTTTTATAATAGCAAACTGGCCAAGCCCAACTATGAGAATGTAAAATGTGCTCAGCTACTTAGAGTTCCCACATGAGCTTCAGAGGATGTGTTGTTGTGCTTGTGGTCATGTCTGACTCTCCATGACCCCATTTTGGGGTTTTCATGGCAAGCATACTATAATAGTTGGCCATTTCCCTCTCCAGCTTATTTTATAGATAAGGAAACTAAAGCAAATAGGGTTAAGTGACTTGCCCAGGGTCACACAGCTAGTAAGTGTCTGAACTCAAGTTTGAACTCAAGTCTTCCTGACCACAGACCCAGTGCTCTATCCACTGAGTCACCTAGCTGGCCCAAGAGGAGGTGTAATTATAACTGTTTCCCATCTATTAGCCACACAGTGAAGTCTTGATTTTTGATAGGTTCCATGGCTTATATTCAAAAGTCAAGGCTCATCCTCTTTCTTACATAGCTGGTTCCAGTAGGGAAGATATGCTATAAGACTCTGGATGGGGAGAAGCCACAACCCCTCCTCTCCTGGCAAGTAAAAAGGCTTTGCCTCTTTGAGATGGTTCTTTCCTGCTATTAGGTGAAGGAGTATCAAGCTAGGCTGTGACCTTGTGAACTTTAAAAAGTCAGGAAAGAAAACTGACAGATGTCTGGCTACTAGAATCCCTGAAAGCTGTTGTAGGCAGCCTAACCCAATAAAGTGTCTGTTACAGCAGGACACAAGAGAGCCTGCTGTACAGGTTCTTAGATCTGCTTTTCTAAAAGGAAAGCAACTTTTGATGGGTCAACAATCTACTTTAATCAAGCACATATATCATTCACTTAGTTCAGGGGTAAAAGTCAGCACTTTGAATTTCAGAGAAATAAAAGACCAACAGACAGGGCTTCCAACTGTCTGACCACAAGCAATACATGCATCACAGATCAACAGGCAGATTCAACTGTCTGACTATTACATACATACATCGTTTCCAGAGAGAGAAGCACCAATATATGGGTTTTTGAAGCCCAGGGGCTCCTTAGTGGCTGCCCAGAGTCTCTTCTGGCCAAACAAACACTTCCAATGAATAAGCCCCGAAACAAAACTTTACCTCATAGTTTATGCACTTTTCAGAGTCAGAGGTCATCATAACCCTTGAGAATCAGTGAATTAGAAATTAACAAAAGGTGTGGGCCTTCCTACAAAATAAATCTCCCCTAATCAAACTTCCCTTAATGGGCAGGTCCATTAATGGGTGGGGAAGATGTTTAACTCTTATTAACATAATTAACACTACAGTATCAAAGTCCCAAGAGACATACGTGATGGAGCAAAACAGTGGATCAAAGGCAGCCATGATCAAGCAACAGTAACTCATCTATTGGCCATCACATTCAAAAGTGAAGTTGGTGGGGTGAATGCTTTATAGCAACTGCTTTAAAGCTAAGCCCATAGTCTTCAGGGACAAAGGTAGTATAATGGAGAAGGTGCCCACAAGTATTCCCTCCTGGATCACTGCCTTGTCATGGTGTAGGGGTTTGTGTTGCTTCATGAATCTATGAGCAGTGTCACACAGGGTTACCCAAGAGGGACAGGTCATAGTACAGAGTTCTGATAAAATGTGATTTGGTATTTTTTGGTCAAGAAACCCCATGTAAATCTAGACAGCGTACTAAAAAGCAAAGATATCACCTTGCTAATAAAGCTCCCCATATAGTCAAAGCTAAGGTTTTTTCAGTAGCAATGTATGGCTGTGAGAGTTGAACTCTGAGGAAAATTAAGCACCACAGAATCAATGCTTTTGAATTGTTGATATATATATGTCAAACATATTATACATACCCAATATTTCATGGGTACTACTAGAACATTGATGGGGAAAGATGTAGACAATCTTGAGTTCTGTGGGGTGCCATCTTGTCAGGACAAAGAAGAGTTGGGAAAAGAAACCCAGAGTGTATATGGGCTATAGATAGTAATATCAAACACGGGCAGATATCATCAAATACATGGAAGAGGTGGTTCAAAATTACATCGAGGCAGCTGAACTTTTCAAGATCAAAGCTTTTTTTACCTGTGCCTACAACCCAAGTCTAGTCTCTCTGTTTATTCTCTTCATATTCCTGATCAGGAGCCTCAAATACTTACTAGCTGTGTGACCCTATGCAAGTCACTTAACCTCTGTCTGCCTCAGTTTACTTAATTGTAAAGTGGAATTTTAACAGTATCTGACTTCCAGGATTATTATGAGCATCAACTGAAATAAAATTGCAAAGTATTTGGCATGGTGCCTGGCACATAGTAGGGCCTTCGTAAATGTTTGTTCTCTTTCCTACTTTGAAATATCAAAACATTGTTAAAGTTCAGAAAGGCCCTTTTTTAAAATAAAAAAAAATCTCCAGACAATGGAGAAAACATTACAGAAAATTAATAATATAGGAATACATTAAATCCAATTAAACATTCATTAATTTTCCAGGTCATACTACCTGTCTGTACTTGGGTCATTATATTCATCCCACCACTCTCTAACCCCCAACACGTACCTGGACTCTGACCCTGAGACAATGGATTCTGATAGATGAGCTTTCACCTTATTTTGCCTAGAGTCAGCCCAGAATGTCACTTCTGGACATTTCTAAAATATTCTGTCTTGAGAGTGCCTCTTCCACCTCTTTCTAGCTTCCTGTTATGTGTCCTCTCCCCTTTATAGGATGTAAGCTTCTTGAGGGTAGTGATTGTAGCACTAAACACAGTGATTGGTACATACTAAGTGCTTAATAAATGCCTTTTTTAGTCATTTATTCAATTAATCAAAAACAATTAAGCATTTATTAATTACCTCCTATCTGCAAGGCACTAGAAGAAAATCACAGTCTTAAGCTAGGAGATATTACAACTCCATTAATTAAAAATGATTGCCCTGGTATGGCTGTGATATGGATTATCTGAACTATGTTTCACATCAAGTAGATTAGCAAGGACAAAGAAATTCAGTTAAAATAAGAATAAATATATGAGTTAGAGTTTCCAGGGACTACAAGAAGGAGTCAATATTTCATGGGGGAAATTTTAAACTGAATTTCATTCTTAGAAATGAAAGGATTGTTTTTGGAAATTGATGCTCAACATAAGTGATTGGTCTTTTCAGGCAGTTCATTCCTCAGAGGGGACAGAGTGATAAATTACATTTAGTTATTCTCCACTAGAGTCTTCCCCTTGGGTTCTCTAAATTAATAATGCTCAGTTTTAAGCTCTATCAGGGGTGACTTGCAGAAGAAGGATAAGAAGACTGGTTCTGACTTCTCTTTACCCTAGGAATGTAGGAATTAGGGGAGGTGATGGTGGCCAACTCAGGCCACCATCTGTACAGGGGAGTACCAGGTTCTAGCTGCAGTGTTGAAGGCAAGATGAGGAAAAGGTTCCTGGGCCAAGGAAAGAGTAGAGAGGGACTGAGTTGATTGTTGTGGGTTTAAGGAAGTTCTGCTTGTGGGAAGATTGTTTGAGAGGAAATGCAAATGGTCCTGAAAGGGTGTTGGGAGCCTATGCTTGAACCCCAGTTCTAAAATTACTTTACTCTCTAAAAATCACATTTCTCCCTAGCTTCAAAACGCTGTCTCAGGCAGTTTCTCCCCAGCCCAAGGACAACCTGCCCTAGATCTTCCTTCCTGCTACAGTAGTCAGCTGCACCTTTAGAAAATTTTTTATTAGTTTGAACGAGCTTTGTACTGGCTGAACTGGCTGTTTTGGGTCATAAAGATATTTACTACTCACTAACCAATCACAAGCATCCTATACTTAAACATATGTATACTCTCTTAGGTTTATCTTGTCTAAGAAGACATTGATGGGGACACCCTGGTTATTTCTCAGTCAGTCCTGACTTAGTGACATTTCAGGTCTAAAACCACACCTCCATGTAGACCTGCCTTGTGCTACTTCCTGATGAACTCTGGGTAAAATACCTACCCAGTAGATAACAAAAGTGCATGTTCCTTTAAGAAATAACCACTTCTTAACCGCTCCCTGATCCCATTCTGAATCACCTAGTTAGCCTATTTGATGTATGTTTTACTGTAGAATATCCTATATAAACACTAACTGTACCTCATTAAGGTTGCAGGTTCCCTAAGAACTCTTATTTGCTGAAAAGCATAATAAATCTTCACCACCTTGACCTCAAGAGTGATTGAATCCACAAATTCTTTTCCGGATGGCCCATGCAGGGAACTGCAGTCTTGGGGTTCCTGCATCTTTCCAAACCTCATCAGTCCCATCATATCCAGGAGCTGCAAATGGAGCAGTGGGTGTGTGTGTGTGTGTGTGTGACAGCAGGGCAGTTCTGATCCTCCAGAACTGCCCGTTAGGTCCTCAAAAAGGCTTCCATTTACTGGCTGATGTCTAAAGTTGCAATGTCATAGTCTACTTTCAATAGGTTAAGGTTTTGATCTTGAAGACCATAACATTTAAGTTGTTATCATTTGTTTATATATTTTAATGTGAATAGAAAAATTTGAAAGTAGATCTTTATAGAGGTATAGGGACATGTTGGGCAGCTAGGTGGTGCTGCGGATAGAATTCAGGGCCTGAAGTCAGGAAGACCTGAGTTCAAATTCAGTCTCAGACATTTACTAGCTGTGAGACCCTGGGCAAGTCACTAATGCTGTTTACCTCAGTTTCCTCATTTGTAAAATGAGCTGGAGATGAAAATGGCAAACCATTCCAGTATCTTCTTCAAGAACTTCCCTTCCCAACCCTCCTGTCCCCCCCAAAAAACAGTGACAAAGAGTAGGACGCAACTGAAATGACCAAAGATGGGGAAGGAAGCTCTTTCCAGTTCATCTAGTCCAAATCCTTTAAGTTTACAGATATGGAAACTGAATCTCAGAGTGGTCAAGTGTCTTGTTTGAAGTCACATGGTAAGTGTCAGAGTCAAGATTTTAACTTGGGCCCTCTGACTCCAAATGTATTGTGCTGTGATTTCGCTATACCACATTGCTTTCTACAATTTATTCTAAAAAGCAGGGCAGCTAGGTGGTAAAATGGATAGAGTGCTAGGCCTGGAATCAGGAAGACCTGAGTTCAATTCCAGCCTCAGACATTTACTATCTGTGTGATCCTGAACAAGTCATTTAACCCTCTTTGCCTCAGTTTCCTCATCTGTAAAATGAGCTAGAAAAGGAAATGCCAAACCACTCCAGTATCTTGGCCAAGAAAACCTCAAATAGGGTCGTGAAAAATCAGACATGACTGAAACAACTGAACCACAACAGAGTGAAAACAAAACAAAACAAAACAACAATCTCGATAAAAACCCAAGATTACTCAATGACATCCAACTTAGGATTCTCTGGGACCTCTTGTATTTCTAAATTTGCTATACTGATTATTTGCTTTTGTCCTCATTGATCTTCAGTTTGTTCAATTTCTCAATGTCACTTTAAATTGTATTCCCCTTTTTCATTGTATCAATGACTTTACCCAACTGTCACCTGCAACTTAATAAGCATGTTCTGAATTCTTTCACTACAACCCTTGATAAAATATTGCTATGAATAAGGATATTCATACCCTGACCTTTATGTGATGTATCACTTCACTTTCATCACCTCTCTTTTTTCCCCCAACCCCAGCAAAACAGTTAACACCAGGCTATCAATCACAATTGTTTGCTCAGAATTCTCGAATCAATTGCATACCTGCCTAACAGTGGTCAAAGTCAAAGCTCTGGGTCTACTTCTAGCTTGTTAGTGAGCATAATATTAAGGATGTGCCATTTATTATAACCAATGAGAAGCTCTGAAGAACAGGAAATAATTGTAAGATAGAAAAAAAAAAGACTGGCTGATCATATAGCAAGAGCAAGAGATGACAGGTGGGCAGCCACTGGTACTCTGACAATTTCAGAAGAAAGGAAAGAAAGCCTCTGAGTGAACCCCACATGATGAACTTATGGGAGGATGTGGACAAAATTCCTACAAGATGGTCAGATAAGGGATAGGTTGCAATCTGTATCATTGGAAGGAACTGAATTAATGAAATTACAGATCTGTTTCAGTATGGAGGAAGTCTGAGATCTAACTGTATCTGAATAGATTTATCTAAGTATTTACATCTGTATAGGTGTATCTTTCTGTTTAGATTTCCAATTCCTTCCCCTCATTCTGTCCCCCACCCCCAATAATCTGCTAAATGAGTTCTCAGAGAAGTAGGAATGAAACAAGAAAGCATGCATGTGAAATTGATGTTTTGAAATTGGGGAATAAGGGAATAAGTAGAAGAAAACTCCAGTGACAGACATAGTGACAGATTGAGACAGGAAGAAAAAATGAGAAAGGATGACTCACAGATGCTTACCATTCTCCAGTGGCTAAATTGATTGGCACCACTCCTAACCTATTTCTAGTTCCAGAACTGCTAGGAATTGCTTGAAAGGTGCATGAAGAAGTCCCCTTTGCAGCCTTGGCAGTGGGTGGCTTTGAATGCCCACAAACCAAATGACTCCATTGTAACTCAAATACATCCTTGGTAGGGACATCTTCAAAGAGAGGATTTTTTCCACCCTTCTTGGAACAGCATCTTTCTAGCAGTCCCAGGTGAGTGGTGCTGGAGCTGAAATGAGCAAAGTGTTGTGCAATGACTGCCTGGTACAGTAAGGCCCATGCCTGTGTGTATGATCAGTCCTCATGCCTCCACAGTTAAATAGAGGGTAGCTGTTAATGCCAGATGATGATTGATGACTATAGTGAATGGTGGTGAGAACAGAAAGTGAAGAATAAGGAATGATAAGACTTATCAAAGGTTAAAAATTGATCTATGAGAGAGCTCTCATGTCCTCAGCTCCACAAATAGAGGTCAGTTATCTTTCTGCCTAGCCATCCTCCCATGGAGTGTGCAGTCATATTTCCTTGGGCTATATTGGCATATCAGGAAAGAATGCCTGTATCTCTGAAGGCACTGGGCATCTTGTCTTTCTCCCTGTTACCAGGTGCCTCTCTAAATAAGAGAGTTTCTCATGTTGGTATTATAGGTCTCTCTGTGATTTATATTGCCTTTACCTTATGCTGGTGAATTAAAAAAAATAAAATTCCATTTATCTTCCATGTAGTGAAAATTTAGGTCACCTAATCAATCTGTTTGCATGAAGTTACTTATTTATGCCAAGAAATGAAGCAGGAACAGACAAATTTATTATATACAGCAATGTAAAATATCAACACTAATGTTTCTTTTAATATGGCCCTTCATTTGATTTCATTGTTGGAAATAGGTGAGATATAGCTAGCTAACTAGGATGGGTTTATTTCTCTAATCACCACATTTTATGCACTGTATTTTAATTGCAGTCTTCCCTTCTCTCAATTCAATTCAATAAGCATTCCTTAAACTTGTGCATAAAGACATTTTAGGCATAAATACAAACACAAAAAGCACTATACCTCTCCCAGCAACTTTCTTCACTCTAAATTGAATCCATCCGGTATCGCTAAGTTGAAAATAATTAACAGGAATGATATAAGATCATAGACTTGATAATTGGTAATGGTAATTATTCTACATGCTTCTAATTACAGATTTTGTTTTCTTTCTCTTCTTGCTGATGGTCTTCATTCTGCCTTTTTGGTAACTGGTAGACCTAGCTACTTAAGAAGAGAAAAAGACAGAAATAAAAAAGGAACTAAGGAGAGAGGAAAAAAGAAATAAAGAGAAAGGAGAAAGGAAACAAAGAGAAACAAGGAAGGAAACAAAGAGAAAAGAAGGGAGAGGAAGATAGAAGGGAGAATGAGGAAGAAAAAAAGGAAGGAAGAGACAGAAAGAAAGAAGATAGAGAAAGAGAAAGGAAGGAAGGAAAGAAGGAAGGAGAGAAGAAGGAAGAAAGGAAGGAATAAGGAAGGAAAGAAAGAGAAAGAAATTGGTTTTTTGTCTTCCCACTGAAAAATTTTGCAGCAATAATATTTCAATACATCTTGACCTGAGTGACACAAAATTAAGTTAAATTATTAGTAATCACCACTTGTTAGACAAAAGAGGTAGACAGAATAGGTAAAGAAATGGGTAGTTGCCATGCACATCTTGGAAACAAATAAATCCTGTGCTTCTAGAACCTATATTTTCCTGAGGCTGCTATATATTTACTAATGATATGAAATGTCCTAAACTCAACCAAATTTATAATTAGAAGATCAGAATCACAAAGTGGTAGAATTGGAAGGGCTCTCCAATCTAGTCCACCTAATTTTCTCCACTCCATCCTCCCTACAAGCTTCCTATCACTTTCCTCAAGAAATTTCAAGAGTTCCCTACTGACTACAGGATCAAATATAAAATCCTTTGTCTGGCATTTAAAGTCCTTTACAGTCTGACTCCAACTTATCTTTCCAACCTAATTTCTCCTTACTCCTCCTCATGCAGTAAGTATATGTCCCAGCCACACAGGCTTAACTGCTGTTCCCTGGACACAACATTCCATCTCCTACCTTTATACTTTGAGCATAGGCTTTCCTCCCATGCCTGGAGCGTCCTCCATCCTCATCTCCATCTCTACGTAGTACTTACTCTCTTCAAGTTTCAGTTCAAGTCTCTTCTTATGTAAGGGGCTTTTCTTCATTTCACCAGATAATTAGTTTTTTCCTGCCTCCAAATTATTCTTTATTTGCTTTGGGAATATATTATATATATACATATATGTTTATGTAATACAGACATTGAACAAGGGAGGCACATGCCCAGCAGTTTCTGTGGGCTGTATACCCACAAGGAGGTTTGGTGAGTTGGCTTCTGAAGACTCATGATGGTGCCCAGTAGAAAGAGTCTGTCTTCACTTCAGAGCATGTGGAAGCATTAGATAACTGTCTCCTGTCAATTTACCACATGTCCATGGAAAGCCTTTTAATTGGATATAGAAAATAGAAGACTGTAATATAATTCAGTTTCTCTTTCTGGCAGCTTCTTGAGTGAGGGGAGGAGAAATGACGTAAGCCTCCAAGTTCAGAAGAGACTCCCTCTCCTGGTTGCCCCATGGACTTTTCTCTTCCGTGTCTGTTGCAGTTATCCTTCCCTAATTCTGATCTAACTTATATTGGGGTGCTAACTGTTGGTTAGATGATATTGGGGAGATATTAATGGGTTGATCTATATTGGGAGGAATATACAATGTGAGGGCTTATGAATGCCAGTATTAAAGAACAACCCCACAATCCTTTGTAGACTCCTGAGGGGGAAAATAGGAGCTGAACTCTCTGAGGTCTAACTTGACAGTGTGAGGGTGGGTTGGGAGAGCAAACTCCAGGTATTATATGTGGTACATATAACAGGCCATTGGGAGCCCTGTCCTTGGAGTATGGCCAGTGGTTAGTCCTCTTGTTACATATACATGGTGTCTTCTCTCAGTAGAATGTAAATCTAATAATGTAATCTGGGGGACATGGATTGTTCTATATTTATCTTGGCATTCCCAGCACCTAGCAGGGTATCTAGCACATAGTGGGTACTAAATCAATTAGAGTTTAATTTAATTGAACTTCTCCCTTCCCCCCACCCTTTTTGTGTGTTGTCTTCCCTATTAAATTATAAGATCTTTGCTGGGCAAGGACTGTCTTGTGCCTTTCTTTGTATCTCCAGTGCTTTCCATAATGCCTGGCGTATAGTAGGTACTACATAAATATGTATTGACTCTAACTGACTGATTTTAGAAGTGGGAAAATTCCCACAGGATCTGTTAAAATGGTTTTTAATCTCCTAAAAACCCTGACCTAACTCATTCAATCTGAACCCAGCTATTGCTCTGTTCTAAGAAATATCCTAAGTATTAAAAATAAATGCTAGTTGAATACAGTAAGTGCAAGCAGGGCATCACCCCACCACACCATGACATCCCTAGCAGTTTGGACCTTCACAACTGTTCAGACAGTTCCAGTTTGCAACTATAACCAAGCCACATTGTGAGCCCTGACCCACCTTTCTTCCCTGTTGGTTTTAAAAAAGCTTCATGACAAAACACTTTGATGGAATAGTTTGCCAGAAGATGCTGTTCCTGCCTGGCTGGCTTTGATCCCACTTTCAAAGCTATCACTCATTCATTCCCCAGGCAAAGTTTGCATGAGCTGGACAGAAATGTCAGAGCATATGTTACAATAATTCTGGATGTTTACACAATGTCCTCATATTCACAGGTCCCTTCCCCTTTACCCTGTAGTTCTGCCCTCTACTCCACCCATTGTCCCAGGAAGTCATGGGTGAAATCTCTAATTTTCTGCATCATGAAGCAAGATTGGGTTTGGGCATGGGGTGGGGAGGTGGAGATAGGTTGTGGGGATTAAGGGCCTGGAGGGTTTGCTTCTTAAGGTGCACCTTGGCTCTTGTATATTACATGTATAAGAACACAACAACCCTACTCATTAGGAGTTGAGAATTGGTGAGCTGAATTTTGCTTTTATTGGTCTAACATAATCTAGAAGCCTGTAATACTAAATTTCAATGAGAATGATATAATATTTAATATAATATCTATAACTAAGCTATTAATTCACAGATATCAAAAACTTTGTCAATAGTGCCATAATAGTGGATTGAGCACCAGGCATAGAGCCAGGAAAACTTGAATTCAAAACTTACTGAAACACTCAGTAACTGCAACCTTGGACAAGTCACTTAACCTCTATTTGTCTCAGTTTTTCCATCTATAAAATGGAGATCTTAATAGCACCTACCTTCAGAGGTTGTTGTGAGAATCAAATTAAATAATAAAAAAGGCCACAGTACCTGATGCATAGTAAATGCTATATAAATGTTAGTTATGTATTCTTTTGTGCATACTAAGGTTTTATAATCTAGAGCAGAAATTTTCCTTGAAGATTGTGTAACTCAATATTTGTTCACCAGGTGGGATTTAGGATGATGTCTCAATGACTAAGGTGTGAGACTGTGGTTGGTTTCTTAACCACCACTCTAATTAATTTTTTAAATTAAATCTTCACATAAGAATTAAAATGTGTAGTTAAAAATGATTTTCATCATCTTGGAACTGTCCATGGTGCTTTCTTCTAGGACAAGAAAGGACCCTGCATTTTTAGTTTTCATTGAAGGCAGAAAGTTATTAACAAAATTAATTAAGAGGAAGAATGATCTCTGGATCACCACCAAGAATGATACATTTCATTTTCCTTTGGTAACGTAAGAAACAAGGATTTTCCCTGACATAGTTTCCAAATTTAAAAAAAGAATACTTTTTTTGGGGTGTCAAGGGTATTTCCATGTATGTGTAACCTCACCATCCAAGCCTGAATCATTTTTTTGCAGTGCTGAATGTAAGAAATAGTGTAATTTTTCTATATTGGCAGAGAAAAGAGTGTGCAGTACACTTTGTACCTGTGTAAAGGACTTAATGAGTTAGTTCCAAAAACTTTTGGGAGAGAAATGTGGACAGAGGGGAGGTGGAGGAGGAAGAATTTGAAATAGAGGACATGCATAGGAAGGCGGACCCATCATATCTCTAAACTTACTTGAAATTCTAGAGATTGCTAAAAGTGGACCTTCTACAGTTGAGAATTTTTTCTCTTTCCTGATTTGAACTGAGATTCTCTCATTTGCAGATGAAGAGTTCGTTGACTCTTGTGTATTATTTGATATATTGTAATCTAGGTAACTTCTCTGATTTATATTTGCTATTTGTTTGGATGAATAGGTGTGCTTTCTGTTTGCTACTTTTGTGTGATCAGCATTTGGTGGGAAGGTGCTAAGCTGGTGAGTATAAACTAAAGGCTACTCCTCCCCTTAAGGACAACCAGGAAAGTGGCTTTCTTTTTTGAACCCCAAATTGTATTCCTAGACTAGAGATATTTAAAGGGTGACAGGTAGATATATTCTAGCTCAGTATCCTTGGAGGGTGCAGTAGAGACTACCCAACTAATGTACTAGCAGCAGAGGCATGACTCTTTCTAGTTCTCATCCTTTCCCTAAAAGCAGGTCAGACCTTAGATTATATCTATCCAAGGGACCTGAAAACACATACATTTAAAAAAATCTATACAAGGGATAAGTCATGTGCACATGTATCTTACATATGGAGACAATATATATGTGTTTACAGGGTATAGCTCTGTGTGTATGTATATGTGTATATGCGTGTGTGTGGTTGCATTTGTGTGAACACATGCTTGAGACATGGTATATGGCTTACTGAAATTACAATCAAGAAAAAGTGGGGTTTAAATTTTTCCCAAGATACCAACTGTGTGATCTTGGGCAAGTCATTTACTCTGTTTCCTCATGTGTAAAGTGGGGATAATGGGGCAGGTAGGTGGCACAGTGGGTAGATAATTGGACCTGGAGATGGGAAGTTGCTATTCAGTTGATACAGTCATTTCCAATTCTTCATGACCCTGTAAACCATTCAGTCTTTGGGGTTTTCTTGGCAAATATACTGGGGTGGTTTGCCATTTCCTGCTCCAATGGATTAAGGCAAACAGAGCTTATTTTGTAAAGCATCTTGTAAATCTTAATGTGAACCACAATAATTTTGAATACTAGAATCCTAAACTAGGTCAGAAGACCTGAGCTCAAGACCTCATTTCAGCACTTACTTACTATGTCACCACAGACAAGACACTCTCTGAACCCAACCTTCATATGATGTAATGAGATTGATTAGGGAACATCCTGCTGTATTTACTATCCCAGAGTGCTTTCCAATGTATGGGCTTCTGCTCTGGCTCCGGGGATGGATCCGGATACTGGTTTCTTACAGAAAGATAAATGCTTTGTTCTGAAACTCCTTATTGGTCGCCATGGCTGTGGGTTGTGTGGAAGGTGATTGGTAGCTGAGCCAAGAAGAGCTGTCCCTTCAGTAGACTATAAGAGCTGTAGAGAAAGGCTAGTGTCTTCTCTTTAAACTATGTCACTTGGGAATTAGGCAGTTCTCTGTGGACTTCCAGGAAGGTGGGGAAAGGATTTCTCTTTCCCCCCATCCCCAGAAGTCATGGCTGATATAAGTACATGGCAGCAAAAGCCCAGGCGCATATGAAATAGCAGAATAAGAAGATCTGAAATAAAAACAAATTCCCACAAATATAAGGAGTGCTCATGAGAGGATACATACGAAGGAACAGTCTTACTGCTGATGCTACAGGGTGATGTCTTCTGGTGACATTATTGCACTTGTCTCAGGAAACCTGTCCTTTGATGACTCTGCCCTAACGTTAGGAAACATTTCTCCGTTAGGCTCTCTGGGTCCCCTCCTGGCCAGGAATGAGAGTCTTTGCTGAACAAGCTCTTTGCTACTTATAGGGATTTCAGACTTGCTATACTTCTAGCTAATTGGGATATAATAGCTAGAACTCCCCAGATTAGGGCAGACTGACAGCCCTTTAGTCTTAAAGGCTAAACACTATTAACAAAAGCCTGGCAGAGTACCCCCAGGCTATGATTCGATCTCACCTTTGCAACTCCTAAATCTGGGACAGAGATTATAGTTATAGATAACTTTACCTGCCATCTTAACTTATCCCCAAGGCCTGTTTGATTTAGTTACGAATGAAATTGTTGCATAGTCATTTTTTCAGGTGTGTCCCATTCTTTGTGACACCCACCCCCCCCTTTTCTGAAGGGGGTTGACTCTTGGGAAAGACAATGGAATGGTTTGCCATTTCCTTCTCCAACTCATTTTGCAGATGAGGAAACTGAAGCAAACAGGGTTAAGTGATAAGTGACTTGAGCAGAGTCACACAGCTAGGAAGAGGCCAGATTTGAACTCAGGAAGATGAGTCTTCTTGACTCCAGTCCTGACACCCTATCCACTGTGTCACCTAGCTGCCCACAAATGAAAGTAAGGCATATCAAAGGGCAAATCAGGGAGTCAAGGTCAATGTTCTTTCCCTTCCTAGCCCACATTCCTGTCTTTGTTTCGCACATCTGTCTACAGTAAAGTCAAATTGCTTTGGCCCATAAAAAGCCTCAATCTCCCTAGATATAAAATAGAGAAAAATATTTGCACCCCCATCCCCATAGACTTATTGTGAAGGAGGTTTTCTCTCTTGATATCTTCATGCCATGTCCTGGCCTCTAACCTAGCTCACAGTTTTTCCTGAAGGCCCTTCGTTCTGACTGGGGAGAATTCTCCATATCTAACCAAACTCAGATACTCCATGCCGTTGCTTCCCAGCCATTTTAATACTATGTCACTTTCATGCTGTGATACTTTCTATAACTGTGGGAACACTAATTAAATCAACAGTTTCATTTCTGCAAAGTTCATGCAGCCAAGTGGTGCAGTGGATAGTGTGCCAGGCTTGGAGTCAGGAAGACTCCCCTTCCTGAGCTCATAGCAGGCCTCAGATGCTTACTAATTGTATAATACCGGGCAAGTCACTTAACCCTGTTCTGCATCAATAAAATGAAAAATGAATCACCTTCTGATTAGTTTGAAAGAGCAACTGATTGACAGCAAGCCTAATTTAAACAAACACTTTTGCATGATTTGGGATAGAATTGAAAAATGAATATTGCAATTTACTAAATACAGATAATGATTTACTGTAAATCCACTTGGATCTACATATCTTGAAGGATCTTTACCAGTTATGATATCCATTAGACCCAAGGATTTAAATAAATCCAGAAATTGACTGTTAAATCTCTGTATCAAAAAAATGATAGATTTTTAGAAATAATGAGGTATATTTGATTACATTTCTATCACTAAAATATTGTGGTTAATAATAATAATTTTGTCAGAACCAAAAGTTTCTCTCCTGTTAATAAATAAAAAATTTAAAGTGTTTTAAAACTATTGTTGATTCCATCTTTATCTTATTCTTTTTTCATATTCATTTTAATTTATGTTTTATAATATATACTATCAGTTCAGTAATGTATTTAATTTGTATTATACATGTATGCAGTTTATACATGTATATTATTTATAGTATATATATTATATATATAATTTGTGAATAAATATAGATATATCAAGCGTACATGCTCAGAAATATCTTACTGAGAGAATATGTGATTTTAAAAATTTAGAGACTATTACTCTATCAGTCATCTATCGAGATGTATTTTTTCTTTTATTTATTTTATTTTGAACTTAAGAAATAAAGTAAGCATTTTCATAACATAGTAGAGTAGAAAAAAGATGATTACATATTAATCTGCAAATCTATATGTGCAATTAGCCATTCCTTTCAAATATATAATAAAGTTATCATGTAACTATCTTTTTTTCTTATCTTTTTCTTCCCCTTCTCCAGAGATAGCTATTGTTAGACTCAAATATATACATATATTTATACATATATACACATACATATATACCCATATATACATACATGTATATATATGTGTAAAACCATTCTAAACATACTTCTATTTATCATTTCTTTCTCTGAATGTTGATAGCATCTTTCTTCATACTTGTTTTAAAGTGGTTCTTTAATATTTTTAATTTCATTTAATATTTCATTTAAATTTAATATTTTTGTCCTCTGACATTTACTATTTCCAGATTTAGTATTCATGACTATTCCTTAATTTCCATACTCCTATTTAGGTACCTTTTCATATGATGAGGGTACAATACCACTGGTGGATATTATTCACCATTTGTCTTATTTACATGGTCCATGATCAGAACAGGACACTTGACATGAGATCCAGATTAAAATAATGATTTCTACTTATCTAAAAGCTGTATTTATTAGCATAGATTAATTAATTTAATGCATATTGTCAACCTCTACTTTCAAAGTGGATGCATAAAATAAAATCTGGGGTACAATTTGGTACCTATTCTGCTAATCCTTAACCCTTACAATCTATATGGTTTTCCTTCTTTTCCTTTTTGATAGCTTCACAGAGAGAAACAAAGCTCCATCTTGTCCTTACTAACTCCAGAATCCCTTAGCTCACACAATACCAGGTTCTGAGACTTCAACTGTTTACACAACTTTTCCATAATTTCTTCTTTCTCTGAAACTAAAGCACTTAGGGTTGTTCTAAAATGTAATGGACTATCTGTAAATGTGGAAGGTATCCCCTCCCTGCACATTATCCTCACCCCACTACCTATCTATCTGATATCATCAAACAGAGGTTAGATAACCATGTATTGGGTGTGTTATAGTTGGGATTCTTTTAGGGTATAGGTTGGACTAGGTGGCCATTGAGGAGGTCTCCTCTGACTCTCAGGGCCTTAGGCACTATCTCATTCCTATTGCCAACTGAACACAGGGACTTTAGATGAGAAAGGCTGATTTAGCTAAGGACAAGTTGGTTAAGAAGACAGCATGTGAGAACAGGATTTATCTTTCTGGATTGCGGTTTAAAATATCTTGGCCAGTGATGGAGTGTACCTAAAATGGCCAGTAAAATTATATTTGCCTAGAGTCTAGTGAATCTGATTAAGAGATTTTGAACTGAAAAAAAAGAGGAAGGGAAAGAAAAGTGCTTGATCTGTTCATAGTAATAGTATTTCTATAGCACTTTAGGGTTTGCAAAGTGATTTATAACTATGACCTCATTTTGTCCTCACAGCCATCCTGGGAGATAGGTACTATTATTAACCCCAAGTTTACAAATGAGGAAACTGATACACAGAGAGGTTAAGTGACTTGTTCATTTAATCAATATCTTGAGACCAGATTTGAACTAAGGTCTTTCTGGCTGCTGGTCCAGGGCTCTATTCACTGCATCCCCAAGTGCATCTGTAGTATACAGAAATAGCTCTAACAGTGAAGCATAGCAGTAGAGATATCCAGTAATTCATAGGAAATTAACCAAAAATCTCATGACCTCAAATTTTTTATATAAATCCATGTTGTTGTTGTTCAGTCATGTCCCATTTGGGGTTTTCTCGGCAAAGGTACTGGAATGGTTTGCCATTTCCTGTTCCCACTCATTTTATAGATGAGGAAAATGAAGCAGAGTTAAGTGACTTACCCAGGGTCACACCACTAGTAAATGTCTGAGGTCAGGTTTGAACTCAGAGAGATGAGTCTTCCCGACTCCAGGCTGGGTGCTCTATCTCTTGTACTACCTCGCTGCCCTTATAAATGCATACAATATAGTTAATAATCAAAGTGAATAGGAATCTTGAACCTTGTAGCTGTGATAGATACTTCATACCTGGGAGTATGACTCTGAAAGGGTATGCAGTAGAAAAGAATCTATGCCCCAATTTGCATATTGTTTAATTAGGAAGTTTTATTCCTATGAGGACATACAGGTACTGAAAGGGACAAGCATGGTATAGAGCATTTATGTAAAAATCAATGGAGGCAAAAAGAAGCAATAATATTTTGCGAATATATTACACACCATATGGACAAAGGGTGGAAACTGATGAAGAATTTGTAGAGCATCATAAAGTTGGCATAGAAGCATCAACAGAGTGGTGATGGGAGACTTTAGTTATCTGGGTAGAGACGCTAACGCTTTTCATTTAATTAACATTGCTAAGAACCTACTATGTATCAGGAACTGTGCTAAGCTTCTTGACTTGCCTCAGGGGTAGTTTCATTCTTCAAAAAGCAAAAGAAGCAACAAAAGCACGAATGTTCAGTGTGGCAATGCTAGTCGCATGAAATTTTTTTAGTTATGGAAAGAGAGGAAAATCAAAGGAGAGATAGGACTATTGCACAGGGTAGTTGGGATAGAGGTAATGGATGGTATAAAGAAGAATGAAATACTTAATGCAAAAGAATCTGCCATCTTATTGATTTGGTTTTCTCCAGTGATGCAGATGGCAATGCATCCAAACCTGTTTATCTTACGTGAGTCTTGTTCATGTCTCTTCACAAGTTCATCACAATGAGTCCACCCATTGTGACTTTCCTCATTTTATTTTCAGTCAGTCAAGTCCAACCATGTCACCCTCCTACTCAAATTCCAGTAGCTCCTGATTACCTCTAGGATCAAATATAATATTCCCTGTCTGGCATTCGGAACCCTTCATGACTTAATCCCCCTCTTCCTTTCCAGTTTTCTCATACCTTACTACCTAACACATACTCTTTGATCCAGTGACACTGCCCTCCAGGCTGTTCCAAGAATAAGACACTCCCTGTATTGGCTCTGGACATTTTTTTCTGTCTTTCCCTTAAGCTTGGAATGCCCTCCCTCCTCATCTTAGCCTACTGACCTCCCTGCTTCTTTATGTGTCAGATAAAATCCCACCTTCTACAGGAAGCCTTTCCCAAACCCTCTTAACTCTAAGTGACATCTCTCTTTTAATTATTTCCTCTTTATCTTGCATATAACTTGTTTGTACATATCTGTTTGCTTGCCATCTCCCTCATTAGATTGTGAACACCTGGAAGACAAGGCTTATTATCTTTTGCTTCTTTTTATATCTGTAGTACTTAACACAGTTTCTGGCCCATAGTAGACACTTATTAAGTGCTTATTGACTGAGTTATATGTTGGAGCCTATTCACACCTACTGTGTGAGCTGTATTGTCCTTTGTATGATACTGTGATACTCATTTTCAGTTCTTCAAAGACTGTCATGTTACATACCTGCATTTTGTATGAAAATAATTCTGCTATTACCCTTGCTTTGAAAACGCAAATTTGTCCCAACATGATCAATATATTAGAGAACAATTTGAGTGTAAAGTGAATTTTGACTTTGCTTATGCACAATCAGGTAGTTCCTTGCTTGTCCTTCATTCTGGAAGAGGGCCACAATGTCAGAAAGGTGATTCACTTTTTGTAAGTGTATTGGATTTAAGTGAGGGGGCTGTGCAAAGCCACCAGCCTCACTTTTTCCTCTAGAGTCATCTGGGTCCAGTGGCAAGATATAGATCAGGATGACTGGAGATGGTCCTCTGCCTGCTTAAAGAAAGACCTGAAAGACAGGATGCTATTTTGGGATTCCAAGACACAAGTCCATGTTACAGATCAAATTTATGACAATAGTTTTTTAGTATTTGTGAGTACCCATGGATGGAGTCTCTGGCACTGCCAATGCTGCCTTAAGTGTAGTGTAATGCACAATCAAGAGAAACAGTGGAGAATACAGAAGACTGTATCACTTCACAAAAACTTACAAGCTATAACCCTTCTGATGCCCACTTTCACAAACTTCAGGTCCTTTAAAAGGTAAAATTCCAGATTTGTTGTATGTTTTCTGGTGCAGTAGTTGCTGTTGTCAGAGAAGGTGTTGTTCAGCCCCTCAACCCCAATACAAACCCTTTCTTTCTCTCTACAGTTGTTTTCCACAGTGGCCAAAGAACCAGAATCCTCTTCCTGTAGTTGAGACCTGTAGAGGACGAACTCTCACCCATGGCTGTTGACTTGTCTGGCTTGGGCCTTGTGGGCACTAGGGCATAGTCTAATCAACAGCCCAAAGAAGTGGTTCCCTACCATGTATTGTAGGATTCTGGTATGTCTTAACCATGTGGTATGTATAAATCTGTGCTACTGCTTTTTTTTAAAACTAGGTTCCCTATCTGTTTTCATGTGTTGCTGATAAACTTTATGAGTGTTGTGCCCCTAAACCTATTTTCCCCATAAACCCTGTGGTTTTTATTGCACAATTTTGCATAATGTAGTTATTTTTAGAAATACATATGTTGCATCTTAAAAGAACTGACTATAAAAAACTTGTTGGAATATTGGTAATAAAAGGATGGTCCTTTTTGGAAGAAGCCTGGGATTGTTAAAAGAGCTTTTAAAGCTCTATAATTACCCACAATCTGAGCCACAGATGCTCTTTATCTATTTGGTATTTTCCATAGGAATACTCAGGCAGATTTTTTGAGAAATCATGGATCTTTATCAGGAGCTTCTGCATTGTTCTAGGGCTTGACACAATCAAAGCAAGACAAGAATGCCTCTGCTAAGGCATTTGGAAAACATCATTCTCATCCTTCAAGCTGGTTTTTGAGATCGTTCTCCTCCATCACAGCAGCAAACACCCTTGGTGTGCATAAATCTCTTTGTTTATGCTGCCTTATATTTACTCAGAGAGTCATTAAGCAAGTGATTTTTCATATTGTGTGTGTGTGTGTGTGTGTGTGTGTGTGTGTGTAGCTATCAGGCAAATGTAAAAATAGAAGTTTGAAATACCCAATTCTTATTTTCCTTCTAGGATGAACAATTTTTATTTGTCCTTTTTCTTCAGGACGATCAGATTTCAAATTAGATAGGACGGAACAAAAACAGGAAGGAATAACACTGGGCTTTGGAAGAGCCCCACAGACCAGTATGTGGCCCAACGCAGGCAAATCTATCTTCAAGGGATCCTGAGAATGAGATGTGTCTTCTGTCACCTTGGCTCCTTCTGCCCCATGCTTATCCTGAAATTCTGTACTTCTTTATCAACTGATAATTCAACTCCTTATCTAGCACACCTTCCAAATTAACTCCACCTGATTCCTTGTCACTGTCTTCTCTTCCTCTCCCATGCTCTTGTTGTAATTAGCTTGTATTATCTTCACACACCTGTATTAAAGTGTTCTTCATAATTAAAAAAAATAGGGAATTGAAAGTTAAAAACCAAGATAAGTCAGAGGTGGTAACTAGGTACCTTTGAATAGTTGAAGTTATAGGACCCAGATCAATTAAATACCATGGTACTGAAATTATTGATGTATGTGATTGTCAATGATCTTTGAAAGATCATGGAGAAAGGGGAGGTCCCATTGGGATTGAAGAATGCAGATGTTCTAATTTTCAAAAAAGGCAGAGAAAAGAGCCAACTAATCAATTAATAAACATGTTTTAAATGCCTAGTTTAGCCATTCTCTGCGCTAAATGCTGGAGATTAAAAAACAAAAAAAAAGAGGTGAAAGACAGTCTCTGTCCTCAGGGAACTTACAATATAATGGGGGAGAAAACTTGCAAACAAATGTATACAAAGCTAGCTATAAACAGGATAAATAGGAAATAATTAAAAGATGGAAAACACTGGAAGTAAGAGAAAGATTTTCAGCAGAAGGTGGGATTTTAGTTGACACTTGAAGTCTAAGAAATCAGCAGTCAGAATGGAGGAGAGAGAACATTGACATGGGGAAATCCCCAGAGCAGAAAGTTGGTATTGAGTTTGTGAAAAAGCCCGGAGGCTAGCGTCAGCTGGATTGATGAGTACATGTTGGGGAGTAAGGAGTGAGAAGACTGGAAAGGTAGAATCTGACCTGGTAGGCCAGTATGCTTGACTCCAATTACTGGCAAAATTTTAGAATTTATTATTGAAGGGATGCCTACTAAAATTTTAGAAAAAGGAAAAAGTCCCCGAAATTCAATTCATTTTGTTTCCTTTCTTTGATAGGAATATCAGACTGGTACATTGTTGTAGCAACATTATAGATGTAGTTTGTCTTTTAACACAGTTTCTTATGTAATAATAATAATTGGCATATAGTGTTTTTAAAATTTGCCAGTGTTTTCTATGTATTATCTCACTTGAGGCTCACAATAATCCTGTGAAGTAAATGCTACAGGTATTAGTAGATAGAGGTCTGGAGTTGGAGTCAGAAGGCCTGAGTTCAAACCTAGTCTCAGAAATGAGCTTTATGATCCTGGGCAAGTCACTTTTATTCTTTCTAGGCCTCAGTTTCCTCATCTGTAAAATGGGGATAGTAATAGCACCCATCTCCTTGTTGTGAATATAAAATGAGGTAATATGTGTAAAGCTGTTTTCAGACAAAGTGATACATAAATGTTCACTATTAGTACAGATGAGCTAACTAAGGCTCCAAAAAGATGTGCCTTACTCTAGTCACACAGCTATTAAGTTTCAGAAGTAAGATTTGAACACAGGTCTTCTTGACTTCACATCCATAACTCAATACAATACATGGTGGAAAAGATGAAGGTGTGGGCTAGTTGATTATAGAGTTTAATTATGTGAATTGGGAATTGATTGAATGACTGAACTCAAAGTAGTCACCAATGGGCTTATTTCTTCTTGGAGGGAGGTTTCTAGTGGAGTCCCTCAAGCACCTTTCCTTGTCTCAGTGTTGTCTTGGAGCCTTGATGAAGATGTAGATGCTGTTCAAATTTGTAAATTGCAAAATGCTGAAAAGAATAACAAATATGTTGCATGATGAGTCAGAATCCAAAATGTTCTCAATAGGCTAGAAGATAAGAAGTAAACCTAAAAGTTTATACTACATAAAATAAATCAACTTCAGAATTCTAAGCTAGAGCATGGCTAGACAACAGTTTGCCTGAGAAGTGTCTATAGGTTTTTGGGGACTGCAAATGTAATACTAGTTCATAGCATGACAGCCATCATCTGGGAAAGCTACTGGTACAAAGAAGGGGCCACTCATCTCCACCAACTGTCAATCAACTGCCACATAAAGAGCAGGCAAACCAGCCTAGCTGAAACAGAATGGTACTTTGAGGGAGAAATAGGAGACACCATGTGTCGAATTCTGAAGGAGACAGCCTGGGACCTGAACCCAAGAGCCTTGGGAATAACAATACTTCTAACCCAGTGTTCTCAGTCAATCAATAAGCATTTTTTAAGTGTCTCCTATTTACCAGGTACTGTGTTAAGTATTTGAGATACAAGAAAAGCCAAATCCTCGTTCCCAAGAATCTTACAATCTCATGGAAAAAGACAATATACGTTTTGATATAACGCATATTTGTATTTTATAAACGGAAAAGAAGAAGAGGGGTGTGGCATGATAGCATGATGGAAAAGTCCACGGAAGTGTAGTCAGTGGGAAATGAAGAGATACTGACTTGTCCTCCCTTTT
Source organism: Notamacropus eugenii (assembly GCF_028372415.1). Lineage (NCBI taxonomy): Eukaryota > Metazoa > Chordata > Mammalia > Diprotodontia > Macropodidae > Notamacropus > Notamacropus eugenii. The sequence goes on along the minus strand of NC_092875.1, from coordinate 237,104,021 downwards.
AAAATGGCTACTCTAGGAGGAGAGATCATCTCCACCCTCAGGCAGAGGGAAGGAGGGACTCCAAGGGCATGGGATATGGACAAAGTATTTATTTCAGAGTTGAAATAATCCTACAGGATGAAAAAGTTCCTGATTCATGACAGAAAAGTCCACAACAGTGCAGCCATCATCCTGGGAAGCACCGCCTACAAAGATGTAGCTTAGCTACTGCATATATGGGTTCCGTGGCCACTGCTACTGAAGATTCAGAAAAAAAATTTTTTTGTCACCAAAGTCCTTGTCACTAACAAATGGCTGAATATCAGAAGCTTTGATTTTGTCAGTGGAATGGTATTAAATAAGAGGTGTTAACATCTGCTTTGCTGCTTTGCTTATACCCTAAAGATCATGGCATCTTTCCATCTCACTTGTAGCTGAAATCTTTCGTTATGAACTGTATTGTCTTCCCCATTAGAAGAATGCGAGCTCCTTGAGGTCAGGGACCATCTTACTTGTCTATTTGTATCCCCAGCGCTTAGCACAACTCTTTACTTATAGTATGCACTTAACAAAGCTGCATTCATCCATGTCAGAAAAAAAAGCTAATTCAACTTTAAGCTGTATCAAGAGAGGTCATAATGTCTACAATAAGGAAAATTCATAGGCTGAAAGGTGCCTCAGTGATCATTAATCTAATGCCCTTGTTTAATAGATGGGGGAGCAGAAGACCAGAGAGATTATGTGAAATTATCAAACCATATCTAGAGTATGGTGTTCAATTCCAGGCATCATATTTTAAGAAGGGAATTGATGAGCTGAAGAGAATCCAGATCCAGATACCAGGATGATAAAGTACTTTTAGACCATCCCATATGATGATCTTTTGAAGGAATTGGGGATTCCTTGGGAAGAAGAGATTTGCTAGAAACATGATAGCTGTCTTCAGTTTTTAAGGGGCTAATGTGTAAGAGGAATTTGATTTTTTTTTGGCCCCACAGGGTTGAACTAGAAATAATGAGTGGAATTTGGAGAAAGATTTATAGTTAATAGAAATATACCCTTCTCAACATTTAGAGGCATCTAATGTTGTAAAAGAGATGTTGTAAAATGAGATGCACTGAGAGGTACTGTGTTCCTTCAGACTTGAAGTCTCCAAGCAAAGGATGGATGACTTCTTGTGTGGGACTTCTTTTGGAAGAAATTTTTGGTCATTTATGGGTTTGACTAGGTGATCTTTGAACTACTTCCAACTCTGAGAATCTGTGATTCTATGATCATTTAATTCAATTGCTTATTGAGAGGTAGAGCTTAAACAAAAACCATCTCCAGGCAATAAAATGCTTTACTGATCTGAAAAATTTCCAGAGAAATTTATAATATTTTTTGGCAATGGTATCTGATATAAATTGGTTAGAAAAGTCTCCTTCCCTTGCAGGACAGGAGGGGATAAGTGGTCAAAGACAACAAAAATGAGGAATGAGTCCTGAGGCGCAGTCCTTGATGCCAAAGTAATTCTATCCATTCTTTTGTTTATCATCATAACTTCATTATTCAAAGGTGTCTGTGGACTGTTCAGTCTAGGTCGATTGTTTGTAAAGGCTCCAACATTCTTGTGCCTACCTCAGTATAAAACCCAATAGGTCCGGGCTGTTCCAAGTCACACTGTAGTTTGGATAGATTCAATTTGCTGGGTTGTGTTTATTTGTGTGACTGGGGCCCAAGGGTGGCATTGAGGAGGAAACACATGTCCCCTTGTATCTTCTTTTTTTTCTTGTGAGTGAATGTTCTGCCAGTGGTTTATAAGATATTAATAAGTCCCTATAATTAGATTAGAAGTCAGTGTGGTTGAATTTCCATTCTTTGATATCCTAAAATGGATTAACCCATTACCCATAACATTTATAATCACCATCTTCTTCCTAATCTCCTACATCAGTCTTTGTTGAAATATTTTATAAATCTTATCTGTTTCACAAAAAACCTAGCTTCTCAGTTATATAACAATAATAGTGTTGAATTACAACAAAGTAGATCAAAATAATTACTACCCCAAAATGATAAAAAATGAATATTGCAAAATCACGAAGATTAATTGTGACCCCAAAGAAGAGATATGAAAAGATACTTCTTCCCACTCTTTTGTAGAGGTGGAGACTCCATATGGGTGGAACATTGTATATATTATCATATTTTTTGATGTATTGATTACTTTTCACCTTCTTACCTCTTTTTCTTTTCTTTTTTAAATTGTTATAAGGGAAGATTTTTCTATAAGAATGGAGAAAAGAGATGCCAGGGAAAATTTAGGTCATGTAACAATAAACCATATCAATAAAAATTATTTTAAAAAATAATAATTCTGATAACCTGTTTTGGACAAATCTTTATTGTGACATATGTATGACCCTGGGTTCTTGAGGGCTACACCAATAGAGAGAACAAACTCTTCAAGGTCTCACCAAACTGAAGAAATATCAAATACAGCTCTTCCTGAATTCAGTTAGCAAACTTTTACTAAATGCCTATGGTATGTCAGGCTCTCTGCCAGGAACTGATAATAGAAAAACAAAAATAAAACAGTCCCAGACCTTATGATGGCCTGCATGTCTATCTTCTGGGTACCAACCTAACAAAATATAGAGGTGCTCATTATCACGCTGATAACAGGGTAACAAGGGTTTTGGCTGTAGCAAACATAAAGAAAAACTGCTTGGAAAGGATGTCAAGGAATTATGATCTGTATCCATGGAGAGAGTAGCTACCCTGATGTAATCCCAGATGGTTAAAGTACATACATTTGAGTTCATTTCTGTAGAGCTAATTGGCATGCAGTGAGCTTTCCATAATATCTAAGCTGCTCTCCCTCATGACAAGTGTTACATAATTATAAGGCCGTTGGCCAGTACACCAATGGAGGAACAATTTATGGTTGGAGAACATAGATCTTCTTGTGAAGCTGACAGATCCTGTCAATAATTAATTCTCATACATTTGGCTCACTATCATTCCCTAATCAATGGAACCAACTGGATAGTCCAAATCCAAACTGGATAGTCCTTTTAGGAGGTAAGATGGTGCATGGTGGGCATGGGTTGGTATAAAGACCAACCTTTTACTTTTCAACATCCACTTGAGCTTTGTACTCTCATTTACTTTTCCAATATATGGTTTTCACTTTGTTCTGATTCTGTCTTATCTTTTCCACATTATTGACTGTTACGTATTTCTCTTTGACCCAGCTTATCCTTAACATCTATTTTTGGATACTTGTTCAGCTTTAGCATTTCTCTGTCTACACTTACAACTAAGTACTGGCTTCTGTTTTTGACTGTTGTTTGTGGGGGCAGTTGGTGGTTGTTGTAATCAATAATCTGTAGATTAACTAAGATTTAATGTTATATATCACATGGAGGAGACCCATTTGATTTGAAGGACAGTCACTTGCCAAAGTGACTTTCTACTAGGCTTGATACCAATTAGCACACCTTCAATACTACTTTAATACATATATGGATCCATGATCTTATTGTCTTGCAGATTACAATTTACTCATATCATCTTATGATATTCTTTACTGAGTCCCTAGATAAATTCTTCATAGAGCTTCCCACCCAACTACTAGAGATTTCCCTTGGGGCTTTTAATATTTCATGGATTCTAGATGAACATGTGACCTCTAATTATTAACTCATACTTTTACTATTGGTCGGACCAATCAATCAATTAATAAACATTTATTAAGTGCCTGCTATGTGCAGGAATTTTGCTAAGCACTCTCTTCTAGTATACACTCTCTTCTCTATACATGTCCTCAATCATGCCATTTACATCACTCTTCATGTGGAAGACATTATTACCAACACATTGTAACCTGCTCATATCTACTTTTCATCTTTCCATTGAACTTTTGCAATATTTGAAAATGATTATTTTGAAATTCTGGTGCTCTCTTATTTGAAGCCACATGACATAATTATGAGTGTATTGGTATTAAGAAGATGGACTTTGACAGCAGGGACAAGAATATTACCTTTGAAAGAGCTATACAACTGGCCAAATATAATCCATCTCACTCTTCTCTCCCTATTCAATGCTGTCCATCTCATTATCCATATGCAGGGTTTATCCAAGATACACACACACACACACACACACACACACACACACACACACCCACACATACACTATACTTTGCTATATCTGTATGTATGTGTATACATGTAATTTACATATATATGTAAATATATAGAAACTATACTATGCACACACACATACAGAGTAATGAACTTAGTGGACTATCTTTTCAATTTTGTGTCATAGTCTGGAAAATACGTATTATTCATCCAGTTGGTTTTTCCTGTGTGAATTACTCTTCTCTATTCTTTTGAACAAACATGTATGTCATAGCTAAAACAGTAGTCTACATAAATATGGGAAGGATATGTGTTTTTTTAATCATAAAAGGATCTCCCAGTGTATTATTGTATAATTTATAGGGTGTTAAACTTACTGTTAGGAATACCTGGCTTCAGGATCTCACCTTAGATACTTACTAGGTATGAGAACCTTGGCAAGCCATATAATTTCTTTGTGCCTCATATGTAAATGAGGGAGTTTGTCTTAATGCCCTCTAAAGTTCCTTATAGTTTTAAATCCATGACCCTCTTGACTCTATGATCTTATGAATTCCCTTCACTAGTACCTATGTATCTATGAGTTAGCTGAGAAAGGATAGGGGAGTTGCCTGTGGTATGAAGATTATATTTCATGGTCATATAATAAGTAAATATGGGAGATGGGATTTGAATCCAGGTTTTTTCTGACTCCAAACTCTACGTAGTATGGCAAATGAGCAGCACTACTATTCGGTAGTATCCACTATCAGTATCAAATAATAGTATCCAATTCATACTAGACCATGCAACTAGCAGTGTCTAGAAAATCTTACAATCTATAGGGATGATAAGAGAATATCTCTTCCATTTGGGATCTGTGGTGGACATTACCCATTACAGTGGTGTGGGTTTTAGTGAACATATATATTTATTTTTTCGTCTTTGGAAAATAATATTGGTACAAAAATGGCAATTATTTTTATATTAGTTTCTTTGGCTAAGTTCCTCATGAACGCTGTAAAGCAAGATGACCAAGACTCTTATGAAATTATTTCTTGGTGCTTTTAAATGTTTGGTGAAATGAACTCTACTAACTCCTTTATTTCTCAGGAAGAGAAATTATGTCATTTATTCATTTAGATTCAGTTTCTTGGTATCTTCTGTTTGAATTCATATTGCAGATGTCAATATTGGTGAGGTTCAGGTCCTCAAGTAGCATATCAACTCATTGATCGTTGAATAAAGATCTCTCATTTAAGGTATTCAGTTATGTCAATATTTATATTTAGTTTAAAAATATGGTTCTTTACCAACCCAACTAAATATTTTTTTTTAAAACCCCACTATTCATTGATCATGAGATGAACCAATTGAATGAATGGGAATTTCTAAGAATAAAAAGTAAATCCATTAATAGTAATAGAAATGCAAAATGAGCACCATTAGTTTTGTGTGAATGAATAAACGAATGAAATGGAAAAAGCGTTTCTTAAGAGTTTACTATACACCATTCACGATACTAAACATTGATGATACAAATTCAAAATCAAAATATTTCTGAGCCTCAAGGAATGTATGTAAATATAAAATGAGCTGAAGACGGAAAAAGCAATGTACATTGATGATACAAATACTTCTGTGAGGGTAGTTTAAAAGGCTGAAAAGGTTGGGGGGGATAAATTTACACAATATCCATCATCTTTTTTATTGTACTGTGTTATGGAAATGCTTGTTTTGTGCCATGAATTGAAAATGATATAATTTTTTTAAGAAAGAAAAGGAATGTGAAAAAAAGTCATAGGGAGAGTTTGGGAAGTAGATTGACCTATCCATTCCAGTTTCAACATTAGTATTGATTTGGTTATAGTTCCAAGGCTGGAAGTGCAGGGAGGTGTGTAGTGTCTTGCTATAAGCAAGAAGAGAGGTAGGATATAAAGCGAGGAATGGAAGGGACTGGGTAGATATGGCTGGCCATATGAGGTCATCACCAATTAGTACAGTGAGGTCCCCAGGGCTGGAATTCCAGTAGTAAGAAGAGTTGAACCCTTCAGAGCATGGTCTCTAATCTAGAGGGATGTCATGGTAGGGCTACAAGAAAGAAGTCCAGGCTGTAAAGGACATAAGTTATTCATCAACACCTTACATGTATCTTAAAAACATGATATAACTTAAAGGCTACTATTAAAGATCAAAGTCCCTAAAGGTATCAAAATAAATTATAATTATGTCTCCCTTCTCCCCATCCCCCACACTCTAAAGTTGAGTTTTTCTTAAAAAAAAGGATTATTTTGATTGCTACACAAGAACATGATCAAACACTCACTTCTGCCTTGGCTTCATGTATAGCTACATCCTTCAATAACCCATACCTTCCCACACCCTGAAGACATACAGAAGGAATTGCACAGCCCACTCAGTTTCATCAGCAAAGAGGTTTTTGATTCCTACAAACCTCAAGATTCTTTTCACTTGCCTTGTCAACTAGGTATGAATGTCAGGAGTTTGGATCCTTTGGCATGAGTGTTTTATGTCTTCATGATAAGAAATGAAGCTTGAGTAATTGTCATAAGATGTTCCAGGCGGCCAGTTCTCATCCAACCCCTCCACCCAAGATATATCCACATAAGGTTCTTAGTTGCTTTGTGACTATAAATGGGTCTGGATAGTCATGTGCACACATATTGGTTTTTCCCTAGAGATCCCATTATTCCTAAAATGTGGAATATTATTCTTAAAAAGAAAGTGAATACATGCCAGGTTTGAAAATGTTAGGAGTATCAAACAGAACAAGGAGAGATTTTGATAAATATTAAAACCACTATGACAGACTGAACATGGAGATAGGAATAAGCCTCGCCAGACATAGGGAAATATAAACTGTAATATTGATAGGAATGTGTGCAAAATGCAGATTGTAAAAACATATTTTTTTTCTCTCAATAGTATTTTTTTCCAATTACATGTAAAGATACTTTTCAACATGGAACAGATATTTCTGCCAGAAAATCAGCAATCTCTCATGTGATGCAGTGCTGATAGGTTAAATGCTATTTTATCTATATAGGGCAGCTAGGTGGCACAGTGGATAGACTACCAGGTCTAGAGTCAGGAAGACCTGAATTCAAATTTGGCCTCAGACACTTTACTAGCTGTGTGACCCTGGGCAAGTCACTTAACCCTGTTTTTCTCAGTTTACTCATTTGTAAAATGAGCTAGAGAAGGAAATGGCAAACCATTCTAGTATCTTTGCCAAGAAAACCCCAAAAGGGGTCACAAAGAGTTGGATACAACCAAACAAGCTATGGGGGCATTTGAAGACATGTAAATTCTGAGATTTTACCGTTAATGATGGAAATGGGTAACAGAGAAGACTGTTACTGTGTCAAGGAATTGGTCAGATCTCCCAAAGGCATTATGAAGGATGTGACTTCTTTAGCATACACGCTTAGTAGCTAAGTCTTTGGGAATTGCCTGAGGCCCATATAAATGAAGGAATTTCTCAGGATAACACTGGAACTGTCCTTTTGGGAGTGAGATTTAAACCCTTCTGATTCCAAGTCTAGCACTCAATTATATACTATGTTAGCTATTTCACCTCTGTGGGCCTGAGGCAACTCCCTAAGAGTTTAATTACTGAGTGCCCACACTAAGGAAATTACATCCTTCATACTGCCTTTAAAGGACTGGACAAATTCCCTGATGATCAACAGCATTTTTGGATTAATGGTACCAATTTCCACTGTGAACGATAAAATATATTTCTTAGTAAAAATCTCAGATTTTACATTTTGTCAAATGTCCCCATGTACTTCATGTAGACATTTGTCTTATCAGAGTTGTGACTGTGCCTAGAGATTTCTTATTGACATTGCAGGTCACATTCACTGAGTCTAGCCAGCTTGAGGCTAGTAATAAAAGCTAAGAAAAAGAAAACATTTTTAAAGCTATGTCAGGAGAAAGAAGGAATAGGAGTGCTGCTCAGAGTGGATGAGACCATAATAACTGACAGTGATGAAAAGACTGAACTACTTAACTCTTCATTTTACTTCTATTTTCTCTTCCAAGGAGAATGATTTCTGTACTGGAAAGAAGAAAAACTGGGAGCTAGGATTGGTTGCTGTTCTCTGTTCTCGAAGAGGACCAGAAAGATGTCACTATGATAACGTCAAGTTTCAGTGTGTCTGACTGTGGCTGATAAGAACAATATGAGCTCAGAATGCTGTACCACAGGTTGGGCACAGATAGTCCATCTGAACATTTGGGGTGGATACTCCAAATTTGTGCATCCTACATTTCCTTTGTGCTGTTTCAATTCTGTTTTGCTCACAGAGCCCAGCACCCTTTCTGATGTGGGCACACCATGCTGAGCAGTCCTGTACCAGTGTCTCCCATGTCCCACAATCAAATCCAAAGTTCTAGAGAGACCTTGAGAGTGTCCTTGTATAACTTCTTCTGGCCATCATGTGATCACCTGTCCCAGGTGAGCTCTTCATAAAATAGTATTTTTGACAAGTATACACTTTGCACTTGAACAACGTGGCCAGGTCATAGGAATTGCACTCTCTGAAGCACAGTTTGAATGCATGGCAGTTTAGTTCGAGCAAGGACCTCAGTGTCTGGTACCTTATCCTGCCAGGTGATCTTCACAATCTTCCTAAGACAGTTCAAATGGAAGTGATTCAGTTTCCTGGCATGGCACTGGTAGACTGTTCAGGTTTCACAGGCATACAACGATGAGGTCAGCACAATGGCTCCGTAGACCCTCAGAGTCTTCTCTCCCAAACTTTTCTTTGGAGCCTCCCAAACACTGAGCTAGCTCTGACAATGTGTGCATCAACCTCATTGTCAATGTGTACATCCCTGGAAAGTACACTACCAAGGTAAGTGAACTTATCCACAACATTCAAAACTTTTCCATTTGTTGTAACCGATGGTTACACATATGGATGGTGTGGTGGTGGCTGATGGAGCATCTGTGTTTTCTTGATGTTAATTATTAGGCCAAAACTAGCACAGGCAGCAGAGAATTGATCCATACTTTGTTGCATCTCAGCTTCAGAGGCTGCATTGAGTGCACAATCATCTGCAAACGGAAAATCATGTGCCAACACTCCCTCCACCTTGGTCTTGGCTTGTAGCCTTTTTAAATTGAAGAACTTATCATCAGTATAGTAGTTGACCATGATGCCATGTTCATCCTCATTGAAATATTTGACAACATGACTGAAAATATCATGCTAAAAAGCATGGGAGCAAACACACAGCCCTGTTTCACTCCATTGATGACTGGGAAGGCATGAGAGCCTTGTCCACTATCCAGAACCTGGGCAAGTATGCCATCATGAAATTGATGTACAATATTGATGAACTTCTCTGGGCAACCAAATTTGGACATAATTTTCCACAAACCCTAATGACTAATAGCATCAAAGACTTTGGTCAGATCTACAGCTGTTGTGTATAGACCTCTGTTCTGCTCCTGGCATTACTCCTGGAGCTGTCAGGCAGCAAACACCATATCGATTGTTCCTCAGCCCTTTCTGAAGCCACACTGGCTCTCAGGTGGATGACCATCTTTCAGGTGAAGGATCAACCTATTAAGGAGGACTCTAGAAAGAATATTGCCAGCAAAGACTAAGAGAGAGACCTTCCTGTGATTGTCATAGACAATTATTTCCTTTACCTTTATAGAGATGGACAAGGGACGCATCCTTGAACTCCTGGGGGACAACCTCCTCTTGCCATATAACCTGGAAAATTTCAGTCAGCTTTCGTGTGAGCAATGGTCCCTCTGCCTTGCAAATCTCAGCTGGAATATAATCAGCACCAGGTGCTTTGCCACATGAAAGGAGCCTAATGGCCTTTAAAACCTCTTCTTCAGTTGAAAATTCGGCTAAGGAGGGATCGAGTTCAACTTGGAGTAAACGGTCAATAGCCTCAGCATTGAGTGTGCTCAGGGAGGACCAGTGCTTTTGGTGTGATGGCTGCCAAGTCCTTTTCAGGACTGCTTTCAACCTTTGATGTTCACCTGTTCCACTCAATTCTCATTTGTGACTCCAAGAAGCTGTAGCATGGGCAGTGGTCACACCCCAGTAAATTGTTTCAGCAAATGGTCCAAACCAGGGAGCTAGGGTTAGAAACTAGAGATAACCAAGGAGATAGTGAAAAAAACCATCTTGTTGCTTTCAATGTGTTCAAATCATTCCTGTGAAGAACCAGGGATTTGAAGTAAGAAAATCTGCCTTCAAATTCTAGGTCAAGCATTTACTACCTATGTGACCTTTGGCAAAGCACCTAAATTCTCTGGACCTCACTTGCCATCAAAGTTCCTGATTTTTCTACTTCAGCAACAAATTCCTTCCTACAGCTTAAAATTGAGCTCAAGAAACTCTTCTTGTTGCTTCTTTCAACTTTCTAAAGAATAAGATTATTACTAAGGTCGATCAAAATTAGTAGCTGTTCTGCTTTCCAGTAGATTTCTCTGATTTCCAGAGAACATTCTAATAGGTGTCTAGGGAGTTTAACTCCTCCATCATTACGGTACCATGTTTCCCAGAGAGTTTGTAATCTATTTCTCAAAGTTCTTATTTAATTCTTCCTGTGTTCAGATGGTATGTAAAACATCATTTCTTTTTCTCCTGACCCAACTGTTTTCCACTATGTTTTCCCTCCAACTTCCCATACTTGGTCACATAAGTATACATTTTAACATAAAATTATTCCCTTTTATCTTTTTAAGACTTCTTTTGAATAAGGTAGACCTTTCAGAGCTAGAGAAACAAGAAAGAAGTCCAGGCTGTGAAAACATAAATTATTCATCAACACCTTACATATATCTTAAAAGCTCATGATGTAACTTAAAGGCTGCTATTAAAGATCAAAGTCCTTAAAGACACCAAGATAAATTATAGTTATATCTCCCTTGTCCCCCTCTCCCACACTTCAAAGTTGAGTTTTTCTCAAAAAAGAGTTGTTTTGATTACCACACAAGGACATGATCAAACATTCACTTCTGCCCATCTGGCTTCACATACAGCTATATACTTTGATAACCTATACCTCCCCACACATTGAAGACATACACAAGGAATCGTACGGCACGCTCAGTTTCATCAACAATCAAATGCAATACGTTGACTGAATCCAAACTTCACAGAACAAATCCCCTTAATAAAAGGATTTGTTCTGCAAAGTTTGGACTCAGTCAAAAGGCAGCACCCATGGACTTAGAAGGTCATAGGTTTCCCCACCCCTTTCATCAATTCCATTCCTTCAAGTCTTGGTGATACATATGAAGTTACATTTTCCTTTTTGTATTAGGATATCCAGATTATTCAGTTTATTTTCCATATTTTGTGCATTTATATATCACCATCTGAGGTTATGGGCTTTATTCAAAGATTTATATGATAATAGCTATAGAACTGGATGGGACGTTAGAGGCCAGCTAGTCCAAATCTCTCATTTTATAGATACAGAGAGACTTAAAGAGATTAAGGAATTTATACAAGGTCACACAGGTAGCAAGTGTCAAAGCCAGTATTGCTTGTTCTCTGCTTTGATATTATCTCTTGTAAATTAATCTCTTCCATTTTTCTTCCTTAAATGGGCCTACTGTGTATCACAAAGTATAATATGGTTAATGTGATGTTAGAGAGGGACTATAGATGAAGCAGGATATAAACATCTCCATAATGTCACACTATAGACAAGCTCCTCCTACATGTATTTATATCTCTACCTATCTCTCTCTTTCTCTATCTAAATGTCCCACTACATAGATGTAGATATATATGTACATATGTATGTAAATATCCTCATAATGTCACTGCTTAGACATTCCCCCTACATATACCTATCAATGCCTCACTACACAGATATATGTATATGTATATGTATATAAACAGCTTCATAATATTGCCATATAGAAATGTCTCACTACATATATATGCATATAGACAAGCCCAACTACAATATTTACGTACATGTATACATAAATGCCCATATAATAGCACTATTTAGACATTTGCTACTACATACTTGTAAGCATGTAAAATATGCACACATATTTGTATATGTAAACATGTATGTGTGTGCACATATACATATGTGTATATATGTGTGTGTATGTGCATAGATATACACACACATAAGATACCCTCTCATAATGATTATGTAATGGGGCATGTCTCATAGGCATGTCAAGACCCCACTTTTTTCTCTAGTTGCCTCACTTACTCCAACCTCTTATTCTAGAAGGTCTGAGTTCTTGGAGGTAGACAACAAACAGATAGTTACATTCAAACTTTCAGAGTCTTAGGGGCGACCAAACTTCCATCTGAAGAAGACCTTAAAAGGACAATGTACCCTCTACAAGTTTCTTCAGCCAATGTAGGCAATTTTCTTTCGGCACACACTCTTGTTATTTGTTCTTTGTTTTTTAAAGAAGCCCAAAGGCATCATGAGATGATGTCTTGACTTGCATGTGAATTGAATTTAAGTGACATAGAGTTACACAGTTTTCAGCTGCACACTCTTCCAGAGTCATGAAAGTCCAGTGGCAAGGCAAAAGTCAAGATGACTGTCAATGGCCTGGGATACAGTGGATGACCTTGGCAATTTCAATGTCTGACCCAGCTGTAAAGCAGAGGTTCCCAAACTTATTTGGTCTACTGCCTCCTTCCCCCCCACCAAAAAAAAAGATTATTCAGCATCCCCCTGGAAAATCTTTCTTTAACCCTTTAATATTTTTTTCCAAAAATTTGCATAATTTAAAAATTTATAAATTTTAAAAAATGATACATATTGAATTTAATAATTCATTGTAAATTTGTGGGGTTTTTCCTGCATTAAATTTTGATGATACAATATTGTGTCATGTAGTCATATAGTATTATATTGTAAACAAGTCATTACACAAACATATTCCTGCCAATGCAAGCTGGACTTCCCAACAATATATGACATGCTTGCCTGCCAACACTGGCTTGCTAAGACCTGTCTGAGGATTTGACTGCTCAGTTATCACTTGTATTTTGTATGTTTATTTGGAAAATAATGTAGTCACTATGAATTTAACTCTGTCATGCAACAGATGAAACATGTACAAATGGTTTTTCAAAATTCTCTTCTTTTCTTTCCTTATGCTTCTACTGTCCCCTTAATTTTATTTCAGCACCTCTAATTGCACCCAAGGCTACTCCTGCCCCCACCAGATCATTTCAGCACCTTCCCAGGAACTGATATTGCCCGCTTTGGGAACCTATGCCTAAGTGTTCCACAGTACCTCTTTCAGTTGCTTTCATGGTCATTGGGACAGATTGTTTTCATCTATCCCTTCTATGGGGGATGTCTTCAGATGCTTGGAGTAGACATCTACCTTGCTTGCTGACAGGTTTGAGACCCATTGGTGACCTCATTCTGATTTAGCATGTCTGCCAAGATGGTTTTACCTAGGTATGGCCACTGCACATGGTTACATTCAAACTTTCAGAGTCTTAATGGTGACCAAACTTCTATCTGAAGAGGACCTTAAAGGGACAATGTAGCCTATACAAGTTTCTTAAGCCTATGTAGGCAATTTTCTGTCTGCACATACTTGTTTGTTCTTTGGAACCATAGTCTCTACTGGTCCTTTTAAAGTCTTCTTGGCTACATTCACAAAATTCTAATTAGACAATATTTTTCTAGGCCCTTTCCATATTTTGCCTAGAGTTCATGAATCTTCTGTTTTGAGCCATGATCAAGAAATCCAAATTCCATTCTCAGTATTATCTTTTTATCCAGCTATTTGTTTTTTAAATCTGCCTTTCTCTTCTGAATCCCATATTTTCAATAGCCAGTAGGGATAAAAATTCCACTTATGCCTGTACAGGCTTCTTTTTTCTTAACCAGGACTTCATAATCCTTAGCAATGTTTTCTAGGTTCCTCTAGAAATATCATTTGTCAACAGAGGAGCCATCAGAAGTGGGTAGTGGTTATGGGATTCAACAATTCTTGGGAGGTTCTCTTCCATGTTCCTGGAAAGATAAAACACCCTTCTGTTGCTCTTAGGTCATCATCTAACTATTTTAGTGTCCCTTGGCAGGGAGTCTTTAATTACTACTTTTCTTACCTTCTTCTTCCTCTATGAGTTGATGACCTCTCACCTGATGGCACCTGTGGGTGGAATTAAATCATCATTCTGTGAAGCACAGGAAGATACTTTCTCCAGAGATGGGCTGGCTCCTTCCCTCTTTAAGAAGTCTCATGTCTATTACATAATTTAAAATGTTCAAATGGACCTTCTTCTTGCCTTGCTTCTCAGCATGACCTTCTATATCCCTCCAGCTTTCTGACAGTGATAAGAATTTTACTCCACCTCCTTACAAATCTTTTTCATTGTTTGCTCCTTGAGAGAAGAGCAATGTAAGGGTACATGGAGCATCTTTATGGGCTATGATAGGAGCGCTATCCACCAGAGAGAGGTCTCTAATTCCCATCTGTGTTAGGCTATGTCTTTCCCTAAAACACAAAGAAATTGTCCCCAAGATTTGATTGACCAAGAAGGGCTAAGGATCAGTTCATTTGTCCATTAAAGCATCTTCCTGGTGACCTCTGGCTATATTTATGTGGTTTCTTGGTCACTTAAGGACAGAAAATCTTGGAGACTTGGCAAATGTCCTGAAGTCTTTTGAATGACCACACTCTGCTTATTGAACAGACATCTCCATTTTGGGGCATGGAGTGGGAAGAAAGGGGCTTTATCAAAGATAAATGCTGCGGTGACTTTGTGGTATGTCCTTTCTGTGCCACAGTGAAGTAAGTCTTCTTTTTGTTAACTAGTTGAATGACATTTGAGCATTTAATTTCATCCTAACATCAAACCTAAACTATACCAACTTTTCTAATGCGGTAGGCAGGAAATATAAGGAGATGATTGTTAACCCCATTTGAGTCTGAAGTGACTACCGACCTCATAGAGTTGTGAGGAAAGTACTTTGGAAGGCTGAAAGCACCATAGAAGTGGAATTTATTACCATCATCATTATCAATACCACCATCACCATCATCATCATCGTTATTAGTATTATATGAAGTTACATGGCCCATGTCTGGGAACTTGTCAAGACCTGTCAGAATGGAGTTGTCATCAGGGCATAACTAGGATTCTTTGGTTATATTGGGAACAGTGGGGCTGGCGGGGGAGTCGGAATGATGAGTGTCATACCTAATCTCTTGATAATTGTATCATCCTGGGCACAGGTTTTAAGTGACTCACTTTGTTCAATGATTCAATAGTCATTGTCAGAGCTGGAGATAAAACCAAATTGTCAGCTCAGTCCCCTGTTTGTCAGAGAATGCTTCCAAAGCATGCTATTGAATTATCATTAGTTAAAAGATATTCCAGAGTTTTCATACTTTATGATTGAGCATTGTTTACAAAATATGTATTTTCAAAAGAACTGTATCCCTCTGCAGGTTATATTGACTAACATAGTTAGAAGAACATCTGAATTTTTCCTATAACCTCTTCTTTCCTTGCTTAGCTCAGAAGGGATATAGACTTATTAATGAAAAAATATTTTTAGTCTCTTTAATCTCTTAACAGATCAAGTAAAGATTTGTTTTCTTTCTTTGGAATTTATGCAAGTCAGGAAGAAAATTTCACAAATAAAATGTTTTAAAAGGTGTTTTGAGGTAATGAAGCTAGGCGATTAATTACTGTGTTGTTTTTTTTTAATTGAAGCATTCAATCTTATTTTAAGGCAGGCAAAACATTGATAAAGACAGCAAAGACAGATAATCTGTCCCCCAAACCTTTAAATAAATAAAGAGGAGCTTTTAAAAGAGTAGGGTAAATGCACTAACCCTTGTCAGGTCTACTTGCGAATTCAACATTATTTATGCCAAATATATTGGCAGCCCCAGAGATAGGCTTATATCCTAAAAGGCTCTCTATCATAAGAGCAATGTTCCATCTGGATGATTTTAAGACAGCGATTTAAAAGCCAACAGAAGTTCAGTCTTGGCTCTTTTGTTTGGAACAGTCTATCACATCTGTTATGAAAAAAATGACATCTAATAAATTATTATATGCTTTCTTTCACTACTCAGTTTTCATTATAAGTAAATTATAAGTGCCTAGTAGCTAAAGTAATAGGCATTTTGGGAGTGGGAGGAGAGGTAGAGAGAAGAAAGAGGAAGAAAGGAAAAGGAAGTTGGAAGGAGAAGAGAGAAATAAAGGAGAAAAGGAAGAAAGAAGAGAGAAAGAGGAAATATAAATCAGTCCATTCATTAACTCCTTAAATTTGGGGTGCATTTTCCCACAAAACACTTTGATTGGAGCACAGGATTCCTGAAAGGGAGCAGAAGAAAATAAAGTTGAAAAGGTAGGTTAGAGCCATATCATGGAGTTCTATGAGTCTGGTGCCTTTGAAAGGCAGAAAACAAAAATTTTTAGTTCTGGTGACTACTTGGACGAGTACTGTTTGTTTACTCATCTCAGACCAGAGCTAATGAACTTAGCAGCTTTGAAAGCTCCTAATTCATTGTCCAAATCCAAGTAGGCGGGTTCCCCCAGATTCAATTGATCATTATTATTAGTAATAGTAGCAGCGATAATAATGCAGTATAAGCCACAGCCACATCACCTCTGCCATTAATGGACATTTCTGGTAGTTAGTTGGTTTTTCTATGCTTCCCAACCTGTCTGATATCAGGATACAAGGTTAAAGGTCATGCAGGGTACATGAATGTAGGGAATGGTCTCATGAGAGACCATTGACTTGTTGCATGTCTGTGAAACCTGGATAGTATACCAGTGCCATGCCAGAAAACTGAATTGCTGCCATTCGAATTGTTTTAAGAAGAGTCTGAAGATCACCTGGCAGGATAAGGTACCAGACACTGAGGTCCTTACTCAAACTAAACTGGCAATCATTCAAACTCTACTGCAATGAGCACAATGCTAATAGGTTGGCCACGTTGTTCAAATGCCAACTGAACATTTGCCTAAAAGACTATTTTATGGAGACCTCACACAGGGCAAGTGCTCACATGGTGGTCAGAAGAAGCAATACAAGGACACTCTCAAGTTTTCCCCCAAGAATTTTGGAATTGATTATGTGACATCAGAAACACTAGCATAGGACCACTTACCATGTTGTGCCTTCATTGGAGAGAGTGCTGTACTCTGAGCAAAGTTGAATTGAAGTAGCTCAAAAGAAACACGAGATGCACAAATTTAGAGAATCCACCTCAAATGTTTATATGGACTATTTGTGCCTAATCTGTGGTAGAGCATTTCCATAGTGGTCTGATCAGCCACAGTCAGAAGCATTGTAACTTGACTTTAATATAGTGATGTCATTTTGGTCCTTTTTGAGAATGAAGGACATAATCATTTCACTCCCACCACTATTATTAGGAATTTTCCCTAGTCACATGACACTGGTGTGGTTATAGATTGTAGACACTAAGGCTTCCCCAATTCTAATTAGGACTGTGAGGTCTAGTTCAGAGACCATGCTAGTCTCAAGCATCAATATTTCAGCATTCACCTACTGGGCAGATCCTTAAAGCCATTTTGGATTCTTGCTAGAGAAAGGCTGTTAGTCTGCGTTTCTAAAATCTACAGCTTACAAGCCTTCAGCAGTGTGTTTCCCCTTAATTGTAGACACAGTTAGCTCAAAGCAAGAGTTCTTGCTAAGATGGCATAACAAGTAGATTTTATTCCAGCTGAAATTTACAAAGTAGGGCATCCATTGCTCGTGCAAAAATCATAATAATTACTGTAACTTAAAAATATTCTCCCCATAAACTCAAGGTGCACTTTCCCACAAAACACACATGAATATTTGTGGGAAGAGAAGGCACAGATTTGGAGTACAATGATAGTGAGGCATACTTGTAGGGGATCAATATGGTCAAGGCAACTCCAGAATTAAAGAGCCTCAGTATTTTTTCTGTCCTCCTGGAGTTTCCATTCTTGATTCCCAAAGATAGCTCTCTATTGATTCCCTAAGCAACTCTCTTCCAGCTTCAAGAGTGTCTCTGTTGGATTCAGTTTCTTCTACTAGTTGAGCTTCATTAATTCAGTGCCCAAGGGGATGAGAAATGCCCCTAACTCCAAAAATTAATTCCTCTGAGAAGCCAGGCTCTCCCTCAATTGCTAGTTCCTACTCAAAATACCTTGAATACTCTTATCCTCATCCTTAGTATTGTCCCTACACTTAGTCTCCTCATAGACTAAGTCCAGGCATAGATATTTCAATACTTTTAATTTTTAATGTAGCATTTCCCTTTCCAATTCAATCAAAAAAAAGGTATTCATACTTCAGAGGGAGAGTAACAAATACAAAGGGAGCTCTACCTCCAAGGAGCTAATATTGTACAAGGATCAGCAGATCCACAGATAAACACAGTTATTGTCCTTCATTCTTGAAGAGGACCAAAATGACATCACCATGTTGGCGTCAGAGTGTCTGACTTTAACCGGAACAATATGAACTGGGAATGCTCTACCACAGGTTGGGCACAAATAGTCCTTACGAACATTTGGAGTGGAAATGTCTAAATTACACATTTCATTTGAGTTACTGCAATTCTGCTTTGCTCATAGAGCTTCTTTGAGGAGGGTATGCCATGCTGGGCATTTCTGCCCCAGTGTCTCCCATGTCTCACAATCTATTCCAAAGTTCTTCAAAGAGACCTTGAGAGTATCCTTGCATTGCCTCTTCTGACCTCTGTGTGAGTGTTTGCCCTGTGTGAATTCTCTGTAAAATGTTCTTTTAGTCAAACATATGTTTGGCATTCAAACAACACAAAATACAGACAAAGTAATTTTTGGGCCAGGGAGCAGTAATGACTGGGTGGTGGTGGCGAGGAAATGCCCTCATGGAAGAGGTGTCATTTGAACTAAGTCTTAAAGGGGGACTAGAGAATCTAACATGTGTATGTGAGAAGCAAGAACATTACAGGCATAGGCATAGACTATGCAAAGGCACTGAGATGAGAGAGAGAGAGTGTAGTGTACAGAGAATAGAAGGAAAATTGGTTTGTCTAGACCACAACATTCATGAGGGAGAACAGGTATGAAGCAATATACTGGAACCATACTGTGAAGGGTCTGAAATACCAAATAAGAGAGTTTATATTTTATCCCATAGGCCATAGGGAACCAGTGGAGCTCCTTAAGAGGGGAGGATTAGCCCAGTGTTTTAGGATTATCATTTTATATATGCATATATACGCACATGTACACATGCATATAAGGTATATGTTGAGGTTTAGGTTGCTGGGAACCCCAAATACTGACACGCTGGGTCCTATATGAATGAATTTGACCCAAGCCTTCTTTCAGTCAAAGTAAAACAAAGTTTATTAATGATTCTCCATATTGGGTTGACTCTTAAAGAGTCTAAGCATTTGTAACACTTGTATTAACAAGTGAACCAGATACAATCTGAGTTAGATTGAGTTTGAGCTAGATGGAATCTGAGCACCTTCATGGAGGCGAGGCTGAACTTATATACACAACTTATACACCTGGGAAAGATCTAGAGGTGGTCTAGTAATCTGGGAGGAGGGTCTAATGGAGGATCTTGATGAGACTGGGGTAACTAGTGATGTAATCAAGGGTAGAAAACAACTGGAGGCAATGGGGAGGTATCAGACAATGGAGGGCTGGGGTGGGAAGCAGGTGGGGCAATCCTGAGGTAACAGATAACGGAGGGTCAGGCTAGGTTAAGGATAACAGACCTGGGTATGAAAGGCCAGATTAAGTGGGAAGATTCAAGGAGAGTTCAAGGAGGTTCCCTGAGTCTGTACCCCATAATATGTATTATGCATGTTTATGTGCGTATTATGTATATATGTATTGTGTATGTATATGCATACATGCACATGCATATGTATATATACACATATGTGTATGTTTATATATTTTTCAAACTTTAAAAATATGTAAACATCAGTTATTATCATTAGTATTAACGTCCTCCATGGCTAGTGTTTATGAGTGATCTCAGATCATTCTATAACTTGATTTTCCTCTATAACCTTTTTGTCAGCCTAAGGCTTATTCCATTTGGATCATCTTTGTAGCAGTCAATTCTGATATTACAGTAAATCCAAGAATGCCAAGTCCATGGCTGTTATATATTGATTTATCTTGAGTCAGACTTGGAGTGTGCTGCTTATTCATATACATACATCTGACAAAATGCTTAAGCAAGATTTCCTTTTGCTCTAGCATTGCCAAAGTTTTCTCTGGCGTATAAAAGTTGAATACAGAACAGAGCACTAACCAAATGTCTTTAGCAGAGTTTCATAATATTTTGTTGATTTGTCTCCTATACAGAGCCATAGTCCTGTGAAGAAACTTCATTCCTCCCTCCCCTATCCTTGTATTTCTTGCATAAGTGAGGGAAGTAATATATTATCAATCTCTTTGTGCAATTTCTTAGGGGTTCAACAGTTCAAAATTGGCTTATTTCAAATAGGCCTCAGGGAAATCTGGCTAAAATCAAGGTTTTAGGAGGGCAAGTAACACTACACTAAACAAATGTTGAAATTTCTTATTTTTTCTTTGCCCATTTCAGATCCCATAGGTATACTTCTTTCCAGAATGTTGATGATCTGTGCCTTCTAGGATACTAAGCTGGGTGCTTCCTTGAAGCAGAAAACTATGTAGTCAAGCTGGAGAGGCCATAAATGAGAACTGGGCAAATTGTGGACTCGAGGCTGTCTAGCATTGAACGCAGCCAGAGTGTGTATCAAAATGCCGAATTCTTCCCCATAGTTGTAACTGTTTCTTGATCTCTGTTGCTAGAAATGATGTTATGGTTGCAAAGTACTTATTGCACATGTCAAATCTCATTTAAGAGCTGTCCTGCTTCTCTGTGTGATTCCTTATGGTAGTCTTCTTTTTTTCTTTTCTGTATTTTTGAAAAAGATACCTTATTGACCTTTTCATTCTTTTTGCCTGTCCGCCCTATCTTCCTTCCTTCCTTCCTTCCTTCCTTCCTTCCTTCCTTCCTTCCTTCCTTCCTTCCTTCCTTCCTTCCTTCCTTCCTTCCTTCCTTTGCCTTTCTTTCTTTCTCTTTCTATCTGCCTTTTCTGTTGTAGAATTTGTGTGAACAGAGAAAGGGGACGGATAGGCTGTGGAGATGGGAACAACAAGGTTTAGCAATTGATTGGATATTAGTGTTGAGGAATGTTGGGGATGGAAGCTCAATTCCGTGTGGACAGTCTCAGGCGGGTAAAGGTGGGAACTTCTAAATCTTAGAGCTCTCACGAGACCCCCCCAGGAAACGGCTGGGAATCGAGGTGAACCAAGCTATTTCGTGTATTTCCGCCTCTTCCCGTGAGAAACGTGATGGGAGAGAGATCTCTCCGCCCTCGAGATTGTCCTGGATCTGGGCACACTATTGTTATCTAACAGCATGGTATTTAGATGCAAACTATGCGACTGGAGAGTTAAGTAGGATCAGGGAAGCCTGAAAGCTCTCTTAGCACGTGAGGAGCCAAAGAGGACACAAGGCTCCGCTTCTCCTCTTCTCCTTCTCTCCCCTCCCCCTCTCTCCCCGCTTGTACTTCTACTTCCAATCTCTTATTGTAAGATCTTTGCCTCCTTGGGAGATTCTTCTATCCCTCCTAAGGAAGAAATCCCCTGCACTTGTAACTAGACCCTGAAATAAAGCTCAACCCTTGTTCGACTCTGGAACGTCCTTTCTCTCATACGAGCATCCGGTTTGGCCAACCGAAGACCTCGGGAGGTGAGGTAAGAAGACTCGGGTAGCCCACAGGCCTCTAGGCCTGGCAGAGGAAAATGAAAAAGTGAAAGAAGAACGACTTTGGAGATGTCGACCCGGGGAGTTGGAAAGATTAGCATTCGTAAGGAGTTTGGGAGGAGGGATGGATTGGGGAGAAATTTGGATGGATTCCATTTGGGGCGTGTTAAATTTGAGGTTCATGCGGGGCATCCATGCAGACTTGCCAATAGGCAGTTGGTGATATGTGAAAAGATCCTTAGGGTGTGGTCCTATGCTGAGAGATAATAGTTAAATCTGTGGCTTCTGGTGAACCTGCCAGTGAAAGACCATACAATGTAGAGAGAAGAGCAGAGGACTCATGTAGGACAGGATCTTGGAGGATCCCTTTCCCTTACTGGAAACTGTAAACGTCTACACACAAATAAAGAATTGTTACTGTTAGTATTATTATTGGAGAAAGGTAATGAACTAGCACTCAGAAAAGTTCGCATTGTTTGGATTTCTTGTGTTGGAAGGTCCCTGGGTGGCCTCTCTCTCTCCCTCTCTTAGAACCTTGATTTTAAGGAGGATTTCCAGGCCAGCCACATTCTCATTCTTCTCCAGGCTGTGCTCCTGATCTGCCCCAATTTTCTTTATGAGGCTGGGCATCTTCAACATCCTCTTCCAACCCCTCCCCTCCCCTCTTTTCAGCTTTCTTTTATGAGTTGTCTTCTCCCAACAGAATAAAAGCTCCTGAAGGGCAGTGACTTTCTTCTGGCTTGTATTTGTATTCCCAGCATTTAGCACATAATAAATGCTTAATTAATGCCTGCTGACTTGCCTGAGGAACTGTAGCAGGGTTATGTGCAGGTAAATTTTTGACAATTGACTCCCTGAACAAAAAAATATATTGTCGGACACACTTTTAAAGTTTAATCTGCACTAATATATTCTCCATCACTTTCTCAAGCCTAGACAATTACCAAAACAACAAATCAAGCTTTGATTTGTAGTTTGTTGATTTTTGAAGTGTCAATAATCACTCTAAAAATTTAACAATTGACTTTCTCTTCTTTGTTGTTGTGGAGTTGAGGAGGTAATTGGGGTTAAGTGACTTGACCATTCACATAACTAATAAGTGTCTGAGGCTAAATTTGAACTTGGGATCCATTGGCTTTCAAGAATTGGTTCAAGCTGGCCACAGCACAGCTCTGGGTCAGAGGAAAGGGAGAACACTATTACAGTATCACCAAAGCCAAGGGCAGAGCACAAGGTTGACAGAGTCAAGGACTGAGAAAAGGCTGTTGAAATTTAGTACTCCCAAGACAGTCTCTTGATTTGTGTTCGTCCTTCATTGCCAAAGAAGACCACACCATCAGAGAAATGATGACATGACTTGCACTTTGACTTTGTTTTGACTTGATTAATCATGGTGCTGCATGTGGTTTCCTAGAGAAAAGAGGTGTGGCTACCCTTGAAAACTGATAAAGAATGATGTTTTCTATATTCAAGACCAGGATTTCCAGGGGCATCTGAGTGGTAAAACCCTACAGCTTCATGAAGAGGATACCTTTAGAACTCACATGTGCATTGTGTCTGTGTTAATGGGGAACTGGAGCCAGTAGCAATCAAAAAGTTGTTTTAAGGGAATTACGGAGATTTACAGAATTTCCAACATATTTTGATAGTTGGAACTTAAAGCTGTGTATGGAGTGAGCCAAGCTTTGCTACCATCCCTCTCATCTTCTTCCCTCTCTGATACCCATCACCCTAAAATGAGACTTGGGGTGAGAAGGAATACAATAGGGAACTCGCCGCTGACCAGAGGAAGGAAGGAGGTGTATGTGAAAAAGCAGTTTCCTGAGTCTGGAAATTGCTTCCTATCTTATCTCCCCACTTTGTGGGCAGACAATATGTGCTCTTGTTCTTCAAAAATACATCACTCCTTAGCTCTTGGATCACTTCTGACCTTCACTTTTAGCAACTTTTGCATGCTCTATCACCCTACAACCTTCATTCTCCACTCTGCTTTTATCCAGAAAATATGTCCATCCTTCTTCTTAACCCCTCCTCCCACCGTCATTTGCACATCATTTACACGGATGCTTCCAACTCCAACCCAGGACTAACTGAATGCCTCTGAGAGCTAAGTAGCTAGAGGAATCCAGACAAACCTGGGTTTGCAAGAGCATAGCAAAGGGCCATCCCCCTCAGATGTATGTGTCTACTTAACAAGGGATGTCCATGGCAGCCAAGATAGCTTCTGGCTGTTCATATGTGCTAGCTCAGGCCTTGGGACTCTGGAGATGGTGAATTCTCTGACTGCTTCCAGCTGTGTGCATAGAAAAGAATTACTGATCCCTCCCTCACCTTTGTGATTCTGCCCAAATCACACAATAATAACGGTTAGCATTTATATAGCACCTCAAGGTCTGCAAAACATTTTATAAATATTATCTCATTTGATCCTTATAACAACCCTGTAAGGTAGGTGTTATTGTTATCTTCATTTACAGATGAGGAAACTGAGGCATGAAGAGGTGGTGAATTACCCAGGGTCATGAAACTAGTAAAGATCTGAGACAGGATTTGACCTCAAGTCTTCTTGGCTATGAGACTGTCACCTGTGTTTCTCAGTTGCCCATTTCACCTTATTTGGGTTCAATTTCCTCATCTGTAAAATAAGGAAATTGGAGTAGAAGATCTATAATTTATGATCTTATGAAATATCTAGAAACATCTTAAGGAGTCACTCAAATTGCTGACTATTAGGTCATAAACTATAGAAATATATATTAGTTATAGATCAGAGACATCTTTCATATTTAGTTTACCAAAGATGAATCTGCTGTATACAAGACGCTGGTCTAGGTACTGAGGATACAAAAGTTTTAAGAAAAAAGCAGTTGTCCTCAGAAAGCTTACTATTGAAGAATTAATTCAGCTTGGCATTTTTTTGGTCTAGCTAAGACATTTTTGTTACTTCAGACTAAATCTCACACCCATGTTCTTTCCTGAAGTGGAATATGGCTGGCCAATTTAGTAGTCAAAGCATAAAATTGGGTATGCTGGAGTTGAAAGATAAATGGGATGGGGGGGGGGCATGGTGTGGGGAAAGTTGTGTAGCCCAATGATAGGAGGGGGGAGTACAGAGTTAGAAGATTGGTGGAGATGTCCAAGTTGTGGTTTGAACATTCTAGGTAGAAGTACCGAAAATTAATCAAGTCAAATCAAGTCAACGAACATTTATTAAGGACTTACTATGTGCCAGGCACAGTGAAAATATAAGCAAAAGGAAAGATAGCTCTTACCCTTAAAGAGTCTAAATTCTAATAGAAGAGAAAGACATAAAAGAAGTCCTTCCTTATGTTGGTGGTTCTGGGAGGGATTCACCAATTGGAGAAAGAGTCTTCAGGGGCAGAAAGAGAACGCAGTTGTAGTATGATGGCAAATGAAAATGAAGCATACTTTCCATTGTCCTGTTTGGAGACAGCATTCATTCCCACAGAGAACAATTTCTCCTCAATTCCCCACATACCTTCTTCTTGTTAGGGATACTTAGTCTACTTTTAGGAGTAGCTCGGTGGTAGAGTGAATAGAGTGCTAGGTCTAGAGTCAGGATTGTTCGGCCTAGAGGCTGATGAGCTACCCGAGTCTTACCTTTTCACTGGTCTTCGGTGGCCAACCGGATAACGTATTGAGAGAAGAGACTTTCCAGAGTCAAACAAGGGTTAGGCTTTATTCAGGGTCTTAGTTACATGTGCAGGGTGAATTCTTCCTCAGGAGAGAGGAATCCTCCTCCTCCCAAGGGGCAAGGATTGTACAGCAAGAGGATAGGAGTGGAAGAGTGGGGGGAACCCTCTTCCCTCCAAGGGCCCCTCAGCACGAAGAGCCCCCGGAGGGGACTCCCCATCCAGAAGAGGGCCTTCAGGCTTTCCTGTCCCTACTTAAGCTCTCCTGCCGCATAGTTTGCACATGAATTGAATACCGTGCCTGCTCTCAGCCCCTAGCTAATTAACAACAGGTGTGCTCAGACCACAGGCCAATCTCAAGGGTGGGATGCTCTCCCCAGCAAGTTTCCCACTGAGAAGAGGTGGAAATGCACGAGATAGCCCGTGTTTCACGCCTCAATCCCCAGCTGTTCCCTGGGGGGCCTCATGAGAACTCTGAGGTTTAGAAGTCCTCACTTTTACCTGCCCGAGACTGTCCACGTGAAAACTGAGCTTACACCCCTAACAAGGATGACTACTCTTTCTGAGTTCAAATCCAGCCTCAGATACCTTACCAGCTGTGTGACCCTGGGCAAGTCACTTAGCCCTGTTTGCCTCAGTTTCCTCATCTGTAAAAATAAGCTGAAGAAGGACATGGCAAACTACTTCAGTATCTTTGCCAAGAAAACCTCAAATAGGGTCACAAAGAGTCAGACATGATTAAAAAAATTAAACAGCAAAAGTCTACCTGTAGGATTTTGCAGTGATGTCATTTTCTCTAGAAATGCAATTAAGAAAAGCCTAAAGTCCTGCTTCCATATTACATTCTACCACAGGGATACACTACTAGTAAGTGATCGTCCAAAGAAAGCTTAGGAGGGAGAAGGCACTGCGAGGTAGGGAGATCTAGGGAGTCTTCATGTACAAAGGTAGCACCTGAGCTGAGGCGCAAAAGATTTTAAAAGGTAGAGATAAGTAGACAGAGGCTCAGATACACTGTCAGTGTGAAAGAATGTGGGATATTGGGAGATGAGAAAAATGATTATTAATAACCAATAATTTGGGGAGATTCAGAATTCTCCCCTTCTTCTGAAGTCCTGATTTTTAAAAGTAAAAAGTTCAGTATCTTGAAGAACGTTACTGATAATAAGATTGAACTCTTATTTTTGGTCAGACCACACCCAACCTTAAAAGGAATTTAATCCAAGGTGGGAAAGTTCTTTGTGTTCTCTTTAGTTTTGGGTAGGGACAAATTCTTTGCTTAGATTGCCCAAAGCTGAGGGTGGTCTGAGTATAGAGATAAGACTCTCAATCCTAGGGTGACATGATGTCACTCTCAGTCCCTCCTTTTAATATAGCCCACCTCCCATTATATTAACCAATCAGAGTTGATTTGCCCTCCTCTTCCAAAAGAACATATGAGCCCTGAGCCCATCCACCATGATTGTCTTTGGTCTAAGAGAGAGATGGCCAAATGACCATCCTTTTATTAATGACGTGCTGGCCTTACTCATAAAATGATTTAATTACCCAGAAACTATATAGAATTTTTTACTCACCACAAGATTAATGTAAAGTAAGACTGAAAAGATGGGTAGGAGCCACATTATGGAAGGCCTTAAATTCCTAAGAAGCTGTATTTTATACTACAGGCAATTTTTTGGGGGGGAAGGGGGTGTCATTGGAGGCTCTTTTTTTTTTTTTTTTTAAATAAGCAGAGGTGTGACCAGATCAGACCTGTGCCTTAGGGAAATGTTTTTGGCAGCCACATGGAAGAGGGATTAGAAAGAAGTGGGACTGGAAGCAAACTATATAGAATATTAAAAAAACTTCCACTTGAGATTTGAAACTTTCTGATGAGAACCAGTTTGGCCAAGACACTGCTGAAACAGCATTTTCTTTGTAAGGGTACATAAACTCTGGGATGGTATCACTAGAAAAGGGTGGATGCTGAAACACAATCCCCTAAACACCAGTGAATCTGCCCAATATAACTAGGGAAATTAATCCAGCTAGTATATAAATGCTCAAACAGATTACCCAGAAATTGACTTTTTTCAGGGGAAACTAATTCAGTCTCCTCAGTGTTTAGCCTCTTTTGCAAAGTTGACCTTCCCCTGAGGAAAGATAGTGAATTAAACAGTTTATTATGCCAGATACAATAATCCAGTCACCAGAGGAAATTCTCCACAGGATGATCAACTGAATGATGCCTAGATAGTTTGCATATTTGGCGGAGCAGTGACAATTTGAGTTAGCTTCTGGTGGGTAGTCTGATGAGCAGCCCTTGGCATTGTAGAGATTGCGGTTTCAGAGGAAAAAACAGAAGACCACAGGCGAGCATCCTTTCGCCCACCATTTTGATAAGCTACAGGATTATGGTTCCCAAGCTGCCAATTCCACTCCTCCAGACCACTAGCTTGCTTTGGGTCCCTTGTGCTCATGTGCAATTGGATTGGTTTAGAACTGGGCAGACACAGGTGCTTTGCTTAAAGCTTCCAAGAGGAACAGTTGCTCCTGGGCCTTTTGTCCTGATAATGCAAACAAAGCATCCTAGAATTAACATTGCATTTTAAATATTTTCCTCTCAAATTACCCCATCGACTTCCCCAAACTGCTGCAGGTCACCAACTGAACCGCTCCAGTGACCCCCAAAGGAGATGAGAAAAGGCAGCGAAAGGCCAGTCAACTGATCGATAAGCCTTAGTCTTAGTGTCAATAAGACAATAAGAATAAGTCTTATTTTCTTATCAATAAGAGAATAGAAGTCCAAGGAAAATCTGTTGCTCTACTTTCTAACTAGGTTCTTGAAATTTTTTCCTAAACTATAAGCTTAGTTTATTTCCTTAGGGATATGCTTTTGTATAACTCCTATTTTCTGTGGAGACTTTCTCATCTTGGTATTTTAACAGAAAAAATTTCCACAGAACCTGAGTTCTTAACCTTTTTTGTGTGTCTGATGAAGTCTATGAATCCCACCTCAGAACAATGTTTTTTAATGGGTAAAATAAAATACATAAGTCTACGAAATCATTTATATTGAAACAGTTATCAAAATATTAAGGGAAAAACAACACAAACTCATGGACTCCAAGTTAAAAACTCCTGCAGGAATCAAATATATTTACATGTACATGTAGAGCCATTCTCAGCTGGGTCTGGCATGGCACACATGGTGTGATTTGAGGTCAACCAAAGGAAGCTTCCTTCCCTTCCCTTTCCTTCTTTCTTGTTTTCCAGGGTGCTCCAGTCTCCCCTTCCTTAGTTTAGTGCATAGAAGTCCCTGTTACAATACAAAGATATTTTTCTCTAAACTGATATCACACATTCATGTTACAGGGCTGAGACAGGGGTGATAATGCTTAAGAAATGGGACACAGATTATTTTTTGTTCTAGGAAAGCTAGATGGGGCAAGAACTGGATTTTGGATAAACCTGAATTTGAATTCTGCCTCAGCTATGTGTCCCTGGGCAAGTCTCTTGATCTCTTTCAGCCTCAGTTTCCTCATCTGTAAAATGGGGATTATCTTGGCACCTACCTCCCAGGGTTGTTGTAAGGATCAAATAAGATAATATTTGTAAAGTGCTGAGGACAGTGCCTGGTACATAATAAGTGCTATATAAGTGTTAATTATTATTAATAGTAGCTGTTCATTTGTTAATTCATTTCCAACTCTTTGGGATCCCATGGACCATAGCACATCAGGTCCTTCTATCCTCTACCACCTGCCAAAGTCTGTCCAAGCTCATGTTGGTTACTTCCATGACACTCTATCCATTTCATCCCCTGCCTTCCCTTTCTCTTTTTGTCTTCAATCTTTCCCAATATCAGGGTCTTTTCCAATGAGTGGTAGAAGTAGTATAAGTAACTAGGCATGCAGACCAAAGTAAAGACTGAACTTGGGTTAATTTTTGGGCCAGCTATTTTTCAAATAAGTTATTTAAAGTTCCTGTTTGTAGTTCTATTACATAAAGTATGGTATTTTATGACCCCATATCTCATTGAGAACTATGGTTCAGTGAAAATATAAGCTGAGGGTGAGTCCTGACTTGGAAAATATGACTCATGCACTTCACGCATTTGTGAAATTCAAGTGAGAGGTAGAATGTTGGCAGGATGACTAAGATTCATGTTGGAAGGAATTGTCCAATAGCTAGTCCATCCCCTTTATTTTCCACATGAGGAAACTGAGGCCAACATGTTAACTGAATCACCAAAGGTCATAGCGAATGATTGTTCACCTGATTAAAGATAGAACTGATTGGAATATATCTAGACCTCATTTTAAGTCAATGGATAATTTTGCTTGATGACAAAAGTTCAAGCATGACCCTCATTAATGAATGTGCTAATCATTTTGTCCTGGTTATGTCATTAGTCACAGTCTTTAGCCACAATTTATCCACACAGATCATAAGATCACATATATTTGGGTTTGGAAGTAACCTTAGAGATCATCTAATTGAGTTACCTAATTTTATGGATGAGGAAACAGGGGACCAGAGAGGTTGTGACTTGTCTAAGGTCACCCAGGGTAATAAATAACCAAGCTGACATGAGATCCTGCATCCTCTGTCTTCAGATGCTACATTTTGCCATTGCTACTTACCTATTAGAGCTGAGAAAGAGAGATTACAGAAATACAAATTTATGAAATATTTATCTGTCTGAGAAAATGATGTCGTTTTCTGTGATCTTTGCTTTCCCCTCTCCGATATGAATCTTTGACATTTTATGACACCTAACTGACATTTTCAAATTTGTAGTTCAGTGAAGCATCTCTGCACATTTTCGAAGAAAATGCTCGGTTCTTAATGTTATGTATGTTCAAGATGAATTCCTCCTAATGGCAAGAAGATAGAGAATCTAGACACATAGGGCATTTCAAATAAGTTACTAATTAAGGCATCTTTTTTCTTCACAATGCAGACATAACAAGAGGCAAGGTCATTTTCAAGTTGAAGTTGTTATAACTTTCAATGATAAGAACTTGAATTTGGAATCCTCTCCTTTTGTGCCGTTATCGTTTTTAATTCGTTTTCAGAATATTTAGAAGGAAAGATTTTTGCCGTTCTCAACGGTGGCCATGATGTGAATTTACCCTTTAAAAATGGTCACAGATTTTTAGGGAAAATATGACTTTTTCAGCTGATATGCAGTTCTTCTACTTTTATCTGTATAAATTAGAACTGCCCAATTCAACTTGTTTGTGAAAGATAATGCTACTTCACATTTATATTGGTGGAATTATCTTGGATTTCATTTCACTCAGTGTTGACATATGAAGATGTGAATTTGAAAGTCAGAAAGGTGGGTTCAAACCCTCCTCAGATGCTTATTGGCTCTGAAACTTTGGGCAAGCAAGTCATTTAATCTTTCAGTCCCTCAGTTACTATGAAAAATGAGGAAGATGGACCAGAAGTGTTCTACTATCCCTTCCAGCTCTAAACCTCTGTTCCTGAGATCTTCTCCCTTCAAAGGGAGTTCATAAATAGGGCAACCAATGTCTCAGTTCTTGGGAATGGGTAAGAGGCATAAGTTTCATTGACATTGCAGAGAGAACTTACTTTGAATGTTTTAGGGTTGTTTAAAGGCTAGTTGGTATTGTTTAGGAGATATAGAAGGATGAATACTGTTTAGACAGCATGTTTTGCTTGCAGATTTGATGATTCTGACCCTATATTAGCAAAATATGTATGTTGAGCTATCCACTGGTGCAGGAGTAGAAGTGGGAAGGGGAACAATTGCTTTAGGCAACAGCATTGGGGTGGAGGAGAGCGTACCTTTCCTCTTACCTCAAATACATCCAAATGACATGTCCTAAAGAATTAAGACTATTGATATGATGTCCTAATGCTATTGGCACCTAATGCTTTTGGTCCCAACAATATTAGACATACTTCTACCTGCTCCACTTAATATGTCAGCTTTCCTTCTTAGGATGCTAAATTGATTGGCAGCAAAGACTCAATTTGGACCATTTAGTGACCTTCCTCCCTCCCTTCCTCTTCCTAACCTTAGTCCTAGGGTATTCTAAAGACTAAAAGCAACAGTTGCATTATTTGCCTTGCATGTAGTTGGTCTGTAATAAATATTGGTTGAATTGAATTGAATTATATTACATTACTAAAGAGAAATATAGCAGGAAAAACCTTTTTTTTTGGCCAAAGCAATCCCTCAATAATGTTTTCCCCTTTTAAGTGTAATCTGCATTACATTTTCTTCATACTGTTCTCTCTTTTTTTTAATTTTAAATTTTGATTTTCAGTTCCAAATTCTCACCCACTCTTCTCCCCACCCCCACTCTTCTACTCATGGAGATGGCAAGTAGTACAAATCCATTATACATATGAACTCATGCAAAAAATATTTCCATATTAACCATATTGGAATACAAAAACAAGAAAAATAGAGGAAAAATATGCTTCCACCTGTACTTATCTGTACAAAGAACACCATAGGAGATTAGAATAATAATTTTTAAAAATTTCCCTAAATGATTTAACCAATTCATTAGCAAATGGCAGGCCTTTCTTCCCAGAGCCCCTCCAGTATTGAATTCTTTCGTCATCTACTGTTTCTTCTCATTTGATATATGAGGTCATCTCAGAGTTATTTTAATCTGAATTTATCTGATTATTAGTTATTTGGGACCATTTTTCAGATATCTGTTAGGTATAATCTCTCTACTGACCCTGGAAGTGCAAGGAACCTCAGAGCTAATTTTGTCCATGCCTCTCACTTTATTGATGAGGAAATGGAAACTTAGGAAGGAAAGGGGGAAGGAAAGAGAATCAGCATTTATTAAACACCCACTTTATGTCAGGTGCTGTGCTAAATGCTTTATAAATATTTCATATGGACGTTGCATGACTTGTTTTATGTCATTCTGTTCATTGGTAGCTATAGAAACTGTCTGGCTTGAAGATGTAATCTTACCAGGGCAGGTAAGACTACATCCTCATGCCAGACAATTTCTATTGTCTTCTGATCTCCACTGCAGTCCTCTTTTCAGTACCTGCCCTTTGGGTACTGTCAAAATGGGGAAAAGGTTTAGGACATTACAATAGTGTTTCCCACTTGTCTTTTCTCTTTCCCTTCCTCTCCTCTCCCCCAGTACATACTGTAAAAATCATAACATGCAGAAGGGTCTTTATGGGAAAAGGTGGAAAGAGAAGTGTTGCTAAGCAGGTGATTGTTCTGAGAACACTGATAATAATAATAACAACAGCTAGCATTTATATATTATCATTAATAGTTTAATGTTTGCAAAGCACTTTACAAATATCTTATTTTATCCTCCCAACAGATATGGGGGTGTAAGTACTATTATTATCTCTCTTTTACAGATGAGGAAACTGAGGCAGACAGGGGTTAAATAACTTGCCTATGGCCACACAGCTAGTAAGTGTCAGAAGCAGGATTTGAACCCAATCTCCCTGACTCCAGGCCCAGCACATTATTCATGATGCTACCTAGCTGCCTCATTAAAAAAAAAATCATTTTTTTCCCTCCAACTCACAAACATGGATAAGTCTGGAAAATTTCCTTTTGTGTGTTGTGCAAAATTATATCTTCATGCCAGACAATTATACAATTATTCTCAAATAAATTGTCCAGGAAGAAAAGGTCCAAGGGTTATTAGGGTTTCTTAGAGATGGGTAAGCATTAAAGAATTTTACTAAAAAGAGAAGTTCTCAATCCCTTTTCATTTAGGGGTATTTTAAAATCTTCTTCTGAGGATTATGTCTATGGACAGCAGGCAACCCTGAGAACAAGCCATTTCACAGACCAGGCTGCCTGCCATCTGTAGTTACTTTTAATTATTCTTGGTCTGTGGAAATCTCTTTCTAAGGCACATTACCTGTGCTTGTATCACTTTGCTGCTAAATAACAGCTCGTTAAACCTGGCAGAAAAAGGCCTCTGGAAAGAACAGGAAGCCAAATTCATATATAGGAGAGCCCACCCCCTCTCAGAAAGTGAACCACTGGGCTTCAGAGAGAAGTGAGAAAATGGAACAATCAATAATGCTGGAAAGAAAAATATAAATTTAGGCAAGAGAATTGTCTTACTAATTTGTGTACTGTTTCAAACGGAGAGACCAATAACTCCTTCTTATTGATTTTCAGAAGAGGTATAATCGAAGTCATGATTTGAAAAGTGAGGATATGGACCAAAAAATGCACCTGGAGATATGAACTCACTATGGTGATGGAAAACCTGGCCCTGTCAACACAAACAAGTTACTGAGCATCCCATTATGGGCTTACATTGCTGTTCGCAATTGTGTGGGCAAACAAGAGATATCTCAGTAAGTGACTGCTGAATGTCTTGCAAGAAATGTCTTCTTGTTTTGAAAGTCCAGGTTCACAAAGTTAATGACAGATTAGGGAATTAACTGATTACACCTAATTTGTATTTATGCTGAACAAATCCTTGTAAATTTCGGAAGGTTTCCATGGGCCAGAATTATTGATTTTTTTCTCAATGTTTTTTCTATACTTCTATACTCCAATGGACCTGTGATTTCATTGATGTGGGCATTTTCTTCAATGAAGACAGAATCACAGAAATTGAGAGGTGAAAGGAACAGTTGCAGACACCTAGCTTATCCTTTACATTAAAGGAATTCTCTACCTGAAGACCTCCAAGGAAGGGAAACTCCCATCTCTCTCTCTCTCTCTCTCTCTCTCTCTCTCTCTCTCTCTCTCTCTCCCTCTCTCTTTTTCTCCGTCTCTGTTTCTGTCTGTCTGCCTGTCTGCCTCTCTGTTTCTCTTTCTGTCTCTCTCTCTCTGTCCCTCTCTCTGTGTCTCTCTGTCTGTCTCTCTCTCTCCCTCCATCCCTCTCTCTCTCTCTCTCTCTCTCAGAAGTATTTATTTTTCAAAATTCAATTTATTTTCAGGTCCTTTTTCTCATATGGAAATATTTATTTTTTAAAATTCAATTTTATTTTCAGGTCTGAATTCTCTCCTTCCTATCTCCCTCTCCTTATCAAGAAAATGAGAAAAACAAAACCTCTTAAAACATATATAACCAAGCAAAAAAAAAACTTCCTACATAGATCATGTTCAAATATATAGGTGTCTCAATGTGCACTTTGAGTGCGTTACATCTCTATCTGAAGATGGCAAACATCTTTCATCTCGAGTCCTCTGGAATTATGATTGATTGTTCTTAAGTCTTTTACAATATTGTTGTTGTTGTATAACTTGTTCTCCTGGTTCTGCTCACTTCACTTTGCATCAGTTCATACAAATCTTTCCAGGTTCTTATGAAACATTCCGTTTCATCATTTCTTGTAGTGCATTAATGTTTCTGTATAACATTCTATCACATTCAAATACCATCACTTGTTCAGTTATATCCTAATTGATGGGCTCCACCCAGTTTCCAATTCTTTGTCACTACAAACAATGAACTGCTATAAATATTTTTGAAGATATGAGTTCTTTCCCTCTTTCTTTGATCTCTTTGAAGTATGGCTCTAATAGTGATTTTGCTATATCAGTTAAGTAGCTTTTTGGAAAGAGTTGTATTCAACTCTTCATGATCTCATTTGGGATTTTTTGGTAAAGATACCAGAGTGGTTTGCCATTTCCTTCTCCAACTCATTTTACAGATGAAGAAACTGAGGCAAACAGGGAGAAATGACTTGTCCAGGGTCACATAGCTAGTAGTATGTGAGACCAGATTTGAACTCACAAAGATGAATCTTCCTGATTCCAAATCTGGCATTCCATCCACCGTTCCATCTAACTGCCCCTGCTTTTGAGATACTTGAAGACAACTATCCTGTGCTCCCCAGTATTCTCTTTTCCAGGTTAACAATATTGGGTTCCTTCAACTGATCCTCATTTGACATGGAAAAGTCTTACTCTTCATCCTATTGGTTACCTACCTCTGGATTCTATCCAATGTCTTTCTTAAATAGTGGCACCTAGAACCAAAGAGGGATAGCTAGGCAGTGCAGTTGACAGAATGCAAGGCCTGAAGTCAGGGCCTGAAGACTCATCTTTATGAGTTCAAATCTGGCCTCAGACTCTTATTAGCTGTGTGACCCTAGACAAGTAATTTAACCTCTTTTTGCCTCAGTTTTCTTCATCTGTAAGATGAGCTGGAGAAGGAAAGGCCAAACCACTTCAGTATCTTTGTCAAGGAAACCCCAAATGGGATTACAAAGAGTCAAACATGACTGAAAAACAATTGAGCAAGAACAAAAGAACCTAAGAGAATTTTCCAGATAAGGTATGATAACGGCATAAGTAGCCTCCCTTACTCCTGGAAGTCATGCTTTTCTTAATGCAGCCTGAAATTACATTTTTTTTTCTTTTTTGGTTGCCACATGGCTGACTCATATTGAGCTTTTACACTAAAACCCCAAACTTTTTCAGAATCATTTCTCTCTGTCCTGGTCATTGCCTTCTGGTTCTTGTGAAGTTGAGTTCTTATACCATGGTTAAGACTTTACATTTATTCTTTTGAATTTCCTTCATCCTATTAGAACCAGATCAATGTTCAATCTAGTCTGTCAAGATCTCTTTGGATCTTAAACTCTGTCATACAATGTGTTAGCCATCACCAGATGTGTAGGTCACCTGGAAATTTCATGAGAATGTTGTCTATGCATTTATCTGGGTTATTGAAAATGGCATTAAATAACATAGGGCCAATCACAGCTCTCTGGTGGAGACCTCCTGCCACATTGACATTGAAGCATTGACAAATACTCTTTGAATCTGGCCATCTAACCAGGTCTGAATCTCTTTGATTATGTTCTTGTCTAATTCATTTCTCTCCATCTTTACCACACATATAGTATGACAGTTGATCTAAAACTTTGATAAAAATCTAGCTTTACTCTAACTGCAGCATTCCTCAAATCTACTGAAGTAGTAATCATCTCAAAAAGAGGAAGTGAGGATAATCTAATAAGATCTGCTCTTGTTGAAGCTATGCTGGCTTTTTATAATTGCTGTTGCCCTTCCAGGATGTTCTTCAACCATTTCTTTATTTATTTGTTCTTGAATATCCTCAGAAATCAAAGCCAAAGTCATTGGCCCATAGTTTGCAAACTCTGTTCTCTTGTAAATCATGGACATTCACCTTTCTCTGATCTTGTTTTTCCCTGATCTGCCAAATTTTATTTATAATTTGCTTATTTACAAGTTATTTATGATTTATTTAAATTTTATTATTTTCAACAATCCTTTCTTTTCAAATTTTGAGTTCCAAATTCTTTCCTTCTCCCTTCCCACCCCTCCCATCACCCACTGAGAAGGAAAGGAAAATTATATCAATGATACAAGTAAAATTTTGCAAAAAACATTTCCATATCAGCCATAAAGCAAAAAAGAAGAAAGGAAGGAAGGAAGAAAGAAAGGAAAGAAGAGAGAAAGAGAGAGAGAAAGGAAGGAAAAAAGAAAGGAAAGGAGGAAGGAAGAAAGAAAGAAGGAAAAGCCAAGAAAACCACACTTCAACATATACTTAGCATTCACTAGTTCTCTTTATGGAGCACCTTCTCATCATGAGTCCTTTGGAACTGTCCTGATCCACTTCACTGACCAGAGTATCCAAGTCTTTTCTGATTGCCCATCATCATGACATTGCTTCCACTGTGCACAATGATCTCCTGGTTATTCTCACCTCATGCTGTATTAGTCCATACAGCTGATCTGCCAAATGTCACTGACAGGGACTAAATAGTAACCCTAGTGAGTTCTTTTAGTACCTGGCAATGTAGTTCATCTATATTAGGTGACTTGAATTCATCCAGAGAATTAGGTCCTCTTTTACTATCACCTTAGCTGTGGGCAGCTAAGTGGTCCAGTGTATAAGTGCTAGCCTTAAAGTCAGGAAGACTCATCTTCGTGAGTTCAAATCTGGCCTCAGATGCTTATCAGCTGTGTGACCCTAGACAAGCAATTTAACCTTGTTTACTTCAATTTCTTCATCTGTAAAATGAAGTGGAAAAGGAAAATGGTGAACCATTCCAGTGTCTTTTCCATGAAAACCCTGAATGGGGTCACAAATCATCATTTAATCCTTACTCTTACCACATGACTACCCCATCTTTTTTTTAAATCATACATTTCTTTGATGATATTGTTTATACCACTTCTCTTTCATAATTCCTTGTTTACAGGAAATTTAAGAGGTAGTAGAATGGCATAATGGGTAGTTCATTGGTCCTGGAATCAGGAGACCTGAGTTCAAATCCAGCCACAGAGACTTGCTAGCTGTGTGACCCTGGGCAAGTCACTTAAACCTTTGTCTACTTCAATTTCCTTAACTGTCAATAATATCTAATAGCAGAATGGAGAATAATAATATATAATAGAATAATATTATTATTATACATATAATAATATACATAATAGGATATATCTACTTCCCAGGATTATCAGAAGGCTCAAATGAGATCACAATTGTAAACCAAGATTTTCAAAGAAGGTAATATTTGTAAAATGTGGATAATAATAACACCTTTTTCCCAGGGTTGTTGTGAATATCAAATGAGATGATATTTGTAATGTACTTAGTACAGAGGGACAGCTAGGTAGCACAGTGGATAGAGTGCCAGGTTGGGAGTCAGAAAGACTCCTCTTCATGAATTCAAATCTGGCCTCAGACACTTACTAGCTGTGTGACCCTGGGCGAGTCACTTAATTCTGTTTGCCACAACTTCCTTATTGGTATAATGAGCTGGAGAAGGAAATGGCAAACCACTCCAGTATCTTTGCCAAGAAAACCCTAAATGGGGTCTTGGAGAGTTGGACAGAGTTGAAAAATGGCTCAGCAACAACACTTAGCACACTACCTGACAAGTAGTATGCTCTTAATGAATGCTTTTTTTCTTCCTTTCTTTCTTCCTTCCTTCTCTCCATTGCCCTTTCAATAATCTTCAGTTTAAATTCTTTGGAGAGCACAATGTTTCTTGACTCACTCTGCTGTTTCTACTTGATTGTCTATCTCAAAGGCATCTAAGTCAATTGCTGAGGTGTAACCCTACAATCTCTCACCTGAGGTGTGTATGGCACCTACACATTACATTATCATATGTGCTAGATTTGATTTTGACAAAGCTTCACTTAGTCACTATGTTAGCTGTAGCTGAGCTTGCCTGCCATAGATGTATGGTACTGCCCAACAATTTGTCCTCTTTTCTTTTTTCTTTCTTAAAGGACAATGAAAATATTCTACTCACGTAACCTTAGAACTCTCCCAACTCTAGGAAGAAAGAAAGAAAAGACTCCCATGGCAATTGGGTTAAAGTTGCTTTTTATAGATCACACAGAATTCACATGGGAGGTCATCAGACCTCAGAGGTGACATCCTTTTTTATTCTTTGTCATTATTTCCTCTAATCTGAACAGTCTAAGTTATTTTTTGAGGAGTCATAAGTAACATGGATTTCAAAAAGATATTTAACCCAACAGGTAACATGGATGTTTAAAGAGATTTTATTTCCTCTTTCCTTTACAAATAACAAATACAGTCAGCAGGAATTAGTCATCTAGAAGTTCACTGAGTATATCTCATTTAGTAAGACTTTATTAACTGTGATGTATTTAAAACTTTCCCACATATCATGCTGCAAACAGTATTTATTCTAAGACCTCTTCCTTATACTATCACTTCAATAACCAGTTGAAAAATAATACCAAGATGAGATAGGGTCAGGAACCAAATCATTAATCCAGATTTCTAGCTCTGTGAGGACAGGTCCCATCTGTCAGAACTATGAACTACATAAGAAGCAGAAGAAAAGGAAAAACTGAAAATTGATCACCTGATTTGTGCCGTTGTGGTCAAGCTTACCACAGTGCCTGGCACATAGTAGGTGCTTAATAATGTTCATTGATTGACTGGTCATGGTCTAAGCTTGGGGCAGATGGAATGAACCTAAAACCCCCAAACTGGATAAAATAGACTTGAGTAGTAAGTCTAGGAAAGAGAGTAAGAACTGAAAATGGGGAGAGAAGATTAGAGGGTGAACAAAAAGCGACAGAGGTCAGAAATGCACATATATTGACCAGATTGGCAGAAATATATATTTTCTTTTAAGAAGAGTCCTACATTGAAGCAGTCAAGGGTCGATCCTCCAGCTAGTAGGTTTCCTAGGTGAGTGGAGTCAACTGATAATATCCAAAAACTTCACCAGGGATACAAGAACCTAGGAACCCCTCAAACCCTCTGAATTTTCAAAGAGAAAAATTTAGGAGTAAAGAAAGCTGTCCATTCTGTCTGTATAAAAATGTGAGGATGGGAATCCAGCCCATTCCAAAAAATCATAGAATGTCCAGACAGCTAAAGTGAAACAATCAGTCAATGCTATGAAGTAGGTGGAAGAAGTCTATCAGTTTGATAACTGAATGATACCACACAGGAAATGTCAGAAGTAGCCGATACTTCTGGGCCTGTGTACATCACAGTAAGTCAATTCAGATCCTGGAATTCCAGCAGCAATGAGTTAACTGGCATTTGAATCCAAGGGTAAAGGACTCTGGAATAGAAAATGACCTTGGGAAGTAGCTGGGTGTTGGGGAGGATCAAGATTTTTTCTCTCTTCACCCACCACCATTGACTTTGGAACTTGGAAAAGTCAGAAGAGCCAGAGGTCCTATGGCAATAGTCATGTAACCAACCATAACATCTACATTAGCAGCTGAAAAACACAGTGAGGATCTGTTAGGCAAGGGGAGGAAATACAGCATCAGGACTCTACACATTCATGGATTCTGACCCCAGAAGAAAACTTGAGCTAAGAGGATCTTTGTGAGGATTTCCCAAAATGAGAAAGTGGCTTTCAGGAACCATGAGTTGTGAGTTTATCCTTTGGCCATGTGTACTTTCTAAGTTTGAGCTCACTTTCCCCAGGGCCCTCGGCTGTACAAAGGGAAAATATATCCCTTATTTGGGAGATGTTTTGTTCTTGCTCTTACTTTTGGAATTCTTTTCCTCCTTTATTCAGCTTCCTGGCTTCCTCGGCTCTCTTCAAGTGTCAACTAAAATCTCGTC
The DNA here is from genome assembly GCF_028372415.1 of Notamacropus eugenii. Taxonomy (NCBI): domain Eukaryota; kingdom Metazoa; phylum Chordata; class Mammalia; order Diprotodontia; family Macropodidae; genus Notamacropus; species Notamacropus eugenii. The sequence goes on along the minus strand of NC_092875.1, from coordinate 237,063,461 downwards.
TTCTACAAAGAGCCGTTCTTGGTTTTTCTTATGTTTGTGTCTTGTTTCTATGATCATTTCCAATTTATCATGTTTATATCTTGTTTGAACACACTTTTCTGCATGTTGTCTCCCCCATCAGTTTGTGAGCTCCTTGAAGATAGGGACATTGTTTTTCCCTTTCTTTGTATCCCCAACCTTTAGTACAGTGACTGGCACATAGTAAGAGCTTAATGGATTCTTGTTAACTTTATTCTACTACAATAAGAAATTCTCTTTTTCAAAGAGAACATCAGATAGGGGCTCATAAAGGCAGTTCTAGAAAAATCCCTCACTTCTCTGGCTTGCACTTAGAATACTGAAGGAAACGATAGCTATTGTCCTCTGGGGACCCAACCTGCCTGTTCCCGGAAACAGCCTTGGGAAGGAGAGGGGTGGAGGAGGGAGAGGGTAATATGCTACTAAGGCAAATGTCTCATCATCATTTATTTACTGAATCAGTTTCTCAACATAGTGCCTGGCACATAGTAGGTGTTTAATACATTTCTGTAGAATTGAATCACATTACTATCACTATTCCTTCTTCAGTATTTCAGTTTGTGTTCTGCTGTCCCAATCAGATGCTCCTTCTTGACATGAAATCATTGAAATACAGGGATCTTCAAGAACCTATGATCTGGGTGAGGACATGGCCTACATTAAGTCTGACTTCTCACTCTACTATAAACAGCTGATCAAAGTGTGGTTGCCTCTGAGAGTCAAGGAAAAAGATGAAAGGAGCAATTTCTTCCCTCACTGACGTCAAAGGGCAAGTTTTTGTTCCCTGAGGCTGAAAAAGGAGGGGAAAAATACAACATTGTTGACAATAGCATTTAATTATGCATTACCAGTTTCAAGTATTTTACAAATATTAGCTCATTAATCACACTCACAGTGGTCATTCCATTATTATTTTGCACGTTTCCCTAGGTTTCCAATAAGCTGGTGACTGTTAGCATTCTCTCATGCATTGATGGTTTCATCATTTTAAAAGATAGTTTTCTCATTTCCAAATATATAGGGTATATGAAACCCCTCAGATTCCAAAAGCTGAAATGGGTTTCCTTATTGCATTTTTGCCCCTCCATTTCCTGTGCACAATAGGGGGCTTTGGTATTTGTTTTCATAGCTTTTTTCCTCCTTTGTGATAATGTGCATGAATGCTGAATTAAAAAAAAAAAGTAAAGCAATTGATCAAAAGTCATACTGAGTCTTGAACTTCACCAATATCAACAATTTTAAAGGAGTAGTCCAGACTTGTGTGTAGCTTAGACATTTGGTAGAAACAAAATCTGATCTTTTTTTTATTGCCCTGATTTTATGAATTTACATACAGCCAAATTCACATTTTGCTGCTCCTACCTACCTGACCTTCTTTGATGGAGAGTTCCTGCTTCCCTAATGGGAAATTTGGATGGCTGCACATGCTGTCATTTTCAGGACTAAGTGAAAGGATCAACTCAATCTTCATTTGAAAAGAGGAGGGTGTGGGAACTCAGTGGTATATAATTTAACAGTCACTATGTGCTGTGCAGACTGCTATGAATGATCACCTTTTCCCTTGGTTTTCAACAGCACATTGTGTTACCTCAGCTCTATGATACACTTGCCAATGAAATCTCCGCCTTCCATTTTTCTCCTGTTGTGAAACATCCCATTTTTCTGCTTTGTGCTGAGTCCTATCCTTTGTCACCTTTCCTCACATCGAGCCATCACACATCCTCCAACAAAAATAAGGAGAGCCCATGACTGCCTCCTTGTTGGCTATCTGATCAAATGAAATCTGGAAAAAGGCTGAACTGAGTAAAAGTTTTACTTTTGTTGTTTTTTTTATATATACTGTACTGTTAGGCATTGTCACAGTCTGAAATTCAGAGCAGGAGAACAGAAATCCCCCAGGAAAAACAGAGGAAGGTTAACACGGAGCATGGAGCAAAGCATGTTCAATGGTGCTTTACCAAATTGTTTGAATTTTCAAAAATTTGCCTTAAGCACACCTAGCTACATTTTCTTTTGGTGTATTCTTTTGTAGTCCGTAGCCTACTCTTTCCCAATATGGGTCTCCTGAAATCTAGCCAAGTTTTGAGGTATATTAGGAGATAGTATTTATTCAGATCCATAGCTCAGGAGCCCCTGTGGATATGCTTTGTTTGCCAATCAACCAAAGGATGGTTGATAATGCTTATTTGCTTTGTGACCCTATTTGGGGTTTTCTTGCAAAGATATTGAAGTGGTCTGCCATTTCCTTCTCCAGCTCATTTTACAGACGAGGAAACCAAGGCAAACAAGAGTAAGTGACTTACCTAGGGTCACACATTTAGTAAATGTCTGAGGTCAGATTTGAACTTAGGAAAATGAGTCTTCCTTACTTCAGGCCTAGTACACTAACCACTATACCACTTAGGTGCCCTAAAGGATGTATCTGGTAAAGTAAAAGATGCTTATTTAAACATTACAGAGAAATAAGTGACCAGAAAGATTTCCCCCACATACAAGAGTGCATTCTCCCACCAGTTATCCCACACACAGGGAACTTACATGACTAGGGAACACATGTAATCAGAGAATTCACATGGATGGACCTATCTGTAGTTGAAGAACATACATGGAAAAGCATAGGGAATATGTGTGCTGAGGAAGTTTTCATAGTTAGAGCAACTGACTCTCCTTAGGTGGTAGTAGTATACCCATTGCTAGCACCTCTGATGCTTCCTCCATTACAGAACAATCAATGTTCTCCAATGGCCCCATTAGACTTTGAGCTTTGAGTCATTGCACATAGAGACTCTACGGTGTGCCTCTGTGGATCTTCTTTACTCTTCTCTGTGGGAATCTTCACTGATCTCTGTTCTGACACCTGCTGGTATATCCTCTGACTTAAAGCTAGAACTACAAGAATTTCATCTCTTTTAGTCATAGCCCAAGGGGTATTTCATATCTTTAATGATTTGTGACCCTAGACAATTACACACAGCTATCTACAGAAACTCTTAGGCCTTAAAATCTGCTTTTGAACTGATCTCCTGTGGTCTCTGATAGAATCGCTCCATTTTAAACCTGGGGTTCTTAACCTGAAGCCCTTGAAATTGTTTTTAAAAATATTTTGGTAACTGTATTTTGATATAGTTGGGTTTTTTGGTAATTTTATATATTTTATTTTAGGATTTAAGAATAATTATTCTGGGAAGGGGTCCAAGGACTTTACCAATCTGCCAAAAGAGGTCCATGACACAAAGAAAAGGGGCTCAACTTTTATTTAAAGCATGGCAAGAATATCTCTTTTTACTTTAATTCTGCTTCTTTTTGCTAACATTTGTCCCTGCAAATCATTCTAGAGATTCCACTTAGTGAAATTGTAAATAAAGAAGTTAGGTAGAAGTGAGATTACTTTCAATCACTATCAAGTCCTGTTCTCCCCTGGATCCATGTAAATTGCCTCAACTTCCCTCTAGGAACTGTCATTAAGTCCCTTTACTTGTAACCATAGTGACTAATAGGTTACACTACGCCACTCATAATTTTGAACAAAAGTTTCTAAAAAATGAACTTTTCATGTATTTGCTTCATTTTGTCTGTCTGCCAACTCCCTTCCCTTCTAGGCACACCCATTATACCACAGCCAAAAGTGAGACACAATTGTTTTTAACAATAGTCCTCCCTCACCTGTGTTACACAAAGGTAAAGTAAATAATGGTGCTTTGGTCATCTCAAGGAACTAGGATTTCTTCCACACATTCTGAAGCAATGACATACATATCTCCATATGGGGTCTTGACTCATAGTTTAAGAAGCACTAAAGGGTTCATGAGTAGAATAAAATTGAAGAAGACCTACATTTAATCCTGCTATTGTCCTGAGGATGAGGACAGTGAGCCTACAGAAATTAAATTTATATCCCAATACCTTTAATTGACAGTTTTCTATTATCTACAATATTTAAAATATATGTATATACACGTATAGATATATACTTCTATAGAAATGTATGTCTATCTATGTGTAATTCATAAAATTGTTATCTTTGTGTCTTCATCGGTGATTTTTTGTCATCTTTGGTGTATTTTAAACAATTGGGGCAGCCAGGTGGCACAGTGGACAGAGTGCTGGGACTAGGGTCAGAATGTCCTGAATTCAAATCCAACCTCAAACACTTAATAGCTGTATGACCCTGGGCAAGTCACTTAACCCTGTCTGACTCCATTTCCTCATCTGTAAAATAAGGTGGAGAAGAAAATGGCAAACTACTCAGTATCTTTACTGAGAAAACCCCAAATGGGGTCACAAAGAGTTGTCACAACTGAAAAATGACTGAACAACATTTTAAAAAATGTTTTCTTGATGTTCTTTTTTTACTTCTATCGCTACCCACTATCCCATTTCCCTTCCCCATAATTCCCTAATAGAAGCCTGTCTTTGTAACACATGTGTATGGGTAAGCATAAAATTATCACATTGGCTATGTCTGAGAAGGCATGTATTTCATTCTGTACCTCTTGCCTGTCATCTCTCTGCTAAGAAGTGGTAGGTATATTTCATTATCAGTCTTTTCAAATCATGACTGGTGGTGGCTTTGGTCATGGTTCTGAGGTCTTTCAAAGTTGCTTCCCTTTATTATACTCATCACATAAATTATTCTTCTGGTGCTGCCGCTTTTCACTCTGTATCTGTTAATATGTCTTTCCATATTTGTCTGAGTCCCTCCTATTCATTGCCTCTTATGAAACATTGAAATCTGATAATATTCTCACATCACAATTTGTTCAGTCACTGCCTAATTGATGGGTACCTATTTTACTCCTGTTCAATTACAAACAGTGGTGATTTCTCTTCACCTGTACAAGAGTCCTTAAAACATTAAACATAAGTTAAATTATAAATAGTAAATTGCAAATATAAGTTAAATATAAAAGAACAATAATAGACTAGTGATGTGTCCCAAGATCATTTCTATCTGTACTCCATCATAATAAATGAGAATGAGATACACAATATCAGCAAAAAACTCACCCCATTTAATCCTGTCGTGACTTTCACAGAATCTGAAACTGAGAGCGAGAAAGCATCTTAAAGGCCACTGAATTCACCCTCTCATTTTATAGCTGAGAGAGTAAGTGACTTGCCCAGGATTATAGAGCTAGTCATCTGAGGCAAGATCCAAACTCAGATTTTATGGCCTCTAAATTTGTATTACCTATTTTTCCACCTAAAACTGAAACAAAAACCTCTGGAAAGGAGGCAATCTATGGAGTGAATGACTTAGTGAGGGTGGCTAGATTAGGAGGTATGACTTGGGAATGGGTCCAAGTTAAGAAAAAAAAGTCTGAGCTTTGGGGAATCAAGATGAGTTAGGAAAAGTGGCGATTTTTTTTTGTTGTTTATTTCACAATCTCCTGTGGATTCACTTGCCTCTGAATGCTCTGATTGGCAACTGACTTACCACATGGTGTTATACCCTGATAACCAACCTAGACTGCTTTTTTCTCTTCTTTTTCAAATTTTGGCTTCTGTTCTCCAGACCTAGTCATTTCCTCTGCCTGCCATACCTGAGGATTACCCTTCATTAAAAATGACAGTTGAGAGTTACAGGATGCTTTAAGGTTTACAAAGCATTTCCTACTCATTATTTCAGTACTACAGGTAAGTATTATTATCCCCATTTCACACACCAGCAACTTGAGGTTTACAAAGGCTAAATGACTTGCTCATGGTCATATGACACTTAATTTCTGGTGTTTCTTCTACTTCCATCCTTTCCACTTCCTATATTATACTATATCTCTTTCTTTTTCATTTCTCTCTTTTTCCTCTTCCATTTGGGGTAAGTTTCCAAAATTACTAGAATAATAATGAGATGTAAATACTAATAATAATATTTACATACTGGTCTGCCTAGGCAGGGCATGAGAGAGAGTGAAAGAGATCTCTCTTTTTCAGATGGAGGCAATATCTATCTTTCAATGACCTCATGTGTTAATAACCATGTGGCCTAGTTTATCATTGTAATTCCAAAATCCGTGTGAATTTCTCTTTTAATTTGAAGAACATTTTTAGGTACTTGTTAATTTTCAGAGCAGAGATAACTGATGGGTGCTGAGCTAATTATGTAATCATTTCTTCTTGAGCTCTGGTTATTGTCTCTATATCTAGCCACTTTAGCAATGTCCTTTAGAACAAATGTTTTTAACACGTTTTGTGTCATGGATCCCTTGAGCAGTCTGCAAAATTTATGGATCTCTTTGATGTAATGCTTTTAAATAATGGAAGAACATGCTAAATTCCAATTAAAGGGTCCTAAAAATAAAGATGCATTTTTTTCCATTCAAGTTTATGGGGCCCCATTGAAATTTATCTATGAATTCTTTGGATATCCCTGGACTCCAGGTTCAGAAAATCTGCTTAAGAGGTTCCTTAGAGAATTGTTTCTCAGAATTCTATTGTGCCAATTATACCAGAGGGGAAAAAATACATTTACATAGGGAAACCACACAATTTCATACAGCAGCTAGAGAAGGAACATTTTTCATAAGCTCAGGTTGAATAATTTTCCTTAGATTATATAGCTAGTAAATAGCAGTGTCAAAATTGAACTAATTCTTAGTTCAACATTCTTTTCACTCTATGCCATACCCCCAAATCACAGTCCTATCTGTAGGACCAAGTCTGGTTAAGCATGTACAGTTTAACTGAGGACTTTTCTACTTGATGCTATATTTGGGAACTCTCCAAGATTTTTAATGTGATATGGCCAATCACAGTTTCATAAAGGATGGTGCCAAATATCCATTAGTGAGGATGACAGGTATCAATCTAGGAGGGGGAAAAGTGAATAAAGCCATAAACGCAAGGCAATCTAGTGGAAAGAAAGTCATACTTCAAATCCAAAGGTCTTGGGTTTAAGTCTCAGCTCCATCACTTATTGGGCCTATGACCCTGGAATAGATCATTTTTATCTCCTGAGCTATTGTGAATCAAACATTTCCCAAACTGTAAAATACTAGACAAATGTGAGCTATTATTAGAATAATTTCATTAGGAGAACCAGGGTTTGCAAAATTCAATTCAAATAACCTATTTACAAATATGAGCTTAAGGCATCCACATTTTATATGCCCTGGCAACTCTGCAGAAAGCAGCGAAAGCCTTCTGGAAGAGCTTACATTATTCCAAGCAGTCAACATAACATTTTAATCTTGGGATTTGGGGCAGTTCTTATAGTCAAAGTCTTTCCAATTCTTTGCAGAAATAATGGTCAAATAAAGGTTATTGGGAATATGAACATCTGCCTTGAGTATTTTCCTTCTTATTTATATGACTGGGACATTCTCTAAAGATGACTTTGTCTGAGAGCGGTCAGATAAAACCTAGCTTCTTACGAAATGAAGCTGTTTGGGTCATTTGACTATTTTCACATGAACCCCAATGAAAAAGCAGCCACTAGATGGCAGTAGTTCAGCATGGCACCATGTCTTCCCAAGGACTGCAAAAAGGCTAATAATGCATTAAGAGTTGGTTAGCCCCTTACTTTCCCCTAAATGCATGGGTCGTCCTCTTAGACATAAAGAGCCTTCTTAACTGGGTGTTTGGTGGAAGGAAGAGGGGTGAATGGATGAGTAGTTATGTGACTCAGTGGATAGAACATTGGGCTTGGAACCAGGAAGACTCATCTTCCTCAGTTCAAATCTGGCCTCAGATACTGACTAGCTCTGTGACCCCAGCCAAGGTACTTCATCCTGTTTGCCTCAGTTTCCTTATCTGTAAAATGAGCTGGAGAAGGAAATGGCAAACCACTGCAGTATCTTTGTCAAGAAATCCTCAAGTAGGGTCATGAAGACACTACTGAAATGAATAAACAATAGAAAGCTAAAAAAGGAAGGGCATATACCATCTGTAAGGTATGCTTAGCCGCATCTTGGATATAAGGTACAGAGGGGAAGGAAGAGAAGGCCAAGACATGATCCTAATTTCCACCTAATGACTTCAGCAAGCCCCATCTCTTTTCCTTGGTTTCCTGATTTGTAAGATGGCAGAGTTGGGTTAGATGACTTCCAAGGTCCCTTTCATCTTTTAACCCAAGAGTTTTGCTGTATTGGCTGTCACATTTTTGGAGGCATCCCTTACTGAGCTATCTGTTCTTTCTAAGAAATCTTATCCAAGTTCTTTTCAGTGATTTTAAACCAAGTGATTGCATCTGAGGCAAAACACAGGAGATAATTACCATAACTCTTTTGTGTGTGGTGTGTGTGCTGATCAAGAGAAAAAGCATGATTCTGAAGCCCCCAAAGTGTGCTAGCAGGGTGTGATGGAGAGAAAAGAGTGTGGGAGTTGGAGTCAGAAGGACTGGGTGGTAATCTGAGACCTTCTGCTTACTAGCGGAGACACAGCTTTTCTGAGCTTCAGTTTTCTCATCTGATCAAAGGGGACAATAATACTTTTTTATTTCTTTCTCAGGTTTGTGGTGGAAATTAAGTGACAATATTTTAAAGCAAATCTGTAAACACAAAGCACTGCACAAATAATCATGTTGTTGTTCACTCATGTCTGATTCTTTACGACCCTGTGGACCATCCTGTCCATGAGGTTTTCTTGGTGCAGATACTGGAGTGGTTTGCCATTTCCTTCACCAGGGGATTAAGGTAAATAAAGGTAAGATGAGTTGCCCAGGGTCACACAGATAGTAAGTGTCTGTGGCCAGATTAGAATTCAAGTCTTCCTGACTCCAAGCCTGTTGCTTTGTTCACTGAGCCACTTGGTTTCTGCCTATCAAGAATTAAAACCTATAATGATTATAAAAGGAAAATCCATTTGAAAAGGTGAGGGGAAGGGAACAAGCATTTATTAAGCACTTAGTATGTGCCAAGTTCCATGCTAAGCACTTCACAAATATCTTATAGATTCTCTGGGAAACCCTGGGAAATAGGTGCTATTATTATTACCATTTTGCAGTTCAAGAAACAGAGGGAGAGGTTAAGTGACTTGCTCAGGGTCACACAACCTCTAAATAGCTGAGACCTTAAGTCTTCCTGACTCTGGGCTCTGTACTCTATACACTGTGCACCTTTAAAAATAAGTTATCAATTAAGCATTCAGTATGTATAAATTTTAAATCCCTTTTTTTTATATGTTAACATGCAAAGTTGATTCCAATCATTTCAGTTATGCATATGAAATCTGACCCGAGTTGTTAATTCCATCAGGGCTATTTTTCTCTTCCTTTGGTATTCTTCCCATGGTAATCTTTCCGTGGTCCACTGATTCCCATCAAATAGATGTAAAATAATGCCAAGTGACTTGGCTGGATGGCTGAATTACATGGTTTTTGATGAAGCAGATTCTTTGTTAAGTGTGTAAGCTATTATCTGGGAATGCTGTACACATTTGGAAGCCACATGAATGTTTTCAGAACACCAGTACCTCTACCCTGGCAATCATTTACTCTGGAATCACAGGGACCTTAGAGATCACCCAAGCAATCTTCTTGATCAGGAGGAGAGCTGAGTGGGTTGCCTTTGGGAAATATTCCGTCTCTCTTAATGACTCTAATCAAGTTTCTCTTTGAAACAAAGACCTGTCTTTTAACTTCAATAATCTTCTGGTGATGCTATGTGTCTGTCACTAATAGACTACCATTATGTTCTAAGAATTTGAGTTGTATGTCACCAGAAGGCATAGGAGTGGTGCATGGTGGTTAGGAGTAGGCTGTAGCACATTACTAATGAAGAATTGCACAGAAATAGCATAAAAGATATGATCAGAGGGGTGTATGACTGAACATAGAGATGGCCTCTTTTTGTAGTGAGAGTGAGTGATAACTAATGGACAGCTTCCATGTTTCATTTATACTCACAGAGTTTAAATGGAAGAAGGGCTTCTCATAAATAATGTGGTTTTCCAGATACACCTATTTACAGAGAACATTGGATCAATCTTGAGGAAGTTGTCAAGTCTCCTAAATGATATCTATCATAACTAAAAAAAAGTTTGACCTAACTATCCACACAGGAAAAACTAAGTGGAGGAAGATGATAACATGCAAGTAGAGTGACAGTGCACAGAAGTACTCTATTAATACAGTATATATTCTGGATGGGGGTAGTTAGGTGATACAGTGAATGGAGTACCAGACCTGGAGTCAGGAAGATCCAAGTTCAAATCTGGTCTGAGACACTTACTAACTTTGCAACCCTGAGCAAATCACTTCACCCTGTTTGCTTTAGTTTGTTAATCTGTGAAATGAACTGGAGAAGGAAATGGCAAACCACACCAGTGTCTTTGCCAAAAAAAACCCAAAATGGGGTCACAAAGAGTAGGGCATGACTGAAATGACTGAACAACAACAAATGTTCTGGATGGATAACATGGATAGACAGTGAAATGGATCTAGAATTAAATATCTCTTTGGGCTTCTGTTTCCTCATCTGTGAAATGTAGCATGGTATACAAGAAGAAATGATCCTATGACCAGAAAGTCTCTCAGGTCCTTTTCAACTCACAAACTATGATACTTTAAGTAAGAGGCACAGAGTAGACTGGATTACCTTTGCAAAACTTTACAGTCCTTTTAATGACCACAAGCTTCTTGCTTGAACAAAACCCCATTTTAGCAATAACATACTTTTGGTAACACTATCTGGTTGTGAAGCATGGATGACCACAATCCCTGAAAAATTAAAGTTGAAAATCACCCAAAAGGCAACGGAGAGGTACATAGTTGACATGAGTAAGGTACGGCATGCTATCAATGAAGAAATATGAGGGAGAATCTGCATAAAAGATATTATCAAAGCCCTTTAGACTAAGAAAGATGTGAGCTACTCCTACAATAAAAGTGAGGGGTAGCCAAAAGGCATCCATTGTGATCTATTGACATCTATTTAATATCTAGATATAACTCTAGATTTCCATACTCCACCTCATTTGGTTTGGTATAATGAGTACAGAAGCAGATGATGAAGTTTTAGATGTATGAACACAATTGTTTAGTTGAGGCAGCAAAGTGGTGCAATGGATAGAGCTTAGGACCTAGAGTCAGGAAGACTTGAGTTCAAATCTGACCCCAGACATCTACTAGCTATGGGACCTTGGGCATTTAACCTCTGTTTACTTCAATTTCCTCATCAGTAAAATGAGCACATTAATACCATCCACCTTCCAGGGCAACTAGGTGGTAGAGTGGATAGAGTTCTAGGCCTGGAGTCAAGCCTGAGTTCAAACCTGGTCTCAGACACTCACTAGCAGTGTGACCCTAGGCAAGTCACTTAACTCTGTTTGCCTTAGTTCTTCATCTGAAAAATGATCTGGAAAGAGGTTAGGGAGGTAAATAAAACTCTAGATAAGGTAGATATGATAGATCTCTGGAGAAAACTGAATGGGAATAAAAAGGAATATACCTTTTTCTCAGTGGTACATGGAACATTTACAAAAATTGACCGTGTACTAGGACATAAAAATCTCACAATCCAGTGCAAAAAGGCAGAGATAATCAATGCATCCTTCTCAGATAATAATGCCATAAAAATTATATGTCATAAAAGGCCATGGAAAGGTAAACCAAAAATCAATTGGAAACTAAATAATCTAATCCTAAAGAAGGAATGGGTTAAAGAAGAAATCACAGAAACAATCAACAATTTCATTCAAGAGAATGACAATAATGAGACAACCTACCAAATCTTATGGGATACTGCAAAAGCAGTTCTTAGGGGAAGTTTTATATCTGTGAATGCCTACATAAATAAAATAGAGAAAGAGGAGATCAATGACTTGGGCATGCAGCTGAAAAAGCTAGAAAAAGAACAAATTGAAAATCCCCAAGTAAATACCAAATTAGAAATACTGAAAACCAAAGGAGAGATTAATAAAATTGAAATTAAGAAAACTATTGAATTCATAAATAAAACCAATAGTTGGTTTTATGAAAAAACTAATAAAATCAATAAACCTTTGGTCAATTTGATTTAAAAAAAGCAAGAAGAAAGTCAAATTACTAATACTGAAAATGAAAGGGGTGAACTCACATCCAATGAGGAGGAAATTAAAACAATAATTAGAAATTACTTTGCCCAACTTTATGCCCACAAATTCGATAATCTAAACGACATGGATGAGTATTTTAAAAAATACAAATTGCCCAGATTAACAGAAGAGGAAGTTGAATACTTAAACAACCCCATCTCAGAAAAAGAAATTGAACAAGCCATCAATGAAAAATGATCTGGAGAAGGAAATGGCAAACCGTTCCAGCATCTTTGCCAAGAAAACCCTAAGTGGGGTCAGAAAGAGTTGTACGTGACTGTGCTGAGGAGGTTGACACTTAGATCACTAACAAAATGTACCAGGGGGAGGGGAGTGAGCCCAGAAGACTTATACTCCTCCAATTGATCACTTCATCCAAGAGACCAGACTACTATGAAAAAATGCATTCAACTGAGAGAAGAGAGATACTTAGCAAGTACAAGAGAGATAATCTGAGGGAGTTAGTGGCTGCAAGGTACCTGACTCCTTAAACAGAAAAGAACACCAGCTACGAATTAGCAAATTTCTTTGCTAAAAGTTAATTGAGCTGATGATCAATGGGAAATGTACTATTAGGGGCTCATGAGTGGCAGTAGTAGAATTTTTAGGGTTACTTAAGAACACGAGAGAATAATAGTTAATTACCTTCAAAGAACCCAGTTCCCCAAAGTCATTGGGAATTGGGGGAGTAATCCCAGAGGTGATGCTACAAAGAGATCTAGGGGAAGGAGCCCAACATGAACCTCTTGTGGATGATTTATGGTAAAGTATGTATGAGGTGCACAGCCATAGATGGATTGCAATCTGCACTATTGGAGGGAGTACCCACATTGGTTAGAAAACAGATGGAACAAAGCATCAAAGTATAACTCAGGGCAACCTTATCCTCCCACATTTTGGGTGTACTTTTGTTGTTTTCAGTCATTTCAGGCATGTCTGATTCTCCTTGATCCCATCTAGGGTTTTTTTGGCAAAGATCTTGGAGGGGTTTGCCATTTCCTTCTCCAGTTTCCTCTAGATGAGGAAACTGTGGCAAATGGGGTTAAGTGACTTGTCCAGGGTAGAACTACAAGTAAACCAAAAGAGAAACTAATTATGAATAGTAGTGGCAGATTGTACAACAAAGTGGTAAGAAAATTGTCCTCTTGGCAGGATCATCCTAGAAAGGCCTATGCAAGTAGAATAGCTGCCTTGTATCTTCTCTGGCTAGAACACAAACTTTGAGCTCAGGGACAGCTTAATGATTATCTTTGAATTCTCAGTGTCTAACACAGTACCTGGCATGCAGAAAGCACTAAATAAATGCTTATTGATTGCTTGATTGATAAAGTCTCCCATTGAGCAAATACCTCCTGCGTGGCGTCACTACTTAATATCAGACATGATAATGCTAATATTTATATTGAACTATTTAGCTTCAAAAGTGTTTTCCTCTTTGGATGTATGTATACTTTCCAAAATAAACATTGGGTTGGATGTGGTAGGCAAGTCATTTCCTCCAAGGTTCCCTTCCACTACTCTTTATGAGTCTTGTATATACTTGTCTCCCTCATTAGAGCTGAGATAATTAGCAATATATCTATCTTAGGGTTGTCAGCTTTACAGCTGACAGACCTTAGAGATTACCTATCAATGTCCTAATTTTATAGATGTGGAAAATGAGGTCCAGAGGATGGATGTGACTTGCCTGAGTTCAGGCATTTAATTAGTGATATTTGGACAAGGAATGAGAGGTCTAGGACCATAGGAGTAAAAGCTAGACAGGACTGTTGGAATCCATCAGTCCAAACCTCTCACTTTACACATGATAAAACAAAGGCTGAGAGAGGTTCACTCTCTTGGCCAACATAACACAAGCAGAGTTGGGACAAGAATATATATCTCCTGACTTTTGGGCCAAGGTGCTTTTCACACTGCTTCCTGTGATACTTCATGTGAACATTCACTTAATGTTGAAATGTCAGCTGTGCCCATTTGGTTCCAACCACTGCTTTTCTAAAGGACTCTCCACAATCTGGATAAATCTTTAAAATTTGTCATACTCGTCTTTCACTGAACTGGGCAATGTAACACCAAGTCAAATTATCTGGGCATATGGAAAAACTATTAAAGGAAAATTGGTCTGCCAAGTCTCTGAAGGGAAGAGAAAAGCAAATGTTTCAGAGAAGTTTCTGCTTTATAAGCTTGATGGTATCCGAATGGCCACCTTTCAAGCATTGGAGGTTGTCTGATTTATGGTCAGCTATCCAGGGATGGGGGAATCAATGACTTCCTTATATCTGCAGCAATGCAATAGCTTCTCTTGGCTCTGGAAACTTGTTCATATCAGGGGACATATTTGTGTGACTTTGATGCTTTACTTATTAAAAACCACAAGCATTCTCAATCTAATTCTCCAAGAAAATATGCCAATATTTGCAAGCCCGTGTTTTATTATGTTTTTGCAAAGCTACCACAAAAGGTTACATTTTTTCATTCTTTTGAATGACCAGTGTTAAGTCTCCAGCAGGAGTTTGGCTAAAGCAAAAACTTGTTTATCTTACTTTGACATTTCTAACTTGGTGTAAGTCCAAGTCTGTAGTGTTCCACAATCTTGGCGTATTCAATTCTCTAGTTAGTTCCTGAGGATTTTTCTAAATGACCAGTCAAGAAGTCAGCCAACAGGCAAACAGTTAACAGAGTTGAGTCAACAATGCCTTCATTGACTTTCCTGGTTGGATAAATTGGATGACCACTTTGGTTCGTCATTTTCAGAGCTTCTGCCTTCAAAATCCATCCATAGTCTTGTCACAGATTCACAGATTCGCCTCATTAGAACTGGTAGAAACCTGGTTAGTTGAAACCCTTATCTGAAAAAGAATCATCACCTCCTTATTTCTTGCTTTCCTTGACAAAAGATCAGCCAAATTCTGTATGGAGACCTCCAAAAAGGGGGGGAACAATCAACTCTCCAAACACACTCTTCCATAATGGCTTTCATAGTTTAAAAAATTTTTTTGCTTAAATTTAGCCTTAATTTGATTTACTTTAGCTTCTACTCATTCCTCTTAACTCTGCCCTTTAGAGCCAAGAAAAGTCTGATCTATCATTTATGTAATATCCCTTCAAAAACTTAAATTTTGAGGTCCCCCATCCCAAGTCCAATCCAAGCTAAAAATCCCCCAGATATTCCTGAGTTAAAATTAAAGAACTTAAATCTGCATCCTGACTTCACTATTTGCTTGTATTGTGTGACCTTGGATTATTTAATTTCCTTGATTCAGTTTCTTTATCTGTAAAATAAGAGCAATACTTGTATTTTCTATCTCCTAGTGAAGTTATGAAGATCTGAGATAATTCAACCCAATCTGACAAGCCTTTTAAGCACCTCTTTATAATCAGAGTTGTGGAAGGGAGAAACAGTACAGATAGGATATAGTCCCTTGCCTTCAGGAAACATATTGGATTGGAAGAAAAGGCATGTGCTCAGATAATTATTATTGACAATAATACATGTCAAAAAGCATGTGAGAGACATTATGGGGTTGTGCAGAAATTAGTCACAAATTAAGAATTTTTTTCCATTTTTAAATATGGGCAGTGGACCAGATTTGGACCATGGGCCATACTACGTCACCCTCTATAGTATAATAGAGCTAGTCCCCAAACCAAGATCTGATTTCAAGACTCTGCCTCTGACATATACTATCTATAGGACCCTAGGTAAGTCATTTATCAATCAGTGCTCCAGGCAATGCTCTAAGATTATAAATTGAAGAGAAGGCATTAATCTGTACTGGTAGAGGATCTAATATTTCCCTATACCAGTGAAATCAATGAAAATCAGATCCAATCTTAATCCTTTAAATTCATCAGAGATGTACAAAACAAAATGCCATTAAGGACTCAAGGGACAGGCCTTTCTTTACTGGAAGTGGTTAGGAAGGGGAAGGGGAGAATCAGGCATGGTTTCATGAAAGAAGAGGCATAGATGATGCTAAATGCACAGCAGTTATTATTATACAGCAGACTGTTGTCCATTGACTTGAGGCAGCCAAGACAAGGATTAGTGTTACCTTTCCCTGCTCTGACTGATTTTGGTAATCCAATTAGATGATGTCCCTAGGAGCATAGTTTAGTTCTGGCTCTTCCACATTATTGTGTAAGTGTCCTGATAGCCTTGTCCTGCTTAGCCACTGGCCTTTTCCTTTTAATGAGACAGATGTTGAGCCTGGTAGTTATGGACTTAAATGGTCCCTAAGGCCTTGCACATTCAAGGATTTCAAGGCTAGAAAGCTGGATTGTCCTCCCTTCCATGATAGCCACTGTTACAGTCCTTTAGTTATATTTTTCCTCTCTCATCCCCTGAAATAGATAGGTCCTATACACTATGGGGGTCTCTCCTTTGGGCCTTGCTTAGTCTGCTTAAGCTCCCCTTTGGTTTTGTTGACTAATGTTGCTAATACCTCAATATTTCAAGGATCCATAGTCTCATTGGTGTAGGTAGGACCTACCTGAGCTCTCTTTTCACTCCTATAGCCTTTGAGAACCTAAGGTCATTCCCTTAGAACTCTGAGACATCAGCAGAAGATTAAAGTTTCATCAGAGCCAGTGGCTAGGTGGCACAGTGGATAGAACACCAGGTGTGGAATTAGGAAGACTCATCTTCCTGAGTTTAATTCTAGACACAGATACTTACCAACTGTGTGACCCTGGACAAGTCACTTAACCCCGTTTGCCTCAGCTTCCTCATCTGTAAAATGAGCTGGAGAGGGAAATGGCAAACTACTCTGATAACTCTGCCAAGAAAATCCCACTTTGGGTCGCAAAGTGTCAGATTAAGTAATAACAACAAAAAGTTCATCACATTACAGTCCTCGATGTAGAAGGGACATCAAAGATTAGCTAGTCTAACTCACTCATTTTACAGATGAGGAAATTGAGGTTCTGGGTGTTTTTTTAGTTGCTTATTATGGTAGTCCAAAAAAAAACTCTCTGTTTTTTTGTGTGTGAAGCCTTTCTTATGAGAGGATGCTTCAGGTCTAGATGTACTCCTCCTAACTTGACCCTTTTCTGGAACCTTTCTTATCAGGTATTTTCCAGGTAGGAAACGATCATATGCCAACTGCACTCAACCTTGCTGGTTGGTGTTTCCCTGCCTATGACATCACAAGTAGGGGACTAGTCAGACACACCTCAGCCATCGCCATAAAATTGCCTAGTCTGCCACTATTCCATTAAGTAGATGGCTCTAGGGTGGTGCGTGAACAGATTTAAGATACCCACAGATCCAAGAAGTCCTACACAGCAGAGGCCCACAAAACTCCCAGTTCCCCTGGAATCAGATTAAAATGTAGTTGGAAACGTTTAACAAAATAAATAAATATACAATATAGATAATGTTAATTTGTGGTTTTCTAAGTCAATATATGGCTTGCACAGATTAACTGCTAGTTGAGTTTGACTCCACTGTATAGGACATCCCATCTGTTGGTGGTGTACCTTTCCACAGGTGTTCCTCCTATTCTAAGGATCCTGTACCACAGGGGATATATAAATGTAAGGCATTTTTGCTGTTATTAAATTCTTTCCCAATTGTTTAAAACAGCTGACTAATATTATCAACAAAACCTTTTCTTCTTTTGTCCAGATCTCTCTCCTGAGCTCCAATCCTGCATTACCAGCTGCCACTTGAACATTTCAATCTACATGTCTTGTAGACATCTCAAATTCAACATGTCTGAAAAAGAATTCATTATCTTTCTGTCTTTCTTTTTTCTTCCTCCCTCTATCCCTCCTTTCTTTCCTTCCTTCTTTCCTTCCTTCCTTCCTTTCCTTCCTTTTCTCTTTCTTTCTTTCTTTCTTTCTTCAAACAGGGTTAAATGACTTATCCAGATTCACATAGCTAGTAAGTGTCTGAGCATGCACACACACACACACACACACATGCATACACACACACACACACACACACACACACCCATTCACAACTTTCCCCAAAACTTCCTGATTTTTATCACCCAGGTTCTCCATCTTGGAATCATTTTCTATCCTATCTTTCCTTCATTTCACATATCCAATCAATTGCCAGGTGTTCTTGGTTCAATGTAATATCTCTTGCCTCTGTCCATTTCCACTGCTCTGCTCTCACAGTTACCACAGTAGGCCAGGTCCTTAGCAGTCCTTGACTGGATTATTGCTCTAGCCTCTTAATTGGTTTCTCTTCATCTTCTTGATCTTTGCTCAATCCTCCAAACAGCTGCCAAAGTGATATTTCTAAAGTGCTGATCTAGCTGAGTAGCTATCCCTACTTAAGAAGTTTAATGGAAGGTCTGGGGATGTGAGGATCAAATCTCCACTCCTCTTTGGCTTTTAAAGTCCTTCACAACCTGGCTCCAGCCTATGTTTCTAGACGTTGTGTGTCCCCCATCTTTCCATACCATATAGTTCAACCAAAGTTCTTCTTGTGATGGCTCACACAAAACGCCATCTCCTGTTTCTGTCACTGAACAAGTTGTCTGGCCCCTATGCCATTCTCTCCTCTTCTCCTCTCCAAATGCCTAAATTTCTTTCAAAGCACAGCCCAAGTGCTTCCTCCCATATAAGACCTTTCCTGAGCTACCCCTGGTAGCTAATGTTTGGTATTCACACATACACACACACACACACACACACACACACACATTTAATATACATTTGCATGTTTTTTCTGATAGAACATAATACTCATTTTAGACCTTATATCTCTAGTACCTTGCATACTGCTTGGTACACAGTAGGCTCATAAATACTTGTTGGCTGATTGATTTTGTGTCTGTGTATTTGCACGTTTCCTGTTTACCATTCGTACTTGATTTATTCTATAATGAAATTGAAGGAAGATTATCCAACATTTTAAAAAGTTTATTTTTAACTTATGGACTAAAGCAAGCATTTCCATAACACAGTATAATGAAAAAGATGATTGCACATGAAATTGCAAATCTGTTATGTACAGGTACAGTTCCTTTTAAACATATAACAAAATTGTCATGTGAATTTCTTTTTTCCCCTTTTTTCTTCCCTCCCACCTTGTTCTACTCTAGAGAAGGCTGCCCTTAGACAGAAATAGATTATATATATATATATGCATTTATATATAATTATTCTATACACTTTTATTTATCAGTTCTTTTTCTGGATGCAGATGGTGTTTCTCTTCATATGTCCTTTATTTTTAATCTGTGTCTTTATAATAGTAAAAATGACTTAGTCTCTCAAAGTTATTCTTAAACAATATTGGTTACTGTATACAGTTTTCTCTTGGTTCTTGGAAGAACTTAAAAAAAGAATTAAAAAATCAAACGAGAAAGATCAAGGAAAAATTAGGAAAAAATAAGAGCAATCCAAGAAAATTATGAAAAGAAAGTTAACCATTTGGAAAAAGAGATAGAAAATCTTAAGGAAGACTACCCAACTTTTGAGGAATTAGAATATTTATTCTAGGATGGGGTATGTCAGAAGGCATTCATGTACTTGCTTTGTAGCCTGTAGGCAATTTTTTTTTCTTTTCAGATTATTGGAAGGATGGAGTCATGGTAAGGAGGGTAGGATGATGTTAAGGTGGGTAGCATCAGTGCCCTAGGGGATAAGGAGGAAAAGAACAGAAAATAGTGGGTAAATTGCTGATCTTCATCTCCCTTTGTTTCCTTTTCCCTAAAGATACCATACAAATTATAAAACCTATAGTTCACATTTATTATGAACTTTAAGATCTATGATGTATTTTATGTACATTTGGTCCTTTCAACAAGCCTGTGAGGTTGGTGCTTTTATTATATTTCCATTTTAAGGGAGCACACTATGACCTGCAAGTAAAAGGCTTTGCCCAGAGTCAAGCAAGCAATGTGTTGGAGGTAAAATTCAAATCCAGGTCTTCTTGGCTCCAAGGCCAGCGCTGTACCCAAGATAAATTCCTCAGTCCTTAAAATTCCAGGTCACTGGAAAACCATGACCAAAAAACTGTACTTGAGCCTCTGGAACCGTAGATCTTAGTACAGTGCCTGGCACATAGTAGGTCTATAATAAATGCTTGTTGACTTGTGGGCTGACTTTGCCAGTCTGTACTATTCTTTATTTTGAATCATTCTGGATACTAGCTAAGTCCTCCTTCAATTAAAGAATCTAAACTTATTCAATTGGTGTATGTAGAGAACTATGAGTCTGGCCTATTAACATCTCCGCTTTTAGGTTGTTCCTCTCCAATGCTAAGTGAAAAAAGTTAAAACATTCCAGAGGTTACTCACTAAGTGGAAACGAGAGACATGATGAGTCTTTCAGGCAGGAGACTTGGACAGATCACAAGTATGTGCTGTGTATTAACGAAAGGAAGGTATTTCCACCTTGTGTTTTTTCAGTGTGATAGGTTCTAGGGTTGGGAGTGCTGGCTGACCGTTGTAGCGAGTTTCCGAACATGTTTTGGATAAATATCAAGGCAGAAGTCCGAACTGTTTTTCCATCTGGGTGAACTGAGCAGAGTAGAAATGCTCATCATTTCAGGGACTTGCCCCAAACCTGGCCTAGGCCTTTGGCTCCTGGACTTAGCACCAGAACAGGGCATAAGAGCAATTTTTGCATCACCAAAGTTAGCGTGACTGAAAATAGTTTTGTTTTTCACTGCTAGGCATATCTATCAAGGAAATCTGAGACAAAATGAAAGGTCCCTTGGGTTCCAAAAGAGTCGTAGTAGCATTTTTTTGGTAGCAAAGAATTAGAAACAAAGTATCCGCTAACTGGGGAATTGCATAATAAAAATAATCAACAATTGCATAATAAGAATAAAAATCAATCATTAAGTAAAATAAATAGCAATAAGTAACAAATAGCATTCATGTGGAGCTTGAAGGTTGGCAAAGTGCTTTATAAATAGTATTTAATTTTATCCTCAATAAGAAGGTGCTATTTTTGTTAGTTTATTTTTTTTTGCTTGAGAAAAAGATTATTGATGATTCAGAATTTGGGGAATTCTTTGTTGTATTAATTTCTTTTAAATTTAAATACTAAAACTTCAATACAGAATAAGAAAAGAAAAAGAAACATATTATAAACATATCTTACTTTTAAAGACAAGGAAATTCAGGCGGCCAAATTTGCCTAGGCTCACACAACTAATAAAAATCTGAGGCCAGATTTGAACTCAGGTCTTCCTGACTCCAGCGCCAGCACTTTATCCACTGTGCTGCCTAGATAAAGAAATTGTGCTGCGTGGCAGCAATGAGTATCACCACTGCATGAGGAACCATGAATATGAAAAGTTCAGAGAGCTTGAGAAGGGTTATGAAAAGAGCATCATTACAACAATGTAAACGGAAAGAGCGACAAAACTTGAGGAATGAGTAATTGATGGACAGCCTTGGCCTCCGTGGGGAAGAGTTGGGAAAAGTTCTTCCCCCTTGTTGCAAAAGGAGTGGACAATGAATGTGGAATATGACATTTACTGTTAGGTACAGCTCATGTGGTGGTAAATGTTGATGAAATGCTTTTAGCTTTGGAATTGTGCATCATAGGATTGTGAACTTAGGGACCATCCATCCCAACCTCTTTATTTTTAACCATTGGGGAAGCTGGGACCCAGGGAGGCTGAGAGATTTGTCCAAGGTCACACAAGTACAGCCTTTTAGATGTAAACTAAGATTCTGTTTGTACAACCAGTTCTCTTTTCAATTATACCACTATGCATACCTTAAAAATTTTTTTCTTTTGAAATCTTGGTTGAAAGGGACAATTTGCTAAGTGGGGAGGGGTGAGGAAGAGATATTTGGAAATGAACTATAGGAATCAATAAAATTAGCTGAATTTTAAAAAAAGAAAATACTTTTCTCAATGTTTTTTTTTTCCACAACCTGCTATTTCATTATTAATGATTACCCCTGAGAAATTCAGATTTTGATGAATTTTTATTCTACCTCTTTCTGTTATAAAGAGCTCTTCTCTCCCTGGAATTCAGACACCCCATATATTCATTTCATCTTAAAAACCTTTGTTACCTATCTTTAGTTGGATGCTCTTTTCTGTGTGTGGAAAGAGAAGCCCTTAGAACTCATTCGCTTCCATCCTGTGTGCCTCTTGGTGGGTTTCAATAGTACCTGAGTCAAACCTCCTATGGTGGGAAAACTCCTTCACCATGGGAAGAGATATATCCCTAACCACATCAGAGATAACCAGAACTCACAATTCTGATTTACCTTCCATTCTGAAACCAAAGGCCCAGAAGAAGACAAAGGGAGGCAATGTTTTAAAGCCAGAAATAGCATTGGGTTCGGGGGGTTGTACTAAGTCTCTCAAGGTGATTTAAATATGTCAGCCGGTCTTGTAAAGCCAATTAAGTTATCTTTCACCAAAAAAATATACATCATCGATGGAAAATTGTCAGAGATATTGTGAGCAGAAGGATCGACTCTTTTTCAGAAGAACAACCAGTTATCTTTGTAAGTACTTTTCTCACCTTTTGGATCCTAATGAGGGAAGAATCAGAAAAACTCAGGTTAGGAAATAGAATCATGGGAGAATGGTAGGTCCTTATAGAAAAACATCCTGAAGTAAGAGAGCAGTTGGGTCATGTCCATAATTTAGCTTAAAAGATAACTCACCCCAGGAAGATTTTAGCATCTTGTTTTTCTAAATGCAGTTCTCTTGTGCTAAAGACTTGGCAAATATCTGACGCCTAGCCCTTTCTTCCTGAGATAATAACTAAAGTCCTCCACGTTCTGCCAACAACAATCTTCATTTTTCCACTTATTGCTGGAACTACAGTATCTGCAATTTTGGAAAACCATTGCTCTGGCTGCCTCATTCCACCCCCACCCCTCTTTTTCCTTTTTAATGATTGTACTTTGACATCTGTGTGTTTATTGTGGTTTCCTTTGTATGGAAATGGGCCTGGGTGCTACCAGTATCAACTGTAAAGAAATCTGTTCGAGATTGTGGGATCAAGGGAATACAAGATACTTGTGTTAATTTCCCATCACCCTAATCACTACCAGGACTGGCCAGTGAAACAGTAACACTGGTCATGAGTTTTGTTCCCCAGGTTTGCTCAACTGCATCATCAGATCAATCTTACTAGTTGCCATTTTAAAAAGTATAAATTTCGTCTTAAACCATCTGTGAAGGCTTACCTAGATGAGAGAGATGAGCAGCTCTCAGATCCACTTGGGATATGGGTTGCTTTTCAATTGTTTTTTTCTTTCTAAAAATAGACAATAAGAGAATGGGAGTGGAGAATAACGAAGCTTTTTCTGGTACTGATAACAACCCAAACTGTAGTTTGTGATTGCTATTTCTTAGGGGGCAATTTGGAAATGGAATGCTTTTCTGAAATCGCAGGGAAACAGCACAGGGACGCCAATTTCTGCAGATGTGTTTCAAAGGATAGAACAGTAAAAGAGAATTCATAGTGTTTGCTCTCACACTTTAAGAAAAAAAAGAATGTTGAACGTGATGGAATACTACTGTGCTATAAGAAATGATGAGCTGACTGGTTTTAGAAGAACATGGAAAGACTTGCATGGAATAAAGAAGAGTGAAATAAGCAGAACCAAGAGAACATTGTACACAGTAACAGCAATATTTTTTGAAGAACAACTGTGAATGATTGAGTTATTTTGAGAATTATAAATACTCAGATCAACTATAAAGGACCTATGAAGGAAAATACTATCTATCTCCAGACACTGAAGTGGTTTGCCATTTCCTGCTTTAGTTCATTTTACCGGTGTGAAAACTGAGGCAAACAGGGTTAAGTGACTTGCCCAGGGACATACAGCAAGTAAGTGTCTGAGGTCAAATTTGAATTCAGGAAGAGTTTTCCTGACTCCAGGCCCAGAGTTCCATCTACTGTGTCACCTAGGTGTACACACACACAAAAAAGTAGAATTAAGGAATTTCATTATGCATAATGGCTTTAAATAGAAGGTTTTGTAACTGCAGATTGTTTAAAAAGCAATTTTGCCATGGAGAGCATAAGTACAGGTGCATTTCAAGGAAGAGGGAGAGAGCCTAAAGAAAAACTCAATGCTTTAGGCCAAAATTTAGATTCCAAAATAAAGAATAATGATGAAATCCTTAGTTAAAGACATTGAGCATTATATTAATAAGATGAACACACAAACTCAAGCACACACAGAGTCAGTTACTCCAGAATGATTTTAACAATGATGTAATGGAAAGAGCACTTTCTGGGCTGAGAGTAGGAGAGCTGAGTTCTAATCCTGGCTCTGTGGTCTTGGCCAGGTTGTTTCACAGTCTTAGTGCCGCAGTTTCTTGGTAAAATGAATGAGCTGGACTCTAAGTTTCCTTCCAAATATATAGCCTGCGATGTAGCTTTCCTCGAATTTTGCATTATTCTAATGAAAAACTCCATTTTAAAAGTAGGTAATTAACATTTCCTAAATATTGAATCACAGTTTCCCAGCTTCTAAGAAGGTAAGTTCTAGGGAATCTCTAAAGCAAAAACAAAAGAAAAAAAAGTCTAAGATTATTAAAAAGTCAAATAGGGATTTCTGA
This sequence comes from Notamacropus eugenii, assembly GCF_028372415.1. Classification (NCBI taxonomy): domain Eukaryota; kingdom Metazoa; phylum Chordata; class Mammalia; order Diprotodontia; family Macropodidae; genus Notamacropus; species Notamacropus eugenii. The sequence continues at coordinate 237,038,909 of NC_092875.1, read as the reverse complement.
GGTATCTGTTTCTACTTTTATAAGTTCAAATGCAGTCTATATTTTATGCTTTCACTAAATGACCAAAAGATGAATAGATGCAGTATTTTTTCTATAATAGTATAAATAACATAGATTTATAAATATTTACGTAGATGTACATATTTTCTTGCTATTTGAGGGCCAAAGACTGTAGCAAAGCCTTGAAGATCAGTCTTCAGGGGTAAGATGACAGCAGGACAACATGTTCTAATGGAAAAAAAGGCATAGGAGTAGAGGACCTGGATTTTAGGCCCGACTTGACCACTAACTAATCTGTGACTTGGGGACAATTCACCAATTAATTTTAATTGAAAATCTCTGGATTTCATTCTCCTCCTGGGTAAATTAAAGCAACTGGATTAGCTGATTCTTAGGTAGCCTTTTAGTTCTAGCATCCTTTGAATTCTACTTCCTAACAGGGATTTAAAGGCAGTGGAAAAAATTCTCAACTTTCGAGCAGGAAGAGCACAGGTGAATTTCTAGATGTGTTTCTATCTGTATGACCTTTTGGTACCTGTGTGACTTTTGTCAGGTCACTTAACTTTTTGAGGGCCTCAGTTGGATTAGATGTTCTTTAAGGTTTCAGCTTTAAATCTTATGACGTCTAAGAATCTTAACCTCTTGTTTATGTGCGAATTTGTAATATGACCTCAGAGTGACAACAAATTTGGATTTCAAAAAGTCACAGTTTGCTCTGCAGAGTAGTCGTCATGGGGAATTATGAACAATGAATTGCATCTTGTACAAAATCTTTGTGTTGTATTGGATTGTTTGTTTTCTAAAACTTTCCATTTTATAGGTGGCATTTTTAATTACTACTATCAGCCAACATGGAGATATCAGACATGAATAGAGAAGTGTTTATTTCTTAGTGCTGTCAATATATCATATCTTTAAAGTTTTTCTTTCATCACAGAGACAAGTGACAGGCAAACATTGTGTTTTATGGAAATAATAAGCATTCACTGTTGTTGAAATCTCTCTTTTTAAAAAAAGAATCACCTTTTTTCCCACGCTATTTTCACATAAATAAAGGAAATTTTTAATAAAACTATAATTGAATATTTTTAAAAGGCATATGAATGTTGTAATAATAGCTATCATTTATATAACACTTTAAGGTTAACAAAGTGATCTGCAAAAATTATCTTATTTTTGACCTCATAACAGCCCTGAGAGGAAAGGGCTGTTATTCTCTCCATTTTAGAAATGAGGAAACTGAGGTTCGTATAAGTTAAGTGACTGTCTAGGGTTATACATCTATTAAGTGCTGAGTCAAGTTTTGGACTCAGGCTTTCTTTCTATCTATCATGCCATCTACCTTCCCCAAAGTAGTCTGTCGCATTGAATTTCAGGACTCATAATTTCCATCTGAAGGAAATACTGCTTTCATAAAGATTTTAGAGGGATCTCCACACATTTCTCCTGCAGTTTTTACAAGGAGCAGCTAGATGGTCCAGTGGATAGAATGAACTCAGAAAGACCTGTGTTCAAATCCAGACTCACACACTCACCAGCTGTATGGCCTTGGGTAAGTTAATTTCTGTTTTACTCAGTTTCCTCATCTGTAAAATGGGTATGATAATAACATCTACCTCTGAGGGTTGTTGTGAGGATCAAATGAGACAATACCTGTAAAACACTTAGCACAGTATCTGCCGCACACTAGAAGAAGAATATAGAAATGTTCCTTCTGCTCTGGGGTTCAAGAGCTATCTGATAGGTAGAGTGCTGGATTTGTAGTGACTGATTTGAATCTTGCTTCTGACATGCAGCTGTGTGATCATGGGTAAATCACCCAACTCCTATGATCTGCAATTTCCCCATTTCTAAAGAGGAAATAATTTCATTGGTTAGATGAATTATTGACTTTACAGGGCTGTTGTAAGCTTCAAATGAGAAAATACATATGAAACATTTTGAAAACCTTTTGTTAAATGTTGCCTATTATTCTCTGGACTGGGATAGCCAGACCTATTTATGAAGTGGATAGAAAGCTGGGCTGGGAGTCAGGAAGACTCATCTTCGTGAGTTCAAATCTGACACACTAGTTGCATGACCCTGGGCAAATCACTTATCACTGTTTGCCTTAGTTTCCTCATCTGTAAATTGAGCTGGAGAAGGAAATGACAAACCACTCCAGTCACAATGAATTGGACAAGACTGAAATGATGCAACAACAACATCAGGCTGGAGATAATTATGACCTTGTGATCTTTAAGGGATCAGAAGAGTGAGTTACCCAAAGTATGGGAGTTGAGTCCGCACCAGATCTTTAAACAAGCCAGTCTAGCTTTGAGGTCCCAAGAAGTAAGGAGTGACTTTTGAGATCCAGTCCAAAGGAAACTGGGAAAAAGCTTATCCAACAATATTGTGTTTGAATTTGATTTTGCTGTGATTAATGCTATGTAGAAACGACATTCAGTCTAAACCCTTTATCTTGAGACTAAGGTTGTATAAATAAGAGTGTGCACCAAGGGATTGTGTGGGAGATGTGTGTACTCCTATCCTTAACATATCTTCATTGCAAGACCTTCTCATCACCAACACTGTTTTCCTTTTACCTAAATGCAATAGAACTTCAGGGATGCACCTTCACAACAAATATTGGCATCTTACAGACTATGTGATTGTAAGAAGAAGAGATAGACAAGATGTGAGAGTGACAAAGGCAATGTGTAGTGCAGAGTGCCGGACTGATCATAGACTTATCCTTTCCAAGCTAAATATTCACATTCATCAGAAGTGCTGCCCCCAAGGCAAAATGACTACCAGAAGAATTAATGTCAGCAAATTAGAGCTCTTCTCTGAGCTTGAACAGTTTGTTGCTAACTTGGAAGGAAAGTTGAGCCATCAGAGAGTTGGCAACATTGGAGCAGAAAAGGAGTGGGCAGCTTTCAGAGATCTGATGTACAGCACTTGCTCATCTGAGTTAAACACCAGGACTGGTTTGATAAAAATGATGGGGAAATTCAGAAGTTGCAAAATGAAAAACAAGAACTCCACAGGATTTACCAGCAGAATAGCTCATTCATCTCTAAGAAGGTAGCATTTAATTCCATCAAAAGTAAAGTACAAGCAAAGCTTAGAGAGATGCAGGATTCTTGGCTCAGGAAGAAGGCAGATGAAATTCAGTTTTGTGCTGATAGTAGCAACCCAAAGCACTTTTATGATTCCCTGAAAGCTATTGATGGACCAAAAACCTATGGTGCATCACAACTACTCAGTGCTAACGGAGTCACATTGATTAGTGATAAGGACATGATCCTAGAGAGATGGGCTGAACACTTCCATAGTGTTTTCAACAGACCATCATCAATCAGTGCTGAGGCCATTGATCGTTTACCTCAGGTTGAAGTCAATTTCTCCTTAGCTGAACTTCCAACGGAAGAAGAGGTTTTAAATGCCATTAGTTTCCTTTCATGTGGCAAAGCACCTAGTGCTGATTCTATTCCAGCTGATTTAAAAGGTAGGGGGACCATAGCTCATACAAAAGCTGACTGAAATTTTCCAGGTTATGTGGCAAGAGGAGGTTATCCCCCAGGAGTTCAAGAATGCCTCCATTGTTCATCTCTATAAAGGTAAAGGGAATAGATCATCCTGAGACAGTCACAGGGAGGTCTCTCTCTTAGTCATTGCTGGTGAGATTCTTGCTAGAGTCCTCCTTAATAGGATGATCCTTCACCTGGAAGATGATCATCTACCTGAGAGCCAGTGTGGCTTCAGAAAGAGCCAAGGAACAGTCCATGTGGTGTTTGCCGCTTGACAACTCCAGGAGAAATGCCAGGAGCAGAACAGAGGTCTGTACACAATGTTTGTAGATCTGACCAAGGCCTTTGACACTGTTAGTCATGAGGACTTATGGAAAATTATGTCACAATTTGGTTTCCCAGAGGAGTTCTTCAGTATTGTATATCAATTTCATGATGGCATGTTTGCCTAGGTTCTGCATAGTAGACAATGTTCTCGTGCTTTCCCAGTCACTAATGGAGTGAAACAGGGCTGTGTGCTTGCTTCCATGCTTTTTAGCATGATGTTTTCAGCCATGTTGTCAAATGCTTTCAATGAGGATGAACATGTCACCAAAGTCAACTACTGCTCTGATGGTAAGTTCTTCAATTTGAAAAGGCTGCAAGCCAAGACCGAAGTGGAGGGAGAGTTGGTGCATGATTTTCTGTTTGCAGATGATTGTCCATTCAATGCAGCCTCTGAACTGAGATGCAACAAAGTATGGATCAATTCTCTGCTGCTTGTGCTAATTTTGGTCTAATAATTAGCACCAAGAAAACACAGGTGCTCCCTCAACCACCAGCCCACCATCCATATGTGGAACCATCAGTTACAACAAATGGAGAAGTTTTGAATACTGTGGATAAGTTCACTTACCTTGGTAGTATACTATCCAGGGATGTACACATTGACAATGAGGTTGATGCACGCATTGCCAGAGCTAGCTCAGTGTTTGGGAGGCTCCAAAGAAAAGTTTCGGAAAGCAGAAGTATTAAACTGACTACCAAAAGGTCTACACAGTCTTTATACTGACCTTGTTGTTATATGCTATGAAACATGGGCAGTCTACCAACACCATGCCAGGAAACTGAATCCCTTCCATTTGAACTGTCTTAGGAAGATTCTGAAGATCGCCTGATAGGATAAGGTACCAGACACTGAAGGTCTTGCTTGAAATAAACTGGCAAACATTCAAACTGTGTTTCAGAGAGTGCAGCTCCAGTGGTCTGACCATGTTATTTGAATGCAAAAGGTATGCTTGCCAAAAGGATTATTTTATGAAGAATTCAAATGGGACAGGTGATCACCTGGTGGTCAGAAAAAGTGATACAAGGACATTCTCAAATTCTCTCACAAGAACTTTGGATTTGATTTTGTGACGTGGGAGACACTGGCACAGGACCTCTGAGCATGATGTGCCCACATCAGAAAGGGTGCTGTGCTCTATTAAAGAAGAATTGAAATAGCACAAAGGAAATGTAGGATGTGCAAATTTGGAGTAACCACTCCAAATGTTCACATGGACTATATGTGCCTATTCTGTGATAGAGCATTCCAAGCTCTTATTGGTCTGATCAGCCACAGTCATACACATTGAAACTTCACTTAATCATGGTGATGTCATTTTGGTCCTCTTCAGGAACGAAGGACAAACAGCCAGTCAAGTAAATATCCCTTTATAAGATTTAATGTTTTGATTCATTAAATGGAACTGGGGCATTAGTAACTGGTAGCCAACAGTTCAGTAAACATACCCAGAGTGGGAGCTTGAGTCAATAGCATTAGAAAGCAGACCTGTTACCCCTTGACTCCTGGGGCAACTAGATGAAGAGAGTACTGATCCTGTAGTCAGGAAGACCTGCGTTCATATCTAACCTTAGATACTTACTAGTTGTGTGACCCTGGGCAAGTCCCTTAACCCCTATTACCTCCAAAGGGGAAAAAAAAGATCTGTTACCCCTAGAATCCTGAAAAGGAGATGTATCTGGACCAACTCTGAGAGAATGAAGTCAGATAATTCTCACTATATGTGCCTTCTGTACTGGAAGGACTATTTACACCTCTTCCCTAGAGGAATCTTGAACTCCATTCCTGTTTCCCCAGGCTGGGATAGCCTTTGCTTTATCTTGTCAGAGTCTCAGCCTCCCCATCACTTCTTGGCTAAGTCCTCACCATGCCCTCCTCTGAAGAGCCCCGCACTTGGTTTCCAACACCTCTTTATGTATTATCTTCCTTCATCATAATCTAAGGTCTTGCATGTATGTTTTGCTTGTCTCTGTATCACTGAGGCTTAACCCCAATCCTGGCATATAGTAGATGCTTAACAAATGCTAGAAGATCTATCTATCTATCTATCTGTCTGTCTGTCTGTTTGTTTCTATCATCTATTCATCCATCATATAGCATCATAATGTGGCAGTGAAATTTCTGAGATCTCTCACTTTTTTACTCCAGGTAAGTGGTGCACTAAATAGTACTGGAACAAGAGTTGGGAAGACCTGAGTTCAAATCTGTCTTAAGACACTTCCTAGTTGTGTGGCTTAACTTCTGTCTGCCTCAGTTTCCTCAACTAAAAAAAATGGAGATAATAATAGTGCCTACCTCACAGAATTGCTGTGAAGATCAAATGAGATAATATTTGTAAAGAGCTCAGCGCAGTGCCAGGGATAAAGTAGGCACTCACTGAATGCTTGCTTCCTTCCCTGTCTGTGGTGTTCAGGGGAATAATACCTTGTCCACTGATTTCTTTGTTTTTCTTAATTTATCAGTCAGGAAATCCCTGGCTACAAAGGGAGTAGTGCTTCAAGCAGTTTTACTTTTAAAAGTGAATAAGGAAAAAATTCCAAGAAAGCTATTTGTTGTAGAAATAAGATTTATACCATTGAAATTAAATCTCATTTTCAGTTCTTTCTGACTCTTCATGACCCCTTTTAGGGTCACGCTTTTGTGAAGATATAGGAATGATTCATCATTTCCTTCTCCAGCTCATTTTACAGATGATGAAACTGAAGCAAACAGGGTTAAGTGACTTGCCCAGGGTCACACAGCTAGTAAGTGTCTGAGGCCAGATTCGAACTCAGGGAGATGAGTCTTCCTGATTCCAGGCCCAGAGCTCTATGCATTGTGTCACCTAGTTGCTCTAGAAATTAAATCCAGGAGAGATGTGGTATGAAGGTGTGGTATGAAGTGATGTTATGCCTTTCCTCTTCAAAAATAATGTGTCCTCCCTCTTGGAAGTGTCTGGGTTGTTAAATATAGTACCTGTTGAAATAGTTATCTTTGAGCTATTTAAACTTAAGTGTCTTACAGGAGAAAAAAAAATCAAAGGGCTCAAATATGTTTGGTAGCGAAGGCATTATATCAACAAGTTCAGGAACTGCCATGTAACTCGTCGGACCGGTTTCTCTTTGTCAAAGGGATATTTCATGGAGACTAGATTGTACAACAAGGTAAGGGAAGAACTTTTGAGTTTTAAGGATATGTTGCTGGGTAGCCAGCTACTCAATATAATTGACCTTCCTTACGTAATATAGGGGGCAGCTAGATGGGGAAGTGGATAGAGCACTGGGCTTGGAATCAGGAAGACTCATCTTCATGAATTCAAACCTAGCTTCAGATACTTACTAGCTGTGGGACCTTGGGCAAGTCACTTCACCCTGTTTGCCTCAGTTTTCTCATCTGTAAAATGAACTGGAGAAGAAAATGGCAAACCGCTCTAGTATCTTTGCCAAGAAAACCCCAAATGGGATCAGGAAGAGTCAGACACGACAGAAATGACCCAACAATAACATGCAATCTCAGCCTGAGGAAATTGAAACTGAAAAATCATCTAAGGCCCCCTAAGAATGTGCAGAAGAGAATATGTTTTGTGTTGAAACTTTATTGAATTTAAAACAAGATGATGATTAAGAAAAGCTCACTTTGCCGCTGTATTGGGAATGCAACCACACTGAGCGATGAACAAAGATAGGCTATGACTTTGCCAAGTAATATATTACTCAACATTCCTAGTATCTTAGCAGAAGAGTCATAAGGCCAAAAGCGAGATGTAACAGATTGAACAAAATTCCTTACAGGGTGGGAGCAGGAGGACACATCTTTCTAGATGCTTAAGGTCATGTTACAAATTTTGAGAAAGTAAGCTTAAATCTCTGACAGATCAGGAAGTTACTTGTGCAACTTACTTGGGGGTTTATTGTGTCACCCAAAGACCTCATCGTTGCTTTCCAATGTTCTTGCAGTAGCCCCAGGCCTTGTCACTTCTTCCCTGGCCTCCAACCAGCTCCCCTACCTCCAACAGCTTCTGCAAAATTCAGCTTTCATATTTTTGCCAGAAGAAATCTTCACAGCACAAACGTTCACAGCAACCTTTACTGGATTCCTAGGATAAAATAGTCACTCATTAGCTTGGTATTTGAGGCCCTGGACAATCTAGCTCCAACCCCTCTTTCAATCTTATTTCATACAGGCAGTGCTGCTATAGCATTTGCTTTGAAAACTCAAATTTGATCCAATGGGATTGATAGATTAGGGAACAATTTGAGCATAAATGAACTTTGAGTTTGCTTATGCAGGATTTCCTCCTTGGAAAATAATGAGAAGGCAGGAAAAACACACTACTTCACAGTCACTCACAAGCTACAACCTTTGTTAGAGACACTTCTATATACAAACTTCAGGCCTTTGCTGAGGGGAGGGGAAGGAAGGAGTGGGGAAGAGAAAGAAGGAGACCAAAGGAGATGAGAGGAAAGGAGAGGAGAGAGGATAGAAGGAGAAGGGCAGGGGAAGGAAGAAAAGGGGAGTAGAGTAGATGGGAAGGGAAAGGAGAAGAGGAAAGGGGGGAAAAGGAGAGAAGAGGGGAGGAGAAAGAAGAGGAGGGAAAGGGAAAAGAATGGAGAAGAAAAGAGGACAGGAAAAAGGAGGAAAGAGAAAGGAAGGAGACTGTCCTGTTTCCTACCATCTCTAACACACGGATGACCCTCAAGATTGTTCTCTCAATTCTCTTGATTAGTGACTTTATCTACTCCTATTAATTTAATTATCACCCTTTATCAAGTTAGGGATTGGGTCTGAGGCTGTAATTCTGTTGGTATTGGGAACTATTGCCTCATATCAATGGTACTTTATCTCAGCTTATAGCTTTCTTACCAAGGGTATTGAGAATTTAAATGATTCATGAAGGATTATACAGTAGATACCAGTCAAAGAGAAGACTGAAACCCAGGTCTTCCTGACTCAGAGTCTGGCTCTTCATCTGCTACCCTAAATGCCTTTTCTGTGTAGATGACTCCTAAATTCATGTCTCCATATCCCAATCCCTCATTATGGCTTCAGGTTCATATTTCTAGTTTTCTGTGGGCTGTCTCCACCAGGATTCCCCACCAGTGTTTCAGACTCATCCAAAACTGAGCCCATCTCCCTCCTCCAAACCTTAAAGTCTGTTTTTTTCCCAACTTTTAAATCTGTTTTCTGGCACCAACCATTCTCTCAGTGTCTCAGTCTTATAAACTTACAGTAAGCTTTGACTTCTACCTTTCCCTCATTTTCCCCATTTCTGTCATTAACTATTGCCACAATCAGATACCAATTTTTATTGATTTTCATCCTTCTTTCCATTTCCATTGCAACCACCTGAAATCAGGCCTGGGAGTGTGCTGGAGCCAGCTTATATTGTCCAAGAGCCAGTTGCTAAGATTCCAGAATAAGCATTTACATCCTGGAAATGGACAATAACGCTATAAATCAGGACTTGATTTATTTAGTTAATTATCTAGATTTAAGAGATTGAGGGATAGAAACTAAAAAAAATTAAAATTAAAAATTAAAAAAGTGATGGAGAAAATGTTCATAGTACAGATTAAACATAAAAGTGTATCATGCACAAATTGTTTTCAGAGAACTGATTGTTAAACATTTGTGGGCATACCTCTAGTTCAGGATGTTATAATTTCTTACCTGTACTATTATTATAACCTCCTAGTTGATTTTTCTTCTTGACACCTCCTTTCCAGTCAATGACTCAGCCCAAATCTTTCAGTCTCTCTCCTTTGTCTACTCAAGAAATTTTCAACCCTTTGTTCTGGTATCAAGAAAGTTCCCCTGCCTTTACACACTTATTTCATGCACTTTAAATTCTAGCCAAATTTTCCTTCATTCTGCTCTCAGTGATGTCTTTCCTTTTCTCTTCTCTATACCTTTGCTAATGTTATTCAGTTGTTTTTAGTCATGTCTGACTCTTCATCACCTCATTTGGAATTTTCTTGGCAAAAATACTAGAACAGTTCCTTCTCCAACTCATTTTACAGATGAAGAAACTGAGGTGAACAAGGTTAAGCAACTTGTTTGGGGTCACGCAGCTAGTAAGTGTCTGAGAGATCAGATTTGAACTCAGGAAGATGAGTCTTCCTGAGTCCAGGCCTCATCCTCTATCTACTGTACCATACAGCTGCCTTCTTTTTCTGATCCCTGAAATAGTTCCATAACTCCTGACCCCTTATGACGTTTCTCTCTTCCACCGTTTTGTGAGGCTACATCTCCTCCATGAATGGCCTTCTTTGATCCATTCAGTCACACATGATTTCCCAAAGTGCTCTGCCTTGACTTGGCCTTTACATTTTTCATATTCTTCATTTTATTTACTCTTTGTGTGTGTGTGTATCTTTTGATCCTGTTAGATTCCAAGCTTCCTGAGATCAGGGAACTATATACCTTCACATCCCCAGTTTTTAGTATGGGCTTTTGTACATAGTAGAAACTCAATAAATAGGCAGTGTGGGACAATGGAAAAAGCACAGGATCTGGAGTTAGAGGCCCTGCATTCTAATCTGATTTCTACTACTTACAAACTGGATGACCTTGGGCAACTCATTTAACCTGTATGGCCTTTAATTTTTTTATCTATAGAATGAGGGTTTGGATTACATGACCTCATTCATCCTGGCCATGTCCTTTTGTCCCCCACTCAATAAACTACAACAGATCTCTCCCTGTCACCTTCAGGATCCAATATAAAATTCTCAGTTTTGTATTCAATGCCTTCCATAACTTAACTCCTTCTCCCACAGACCTTTCCAGTCTTCTTACACCTTATACCTTCCCCACATACTCTTTGATCCAGTGACTCTGCCCTCCTTACTACTCCATGAATAAGACACTCCTCTTGGATCTGAGAATTTTTTTTGACTGTCCCCCATGCCTGGAATGCTCTTCTTCCTCTTCTCCATCTCCTGTCTTTCCTGGCTTCCTTCATGTCCCAGCTAAATGTCTTTCTTCTATAGGAAGCCTTTCCCAATTCTTCTCAGTTCTAGTGCTTTTTTTCCATTAATTATCCCCTTCTCCACCCCACCCCCATCTCTGTCTCTCTGTGTCTGTCTCTCTATTGCTTATACCTAGTTGCTTGCTTGTTAACTGACTGATTCACAAATAAAAAGTTCACAGGGATAGGGAATTTCCTTAGAAAGGGGGTGTTTTTCTTTTATATTCATTATATTTGTAACATACAGAATTGCTGCTGGGCTCAAGAAAGTTGGGACCCTTGCTCCCTCCCTCTCAAGGGGGGCCCTGGCTCCAAGCCCACACACAAGCAGTTGCTGTTTCTGCTGGGATGGGCACTTCTCCAACCCTACCCCTCACAGAGAATTTCAGAGAGAAACCCCACCTTGAGAAGGAGAAAGGAAACAGCTCCTGAAGAAGGAGTCACTCCCTTTAAGGTCTACTGAGTGTGTGGTTCTTTCTGCTTCAGTGACCAACCTTCTTTTATTCATCCCCCTTCCCTGAGGCTCTCATGGGGGCCATGGGATTATCTGACAGAGCCCTGCTGCAAGGAGAGCACACATATCGCTGGAAGGGGCCCAGCTCCATCATACTCCATGGGAGGATACACCAGTCAGAGTTTGGAGGTGGGATCCTTCCCCTGATTACACTTTCCCAACTTGTTGGGGCAAAGTTTGCAGGGACAATCAACATTAAAAATTATCTGGCATAACATGAGATGGAAAGTCATGTTCCAAGGAAATCCTTTGACTTTGTGTTTTTCACATAAATACTTATCTACTTTTTAATTGCTAGGTTCAGCTGAGTACAAATTCATTTCTGCTTTTCTGCTCTTACAAGATGAGTAAATCTGGCATTACTCTTGGCACTGAAATAGGGAAGGCCATTTTTCTCCATAAACTTCTGAGAGTTTTTTTTCCTAAAGAGGATCACATGACGTTGGAGGGAGAGCAAAGATCTGTTAGGGGCAACCAGACCTTGTGGGTCAATACAGAGATTGTTGGGGTAGCTGTCAGCTAAATTTGGTAAGGAGAAACCATTTCTGGATCCCATCCAGTCTGCCAAGATTTCCCAGACCAGTACCTTCACTGATGGATGCATACCATTCCAAACCTCTTTGGCTAGGAGAAAAAGGAAAGCCACTTTACCCCACTGATCTCTGAATCATGGAATCTCACAAGCAACCACAATGCTGTGGTGAGAACATTGGATTTTAAGTCTGTGAAATGGGTTTCAATAGTGGTTCTCCTACTTACCAGCCCTGTGACTCACTTCCCATTCTGAGCTTTAGGAGGTTCCTCATCTGCTAAATGCGAAGAAAGAATATATGTATATGCTGAGGGGAGTAGAAGGATGAGATGACCTCTAAATCCTCTTATGCTTAATCCCTAAGGCTTTGTTTCATTTATTTTGGGGGAAAGTGTGAGGCAATTGGAGTTAGGTGACATGCCCAGGGTCACATGGCTAGCAAGTGTCAAGTATCTGAGGCTGGATTTGAACTCAGGTCTTTCTCACCTCCCTATATCCACTGCACCATCTAGCTGCCCCTGGCTTTGTTTTCATTTTGAAGGCCATGAGGACTATGTTTAAAGTCATCAGATCACAGATTTATAATTGGAAGTGACCTTACAGGTCTAGAGATATCCTCATTTTTACAGATCAGGAAACTGATGCCTAGAAAGAGAAATGACTCAGAGTAATAATGGTGCAGTGGATAGAATACCAGGCCTGAAGTAAGAAAGACTCCTCTTCCTGAGTTCAAATCTAGCCTTAGACATTTATTGGCTCTGTGACCCTGGGCAAGTCACTTAACCCTGTTAGTCTCCTCATCTGTATAATGAGCTGGAGAAGGAAATGGCAAACCACTCTAGTATCTTTGCCAAGAAAACCCCAGATGGGGTCACAAAGAGCCAAACACAACCAAAGGACTAAACAACAACAAAATGAGGGTATGGGTGGTAAATGGGAGAGCCGGGATTCATGTTAGAGGCCATTCCATTCAACCTCCTCTATCTTTTTAAAAAAATTACTTATGTTCAGTTTTCAACAGTCACTTCCATAAAATTTTGAGTTCTCAGTTTTCTCCCCCCTCTTCCCTCTCTCCTCCCTAAGACAGTGTGCATCCTGATATAGGCTATACATATACTTTCATAGTAAGTATATTTTCCCATTAGTCATGTTGTAAAGAAGAATTAGAAACAATAGGAGAAACCACAAGAAAGAAGAAATAAAAAAATTTTTTAAAAGAGAGAGCAAATAGTATATACTTCAATCTGCATTTAGACTCCATAGTTCTTTTTCTGGATGTGGATACCATTTTCCATCATGAGTCTTTTGGAATTGTATCAGATCCTTGCATTGCTGAGAAGAGCTAAAAGTCTACCAAAGTTAGTCATCACACAATGTTGCTGTTACTATGTACAAGGTTCTGGTTCTGCTCACTTCACTCACCATCAGTTAAAGTAAATCATTTCAGGTTTTTCTGAAGTCTGCCTCTTCATCATTTCTTATGGAATAATAGTATTCCATTACGTTCATACACTACAACTTGTTCAACCATTCCCCAACTGATGGACATCCCTCAATTTCCACTTCTTGACCTTCTATAAATATTTTGTACATCGGTCCTTTTCCCATTTTTACGATCTCTTTGGGATACAAACCCAGGAGGGGTATTGCTGGATCAAAGGGTATGCACAGCTTTATAGCCCTTTGGGCATAGTCCCGAACTGCTCTCCAGAATCCCAATGCCCTCTTTCACAGATGAGGAAACTGAGGCTCAGAGAAAAATGTTTTATCAAAGGAAGCTACATAATAAAGTGGGTAGGAAGGCAAGGAGAAAAGTTCAAATCTAACATAAAACTACCTTTAGAAATTGACTCTGGGTAACTCATTTACCTCTTTCCACCTCAATTTTTGCATCCTTAAAGTGAAAGAATTGGACTTGATGGTTTCCAAGACCCCTTCTCACTCTAAATCTAAGATTCCCTTACTTGCCAGGGTCACATAGGTAGTAGGTGTCAGAGGAAGGATTCAGACCTAGGCCCCTCAGGGCAGGATAATTCCTGCTGCCTCATGGATGCTTCATTGGCACAGCTTCTCTGTCAAAGCCTCATAAAGATGAAGCCTGGACTGGGAGAACAAAGGGGAGGGAGCGTGCTAGTTGGATGGAGCAGAAGAAGAGAGGGCGGTAGAGGGACTTTGGGGAGAAGTGAAATTGGCTTTTTTAGCTTCCTGTTTTGCCTTTCTTCACTGAAAGGACATTTCAGATAACTTGTCAACAAGCTGGAGTCCTCCAGAGACTATCCCCCTGCAGGTCACAGACGAATGTCAAAAGACCTTGTGAGCTATACAAAGTGTTCACCCAAGTCTGACTGTGGCAAAAACAAGCATCTTTCCTTTGTTTGAGGGGCAAATAAGGTCACCTACACAAGCTTCCCTCCTGACCAAAGGGCATCAGTTTGTAAAGCTTGGAACATGTACACCAAGTAGGAATTTATCTCTTCCCTCAGCTTATTTCCACCTCCCTGATAATAATGTGGAGGTGGGATTCAAACTCAGGTCTTCATGGTTTCAAGTATAGCACTATATCAATGACCCAAAACAGAGCTGAACAATTGTTTCTGTTCTTGTCCTTTGTTCTCCAAGAGGACCAAGAGTGACTTGGGGTAGATACTCTAAATTTGCACATCCTATATTGCCTTTGAGCTGCCTCAATTTTACTTTGTTCATAGGACACAACACCTTCTCTGATGTGGGCGCACCATGCTGGGCAGTCCTGTACCAGTGTCTCCCATGGCATACAATCAATTCCGAAGTTCTTAAGAGAGACCTTCAGAGTGTCCTTGTATCGCTTCTTCTGACCACCATGTGATCACCTGCCCTGTGTGAGTTCTCCATAAAACAGTCTTTTTAGGAAGCACACTTTTGCATTTGAACTACGTGGCTAGCTCATTGGAGCTATGTTCTCTGCAGAGACAGAGACAGAGACAGAGACAGAAACAGAGAGACAGAGAGACAGAGATCAGGGCACCTTAAACCACTATGAACAAGGATGCTGCTAGGGGAGGGAGCTGGATGGCCCCAGGCCTTGAGGCTCTCCCTACCCTGGGAGAGAAACTAGGTCATCTGGTAACTTCCTACTTTATCTAATTCTTGCTAAAGAATAGGTGCTAAACTTAGCCTTTTTCACCTGATGAAGAATTGCAAGTGTTATATGGACCCTGAGAATAGCTCCTCAACACCCTCTCATAGTCACACTCAGCCCAATTGACAGATGAGAAAACTGACTTCCGAGAGGATGGACCTAAGCTTCAAAAAGAGCTTATTCTTGTAAACTTGTTTTTTGTCAAAGAGCTAGTACCAGAAGTGAAATTTAAATGGAGGTTTGACCTCAAGTCTAGGGCTCCATAGCTTTTTTCACTATCCCATTCCGTTTCTACCAAGATTTCCTTTCCATTGGAATGCTTCTTATAGGTAATGGAGACGCAGATTTCTGCTTAGATTAGCGCCCCTTGAAAACCCAATGAAGCTTTGCTCTAGGCACTCTTAAAATGTCTCTGTTCATCAAGTATCATCTCAACAGGATTCCTCCTATGTTTGAAATTTTAAAAGCTTGTTTTTAAATGAGGCTAGTATAAAATTCAACTTTTAAAAGATTTGACTGGATACAATTTTCTCCTTTTTGTGTTTTTCTTTTGTAGAGTCAGATGAATGCATTCTTGTGTGTGTTTTTTTAATAAAGAGAAGAAAAAGCATAGGACTTGTAATGCTCAAACTTCATACACTATGAATACATGAGGAGCAGGACTCAGAGACCAACTATACGGGAGAATGAGCTCCAGAACTGCACGCTGCATTGGCTTCCATTTGGTCGAGCCCTGTTGAACACAAATTGATGTTCCGAGAAAGCATTTGTTGACATCCCCTTATTGGTGTTCACTGTAAAACTGGCAGCAAGTGCCTTGTAAATCATGCCTTTCCCTGAGTCAGGAAAAAAAGGTATCCTGAACCACATGCCAAATAATTGTACGAAGATGCAAAACCAAAGGCCAAGTTTCGCTCAGGCTGGTCAGCACAACAGGGAAAAATGGAAACCTCTTTATCAACATTGGGGCAGGTTGATTATTTTTCTTTCCCCTAACTAGTAAATAGGTAAGTAGCCTCACTATCCTAGCATCTGTCATGCAGAAGCAATCCCTTAGTCCCACTGGGAATGGAAGCAAAGCAAACAGCTATGCAGAGAGAGGATGAATCATGCATTGGGAAGTGAAGCTGCAAAGCTTTTAACTCTGTGATTCCTAGAGGCAGAGAAATCTATGCTGCCCTCCAGACACTTGAAGAAAATCTGTTTTTGCCAGGCTTTACCTTCTGATTTGTCTTGAGAAGGGAGACAATCCAAGTTAATGGCAGTGGTCTTCAGAAAATGTACTACAAAATATGTGATTGGACTAATGACTATTAGGTAGTCATTCAGCAATTTAATTTTCATGTAATTCATGTACAAGGGTTTGTAGGTAGAAAAGACCCTAGAGATTATCCAAGGAAGAATTTTGTAAATTTTTTTTTTTTGTGATGGATATATTTAGCAGTGTAGTTGAGTCTATGGACTCCTCAGAATAATGTTTTTAAATGTATAAAATACATGGGATTACAAAGACAAACTATATTGAAATAGATTAGGGGCAGCAAGTGGAGCACCAACCCTGGAGTCAGGAGGACTTGAGTTCATATCTGGCGTCAGATACTTACTAGTGTGATCTTAAGTCACTTAACCCCAGTTGGGTTGGGGGAAGAAATACATTTATCAAAATTTAAAATGTCCAAATTCATACACCTGCTAAAATCTATTCCCGGACTTCTCAGGAATTCATAGACTCTAGGTTAAGAACTCCCAAACTAGTGTACCCCTCCTTATTTTGCAACTAAGCAAACTGAGGTCCTTAGAAGTTGTGACTTCTTCAAGTCATACTGGTAGTAACTAGAAGAATTGGAAATCAAATCTCTGCATTCTGACTCCAAATCCAGGGACCTTTTCCCTCAAAAAAAAAAATACGCTTTTGTTGGATGATTTTATGATGAGTTCCAGGAATTTAGTAGACACATGTACCTTCCAAATTCTCTCCTAGATAATGGGGTGAAAACTTTTCCACCCACCTAGAACTGATCTTTATGATATAGTAGATTTATATACCCAGTTGTAGCATGTTCAATCTATCTGTTTCAGACAAGACTAAATAAAGGATCGGGAGGCACTTTATCTGATCTTACACAGTAAATTGTTCCATTCTACTCACTGAACTAAAAACGATTATTAGAAAGGTAGCACCATAAACAATTAACACTACATTTTCAAAATAGATTTCTATTGTTATCTTTTGCTTTTATACCTTCTAGATTTACCCCTGAGTCCCTCACCTTCTCCTTCCTTTTTAGCAAAAAAAAAAAAATTCTCCAGAAAAGAAAAATGAGAATATGATAGAAAAAAATAGCCAAAGCCATCAATACATTGAAAAAAAAAAGCAAAAACCTCTGATGTAGTAGTCAGTATTTGCTCCTTTAGACTCCTCCCACTCCTGGAGAGCATTGTAGGGAAATATCTTCTCATGTCTCTTCTCCTTTCTTCTTCCCTTTTCCTTTCTATTGACCCTTTTTGTTTTCCTGACTCAAAGTCCACCATTATATCCACATATATCCACTCCACCTATTTGCTATTAACAGAAACAATCCCAGGATATTCTAATAATTCAGTATTATTTGTGCAAAAGACAAATACAATCAAGTCTGTAGGAATTGTTGAAACATGTAGAGTTTTTATTCCTATGTTAAATGACTCCAGAATGTCATACTTTAAATTTAAATGTCTTTCCCAATTAGAATGTAAGCTTCTTGAGTGTAGGGATTATCTTCCCCCAATGTATTTTTATTTTTTTCATTAAATATTTCATAGTTAAATGTAAAAAAAGTTAACATCTGCTTTTTTTAAACTTTTGAGTTTCAAATTCTTTCCCTCCATTCCTGTCTTTCCCTGTCCCCTCTTTGAAAAGGCACACAATTTGATCCAAATTATATATATGAAGTTATTTGAACCATATTTCTATATTAGTTATATTGCAAAAGAAAACACAGACCAAAAAAAACCACACCCAAAAAAATAAAGTTAAAAAGAAAGTATGCTTTGATCTGTATTCAGCCTTCATCAGTTATTTCTCTGCAGATGGACAGCATTTTTCATCATAAGTCCTTAGGAATTGCCCTGGATCATTTTATTGATCTGCAAAGCTAATTCAGAAGTGGAAAAGCTGAGACCTCAAGGGCACATGTGGCCTTCTAGGTCCTAAGATGCAGCCTTTTGGCCTGAGTCCAAGTTTTACAGAACAAATCCTTTTATTCAAGAAATTTGTTCTGTGAAGTTTGGATTCAGTCAAAGGGTCACATTTGAGGACCTAGAGGAATACATGTGGCCTCGAGGCTGCAGGTTCCCCAGACTTGTAAGTCATTCACAGTTGGTCATCATATAATGTTGCTGCTATTGTGTAAAATGTTCTCCTTGTTCTTCTCACTTCACTTTGAATCAGTTCATATAAATCTTCCCAGGTTTTTCTGAAACTATCTTGCTTGCTATTTCTTAAAGCACAATAATATTCCATCATGATCATATATCATAACTTGTTCAGTCATCCCCCAATTGATGAACATTCCCTCAATTTTCAATTCTTTGCACCACAAAAAAGAGCTGATATATATATATGTTAATACACACACACATATATAAAAAAATATATACATATATATTATATATAGGTCCTTCCTCCCCTTTCTGGGATACAGACTTAGTAGAGGTATTGCTACATCAAAGGGTATGCACAGTTTTATAGACATTTGAGCATAGTTCCAAATTGGTCTCCAGAATGGTTGGTTGGACCAGTTCACAACTCCACCAATAATGCATTAGTGTTCCAATTTTCCCAAATCCCTCTAAACATTTGTCATTTTCCTTTTCTGTTATATTAGCCAATCTGATAAGTGTGAGGTGGTACCTCAGAGTTGTTTTATTTTTCATTTCTCTCATCAAGAGTGATTTAGAGCATTTTTTATATGACTGTAGACAACTTTGATTTTTTTGTCTGAAAATTGCTTGTTCATATCCTTTGGCCATTTATCAGTTGGGGAGTGACTTGTATTCTTATAAATTTAACTCAGTTTTCTATATGTTTAATATGACCCTTTATGTCTAAATCACATACCCATTTTGACCTTATCTTGGAATACAGTGTGAGATGTTGGTATATACCTAGTTTCTTCCAAACTGCTTTCCAGTTTTCCCAGCAATTTTTGTCAAATAGCTAGTACTTTTCCCAAAAGTTTGAGTCTTTGGTTTTATCAAATACTAGATTACTATGGTGATTTACCACTGTTATTGTGTACTTTATCTATTCCACTGATCCAACACTCTATTTCTTAGTCAGTACCAGATTGTTTTGATGATTCCTGCTTTATAATATATTTTGAAATCTGAAACTGCAAGATTGCCTTCACAATTTTTTTATCTGTTCCTTTCATATTCATGACCATGTTTTTCTTCCAGATGAATTTTGTTTTTATTTATTCTAGCTCATAAAATAATTTTGGTATGGTACTGAATAAGTAAATTAATTTAGGTAGAATTGTCATTTTTATAATATTGCTTGACTTACCCATGAGCAATTGACATTTTTCCAGTTGCTTGGATCTGACTTTATTTTGTATGAAAAGTATTTTGTAATTGTATTCATATAGTTCCTGGGTTTGTCTTGGCAGGTAGACTTCAAAGTATTTTATTTCATCTACAATTATTTTAAATGGAATTTCTTTTTCTATCTTTTGCTGCTAGACTTTGTTGGTAATATACAGAAATGTTGACGATTTATGTACGTTTATTTTGTATCCTGCAACTTTGCTAAAGTTGGGGCAGAGCCAAGATGGCAGAGTAGAAAGACACATGCTAGTTCTTACCCCACAGCCCATCACCTGTAAAGAAGAACTCTCAACAAATTCTAGAGCAGCAGAAGCCACAGAACGATGGAGTGGAGAAGATTTCTATCCCAGAGTGACCTGAAAGACCTATGGGAAAGGTCTGTCCCACCAGATGTGGAGCAGATCCCAGCCTTGCCTTGGCCATGTGGCACTGAAAGTAGTGGATCCGAGCAGGTTTCAGGGACAGAATCTCCAGTGGCAGCACAGATCCCTCAACCCACAGGTGCCAAAGGTCAATGAGAGTGTCTTTTTGTCTGGCTGAGAAGGGAACAGGGTGTCCCCATAACTCGGGCCTCCTCAGGTGGCAGCAGTAGAGGCAGCAGCAGACAGGGCTCCCAAAGCAGGCAGTAACCTGCATCCATTGTTGAAGGTCTCAGTGTAAACCCCCTGAGGGAACTGAGCCCTGTGTGGCAACCCTGCCCCCTCCTGAGCAGCTGATCTTAATCTCATACTGAATAGCAGCCTTGCCTCCCTAAAGCCCCTGAGGCTTGGGAGCAGCTCATCTGAATCTCAGCCCCCAGTGCTGGCTTGGCAGAACTGGAGATGAGGTGGTTGTGGAGAACAAACTCAGAAGTCAAGTAACTGGCTGAGAAAATGTCCAAAAAAGGGAAAAAAAATAAGACCATAGAAGGTTACTTTCTTGGGGAACAGGTATCTCCCCCCATCATTTCAGATGAGGAAGAACAAGGCATACTATCAGAGGAAGTCAAGGCCCCTGCCTCCAGGGCCTCGAAAGGGAACTTAAACTGGGCTCAGGCAATAGAAGACCTTAAAAAACAAGTTAGCAGCTTACTAAAGGAGAACCAAAAAAATGCTGAGGAAAATAACAGCTTTAAAAAGAGGCTAACTTAATTGGAAAAAGAGGTCCAAAAAGTCAATGAGGAGAAGGAGGTTTTAAAAAGCAGAATTAGCCAAATAGAGGAGATTCAAAAGCTCACTGAACAAAATAATTCATTGAAACAGAGAATTGAGTTCAGAGAAATGAATGACTATGAGTTAAACCAAGCGGTTAGTGAACAAAACCAAAAATTTGAAAAAATAGAAGATAATGTGAAACATGTCATTGGAAAAACAACTGACCTGGAAAATAGATCCAGGAGAAACAATTTAAAAATTATAGGACTACCTGAAAGCCATAATCAAAAAAAGAGCCTAGACATTATCTTCCATAAAATTATCAAGGAAAACTGCTCTGATGTTCTAGAGTCAGAGGGCAAAATAAAATATTGAAAGAATCCACCCATCACCTCCCGAAGGGCTTGGAATGGGATATTTCAGAGGTCACAGGAACTGGGATTGAAGCCAAGAATCACCTACCCAGCAAATCTGAATACAATACTTCAAGGGAATAAATGGTCATTCAATGATATAGGGTACTTTCAATCATTCATATTGAGGAAAAGACCTGATCTGTATAGAAAATTTGACTTCCCAAGACAAGAATCAAGAGAAGTAAGAAAAGGTAAACAGGAAAAAGAAATCATAAAAGACTCTCTAAAGCTGAACTGTTTACATCACTACATGGAAAGAAAATATTTATAACTCTTGAAACTTTTCTCAGTATTAGGGTAGATGGAGAGATTGTACATACACACACATACATACATACACACATACAGATAGAGAGTACAGGGTGTGTTGAATCAGAAGAGATGATATCCACACACACACACACGCACAAATAAAATAAAAATTAAGTGATAAAGGAGGAAAATAGCGGGAAGAGAAAGGGAGAAATGGAACAGGACAGGGTATAACTCATAAAAGAGATAAGAAAAATCTTGTTTAATGGAGGAGAAAAGGGAGAAGGGGAGAGGGGAAAAATGAAGCTACTCTCTCCACATGTGACTGAAGGAAGGAATAACATGTTCACTAAATTTGATACAAAAATTTATATCACACCACAGGAAGGTAGGAGAGGAGGTGACAAGTGGGGTGAGGGGAATGATAGAAGGGAGGGCAAATGGGAGAAAGGAGTCACTAGAAATAAACACTTTTGAGAAGGGACAAGGTCAATTGTGGGGAAAAAAATAAAGGGGGATAGAGTAGGACAGAGGGCAATATAATTAGTATTACACAACATGATTATTATGGAAGTCTTTTGCAAAACAACACATATTTAGTCTGTATTGAATTGCTTGCCTTCTCAGTGAGGCTGGGGAGGAAGAGGAGGAGGGAGAGAAGTTGGAATTCAAAGTATTAGCAATGAATGTTGAGAATTTTTATTGCATATAATTGGGAAATAAAAAATACAGGGAATGGGGTATAGAAATTTATCTTGCCCTATAAGAAAAGAGAGAAGATGGGGATAAGGGAAGGGGGTGTGTGATAGAAGGGAGGGTACATTGAGGGAAGGAGTAATCAGAATGCAAGGTATTAGGAAGCAGGGAGAGGTGAGTGATGGGGAGAAAAATTGGACATGTTACAAAGTAAGGTAAAAGCATTTAGTATTAAAACAGTTGACTGAATTAATTACTGAGAATAAGTCAATGACATCTTTAGTTTGAGGAAAAGAATTTTAGTCTAAATTTCCTAGAGGAAGGTAACCTTGGATAAAATTTGGCATTGATGGAAAAGTTAAGGTTTTAATGGTAAATTTGATTTTATGATTGCTATTTAATCAGGAACTAGAACATGTATAAAAAGGCATGTAAGCCACTTAAGACTTGCCTCAAAAGATGTTCCTTAGCCAAAGTGAAATTATAATCATATTTGAAACCTGGATATTGGAACTTGCCATTTTTAGATGCTATGGGACTATTAAGTAACTCCGGGTATGGATAGCAAGAAATGTCTGAGCCTCCAATCCATGATGCCAGTAAGCCTGTGAGATGTTGGTATGAACTGCAAAAGGTGATCTCATGGGAAGGGTGGGTGAGTGGATGTTCAGCCTGGGCTGAGGTAGGATTTTCCTGACTCAATTTCCCCACTGACATTTGGCAGACTTTAAGCCTGACAATGCAAGTGGACAATCTAATCCTGCCTGGAACTGATATGAAGTTGGGGATATATTGTATCCCTCAAATGTCCCTACTCTTGGTGGCAATTTCCTATAGTCAAAAGGTTGTAAGCTTAATACCAGATTTGTCAAATTATAGATTATTGGTAATGGAACATCCGAGGTTAAGTCTAAAATTAAGCTATTAGGCATAGGACTTTAGACCAACAACAATAAGTTAGGGTCCTTTAATTCTTAGTAATACTGTGGAGACAATTAGGTCAAGAGCTTGTGAAGTTAGCAACATAAATATTATTTGTGTCTCAGTTGGTTAATGTTTAAAAAAAAAAATTCTTTTGTGGTCCATATTGTAAATGTTTTAAAAAGAAGTATCATCTGACCAAAAGTTTGAATTGTCTTATCTGTTATAAACTGTGTTAAAAATGTAAAAGAAAATTAAAAAAATAAAAAAAGAAATTGAAGGTGTAAATATAGGCAAAAAGGGGATAAAACTATCCCTATTTCCTGATGTCATAATGGATTACTTCTAAAATGCCAAAAGATCAGCAACGATACTAACTGAACCAATTAATAGCTTTAACAAATTTGCATACCATGAGATAAACCCACAAAACTCAACACAATTCTGTATAGTAATAGCAAAATCTAAGATACAATAAAAGGAATAATTCATATTAGCTTCAAAAAAACTTTGCTAAAGTTGTTGATTATTTCAAGTAGTTTTTTTTTTGTTGATTTTCTAGGATTCTTTAAATGTAACACCATATCATCTGCAAAGAGTGATCATTTTGTTTCCTCGTTGCCTATTATCCTTCCATTTCTTTTTCTTCTTTTATTGCTATAGGTAACATATTTAGCACAATATTGAATCATAGTGGTGATAACGGGCATTCTTGTTTACCCCAATCTTTTTGAGAAGTCTTCTAGCTTATCCCCCTTATAGACAAGTCTTGCTGATTGGTTTAGATAGATATTACTTATTATTTTAAGGAAAACTCTATTTACTCCTATCTTTGTAATAGGAATGGGCGCTGTATTATTTCAAAATGTTTTTCTGTATGTATTGAGATAAGTATATAATTTCTGCTGGTTTTGTTATTACTGTAGTCAATTATGTTGATATTTTTCCTATTATTGAACCAGGTCCAAATTACTGGTAAAAATTCCTCTGTCATAGCTTATGATCCTTGTGATATGTTGCTGTAATCTCCTTTCTAGTGTTTTGTTTACATTTTTTGTATCAATACCCATTAGAAAAATTAGTCTATAGTTTTCTTTTTATCTTATAAGTTTCCTGGTTTAGCTATCAGCATCATAGTTGTGTCATAAAAGAAATTTTGTTAAGATTCCTTCTTTGTCTATTTTTACAAATAATCTCTATAGTATTGAAATTAATTGTTCTTTAAATGTTTGATAGAATTCACTTGCGAATCCATTTGGCTCTAGGGATTTTTTCTTAGGGAGTTTATTGATGGCTTGTTCAATTTATTTTCTAAGATGGGTTTATTTAAATATTCTATTTACTCTTCTATTTATCTGAGCAATTTACATTTTGATACATATTCATGTATTTCATTTAGAATGCCAATTTTATTAGCATATATTTGGACAAAATAACTTTTGGTAATTGCTTTAATTTTCTCTTCATTGGTGGTGAATTCACCCTTGTTATTTTTGATACTGGTAGTTTAGTTTTCTTCTTTAAAAAAAAAAAATCCCCAACAATAATTTTAAAGAATATAACTAGTTTAGCTCTGCCTAAAAGATTTGGGGGAGGAACCTATGTTTCTTTTCTTTTCTTCCTTTGTTTCTTTCTCTTTTTTTTTGAGGCAATTGGAGTTAAGTGACTTGCCCAGGGTCACTCAGTAGTAAGTGTCTGAGATCATATTTGAACTAAGATCCTCCTGAGTCCAGGCTCTATCCACTGTCCCACCTAGTTCCCCTGAAGAGTTCCTATTTCACTAACAAAATAGTGTTGGAGTTCCAATACATCTCCCATTTCATTTCAAACAAAAATGTATTAAGCCTACTAGGTGCAAGGTACTATACTGGCAGATAGGGATGCAAGAACACTCTCTCAAAGAACTTAAAATAGGAGACTAAGGCAGGAGTGGACATAAAGGACAAGGTGGTCTCAAGGTAGGCTTGAGTTTAAAGAGACCCAGCTTCAAATTCCATTTCTGCCACTTAGACGTGTACCCTACAGACCACATATTGTTATAGCCTTGATTTCTTTTTCTGTAAAATGAGGATGATAATGTCCCTCCTTCTGGAGGTTACTAGTAGAATCAAATGAGATATATGTGACTGCAATATTAAGAGAATAGGAAAATCTTCCCCACCCATTAATAGGCCTAACACATGGAGCCTGTGGTCACATGGAGCTCAGAATGGGAGAAGCTTGCCCAAGGAGGACAGAGAGAGAGAGAGAGAGAGAGAGAGAGAGAGAGAGAGAGAGAGAGAGAGAGAGAGAGAGAGAGACAGAGAGACAGAGAGACAGAGACAGAGAGAGACAGAGAGAGAGACAGAGAGAGACAGAGAGAGAGACAGAGAGACAGAGAGAGACAGAGACAGAGAGAGAGAGACAGAGACAGAGAGAGACAGAGACAGAGAGAGAGACAGAGACAGAGACAGAGAGACAGAGACAGACAGAGACAGAGACAGAGAAAGAGAGAGAGAGACAGAGAGAGAGACAGAGAGAGAGAGAAGCAAACTGTGAGTGGGCGGAGGGAGGAATTTATCTAGGGAAACTTGTTTTTGTGAGGAGTCCTGACAGAAAGAAGGTTAAAGATGTCAGCTCTCCCTGGTTAGTGTACCGGGTTAAATCTTACCTCCTGGTATTCTAATGATGTCCCAAATAAATATTTTGGTTTTGCCTTTCAGGAAGAGAGTTTATTATATTTTGCCAATTTACCCTGGAAATACACATGCATAGTCATAGCTGCTACTATGGGTAGTACATCGGCATTACAGGGACATGCTTTTCAAACATGATGTAGTGGATTGGGGAATCATTTGCAGAGAGGTGATAGAGAAAGTATAGTATTATAGGAAAACACCAGGTGAAAGATTGTAGAGAAGGAAGAAAGACAAGGACAGAATTTCATAAGGAACACGTATTTAGAAGCAAGACAGGAGTAGCATCAGGTCCCAGTGGAAAGGGGGAGAAGATCTGGCTTTAAATCCTGCTTATTTTGCTTACTACCTATGTGACGTTGGGTGTGGGAGGTAAACTTTCTGGTTTGGGGGAGTTGGTCTCAATGATCTCTAAGGTCCCTTCCATCTCGGAATCTGTACTACTAAGAGTTGACTTCCATCTTCTCCCTCTTTTACCATTGCTTCAAGCATCTCTTCTCTTCTCAGAAACAAACCTTCTATTTCTCAACCAACCATAATAGCAGCACTTGGAGAATACATGAACAAGGGCTGAGGGCCAAGCAGTTTTAGAGCATAATTTCTCCTCAAATATCTGTAAGCACGAATTACAGATTATGGCAATTGAACCAATGGTCCCCAAACTTTTCTTGGACATTCCATACAAACTTTCCAACAGCCAAAAGGGAGGAAAAGGTTTTGTAGATTTTGCAGGATTCCTGGTTTTGGACCATATCCCATTAGCTTAATTTCAAATTCTTTCCTGGAGGCTTTTGAGTGCATGGAAGAAGGTGAATGGGTGAATTTAGGATTGAATGGAATTTAACAAAGTTAAATTGTCCTAAGTTTGCACCACAGAATCTTGACTCATAGCACCTCAGGTAGATATTGTGGGAATGGGAGGATCAACTCAAGCTGTCGGCATTCTATTATCATTCTGGCTTACAACACATAGGGAATTTTGCTTTAATTTTGAAAATCTTGGAAAAGGGTTGCCCAACCAGTAAGGGAAAGCAAAAGGTGAATAAAGCATTTATCTAAGAGAGAAATATAGAGAAATGCAGGGTGATATAGAACTAGACTTATATTTCCTGGGTCACAGTTTTTTCATCTGTAAA
Organism: Notamacropus eugenii; assembly: GCF_028372415.1. Classification (NCBI taxonomy): domain Eukaryota; kingdom Metazoa; phylum Chordata; class Mammalia; order Diprotodontia; family Macropodidae; genus Notamacropus; species Notamacropus eugenii. The sequence continues at coordinate 237,012,140 of NC_092875.1, read as the reverse complement.
ATGATGGGGTTTGCCTAAAAAAGAGGTTTTTAACCTTTTTTTGTGACATGAACTCCTTTGCCAATCTGGCAAAACCTATGTACTCCATTTTGGAATAATTATTTAAAATGTAAATGACAAAATACATAACATCTCAATGGAGATCAATTTTATTAGAAAAATTTTTTTTTCCTGTTTAAGTTTATATACCTTCCTGAATTCTATCCACAGGACTCTTTGTGGGAGAAGGGGGTTATGGACTTCAGATTAAGAATATCTGACCTAAAGAATCTCCAAGATATTCTGAACCTCTTATCCTGTGATCAGGTGGAAGAATGTCACTGATAACACAGTGCTTGGAAGCCTCCTTTCCAGACCTCAGCCCCAGTTTTGTCTCCCAGCTCCTAGATGTTGTAAGGGTGACTCTTTTTTGGAGTTGACTGAACAATTTCCCATGATTCCAGACCCTGGATGGGCCCACAAGGATCAGTAAGTCCTTACTGCTCCCTCTTTCCTGGAAAAGGGCAGATGACTCCAATGCCCCCAAGTATAGTATCTTAGAGGTGGTCTATTCTAGAACTTGGCCAACTAGGTAGATAAAGTGCTAGGCTTGGAGTCAGGAAGCCCTAAGTTCACATCCATTCTCAGGCACTTACTAGCTGTGTGACTCTGGGCAAGTCACTTACCCCTGTTTATCTCAGTTTTCTCATCTGGAAAACGAGCTAGAATAGGAAATGGCAAATCACTCTTTGCCAAGAAAACCCCAAATGGGGTTACAAAGAGTTAGACATAACTAGAACAACAACAAAGTCTAGACCCTGCCCAGAGCCTGGTCTTTACCCCTCAAAGCAGGGCCAGCTTACTGGGCAAGCAAGATCAAAGATACAACACAATGGATGCAATGGAGAAAATAGAAGGAATGCCAGCCAAATGTAACTGAGGCTAACAAGGGAGTCACCATGGAAACATAATTTTAGAGAGATTGTCCATCCTTCTGGAATCTTACCATCACTGCTCCAGCCATTTCAATTCCTATTTTTGAGAATCACCCTTCTATCCATTGAAAGTCATATAAAAGGAGAATATTAACAGAGTTCCTTTCAGGAAGCCAGCATCAAAGGCAGCCCCTACCAAGCACATTGGACATCTCCCTGTGTTTTCAGCAGAGTCCATTAAAGCTGTCATCTTTATCTTCACTTCAAGGGTTTTTCTGAGCTGAAGGCAAGCCAACTTGGACTTCAAATGATCCTGCCTGCCATGCGTTTTGAAGATCCCTAATACTATTTAGGGAGTCTTAAATACTAATAGCAAAGTCATTCATTAGCTTAGCTGTCACTCAGTTCCCATGGTTTTTCATGTCTTACTGCAGATTTTGTGCCTGGAGATTTGTTTGAGAGAATTAAGGAAATGAAATAAACAGATACATAGCGATACAATGCAGTGGTTCTTTCCTGTAAGAGTTGGCAGGAATTACAAGCTTTTTTTTCTGTTAAAGCTCTAGGCCAGACTAAAAAAAACAAAACAAACTCCCCAAAACTGTGCTACTTAAATCTAGCCAAGTCAGCCATCAGTCAAGAAGAAACAACTGTTCTTTCTCCCTCTTTAGAGTTCTACATTGTCATTTTCTGCTGCATTCCTTTGAGGTTATTCCTTGAGGGCATAACAGACTCCACTTTTCTTTTCAAAGCCTCTCTATGTGTCAAAAGTCTCTGCAGTGTAGGAAGAAAGCTCCATTGACACACAGAGAAGCTCCTTATCCTGAAGCTAAGTGATTGTGTCAGCACGTCACTCACTAATGGAACGAAACAGTGATGGAATAGAAGACTCCACTTCACCACCAAAGGACTGGACAGTCCCTGCCACACTGACTTATGTGTCAAAATCACATATTAGAGAATCAGCAATACGTAGGGATGCTCCCTTTTGCAAACTCTAGCATAAGCTGTTCCCTTTGTATTCCACCTTTGAACTCTCATAACTCTTTCTATCAATCAACATGTATTTACTGTGTCTGGTGCCTATTATCTGCCTGGTGCTATGCTAGGTGTTGGAGACACAATCACAAAAATGCAACCATTCTTGTCCTTAGCAGTCTTACTTTCTACAAGGAGGAACAACATAAGAAACTATCCATATATATATATATATATATATATATATATATATATATATATATATATATATATATATGTATGTATCTGTGTATCTATGTATCTATATACATATAGATACATAGATACACAGATACATATATATATATATATATATATATATATCCAAAGTAAATACAAAGTAATTGAGAGGAAGGTAAGAAGGTACTATCAGCTAGTACCAACCCTAGAAGGAAACTCAAGAGATTCTAAGAGGGGATAAGGGAGGAAGGTATGCATTCCAGACATGGAAGGTAGCCTGGGAAAAAGGTTTAGAGACAGGAGACGGACTATCATTTGTAAAGGGTCTCATGGCTGGACAATAGAATCCAAGAGGAATGCTGTATATACCAGTAATGGAAAGATTAACTGGAGCAGGATTGTGAGGAATTTTAAATGCCAAATAGAGGAATTTGTATTTGATTCTAGAGGCGTTGGAGATCCTCAGAAAATTAGTTGCCCAAAGCACTGAGATGCTGAATGACTCCGCTAGGGTCACACTGTAAGTCTGTGTGAGAGATAGAAATGGACCCATGGAATGGGAGACTACTGAAGTGCTCTCTCCCTCTCTCATCAATGCCCTGTTCTCTCTTTCCTAATGAAAGTTTCATACTCTGTTCTTTGGTGTTCTTTTTCTCTATGCACATCTATTTCTCCTCATTCTCCACTATCTCTCCACATCTCCAGCTAACTTCTAGAAAGCAGAGATCCTCAAGGGGTCTAAGTGACCTTCCTGTCTGCCCAAGCACACACTGAATTCAGTTTTGTTCAACGAATTTCTTAAGTTTAGTTTTCAGGGAGGAAATGTCATTTAGCAAATAATACAAAGGAAAAGCATATGATTCAACACTGCCATTTTTACTCTAACCAGGAAACTCATTTGTTTACTAGGACCTTCCCTCTTTTAATTATTTCCTGTTTATTCTGAATATAGCTTGTTGGTTCATAGTTGTGTCCTTCATTAGACTGTGAGTTCCTTGAGGTCAGAGACTATCTCTTGCCTTTTTTTTGATTCTAATCACTTAGCACCATGCCTGGCACATAGTAGTCACTTAATATGTGCTTTTTGACTGACTGCTTACTATCTTAGTATTTCTTTTTCTCTTTTGTCCCCCAGAACAAATGTTGACTTTGATGATTTGCTGTAGGTGCTTAGGTCTTGAACCACAATCATGTGCGTCTCAAAAAAAATTTTCTTGGTCTCCAAGGGAGAAAAACAAAATTCCATCTGGAAATGTTACATGCATTTTTGAAGAAGACATATTATTCATGATGATTCTATTATTATTAGGACAAACCCCAGAAGGACCTTGCTGGATCTTTCTTTGAACATTGGCTTTCCCTTGCTTAATACCTCAAATGAGGACCTGTTATTCTTAGTTAAAGTGGCACAGCCAACATGGCAGCAAAAAGCTTAACTGGCATTAAAAACTTTTGCATTTTATGTAGGGACATATCATCAATGCCAGGCTGAAGTCCCCATCAGAGAAGATAATGAAGACCCAAGACAAAGCCTGGGCACACTCCACAAACATAAACTTTTATTTGTAGTGACAAGTCAATGCCATTAATTCACTTTATACCATAATTAATTAGATTAAATGATACCAAAATATAGGACAAAGGAAAAGAAAACAGCACTCAAGTCTATATAGTACAGAAAGTGCACTTAAAAAAATTTTAAATTTGACTTGCATCAAACTCTTGCCTCCCATTTCCCTGGATCCATTCCCAAGGGGAGGAATTAACCTGGTGGATTCCCAATGCCTGTAATCCTAAAAACATCCTACTACCAACCAATCAGCTTCTGAGAATATTCCTGGGGACTCAGACAGCTTCACTTGGTGGCAGTTTCCTGTTGCAACAACATGCTTCTCTTATAACCATGTGCCCCATCATCTCCAAATTGGCCAGTTCCTTTCTTGCCATTCCCTCTTCACCTTGAAACTGTCATGCAGCTCAACTACTACTACTACTACTACTACTACTACTACTACTACTACTACTACTACTACTACTACTACTACTACTGTCTGTCATACAGGATCCATGGTGCTCTATTCCACTTCTCTTCTGAAAGAACAATAGAGAAGATGGACAGAGTCAGGAAGAAATGAAGGAGTTGGACTGAAAAATCTTCAATTCTATATTTTCGATCCTATCTACCCACTTTTTACAATTTAGATTTTTAAAATAAACTTAATGATAAAAACAGGAACATTTAAGCATAAAAGAACAAAAAAAAGAGGATTTATTTTTTATGAATTGGATTAAAAATCCTTATATGAATAGATTTATATTTCATATGTTACATAAAGATTTTAAAATCTGTATATAATACATTAAACACGGTAGCAATAAAATTGCCTGGCTTGTTTCTCCTTGAGTTTTTGTTTTCTTTTGTGTAGGATTTAAATGCTTTACTAAGGTTTTCTTTTTCTTGTATCTCTACCAATAACTGCTAATTCAGTCTCTCTCCTCTAAATAACAAATAAATATGGTCAAGCAAAACACACTGTCTCATGATGTATCTCCACTCTCTCATCTTTTTGCCAAGAGTTGGGTGGCACCCAATCTAATCTTGAACTCTTGTCGCTATGAAGCCATGCTTGGAATTCGCCATCTGCCAAGATCCTGTTCTTGTTTCTTCTGGATTCCTCTTTGATATGAATTCCCCAGGTTGTTTTGATCAGGTCACTTGAACCCAACTGGGCTGGTGATCTTTCCAGACCTATTCTAATTACAATCCACTGCCCCCTTTCTGCTTGTTGGCTGTAGAAAGAATGTATGTTTACTGAGGCCATCTTAGTTAATGAGTCCTTGAATATAGTAGCTTGTAATGTTTGCTCTTTAACCCATTCTTTTGAACAAAGCATATTCATTTTTTTTTAAACCTGGACCTTCAAAGTCCTCTTAGAACTTTAGGTTAATATTAATAGGATCACAGAATGCTAAATGGGGAAGAGTTATGTTTGAGATGATGTGGCTTATGTATGAGAAGTGACTTAAAAAACTTCATGACTATAGAATGAGACTGGGCAGTCACATAATGAGAATTAGGGATAATAACAGACAGACAATCTGAGTGTTTCCTTGGTAACTGTGAAATATTAAAAGAGGAAGAGATCCAGCACATTGGGTAGATATTATAAATTTGATTTATGGAAGGAAGCAAACATGAATTGAATAGAATAGAATAAGAAGGTGCGGACAATTTGCCATCTGTACCATAGAACTATTTGGTAGAATAGAAGGAGTGTCCAAATGGGTGAAATTTTGAGTCCACAGACATTGAGAAGCATAATCTGTTGGAAGCCAATAAAGCTGTTGGTCACAAATATCACTGGATAATTTCTTCCTTAGAGTATCATAAACTCCAGTCCCCTCTTTTTGAAATATTTTGAATTAGCCTTCCTCCTTAAAGCTGACTTCCCTTTTGTGGTGGTCTTTAAGGGAATGCTTCCTTCCCTCTGGAACAGTTCTTCATTTTGTCATTTTCCTTAGATTCTTCTGAGATTTTCTTTTTTGTTGTTGAGATATCTAGGATGTTGTCATTCTGGTTCACCTAATTTCCACCAAACTCTTTGAGCTAAACCTGGTGAATTATCTGTAAGTTCTCTTTTTAAAGGGCCAGGTGTTCAAAGCCAATAATTAATTGATTAAAAGTGAAATACATTTCCTTACAGTTCCAGCTCTTCTTCCAGCTTTGAAATATTATGATTCTGTAGTGTTTAAAATTATTTAGAGATCATTGATGTTCTTAAAATAAATCTATTTGTCCAGGGTCAGAATACCTCTGTAATGTACACGGAGCCAACAAGAGAAGCATTCTAACATTCCACATCTCACCTTAGACAAAGTCAGGGTGGTGTATGTTTTCTACCAATAGATTATAATTGAATTCTGTTATGCTCTCCAAATATCCATCTATTTTGTTGAAACAGTACTGAGGCATGTATAGCTTGATTGATTTATTATTAGTTCAGTCTTTAATCTTCCAGGTACAGGGGATAGCTATCACACTTAGCTGGAGTTGTGATCATATTGAGTGATTCATGGAGTGGTTCTGGAAACAGAAGTCACAAGGTCCTACCACCCGTCCAGCTGATTGATCTATTCTGCCTCCAGATTTGCCTGCACCTTCTTCTCTTACTTTTTTTGTATCATTCTTAGGTCCTAATGTCATCATTTAACTACCTAACAGAAACTAAGATGCTCTGAATTAAAATAAAAAAATAAGAAAAAATGTTAGTTGTTTTCTATCTGCTTTTTCTAGGTAGTATTGTGACATGAAGTTATTGGTTTATCAAATACCAGATAAAGCTGCCCTTACACCACAGAGAAAATCCTGGAAATCATGGTAGAGAGCACTAGCCAAGAATAGTATTAGGGGAGAAACCTCTCAATGCAGGGAGAAAAAATGTCCACATATCTCATTTTTTTTCTTTCAAAGTGGCAAATTTGGCATTATTTTTAGTGTTTATTTATATTGCCTACAAATTGTAGAAGGAAATGATTTCTTAATAACAATGATAAATAATATAATAGAATGCCATGTCATGGTTTAGAATGACAGATCTAAATGAACAGATCTCACAAGAATTATAAACTGTTAAAAAACACAAGAAAGAATGTTCCAAATAACTAATAATAAGAAAAATATAAATCAAAATAACCCTGAAGTTTCACCTCACATTCTGCAATTGGTAAAGTTGGCAAAAGATGGGATAGTCACCCACATGTGCAAAAAAGAAATTTATAGCAGCTCTTTTTGTGATGGTAAAGAATTGGAAATTTAGGGTATGCATATCAATTAGGGAATGGCAGAATAAGTTGTGATATATGAATGTAATGGAATACTATTGTGTTATAAGAAATGATGAGTAAAATTTCAAAAAGACATGGAAAGACTTATATGAACTGATGCTGAGTGAAGTGAGCAGAAGCAGGAGAACATTGTACACAGTAACAGCAACATTATGTGATGATCAACTATGATTGACTTTGCTCTTCTCAGTAATGCAATGATCCAAGACAATTCCAAAAAAACTCATGATGGAAAATTCTGTCCACATCCAGAGAAAGAACTGATGGAATCTGAATGCAGATTGAAGAACACCATTTTAACTTTTTGTTTTATTTTGGTTTTGTTTCTTGGGTTTTTCTTAGGGTTTTTATTTTTTTGCTTTTCCCTTTTGTTCTGTGTTTTCTTTCACAAAATGACTAATGTGGAAATATGTTTACATGATTGCACATATATAACCTATATCAGTTTGCTTGCGAACTTGGGGAGGGAGGGAGAAAAAAATTTTAAACTCATAATCTTATAAAAATTAATGTTGAAAACTACCTTTACATATACTTGGAAAATAAAATACTATTTACAAAAGAAGATGGGAACAGTCAGTGGAGAAGTCATGGAAATATGGCTATATTAGAGTACTAATGGAGCTGTGAATTTATGCAACCATTCTGGAAATTGACTAAAACATCCATACACTTTGGCCCAGAGATTCCCATACTAGCCATGTATCCCCAAGAGATCACTGATAATAAGAAAGACCTCATGTACACTAAAACATTATGGCAACACTTTTGGTTGTAACAAAGAATTGGAAATAAAGAACTGATAGCTGGGTGGTACTATCATGGATAGAGTGGTGGGCACAGAGTCAGGAAGACCTGAGTTCATAGTTCATCCTTAGACACTTAACCAAATGTGTGACTTTGGTTAAATTACTTAACCTCTGTCCATCTCAATTTCCTCAAATGTAAAATGAGGATAATAATAATTTTTGTCTCCTAGGGTTGTTGTGAGGATCAGATGAGACATTTATAAAGTGATTAGCATAGCTCCTAGCACACAGTAGGATCTATATAAATTTTAGCTATTATTATTAATAAAATAGATTGGGAAATGGCTAAAACAATTGTGGCATGTGAATGTAATGGAATATTACTGTACTGAAAGAAGTGATCAAAATAATGAATTCAGAGAAGCCTGGAAAGACTTACATGAAATGATGAAGTAAGCAGAATCAAGAAAACAACAGACACAATGAATAAAACCATGTAAATGGGATGAAAAACACAAAATGATTAAGAGGGAAAGTTTCAAAATTACAAAGAATAAGCATGGCCCCAAAGAAGAAATTTGAGAAAACACCTCCATCCCCTGTTTTGCAGAGATGGGATGTCCATGAGTGTGGAACATGCAAATTTTTCCGTTTTTTTTTTTTTGGTGTGTATTATTCAGCTTTATTGATTTTTTTTCTCTTCCCCCCTTTTTTTTCCTTTAGAGATATTCTTTGTTATATGGGCTGGTTCTCTCAGAGAGAAGACTAGGAGGAATCCTGTGAGAAATTGTGGTTTTGTAAAAAAAAAAAAAAAAAAAAGTGACAGACTTGATGAACATAAAAGAAAAGAAACTATATAAAATAACGGAAAAAATCCCCCATCCTACCCAGTTCAGAACTAAAGAAACTACATACACATTGACTACAACAATACAATTTTTAAAAAATGTATACTTTTGCACATATGAATGTAAAGTCATAGCCATCAGAAGGGAATTTAGAGGAAGTTTGGTTAAGTTGATATTGTTACATATATGCTTAAGCACATTTTATTATTAATATTTTTCTTGGAGGGCAGAGCCAAGATGGGAGAGTAGAAAGGTGCACATAGTCTAGCTCTTCCCTCACAGCCCATAAAATGCCTGTAAAAAATGACTCTCAACAAATTCTAGAGCAGCAGAAGCCACAGAATGACAGAGTAAAAGAGATTTCTAATCAAAGGTAACCTGAAGGGCCGACAGGAAAGGTCTATCTCACAGGATGCTGAGCAGAGTGGAGCCTAGTGCTGGCTGCATGGCACCAGGAGGAACAGGACAGAAACAGGCCTCTGGGGCAGAATCCCCAGCAGGAAGGTCCTCATATCCCTCAACCCACAAGTGCCAAAGAAACCTTCAAAGGTCAGTAAGAGGACTTTCCCAACTGGGCAAGAGGGGAGCAAGGTCTCCCTCAGCACTGGCCCCAGGCGGCGGAGGCAGCAGCAGTGGTGGCAACAGCTGCAGTGTCCATTTGTGAAGCACTGGGCCTAAAGCTCATGGGGGAATTGAGAGCTGATCTGAATCTCAGCATGGAGCACGATCCTGGGGTGAGGAGGAACACTAGGACCCTCCTCTTGACAAAGGATTCAGAAGTCAAGTAACTGGCTGAGAAAATGCCCAAAAAGGGGGAAAAAATAAGACCATAGCAGGTTACTTTCTGGGTCAACAGGTATTTCCTTCCATCCTTTTGGAATGAGGAAGAACAATGCATACTGTCAGATGAAGTCAAGGCTTCTGCATCCAGTACTTCCAAAATGAATATGCAATGGGCTCAGGCCATGGAAGAGCTTGAAAAGTGAGTCAACAGCTTGCTGAAAGAGACCCCAAAAATGCTGAAGAAAATAGCACCTTTAAAAATAGGCTAACTCAATTGGAAAAAGAGGTCCAAAAAGCCTAGGAGGAGAAAAAGGCTTTAAAAAGCAGAATTAGCCAAATGGAAAAGGAGGTTCAAAAACTCACTGAACAAAATAGTTCTTTAAAAATGAGAGTGGAGCTGAGGGAAGCTAATGACTTTGTGATAAACCAAGGAACTACAAAATAAAACCAAAAGAATGAAAAATAAAAGATAATGTGAACTATCTCACTGGAGAAACAACTAACCTGGAAAATAGATCTAGGACAGACAATTTAAAAATTATGGGACTACCTGAAAGCCATGATCAAAAAAAGAGCTTGACATTATCTTTCATGAAATTATCAAGGAAAACTACCCTGAGGGCAAAATAAATATTGAAAGAATCCACCAATCACCTACTGAAAGGGACCCAAAAAGAGAAACTCCTAGGAATATTGTGGCCAAATTTCAGAGTTCCCAGATCAAGGAGAAAATATTGCAAGCAGGGAGAAAGAAACAATTCAAGTATTGTGGAAACACAATCAGTATAACACAAGATCTGGCAGTTTCAACATTAAGGGATTCAAGGGCTTGGAATAAGATATTCCAGAAGTCAAAGGAACTAGCATTAAAACCAAGAATCACCTACCCAGCAAAACTGAGTATAATACTTCAAGAGAAAAAATGGTCATTCAGTGATATAAAGGACTTTCAAGCATTCTTGATGAAAGGACCAGAACTGAATAGAAAATTTGACTTTCAAACACAAGAATCAAGAGAAACATGAAAAGGTAAACAGGAAAGAGAAATCATAAAGGACTTTCTAAAACTGAACTGTTTACATTTCTACATGGAAAAATAATATTTGTAGCTCTTGAGACTTTTCTCAGTGTTTAAGTCAGTGGAGGGATTATACACACACACACACACACACACACAGAGCACAGGTTGAGTTGAATCAGAAGGGATGATATCTATAAAAAATAAAATTGAGGAGTGAGATATATTGGTAGGAGAAAGGCAGAAATGGAATGGGGCAAATTATCACTCATAAAAGAGGCAAGAAAAATCTTTTTCAATGGAGGAGAAAAGGGAGGCAGTGAGAGAGGAAAAGTGAAGCTTACTCTTCACATATGGATTAAGGAGGGAATAACATACTCATTCTATTTGGTATGAAAATCTATCTTACACTACAGGAAAGTAGGGGAGAAGGGGACTAGAGGGGTTCAGGGGATGATAGAAGGGAGAGCAATTGGGAGATGGGAGTAACTAGAAGTAAACACTTTGGGGAAGGGACAAGGTCAAATGAGAGAATAGAATAAAGGGGGGGACAGGGTAGGATGGAGGGCAATATATTTAGTCTTACACAACACGACTATTATGGAAGTCTTTTTCAAAATGACACATATATAGCCTGTATTCAATTGCTTGCCTTCTCAGTGGGGATGGGTAGGGAGGGAGGAAGGGAGAGAAGTTCGAATTCAAAGTATTAGAAGTGAATGTTGAGAATTTTTATTGCATATAACTGGGAAATAAGAAAAACAGGTAATGGGGTATAGAAATCTATCTTGCCCTACAAGAAAAGAAAGAAGATGGGGATAAGGGAAGGGTGGGATATGATAGAAGGGAGGGCACATTAAGGGAAGGGGTAATCAGAATGCAAGGTATTATGGTGTGAGAGGAGGGGAGAGATGGGTAGAAAAATTGGAAATCAAAATTTTGTGGAAATGAATGTCATAATCTAAAAATAAGTAAAAAATATTTTTCTTTTAATATGCTTGTTATTCAAGGCAAGAGACCTTTTCCATGCCTCCTCTCATTGCCTTCTCTTTTAGATTACCTCTCATTTATACTGAATGTATCATACATGTCTAGAGCTGTTTTCATGTTATCTCTTCCATTAAAATGGAAGTTCTTGAGAGTAAAGATCACATTTTTGCCTTTTTTTGCCTTTCCATTGTATAGTACAGTTCCTGGTACATTTTTTTGACTGTTTTTAGTAGTTTCCAACTCTTCATGACCCCATTTGGGGTTTTCTTGGCAGAGATCCTTGAGTGTTTTGCCATTTCCTTCTCAAGTTCATTTTTACAGATAAGGAAACTGAGGCAAAAGCATTAAATGACCTTCCCAGGGCCACACAGCTAGGAAGCATCTGAGGTCTAATTTAAACTCAGTTCCTCCTGACTCCAGGCCTGGTGTTCTGTCCACTGTACCACCTTAGCTGACACATACTAAGTGCTTAATAAATGCTTCTTGATTGAATATTTTTGTAGAGAATTAATTTTTGTCCAGAGTGACAACTTCATTGGTATTAAAAATTTCCAGAGTGCAAACTCTCTTCATCAATGGAGAGCATCTATAATTAATAATCTAATGACCCTAAGAATAGTGCCTGGGAAACTGAGAAGTGAAAGGACTTACTCATGGTCACATACTCATTATGTGTCAGATGCAGGGTTTGAACCCACTTCTCCCTTTTATTCTCCTAAACACACTGACTCTCAGAAAGGTTCTTATATTATCAGAGGCAACATGGTGACACAGTGGATAGAGTGCTGGACCTGGAATTAGGTTTCTGTGTTTAAATCTGGCCTCCAATACTTACTAGTTGTGTGACCCTGAGGAAATGACTTCACCCTGTTTGCCTCAGTTTTCCTCATCTGTAAAATGAATTGGAGAATAAAATGACTTTCTTTGAATCCCAAGTGGGATCACAAAGAATTGGACACAACTGAAGAATGACTCAACAACAACAAAAATATTTTGATAATAACAAATATTTGTGAACATCTTAATTCTATGATCCATGTTTTCATTGGTGTGAATGCTGCCTCTATCAGTGCACTACTATATGCTTTATTAGACAGTCTTCTGAGGTTGGTGTGGCTGCAAACATTCTCTAGCTGGTGACCCAGCTTCTGAAGAGCTCTTCCTAGCCAGGAGTTCTTAGGCACTGGCCTCATAATCTGTGTGATTGTAAAGGGGTATCTGTGACAACACACTGGCTGATATCATACGATGAAGTTATCAAATATTCTGGGAGGGGGAAGAAAAAAAAGACTGAGATGTGAGACATCCTGCCAAGTACTTCTGGACTTTTGCGGTCATGTCAGAACCTTTGACACAAAAATTCTATGGGGACAAAAAATCACAAAATTCCTGATTTTAATTACATTTCATGCTAGCCATGGGAGAAAAAAAAATAATTCAGTCTCCCTCTGAATTTAACAAGTCTGGCTTTCAGACCATAGACATATAGACCATTGCTGGGCTGTAACTTGAAGTTTTTCTAATTGGGAAGGGCTTGCTTCATCCATCATTCCATTGGCATTGACTTTGAGACAATAGAGGAGTGCCAACTCCACCGTGATTCATTAAAATAGTACTTTGAACAGACACAATTATATATGCTTTGCAATTATGAAGTGATTTGCCTATGTTACCTTATTTGAATCTTACAATCATCCAGAAACATAAGTGGTACAAGTGTTTATCTTCCTCTTACTGATGAGGAAGTTCAGGCTCAGAGATACTGAAAAATTGGCTCAAAGTTACATCACCGAAACTCCATCTCAGCCTTTCTCATTCAAATTTCAGTGCTTTCCCCATAATATCATACCTCTCTTAGAATGTAGATTTATAGTAGAGAATCTACATATGTATTTAACCCATTGCTTTAACCTTGTGAAACATCTTTAATGGCTCATATTCTCCAAAGTTAGGGTCATAAGGACTGACCTTTTAAAAAATCTGCTATTCATCTATTGATTCAACTTGATAAATTCATGTTGATGTCTAGTAATACTGAAGGTTGCTTGCCCCTCCCCCCCATGTCCTGAATGCTGTATGGAACATCTTTGGATAATTTCAATAATCAATCAAATTATTTAATCTATTGATGAATAAATATTATGTGCCAGGCAGTGAGCTAAGTGATAGGGACAGAAAGTTTAAAAATAGAAGGGTCTCTTTTTAAGGATCTCACTAATGAGGAGTTGTTGTTAAGTCATTATTCCATTGTGATTCTCTGTGATCCATTTAGGGTTTTCTTAGCAAAGACACTGGAGTGATTTGTCATTTCTTTCTCCAGGTTATTTTACAGATGAGGAACTAAGGTAAACAGAATTAAGTGACTTTCCCCAGGTTCACACAATTGGATGGGAGAGGCATATTTGAAGCATATGGTTAAGTTCCTATAAGAATGGGAAGTACTGATGTGGGCAAGAAACATACTTGATTAATGGGTTAGAGTGATTGATTATTCAGCCTTGGAAGAAAGGGTCTTCATATTGAGATTCACTCTGACAAGGCAGTACTAATAAAGGAGGTTTGTTTGAAGAGGGGCAAGCTTGAGTCCTTGGATCCTAGGCAGACTTTTTGTAGGAGGTTTTTGGGAACCATTGTGCAACAGTGAGGCTTCTTAAGAGAAGAGCCCTGACCTGGCCTGATTTTTGTGTTGTCACACTCTCATGTGTACTGAAATGGGTCTAAAAGAGGGACTATCACCTCCTGGGAGATACCTGACTCTGCAGACAGAGTGAACTGACAAAGAAGGCTGCAAATAGAAGGCCTGGCTTCTGATTCTAACTCTGATGGCGTTGGGTTATAATTTAAAGAGCAAAAAGAGGAGAAAAGGTTTCATGTGTGTTGAAATAGAGTAAATACACTTGGATTAGGAAATATATAGTTATTTGATATAGTTAATAATTTTTTCCCTCCAGGCAGATACGTTTCAACCTACTTCCCTTCCCTAACCTTTTATGCCCCATGTTAGCCAAGGAATCATTTAGCTTGCCCTAAGAACCTGCACACCACCTAAAACACCACAGCCTCAGTTTCCACATCTGCTAAATGATGGGGATAGTCTTGATGCCCTCTTAGGTCTCTTCCAGTTCTAGAGATCTGATTTTATGATCTAGTCCTATACAAAATTGCCCAAAGCTGGCTGGGAACTGTGGGGGGAACATCAGACACCTGAGGCAAATTCAGAGATCTGTAGGAAACACTTGGTGGTAAGCAACTCTGAGAGGCAGGGCCTGTTATCAGACCTACCTAGGGCATACATGCCCTGGAGTCTCTGGAAAAGGGCTGCTGATGGGTGAGTATTTTCATTTTCCAAGAACTTTTCTATAAGAAAGATACTTACTTTCTTCAGTCTTTAAATAAATTTTGTTCTTCTTTGAGCTTTGAGATCTTTGAACTTTCAAAGAGGGTCAGTGACAATACACTGGTTGGTATCTTATAATGAACTCCCATATTTCCTGGGTAGAAGAGGAAGGGAACAAGACCAAGGCGTAAGAAGTCCCCTACAGTGTACCTAGGCTCTTTGTGTCATGGGGAAGCCTCTAACGAAAAGATTATGTAAGAAAAAAACCCCATAAAACTCCTCTCTTTAGTTATATTATATGTGTTGTATACAATGGGAAAAAAAGAAATTATCTTCATTAAAAGTCGTTTTGTATTTCTTTAAAGAGATATAAAGAGGTATCAAATGAAAACTCACTACAATTGACTCCAACTTCCCCAGGGAAATATAGGAGAGGCAAAAGAAACTCAAAGGAAATACTTGGTCTTCTTTCAAAGAATTTAACTGTCTGATCATATAAAACACTCTTTTTAAAAAAAAAAAAAAAGGAAGGGATGGCTTTAGGTTGTGATTTAAAAGTAAACAGGAGAGAGAGGGTTTCATGTGCGTTAAAAAAGATCGAATTTGCTTTGATTAAGAAATGTATAGTTATTTGGCTTAATTAATGATTTGCCCCCTCAGGATAGATACTTTCCTCCCCTAACTTTCTGCCTGTTTCTAGAAGAGGAATAACTAGGCTTTCCTAAGATAATGATTCCTAAGGAAAACATTTATTATTTTAAATAGTGATGACTTGAAATAAGTCACTCAATAAAAATTCCTATTTGGTATATACATTCTGCCCAGTAGGAAAATGCAATGATTATTAAGAGATATTTGATTGAAATATAGAAGTAAAACTGTCTTTTAAAAAATCATGAATTCATGAAATCTAGGAGGGATCCAAGGTCACAGATTTTTTAACCCAATTTCCAGCATCGTAACAGGAAGGAAGTCTGCAGTTTAACCCTGAAGGAGAGACAGCAGAGCTTTTTTGTGTGGTATCTGAGCTTTGGGAACCAAATGTGTTTGAGGGCAAGACTGAAAAGATATAGATTTTTCAATAATTGGAGTCATTTTCTCAAAGATAGTTTCATTATACATCAACTAGAGAAGGATGAGGAACATTTTTGTTTCCCAAACTATTATGGACTATTAAGACTATTTAACATGAAATAATGACATACTTAAGTGAAATTTGGGAGAGTCATTGCTAGAGAGAGCACATTATGGTTATGAATACGAATGAATGAAGAGCAGAGAGATACCATTATACAGAGAGAATATCAGTAATGCCTGTTGGCATTTTCTAGAAATTATGTTTACATTTTCTGCATGTAAAAAGTGAGGAGAAAAGAAGTAAGGGACTACCCAAATCTGGTCCAAATTATTGGACATGAATCCAAAATTATCATCTTGTTTCTCTATATGTTTTAGTAAGAAGGACACAGCCTTGGAAAGACAATGATTTGTCAATAGTATTTAAAATAAAAAATGATTTGTAGCAGAAACTCCCATATGGGCCTTTGTAATACCCAGGTTGGAGAATTGCTGTGTTTGTATATTTATTCTACCTACACTTCAGAAACAAGCGTATTCAAAGGCACAAAAGCCAAGCACATGTTCCGGTATCAGAAGGTTAAGAAGGAGTTGATATGAAGTTCTTTCTAACTTTCTGGTGAAACATTTGCCTTTCAACTTACAAGGAGGCTTTTATAATATTTCCCCCAATGAAGATCGTACCTAAGATTCCCTGGAAGTAATGACCTCAGAGATTTCTCAAGACTCCTCTCTCTCCTCTCTCTCTCTCTCTCTCTCTCTCTCTCTCTCTCTCTCTCTCTCTCTCTCTCTCTCTCTCTCTCTCTCCATCGCTCTCTTCTCTCTTTCTCTCTTCCTTTCTATTTTCTCTTCCTTTCTCTCTCTATCTCTTTCTCCCTTTCTTTCTCTCTCTTTCTTTCTCTGTCTCTGTCTCTCTTTCTCTCTCTTACATTAAGGAAAGCTACATACTTCCTGTACCCATATCATAGATTTGATTTAATTACTTCATTCATTTTGTTTCATGGCTTAAGACTGAAATCCCCTTCTCTAAATGTGAAAAGCATTTTTGGTTTGTTCAGGGGACAAGATGCTTCTCTTGGACATGGAACTGTATAAGCAAATTTGCTGTATAGCAGTGATATTTGCCTCTCTTGATGAAAGCATCTTCTTTCAGAGATTAGTGTGTGGTACCTAAATAAAAGGCAGCTAGGTGATGCAATGCATAGAGTGCCAACCCTGGAGTGAGGAGGGCCTGAGTTCAGTTTTGACCTCAGATATTTACTAGCTGTGTGACCCCAGGCAAGTCACTTAACATTGCTTGCCTCAGTTCCTCATCTATAAAATGAGTTGGAGAAGGAAATTTTCTTTGCCAAGAAAATTCAAAATCAGGTCATGGAGAATCAGACATGACTGAAATGACTTGACAAGCCTAAATAAAAGGGATCTGGCTTATAAAAAAATGGAGTCATCAGACATTTAATTTACTTTACTCCATAAATTCATGTCATTTTCTAGCAGGTAGTGAGGACCATGGAGTAGTTGGAAGTTTCCAAGTTCCTCTCCCTAGAACTTCTTGAGTAAATCTTGAAGAAGATCTAATCACTACACAGAATTATAGAATGTCAGTGGTCATCTTGTCCAACTCATACCTAAACAAGAACCCTGTCTCTACAACATACCCCAAAGTGGTCATCCAGCCTTTGTCTGGATACTTCTAGTAAGTATCCAGACTCACTCCTTTCTGAAGCAGCCCATTGTACTGTGGATGGCTCTAATGATTAGGAAGCTTTTTCCTTAGATGGAGCCTAAAACTGCTTTGTTGAGACCCCTATTCGTTCGATTAGTTCTTTTGCCCATTACCCTTAATTTTTAAACTTTATTTTTCTCTTTTTTTTGTTTTTGTATCACTTTCATTTCCCATTCCTCCTCTTTCCCTACCCAAAGAGCCATCCCTTTAAAGACAGAATAAAAAAGAAACAGAAACACAGCAGTCCAGTGAAATTAACCAGCTTATTAATAAAGTCTGGCATTCTAGATCGGGCTCTACATTTATAGGCTCACACCTCTACAAAGAAGGGAAAGGGAGGTGCATTAAGTTAGCAAGTATATATTGCATGCCTATCATGAATAAGGCACTATTCTCCAACTTGAGAAGTAGTTTATTAGTTCATCCCCACTGCATTTAAAATTCTTTCACCCTTGTTAGATATTTTTCAAGTTAATGTATATCATTCATTCAGAGTCAAGCCTGGTCTATAATTATATATTATTTAGTTTCCATTTTGCTATCTTTTCCCCATTTATATTGTTATAGCAAATGAGATTAAATAAGATAATATTTTTTTTACTTCTTTTTAAAAATATTTTATTTTTCCCCAATTGCATGTGAAAACAATTTTTAACGTTTCATTTAAAAAAAAAATGTTCTTGAGAAGACAAGCAATTTGATATGTTATACATGTACAATCAAGTAGAACATTTTCATGTTAGTCATATTGTAAAAGAAAACATAGCTCCCAGAAAAAATAAGAAAAAAAGAAAGAAAAAGTATATCAAACTCCATCAGTTCTTTCTCTAAAAATGGACAGCATTTTTGATGAGTCCTTTAGAATTGTCTTGGATCACTGAATTGCTGAGAATAGGCAAGTTACGCACAGCTGATCAGCATACAATATTGCTATTACTGTGCATAGAGTTATGATTCTGCTCATTTCACTTTGCTTCACTTCATGTAAATCAGGGGTGGGGAACCTGTGGCATCGAGACCACATGTGGCCTTGTAGGTCCTCAGGTGCAGCACTTTCACAGACCAAATCCTTTGATTAAGGGTGTTTGTTCTGTTGAATTTGGATTCAGTCAAAGGACTGCACATGGGGACCTAGATTGCAAATCTTTCCAGGTTTTTTGGAGAGCATCTTGTTCATCATTTTTTTTTTTTGTTTGGTGAGGTAACTAGGATTAAATGACTCCAGGCTGGATGCTCTATCCACTGTGCACCTAGCTGCCCCTTGCTCATCATTTCTTATAGCATAATAGTATTCCACCACAATCTTACACAGCTTGTTTAGACATTCCCCAATTGATGGGCATCTCCTCAATTTCCACTACTTTGTCACCATTAAAGGAACTGCTGTAAATATTTTGTACATATAGGTCCTTTTCCCTTTTTTCTCTTTGGGATACTAACCTAGTAATGGTGGTGCTTGGTCAGAGTATGTGTGGGGTTATGACCCTTTGAACATAGTTCCAAACTGCAATAAGATAATATTCGTAAAGCATTTAGCATAGCCTAGCGCATAGTAGGCACTCAGGGTTTATTCTCATCCTCTTTAGTCAGTGAGAATATTTCTTGCTTCTGCTAATGTCATTCTTTATCAGTTCATACAAGGCTTCCCATGCCTCCATTGTATTCCTCCCATTTATAGTTTCCTGTGATTCAGTAGCAGTCCATCACACTTCTATGCTGCTCTGTGTTTTGCCATTCCACAAACAATAGATATTGATTTATAATTCTTTTCTACTAAGAAAATTGCTGATGGAAGTATTTTGTGATATTTCTTTCTTTCTCTTTTTCTTTCTTTCTTCCCTTGTTTCCTTGTTTCTTTCTTCTTTCTTTCTTTCTCTTTCCTTCTTCCCTTCCTTCTTCCCTTCCTTCTTCCCTTCCTTCCTTCTTTCCTTCTTTCTTTCTTTCTTTCTTTCTTTCTTTCTTTCTTTCTTTCTTTCTTTCTTTCTTTCTTTCTTTCTTTCTTTCCTTCTTTCCTTCTTTCCTTCTTTCCTCCTTTCCTCCTTCCCTCCTTCCCTCCTTTCTTTCTTTCTTTCTTTCTTTCTTTCTTTCTTTCTTTCTTTCTTTCTTTCTTTCTTTCTTCCTTCCTTCCTTCCTTCCTTCCTTTCCTTCCTTCCTTCCTTCCTTCCTTCCTTCCTTCCTTCCTTCCTTCCTTCCTTCCTTCCTTCCTTCCTTCCTTCCTTCCTTCTCTCCCTTTGCACATGTGCCTAGCAATGTGATCTCAAGGTTGCAGGGTATGGCACTTTAGCCACTTTCTTCATATAATTTCAGATTGCTTTCCAGAATATTGGGGCTAATTCACAACTCCAACAACAGGGAATCAGTGTACCTATGGAAGAAACTTGTAAAAATCAACTAGCATATATTGAGTATCTACTATGTATAAGTCACTGGCCTCCCTTCTGAGGACTAGCTTATTAGCTCATCCCAGCTGCATTTAAAATTCTTTCACCTTTGTTAGATACATTCCCAAGTTAACTTGGCCTGGTAGCTTGCTGGTAATGATAATAGCAGCTAGATGCAAAAAAAACCCCAACCTCCCCCAAAACCAAAAAAACTTTGATGAATTTTATCATGAGAAACACAGTTCTCCATGGTGTAGGTAGAAGTGCATTTTAGCATAACTAAGGCAGCTAGATGGCACAGTGAATAGAGTGCCAGCCCTGCAGTCATCTTCCTGAGTTCAAATCCAGCCTCAGATACTAACTGTGTGACCCTGGGCAAGTCACTTTACCCTCTTTATCCTCAGCTTCAAAATGGGCTGGAAAAGGAAATGGCAGACCTCTCTAATTAATATCTCTGCCAAGAAAACCCTAAATGGGGTCATGAAGGGATAGACACAACTGAAACAATTCAGCAACAAACCATCACTATACCCTGATTCTAAACTCATACAGGCTTGCTCTAGGGACTTGAGTCCTCCATCTGACCCACAGTGACAACCATACTTCAGCATCCTGTCTCTCACCTGAACTCCAGCTTCCAAAGCACTGTCAGACTGAATAATCTGTACCTGTGACTTGCCCTCTATTGTCAAGACAGTGATATTTCCCTGTGCCAAGAGGATGCCTGGCATCTTGTGATTAGGTTGTCTGTCCTTCTTTCCTCCCTCACACACTCAGTCACCCTTTCCTTTGATATTGTACTCTACTGAACCTTCCCACTAGATTAGTCAAATTTTCAGGGATGGAATATTTTGCAAAGTAGACTTAAAACTCATCATTGGGTCCATATTTCAAAATCTCTATCAAGACTTTTTTATTCCAGCTCTCCCTTCTGGGTTTGAAATACCTAAGCTCCCTGGGCTGTGCCAGTGGGGGCTCTGCCACATTGCCTGATGAAGCATAGACTATACAGCATCCTGAGTTTGATGAGGATGTCCCAGAATTCTCTTTCAATAATCAGGTAATCCTCCAGCGATAAACTGCATTAATGACCCTACTTCTAATGGATCCCCTTCCAATCTACCCATTACTGGGTTACACAAGGCTGTTCAAGAGTCCCTGTGACAGGTTACATTCCAAATTACAAATGGCACTATCCCAGAACTGCCAGTGTCTCCCCTTCCTTCTTGGGAACAGGGGCAGGTTCAAGTATGAGTGTGTTCCTGTTGCCTTACACACACCGTTGTGTTTTATTTTGTTTTTCCTGTGGGAACTCTTTGATTCTGACATTACAACTTGTGAGGAGTGAACACTGTCAGGGAAATGGGTGCAGTAGAAATAGTACTGGGTCTGGAATCACAACACCTGAATTCAAATCCAGCCTCTACTCATTATTGCCTGGGTAACTTTTAGCAAGTCACTTTTCTGTGCCTCAGGAGGGGAGGGATTTGGATTAGTTGGCATCTGAGGTCGTTTCTGGCTCCAAGTCTATAAAACTGCAATGGAGATTGATAAGTCATGTTTCTGCAGCACTCAAAACAACCCTGCAAAATGAACAATATAATAATTAAAATCTTCCCTTTACAGATGATGAAGCAATCTCAGAAAATGTAAGTAACTTGCTCAAGAACTCATCACTGAACAGGATGAGAGCTAGAATCTGAACTCAGATCCTTTATGGCTACTATTGCTAAGAATTCTTTCCTGTTATATCCCACAAAATTGTGCTTTTTAGTTCAAGCCCAGATTCACTAGGTAGCCAGCTGTTTGCATCTGGTTGCTGTTATCATCGCCAGTCAACTTTCAGGCCAAGTTAACCTGGAGATGAAAACTCAATGATTCATTCACTCAAGACTGAAAAATCGTACTTGAGATGCATCAATGTGCATTAGTATGAAGGTCAGAGATTTAAAATTGGTAATTACCCAATACATGTTTGTGTTGATTTTTAAAAAGTCCTTCCACAGTCGCATTGATGAACTATTGGTGGAATTTGTGAATTGATCCAAACATAATGGAAAGGAATTTGGAATTCTGATAAGAACATGGTGAAAATGAATATGAATATACCCTTTAAGCTAGAGATCGCACTGCTAGGCATATGTCCCAAGAAGTTCAAAGAGAGAAAGGCTCAATGTTCTCCTCTACAGAACATCACACTTTTGTGATAATAATAATGCCTGTTGACTGAAGAAGGTTAAACAAAGAGTGGTGCAGAAATGTGATGGAATATTATTGAGCTCTAAAAAACTCTATTGAAAAATACCAATAATAACACGAGAAGATTTAAATGAACTGATAAAGAATTAAGTAAGCACAACTAAGAAGACAATATTCTCACTGACTACAATAATGTAGATGGAAAGAGAGACAAAACCAGACTGTATATACAATTACTGTATGTAATTTTTTAAAATGGATATTTGATGATATCTTGTGTATTTACGTCCTTTAAATTCCAAGCCTCTTGAATATTCCATAAAACCAAGAATTAAAAAAAAAAAGAAACAGAAAGGAGGAAAAAGGAAATTATCCATCAAACTAATGTATACCTTTTTAAAAGTCTGACATTAAATGCCGTGTTCCATACTCAGGAATTCCCCATCTTCCTCCACGTCTTGCCTCTACAAAGTTGCCAATGAGGTGTCTGTTTGATTTCTCCTCTTTGGGGCCAAGTTTGTTCTTTGTGATTTTGAAATACTCTTTTACTGTCTTGTAGTTCTTGCTTTTAAAAAAAATTGCATTATTGTTGTCACCCTGTGTATTCTTTACCTGAATCTGCTTACATCAGGCATGTAAATCTTTCCACACTTCTCTGTATTCATCACATTCATTACTTCATACAGCACAGTAATATTTCATTACATTCATGTATTAAAAGTTTTTTAATCATTCCCCAATTGATGGACATCTACTTTGTTTCCAGTTCTTTGCTATCACAAAAAATGCTGCTATAAATATTTTGTAGGCAGCCAAGTAGAGCAGGGGGTAGAGCACTGGGCCTGGAGTTGGGAAGACCTGAGGGAAAATCCAGCTTTGGACACTTACTAGCTATGTAATGCTGGACAAGTTACTCAACCCTATTTCCCTCTTTCCTTATCTGTAAAATGAGCTGGAGAAGGAAATGGCAAACAGTTCCAGAATCTTTGCCAAGAAAACCCCAAATGGGGTCATGAAGAGTGGGACATGACTGCAAAATGACTAAACAACCAAACAAATACTTTGGTGTATATGGGGCCTTTCTTTTTGTTGATGGCTTCCTTGGGGTTTATACCTAACAGTGAAATCTCAGGGTCAAAGGGATAGTGCTTTGGGTGGAGAAGAGGAAAGATTTAGTAAGAAATGAAGGTGATATGAAAGTATTGAAGTCTAATAACTCTATTCCTCATGTTTTTCATTTTTAGAGCATATTAATATTCCATTACATTCACGTATAACAATTTGTTCAGCCATTTCCTAACCAGTATGGATCTACTTTGTCTCTAGGTCTTTACTACCACAAAAATTGTTGCTACAAATAATTTGGTATATATTGGAGACCTCCCCCTTTTTTTTGGTCAGTGATCTTTTTGGTAGCCTTTAGATCAAAAGCATAATTATTTGGATCGGAGAAAAACACAGATGATATTTTTTAAAAATACGTCAATAAATTTAATATTTAAAAGGTTTTTTTTTGCTGTTACTATTACTCTGCTGTACCTATACACCTCCCTTTCCCCTTCAGGGACAATTTCCCTTTCCTTAAACAAACTCTAACAGTTCTCTTGGTTGTTAGTTATTTACATCTACCATGGAATTCTATCTTGAGCTTCCTGCTGGTATTTCTGTACTCTTGATTCCTACTGCATGCCTGTTTTCTGTCTTGTTGGAGCCCAAACCCTTGAGTTTCACGTACATCCTGCTTTTCTGATCCCTGCTGGTCCCCTCAGAGGCTTCCTTCCCCCAGCCTGATGTGAAAAAGTTCTTAAGTATTTCTTCAGAAAAATATACAGAAGATACTAGCAAGTGGAAAGTGTATGTTCATAACAAATAACATTCTTTAGGGGAAATATCCTTTCCTATTATTGCCAGCTTCTCATGTTGGACACCCTGGAGAGAAAGTATAAAATTCTCCCAAAAGCAACAAAAGAGATAGGTGACATTTGGCAAAATACAACATAGGCCTTGAATTCCTTTTGAACTAATAACCATTAGACATATTTTTCTCCCCATTATGCATATCATTATCCTGCCTGAATTAATCAACACTGAATGCAATAAAATACAAGATTTAATAGGGAAAAGGTTTCTCTCACACTTAGAAGCAATTTGGTGTTTAATATTTGTCGTTATGTTTCAGACTTTCAATGATTGTATTAGTGACAATAGCACTAGATTAACTAAAGAAAAAAACTGCTAAATGGAATGCACAAATTCATTTTGAAATTATATTTTCTTTTTTTTTCTCCAGGGTGACAATAATGACAAGTGTAAATTTGCTGCTTTGCTAATACTTTATAAACACTTTAATGGATTCGTGGTTTCAACCATGTGAGCTCTCCATCCATTGGTGCTGAGAATGCTACCTCTAGGCCTTCTTGCCATCATTTTGCTGATCTATGTATGCCTACAGATCTTCTCTGGAGCATCTGGTCAATAAGCTATGGTCTTTTTGATGGTTGCTTGAATATTTCACAGGTACCAGTGGTACACTTGAATCCACCATCTTTTGTCTTTCATTCCTACTAGATAACCAGTTTATTTTTTTTCCCAGTCAGTGACGCCATGTATGTCATTTCTCACATCCAAGGCATTCTAGCCCATTTATGTCTCCAATGCCTCATTATAGTGAGAAGATGACTCTGGGTTCTTAAAGGCTCTGTCTGGGGATCTTAAGTTGAGATAGACTCTACCATGCTGGAAAGGTTTGGACTATTATCTCCACAATTAGAGTCTATTACCCAAGAACTAGCCCAGTTAAGTGCAAGGAGTTTCATAAGCTAGATGAATAAGCTGGTCACTTGGTGGTGAATTCTGTGGCCATGACAACGCATGCAGCAAATTTAGAGAGATGAAAATAGATAGATAAAGCATTTCCTAAGTACTTCCTGTGTATAATTCACTGTGCAATACTCTGGGAACACAAGTCCAAGCAAAAAAAAGCTCCTCAAGGATCTTACATTCTAGTGGGGGAAGATAATGCACAAAAAGAAAGTGAAAAGTAGGGTGAAGGGGTGAAAGTATCTATGTGGGGAAAAGGAGAGAGGAGGCTTGGATGGTCATGGGCTTGTCCAATTTTACAGAGAGCACAACTAGCATTGCTGTTTTCTCAATTGGAGGTTAGGGGAGGAATACAACAATTGGAGGAAGAGGTTGTAAGGGTGGTGGCCTTGCCAGCTTCTGGGGAGGAAATGAAGAGGTGGTTGGGGAAGTCATGGGCTGGTCCAGGTTTAAAGAGAACATGGCTAATGTGGGTGAAAAATACCAAATGACCCTCAGTTATATGTGGCCCCCTTCCACCTCTGCAGACACCATGCCACAGTAGTGGAAGGTATGGAAGAATCGAGGGTGATGAGAATCCCACAATTTTTTTAGAACATTTGTGCATTTTAGCTTGGTTGTTAGCACTCTAAATGTGAGATCCTTGTTCGATGACTCTACTATTTGACATGATATTAAAGGAACTGAATAATTAATCGCATTAATCTTGACATTCTGTCTATAAATGAAACCAGAAAAAAAAGAAGTTGCAACAAAGAAAAGAATTGAGGGAGTTGATTTTACTGTGCACCTAAAGACAGTTAGAGGCATCATTTCATAAATATTTGGTTACTTCAAATTGCAGAGATTATGACATCTCTTTGTACACCATGACAATGATATGACAACCATAAACCCAACTGATATTTATGTGCCATTAGTTATGGGTAGAGAAGGGGTAGAGAAATTCTATGTAGAATTTGATGAGATGTTCCAAATTAATCTAATATATACTCAGAAACTCAGTGATCTCGATGCAAAGGTGGAAATAGGTGACAATGGTGGGACATATTTTAGAAAGCCTGGATCAGAAATAAGAGAGTCCAAGGAACTGTAGAAAACACAGAAGTCTCCTACCTCTATGTCACAAATACTTTCTTTAAGACAAGCATTGATAGGTGCTGGACATGTCAAACACTGAATTGGTTATATTTTAGCAGACAAGAAAAAAATCTATTGATACAAGAATCATTTGTTTGTATAGTCGGACCATTAACATATTAGGGCAAAGACTAAATAAAGTTGAGGGAAAAATTATAATAACGTGTGTATGTGTGTGCATACACACATGTAAAGCCTGTCTCAAAGCCCATTGTGGACTTTCCTTATTGGTGGAGATGAATACTCTGCCCTAAGTGAGGAGCAGGGCCAAATTGTTGAGAGATAGCAGTTCTTAACACTCCCTCTTTGGGGATTGTTCAGTTAGGAGTCCCCCTTCAGGACTTCCAAGGAAGTCCTCTTAGAACATCAAATTGGCTTCTGGGTTCAGAAAAGAAGATGAAAGAGTTCAATCTCACTCTCAGGAAGATATGAGAGGAGAAGGTAGTCTTTGTCTTATCCCTAATCTTAGCTTGCAAATCTAAAGACTTTGGGGAGTTTTCCCCAAGATCCAGAACACAGTTGGTTGAACCGGGTTACCTCATTCCCGTTGGGAGAACTCCTTCACTCTGTATTGTCTAACATATAATCTCTAACGGATGCTTCCTTTGATTTCTGTTTTGCCATGATTTGGATAAAAGGGCTTTGTTACTTCTGATGTGTGTTTATTGTGAAACTGGTATTAGGTGAGTATGGAGTCAAACTTTGGATATAGAGCTTGGGGTCTTCCCCTCCAAAAGACAAAGTGATAAAAAAGCTCAAATTTCATCATTTACCCTAGATTAACAACATTTAAGGGAGCGTATACATATATTTCTCGTTTGCTAATCCTTCTTTCTCTGAGGAGAGCAGAATGACTTCTGACCCCAATCTCCTGTTTCCCTTCCAGGCAGAAATGAAAGTGTCCCTTAGAGAAAGGTAGAGGGAGAAGAGGCTAGAGATGTCTGTTCTGCCTCCCTCAGAGCCACACAAGAACAGTGTCCTCACTACATTCATGGAGTCTTACTATATGTGTGGGATCCACTACTCTCCTCTTTATTGCTACATGTGTGCGCACACACAAGTACATAGATGTATACTGGCACCACACACATATGTATTACACAAGTGATACAATTGATCTTTTTTTAGCAGTTATTTATTAATTTTTAGTTTTCACCTTTCACTTTTATGAGATTTTGAGTTTTAAATTTCTCCCCTCCTTCCCCTTCCTTCTCCCTCCCCAAGATGGCAGGCAATCTGATATAGGCAACACGTGTACAATTTTATCAAGCATATTTCTACATTAGTCACGTTGTGAAAGAAGAATCAAAACAGAAGGAGAAGACCATGAGAAAGAAAAAAAGAGAAAACAGTATGCCTAAATCTGCATCCAGATGCCACAGGTCTTTCTCTGGATGTGGATAGCATTTTCCATCATGAGTCTCTTGAAGTTGTCTTAGATAATTGTATTGCTGAGAAGAGCTAAGTCTTTCATCTCACGGTATTGCTGTTACTGTGTACAACATTCTTCTGGTTCTGCTCACTTCACTCAGTATCAGTTCATGTAAGTCTTTTCAGATTTTTCTGAAGTCTGCCTGCTCATCATTTCTTGTGGAACAGTAGTATTTCATTACATTGATATATCACGATTGGATACATTTGAATCTTAACCTAATTAAATACATTGTTATTAATGGAAATGGGGAATGGTGGAAATAACATTCAATCAGAAGAAGGGGCCACAACGGTGTAAGCATCTTCTGGAATGAGAAGACTTCTGGGCTGTGGTGACAGAGACATCATCCAGGGTGTTAGGCAGGAAGAAATCTGGAGCAGAGCCAGGAGAAGCAGCCAGAGAGGAATAAAGGAGTGATCTAAAAAGGAAAAGACATCAAATGTCTGGGAAAAAATTTGGGCCTTATTAATGCTAAAAAAAAGTCAACCTAGAGAAAATCAACTATTGGACCAACAACCACTATCTCAGTCAAACTGGTTTTTGCCAAAAATATGGTTGCTTATCCAATAGCTTGACCAAAATCAACACTGTTTTCTAAATTGATGGCTTGAAAAAATTAAGCCATCCAAACACAGCTGAATGGTTGGTTTTACATCATCATTGGTTCTTTGTTTGTCTGAGGTTAGCTTAGCACTCTGCAGCTAACATGACCCAGCCACTAATGTGATTTGGCTCTTCTTGGATTTGCTAATACCTTTTAGACCACTAATTAGGACAAGTAATATCAGTCCTGTCTCCCTGCTGAAGGTTAATGGTTTCAACATTCTTGGGCTTTTTCTGGAACCCTTAGTTCATGCAATTTATGAAAATAATTTATGGTTCTATTAGTTTTATAGTGACAGTAAAATGGCATAGTAAAAGAAAGAAAATACTTTGTAATACCCTGGGAAGGTAGGCTTACCAAAGTGAGAGTGCTTAATTTGGTACTAATCATCGGTCCTTCCTTTTTCTCTCTCTTTTATTTTTTTGGTGAGAGTAGGGAAGGGAAAATGCATTTATTAAGTGCTTACTATGTACCAGACACTATGGTAAGAGCTTTACAAATCTTATTTCATTCAATTCTTACAAAAAGCCTGAAGGTTAGGTGCTATTATTAGCCTCACTTGAGAGGAGATAAAACTGAGCTTGACAGAAGCCAAGTGACCCAGTACTCCATCCATTTTGCTACCTAGTTGGAGCAGAAGAAGAAGAAGAAGAGGAGGCGCTTCAATTATTAGGGTATTAATAGTGCTGGGAGAGGTAAAGTATTACTGGAGAATTGTCTGAACTGCTATGAGTTCAAGTGTGAGTGTATCGGTTTGCATCTTTTGATCATATTCAATAAATCCTACCCTATATGTGATATGCAGTTGGCTTGAGTGATTGCATGGTAGCTGAGAGCCCTTTTACTTTTTTATAGAGATTTAGATGAAAATTATATTCTGATATTACCAAAGGAAACTTTCACTGGGGAAATTTGTGAAAAGATCCCCCAACATTGAATCTAGCCCATGAAACACCCAAGTTACCATTTTAGGCCATATGTCGTAATGATATAATCCCAGATTTCAGTTACATTCTTTCTACTTCTTTCTACTCTTGGTTTATTCCCCATCTCCACCCCTATCCCTACCCATGTAATCTTTAAATCTGGAGCAATTTTACTGCATAAATTTTAGCAACCTCAATACTCATGAATTTGACAAGAAATAAGACGGAACAAATCCCTAGACTGAAGGAAAAGGCATTAATAATCCATTAGTCACTTCCTGAGTATAGAATTACTCCTGTAAATGCTGTTAATGCTGGTGCCCTCCAGATAGAATGTACCTTAGAGCATGAGCAGACCTAGCCCAGAATATACATATAAGATTGTATAGTAAATCAGCAGTGTTCTCTGTAATATCAGAATTTATTACTATAACTATATCCTGCTGTTTAAAAACAATGAAAAAGAAAGAAAAAATGATTAAAGAAAATATCCATAATCCAGAAGAAAGGAGGAGAAATGAGAGAGGGAGGGAGGGGAAGAGAGAAAGAGAAAGAGAGAAAGGGAGAAGGAGAGAGAGCTGTCATTGTAAAACAAACATGAAAGATATTCAAACTAGATGGGAATTTTGTGGCATTTTCCAGATGGTATCTCAGTCACTAATGTCTTTTCACGGTTGGATGGTAGTGTGTGAATTCTTTAATATTTAATGGAAAACCAATTTTTTAAATGGAAGAAATCACATGTATTAAATAACATTAAAAACAATTTTTTTTTTACTACAAGAGATAATCCTTCACACTGTATGTGATATAACTTATAATTAAAGTTTTATAAAAGGAATATAGGCATAAACAGATAAGGAGTAGCACAGTTGGTATTGTGCTTTCTCTTTTTAGCCTACTGAGGTCTCATTTTTTTCCCCTAGACTGAAGTGGAGCTCAATGAGTGGTGTAGATATTGACAGATAAAGTCTTCAAATATTCTATCATTTAGCATTTTCTTTATGCTATTAAAGACACAAGTCAGAATTATTAGGGAGCAGTGGCAGTGTAGTGGCAAAAGCACTACATTTAGAGACCCAGCTGTGTACTTATTACCTGTGTGACCTTGGGAAATTCTGTCACTTCTCTCAGTCTCAATCTCCTCGTCTGAAAAATAAGGGAAATGACTTTTCTGCTTTGAAGAATTGTTGAGGTAATGACTGTTTCCAGAAAATCCTCCCCCTCACCTTTAAACAGATATCACCACATTCCCTCTGGCTTTCCACTCTTCATTTTTGAAAATGATCTCCCAGGAACCTTGCTTCTGAGTAGAGAAGGGAAAAGAGGGAAATGATTCAGGACAAGTCAAGTTTCTACATCTGTAAAATGGGGATGATACTATTTCCATTACCTACAAAATAATAATATCTGGTATTTATAAAGTGTTTTAAGGTTTGCAAAGAGCTTAGCAAACATTACCTCATTTTATCCTTACAATAACCCCAGGAGGAAGGCTTTATTATTATCCCCATTTTATAGATGAAGAAAAGAAGGTTTTTCCAAGGGCACAGCTATATAAATATTTGAGGCAGGATTTGAACTCAGGTCTTCTTGATTCCAAGTCAAGCCTCTCAGTCCATCGAACCACCTCACAATTCATATCACAGAGATTTTGTAAGAATCAGCTGAAATCATAAAGTAAAAAAAATAAATTCTATGTAATATAAGGTATTATTAATTGAGACTTTATCTGCTCATTATACTATGACATAACACATGTGAAATTAAAGCCATTGAAACACAACCACAGGGTAGTTCTATGGATAGAATGGACTTACAAGGCAATCTAAGCTAACTTCTCCTGAAGACACAAATCTCACCTACAACATGATATTAGAGTAGAATCAGAGGACCTAAGTTCAAATTCTAACTCTGACAATTATTACCTGTGTGACCATAGTCAAAAACTTAACTTCTCTGCCTCAGTTTCCTCATTTTTATAATTAAAGGGCATAAGACCCTAAGGCCTCTGAGATCCCTAGCTTTGTTATCTCCAGCCTTTGTTTGAAGAGTTTCAGTGGGAATGAAGGGAATGAAGTAGCCTGTTTAATTTTTGGGACAGCTGTTAGAATTTTTTTTTCTTTCTCATGTTGAAACATAATTTGCTTCCTTAGAACCTCTACTCATTAATCTCTTGGTGTTCAGTCTTTGCCAAGGAAAACAAGTCTAATTTGTCTTACATATGATAACTACATATTTTAATACAACTTTACTTCCCCTGTCTTCTCTTCCCCATGCTAAATACTCAGACACTTAATAGCTGTGTGACCCTGCCTAAGTCATTTAACCTCTGTCTTATTCATTTCTTGTCCATAAAATGAGGATAATAATAGCACCTCTCTCTCAGGATATTTTTTGAGGATCAAAGAAGATAAAATATAAAGATAATATACATAATAACTATATTTATATAATTATATGTTATATGTAAATATAATATATGTAAAGATAATATATAAAGCACTGTGCAAATCTTAAAGTAGTTGTTATTAACAATATTATTATAAATAAACTGCCATATTTTTAAGAGTAGCTAGGGGGCATAGTGTACAGACTATCAGGTCCCAAATCAGGAAGACTCATCTTACTGACTTCAAATTTGGCCTGAGATACTTACTAGTTGGGTGACTCTGGCCAAGTCACTTCACCCTGTTTGCCTCAGTTTTCCCCATCTATAAAATGAGCTAGAGAAGGAAATGGCAAACCATTCCAGTATCTTTACCAAGAAAACCCCAAAGTCCATTTAGTCAGACATTACTGAACAACCGCAAAGAGAAATGCAGTAGGGCAGATACATGACGTAGTAAGCAGAACTCTGGGTCTGGGATCAAGAAGATGCATCTTCCCAAGCTTAGATCTAGCCTCAGATACTTACTAGCTATGTGACCCTAGGCAAGTCACTTAATTGTGTTTGCTCATCTGTAAAATGAGCTAGAGAAAGAAATGGTAAACCATTCCAGTATCTTTACCAAGAAAACCCCGAATGGGGGTCATGAAGAGTCAGGTATGACAACAAGAAAGATTTCATCCCTTCTCCTTGTTGTCCTTATCTCTATGAGGTTCATTTTTTTAATATCTCTTCTCAAATGTAGCCCCAGGACTGATTATAGTATTCCAAATATGGTGTGCCCAACACAGAGAATAGCAGAACTAGCGCCTCCTTTCCTCTGAACATTTCTATTAATGGCATCTAGGATTATGTTACCCTCTTTCAGCTGCCACATTACATTGTTGACTCATACTGAGCATTCAGTCACTAGAACCCCTGACTTATTTTTCACACAAACTGCTTGCTAACTATAGCTCCTTCATCCTATGATTTATAAATTGAAAGCACGAGACAAATATAGGTGATTATTGTTTTTCCCACTGAACCTGTGGTTTCATTGGTGCAGAGAACAACTGATGTGGATTATCACCTTCTCTGCCACAAAGAGCTTAGCACGATGATGCTTGGTACACAGTAGTGCTTATTCCTTTCTCCCTCTCCTTCAGAGAGTTGCCTGGGGCGTTGAGAGGTTAAGTGATTTTTCTTAAGGTCACGCAGACCTCTGTCTACTATGCTATGATTCCTGTTATAACTATTATGGTAAGCATAACGTAAAGAGTTTAATTTTATACAGTCCTTGCTCTCTAAGAGTTGACCATGTTTTAAACTTTGTTGTTCAGCCTGAGCTAATGATCTACTTATGTCTTAAGGAAAAATGTATTTCCTTTAGAAAATGGTCGTTGGAGAGGGGCCAAGATGGTAGAATAGAAGGAAGTAGTGCCTCCCAGCTCTCTTCCATCATTCCACAACTCAACTCCAACCAATACACGACTCCCTACCCTTGGCAAGTGGTTACTATGAAGTGTTATCAACTAAGGAGGAGGGACCACAGAACTAATCACTAGGATGAGTGAAGGGCTTTTACTCCTTCTCCCCTGCACTTTCTCCCTCTCAGGAAATGTGTCACCCCTGAGATAGATTCTCAGAGAAGGAGGTGGTGGGGCTCAGTGGCTGTATTGAAAGAAGAACCTCCAACTTATTCTGATTCCCCAAAGGAAGGGGGAATCCAGACAAAGGAAAAACCCCTGCAGTCAAGGAGTGGGCCTCAACTCTGTCTAATCCCCAGAGGAATGGGAACTTAGGGACTCACTTTACTCCTGAAATAAAGGAAAGACCTCAGGGTGCCCGACAAGGTCAATCTGAGACAGGTCCCTGAGTCAGAAGCAGAGCATCAGTGCTAAAAGTGAGTAAACAAACAAACAACTATTATGATTCCAGGGATGCTCAAGAAACAAAGTCAGGTGAGAATAACTCAAAAACACCTACAAGCAAAACCACACAGAAAAACAGCTTTGCCACAACATCAATTATAACTCTTAGAGTAAATGATGTAAGAGTTTTAAAAGAGTTAGAAATGATATTTTAAATGAAATAATAATAGTGAAAAGACTTAGAAAAGAAATTAGAGTTATAGAGAAGACATAGAAAGGTAATTAATAGCTTAAAATAAGAAGTACATAATCCACCTACATAATAGACACCCTAAAATCAGAACAAATGAAATAGAAGCCAACAATTCTAGGAGACAAGATATGTCCAAACAAAGTCAAAAGACAGAAAAAAATATGGAAGAAAATTTAAGGTATCATATATTAAAAACAACTGACCTGGAAACAAATCAAGTAGAAATAACTTAAGAATCACTGAACTACTTGAAATCTAGAAACAAAATAAGAGCTTCGATATCATATTTTAAAAAGTTATGAAAGGGCATTTCACAGACATATTAAAACAAGAGGGAAAACTTAAAATAGAATCCATCAACCATGTCTTAAAAGAAACTTCAAAATGAACATTTTCATCTGAACTGGTCAAAAGAGGGCAGAACACACACACACACACACACACACACACACACACACATACACACACACACGTATATAAACAAAGAATTCCATGTAGAAATACAGTCAATTCAACAGTGAGACAGGAGGGAACAGGAAGAGGGGGAAAGGAGGAATAAATGGGTGGTATAGATTCAGAGAGAGCTGAGATAAGCAAGATGATGCTTTAGCTTGAAGAGGGGATTAAAAGAAATTTAAAAGGTAATAATGTGTAGTAAAGAGGGGATGGAACAAAGAGAGGAAAAATTTTAAGAGATAAATATAGAGAGAAATACACAATTATCATAACTGAATGTGAATAGGATGAATTCCATAAAATGGAAAAGTATAGTGTGTTTGTCCTTCATTGCCGAAGAAGACCATGACATCAGAGAAATGATGACATGACTTGCACTTCACTTTGTTTTGAGTGAGGGAGGGCTGTGTAGGTCACCAGCCTCACTTCTCCTCAAGAACCATCTGAATCCAGTGACCAGATATTTATCAGGATGACTGGAGATGACCCAGGATGAGGTGATTGGGGTTAAGTGACTTGCCCAAGGTCACACAGCTAGTGAGTGTCAAGTGTCTGAGGTGAGATTTGAACTCAGGTCCTCCTGACTCCTGCACTTGTGCTCCTGCACCATCTAGCTGCCCCTAGTATAATATACTAGATTAGAAAGTAGTATGCAGCAATATGTTGCTTGAAACTCACTTGAGACCTAAGACTCACAGAGAGAAAAATAAGGAATTGGAGCAAATTCTATTATGCCTCAGCTAAACTCAAAAAAGCAGGAGTAGCTAGTATAATTTCAGACAAAGCAATGGCAAAAATAAACTTAATTCAAAGAAATGAACAGGGAAATTACAATTTGCTGAAAAGTACTACAGGCAATAAATTATCATTTAACATATAGTACATAGGTTAAATGTACTTAACATATATATGTGCTGAACATAAAACTAAATACTTAAAGGAAAAGCAAATTGAGTTACAGAAAGAAAAAGACACTGAAACTACCATAGTGGGGAACCTCAATACATCCTTCTCATAGCTACACAACTCTAAACAAAAAATAAAGAACTTGAACAGAATTTTAGAAAAGTTAGAAATGATAGATCTTCGGTGATTTTTTTCAATGGGAATAGAAGGGAATTTACATATTTCTTAGCTGTACATGACATCCTTACAAAAATCAACCAACAATAGATAATTTTATTAAAGAAAATGTCAACGATGAGAAAACATGCAAAATTTTTGAGATATAGTCAAAATAGTCCTTAGAGGAAAATTTATATCACTAAACGCGTTCATCAACAAAAGAAAGGGAAAGAGATCAACAAATTGGGCCTGCAACTAAAAACACCAGGAAAACAAGTTTAAAAAAATAGATCTGAACTTATAGTAAAATGTTCACACAGACACACATTTTTCTGGAAGTTTAGTATATAAATAAATGCACACACACACGCATACACACATACACATACAGATGTAGATACAGATACAGATATAGATATGCACACATATATACATACACTTACATATATGCATATATACACACAATGTACCCATATGTGTATATGCATATGTATACATGCATGTGTGTGCGGACATGTGCTTAATGGAAGAGAGTGACTTGGTTCCCAGTTCAGCTACTTACCTTATGTTTATGGTTCCTAACGAATGCATTCTGGAAGAGAAAACATTACCATCCTATCCATCAAAGTACAAAAACCATTGTCTATGCCTTTCCCCAAGAGTTTCAGGAATTTCCATTATTTCCTGTGGGAATTGAAAAGTCCTTTACAAATAATCTAATTCAGAGTTCCTTTTATATCTTATCTACGATCAGTTGTGCAGGAATAGGCTTCTATCAAGGCAGGAATCTTTATTTTAAATGATATTCTCTGGGAGCCATTGGTAGTCGTCACTGGGCATATACTCCTATTCAGGATAATTATGACTAGAAAGAGATGAGTATTTCATAATTTCCACTCCAACTTCTGAATCATAGGGCTTGAAATATATGATTAGCATAAGGTTTGCTGAATGTCCTACCTCTGCCAATTACAGTGCAGTGTCTGATTTTGTATAATTTAAGTTACTGTATGTAGTAATCATATCTAGGTGTGATGAAGAGGTACCTGTCCCAATTATATTTGTATCATAGGTATAGCTCTTTTGCTGCTGACAGAGATACCTCTGTAATACCATGTGAGTTTGAGGAATTTTGGGAATTCTATTAAGATTTGCCTGATTGGGGATAGAATCATAGTGAAATAGGTCATCTCTCTATCAATCCAATAGTGGGCCAGATATAGCTGCAATGAAAGGATTTATGGGAATAAAAGAGGACTGAAAAACTTGGCATGAATATTTTTCTTAGGGCACATCATACCTTATGCAAATCTTCTCATCTTGTATAATTCTAGCACATATCCACAACCCCAAACGCTAGAGATCTTCCTCTAGGGTTCTTGACATTGTCAGTAACAGTGAAACACAAGGACTGTTCATTGGTTGTCCTTCATTTTCATTCCATGATGTTTCCTTTGTACATTGCTGACAGTATCTTAAAAGTCAATCCTCATATGCCATTCCTTTTTGGTAATATGCTGGAGTAAATTTATACCTACCATGTATTTCTCTATTGGCTATTGAGTGAAATATCTTCCAAAATTCTGGAATATGAAGTACTATGAGTAAAAACAGACTAATCTGAAAGGAAGAAGAAAGAGAGAGGGAGAGACGGAGAGAGGGGGGGGGGAGAGATGAGAGATGGAAAGAAGGAGAGAGAAAGAAATGGGAAGCCAACCAGAAATGGAGCAAAGTCAAGTGAATTTTTTTCAAAGTAAGATGCACATTTAAGAAGCAGCCGGTTGAAAGGGAGAGAATGAAGATGTTGGGGAGTGGAATTATTTCTCACAAAATTTCTTTTTACTTGATTTATTTTACTCATATGCAGAGTAGATTTGAGGGGCACAAGAGAGTTTTCTTGCTGCAAGTATTTTCTTTCAGCTTTGGGGTCCCAGTGTTATACGTAGTGTCCTGTATTACTAATTGCCTCCCTCATACATGCACACTCCGAGACAGAAACCCATAATTCATGTATACAATAGTGAACAGAATCTGCTTCTGTTTGATTGTCTTTTATCACAGTTTACAGAGAAAATCTGTGAGGGGACAAAGAAGAAAAGTAAAAAGTACAAGTGTACTCTAGTTTTCAATCTTTACTTCACACTTGGTCTCAGGACTTCTCAGCGTTCTTAGGCCAAGCGCCAAATTCTCCCAAATCCCGACAATGACTCACTCTTTAATCCCCCTTGAACACCACAATTGCTGTCTCTTTCCCCAATATAATCACAACTCTTGGGCTCATCATTCAAACCATCAGAATGAAACTACTAGCTCTGAGCTGAATTCCTGATCATCCTGAATAACTCCATTCAGAATTGTAGATAGTTGTTTCCCTGACAGTAGGAGACAGAGAGAAAATGCTTTGCTTCGGGGCATAATAATTTTCTTTTCTTCCTTCAACACCACAATCTCAAACTTCTGACACAAAGTGCAGCCAGGTGATACAATGGATAGAGCATCTAGATCTAGAAAAGAAGAAGAAACTTGAGTTCAAATCCACTTACTAGACTCTTAACTAGCTGTGTGACAGTGGCCAAGTCACTTAACCTCTGTCCAAATTCCTCATCTAGAAAATGGAGATAATAATGGCACCTTCTCCCAGGGTTGTTGTGAGAATCAAGTGAGATAATAACTAAAGCACTTAGCTCAGAGCCTGACACATAGTAAATGCTACCTAAATGCTATCTATTATCATTAACTATTATTAAATTGCTAGTATTCAGGCTATTCCTTTGCTTTAATTTAATTTACTCCTTTATTCCTTCCTTATTTTCTCTTTTCTCCCTAAACATTCATATCTAATCAATTGTCAAGTCATTCTCTCACATTATCTTCTACATCCATCCTTTTCTCTCTTCTCATGCAGGCATCAACACAACTTCTTATAATGGTCTCCTCCCTGGCCTTCCTGATTTCTGTCACTTCCATCTTCAATCTGTCCTTAACCCAGCCATCAAACTCATGTTCCTGAAACAAAGAGCTGACAATGTCGCTTTCCTACTCAAAAATACTCAGTGCCTTCCTAATGCCTCTACAATAAAAAACAAAAAAAGACAAAATTCTGAACTTGACTTTTAAAGTCGTGTAACAGGTAATCAGGGAAAGTGGAATATAAATTCCCTTCATAATACTCCAAATTGAAAACTAAGGGGGTATCTTTCCACTGGGGAACTATGGTACATAAATGTAACAGAATATCATTTTGCCAGAAACAAAGACAAAATTAACAATTTCGGGGAAAACTGGGAAGACTTCTGTGAATTTATGCAGAGTGAAAAGAACTGGAACAAAATTTATGCAAGGCTGACAATGTTATAGAGAAAAATAACTTTGAAAGCCTTTAGAACTCTGATCAAAGCAATGGGTCCTGGAGATGGAAGGTAAAACATGCCACTTACCTTCTGCTAGGCTGCTAGTGAACTTAAAATGCATTTTGGCTTATGGCCAATTTGGGGACTTTGTTTTGTTGAATTATATGTATTTATGATGTGGATTTCCTTCTTTTTGTTGTTGCTGAATGGGGGTGCCATGGAAGAAACATATAATTTTTGGAATAACATTTTTAAAAGTAAAATTCAACTTTTGTCAGTATTTATCTAATATAAATATAGGGAGTGTGATATTGTGTTTGCCGGGGGTTGGAGCAGAAAAGTCACCAATGCCATTAAATCTTCTACATCCATCCATTAAGACTGACTATTAAGGCAAAAGAGTCAAAAAATGATTTAGATTAAGCGATTCCAAGTGGCAACAGGAGAGAAAAGTTCCAAAAACAAACTTCAAATACTTAAAGACCTCTAGCCATAGTGTCAGCATGTGGCTGGCTAAGGTCTGCATCACAAAAATGCTAAAGACAGTCCCCTAGGGCCATAAGCTAAAACACTAGCACATTCCTCTTTGAGAGGAAGAGGTCATGTTATAACTAAAAGCCAGTAGATGGTAGCAGAGAAGTATAAATTAAGTATAGATGCCCATCAGATAGTGGCACAGTGACATCACCAGGGGATATTGGTAGCTCTGTGGTGTTGGAGATGTCAATTGTCTTGGTCATACATGTTCTGTGACCTCATGTATTACCTACACGTTTTCCACTTCACATATGTTTCTTGGTCTTGTAAGTCTGTAAATATGTCCACTGATGGTGATGGGTGGTGAGAACCTGTGAGAAAGTATCTAGTGTGTACAGTAGGAATATTTTCCATTACTTGTTTTGCTATGCTTGTTTAAGTAAGAGTCTTAATTTGAGCTAATATTTCCCCTGTCTAGATTAATAAAAAAAATACATCAGTGGGGATCATGAGTTATGGTTTTGTGACATTGACCCGTAAAATACTTTGAATCTGAGAGAACTTTCTGGGGATCCATATGTGTGGGTAGAAGAAAAAGAACATGACTTTACCCAATGATCAACCTATTTCAGAAGTAAATGAGGATAAAAAATAATTCAACTGGATTAAATTCTCTCTTCCATTTTTTGTATGCCAGTCAACTTTACTCCCTGCACAAATTTGCGAGTTAGCTGCATTCTGGAAGACAAGCATCCTTTTTAAGTTTCTAATGATGTCTTTTCAGATACCTTTTACAAACTTTATTTCTCTTTGTGAGCTGAAAGCCAAAAAAAGGTTATTTGCTTTCTGCATAAAAGCTTAGAGGGTTATGTACCATCTAGTTGTCTCCTTTGGTTACTCCCTACCTTCAGGCTGCCTCTTGGGCCATTAGCCTGTCCACCACTGTCAATATCAGTTTGCTGTGACTTTTAACCTTTGCTGTTGATTATAAAAACTCAGCTGGAAACTGCTGAATACAAACCCGCTGCTCAGCACAAAATTAAAAAAAAAGAAAAGTCAGACTGGAGACAAGGTGAGTAGTTCAGAAAACTGGGACTGGATTTATGAAATTTATGGATTTAGGCACATCCCTTTCCACCAGTTGGTGTTAGGCATCCTTGTCCCCACTCCACCCGTCCTTTCCCCAACCATCACTTTGTTCTCCATCCCCAGTTCTGCAGTATTTAGCTCCCCACTTAGGGGAGCAGGAACTTATTAAAATGCTTTCAACAGACGTTCAGATGAAATCTTTACATGCATTTTACCCCTCATCCCCCCACCCGCCCCCTACTCTACCAGCTAGCTTTTATATACTCTTAGCATCACTCAAGGTCATATCCTGGGCACTTAAAGGT
Organism: Notamacropus eugenii; assembly: GCF_028372415.1. Lineage (NCBI taxonomy): Eukaryota > Metazoa > Chordata > Mammalia > Diprotodontia > Macropodidae > Notamacropus > Notamacropus eugenii. Next base: position 236,971,914 of record NC_092875.1, on the reverse strand, counting down.
TCATAGAAAGCTAGGTCCAAAAGGGATCATCTGACCAGACCATCTCATTTTACAGATGAAAAAACCTGAGTCCCAGAAATTATTCGTTTGAGGTCACACAACAAATTACTGGCAGGGCTAAGCATGCAACCCAGGATGGTGACTTCTACTCCAGAACTCTTTCCATTAATCTACATCATTTATGTTTAAAAATCTCAAAATGATAAGCAAAGAGTACTAGTCCTTTATTGAAAACCAGGGTAAAGTGCTTCGTAGAGATTTGAGTCTAAGAAAAAGGGAAGTCTAGATCATTGATTTAGAGTTGAAAAGGACCTTGAAGGTCATCTAATTCAGTCTCCTCATTTATAGACAAAGAAACTGAGGCCCAGGGAGAGATTAAGTGATTTGCCTCAAGTCACACAGATAGTGTCAGATGCAAGATCTGAACCCACTTACTCTGACTCCCAATCTACTCCTCTTTTCATTGTTCCCTGCTTTCAAGAACCTTTGAAGCTCATTTCATGAAAGCTATGTTTTCCTTTAAAGAGAGAGGGAACAGTAAAGGAAATGTTTTATGCTTTGCTAAAGTTAAATTTGGTTTGCCCCAGCAATTATTTTGGGAATATTTCCTTTTAAATATATGGTGGCAATGTTTTTTCCACCCAGAATTTTAAAGAAGAAACCAAAGTTGTTTTGCTGAATTAATTTATTTCCTATTATGTCCTGAAGTTTAAACAATGTCCTTCTTCTGACTAGCGATATTTTAGGTCTGTTAGTTGTTTACTGTCTATTTTCCAATATTATGAACATTTACTAAATAATTGATTTTTCCCCTATTCTAAAATACTCTAGGCTAGAACAGATAATGGACACCCATAATCTCCTCCTCAGATTAATGGCATTTAAGATTAGTTCAACAAAACAAATGCTCTGTGACTTCACTTTTAATCTTGCACTCTCAATTAGTATGTTAATGAAGCATCCTTCTGCACCACACATCAAAGCTTTATGTGACAACATAATTATCAGAATTTCATCTGATATGAAGGAAAATTTATAACTCATATCTGTGGTGTGGCAGCTGAGAGCCCACGGGGTGTGAGTCTCCAGCTGTGAAACACACTGAGGCTGAAATTCAGGGATGGAAAAGCCCGGAAGCCTTCAAATGTCAATTTGTCAGATTGAACTTAAAAGGAAAACTTTTTATTTTCCTGAAAGTTCAAATCCATTTGGAGGGATAATATTAACCAAGATACGTTGGAGAATAAAGATAGTGCCTTTTTAATAGTAATATATTTCTCTGACACTTTTAAATTTCCTAGGGATTTAAGGGACATCAGAAATCATCTGGTTCAATCTCATTTTACCAATGAACAAACTGAGGTCTTTACTCAGGGGTGTGCTGGTGAATGTTTAACAACTAGGTTCTCTGGGAAAGAAATGTAGGGACATACACTTTTAAGTTTAATCTGCGTTATTAATACTTTCTTATGTGTAGACAATTGACAAAATCATAAATCAAGCCCTGACTTGTGGCAGCTGTCAATTTCTGAGGTGTAAAGGTTCATACTGAAAATTTAACAATCAGCTCTTCAAGCTGGTTAGAACTCGTATACCTCCTCTTTCATCTCAATGAAGTAGAGTGATCAAATAGGGAACAACTGGCAAAGCCAGCCTTTGAAGTCCCCAAATCCAATACTCTTTCCACTACAACACACATCAAAGCCACAACATAAAATAGTACAATGCATGTGTAAACACATAGAGCAATGTGTTTTCAGAATTTATAAAGAGCACATAAAATCTTCATGTATATTTACATAGTATGGTTGGAAGAACATTGGAGTTCTCGTAAACAAACTCCTTTTAATCTTCAATCTCTTTCTCTCATGCTTTGTACCTCATGACCTTAATTGAAATGTGACTTTTTTTTATAGGATCATAGATTTGGAGGCAGAAAGGATCTTAGAGTTCATCAAGGTTCATCTTATAAGTGAGGAACTGAGGTTCCTAGGGAAGTTAAGTGACTTGCTTAAAGTCACAGAGGTAGGTAGTGTTAAAGTTAGAAATTAGATTCCAGTCCACCTGACTCTAAAGCCAGAATGTTTTCTACTCGACTGTCATATCTCTTTCTACCCTTCCCAATTCTGACAAGTTTCTTTTCTGTGTATTTTAATTCCAGATCTAGGAGAAAGAATTAATATATTCTTTTCAACTTCCTAATGCAAACTCGTCAACATTCATGGGCAACCAGAGGATCTTATGAGATCTGTATGACTATAGTGACATCACTCCTCTAACTGTACATGCCCAGTTGATATCTACATTGCTGGGTTATGCTTTTGGGGTATCCCTTGCTCCTCGCCTCCCCTCAGAGATTCACTTTGTTGTTCAGTCATTTCAGTTTTGTCCGACTCTTTGTGACCCCATTTGGGGTTCTCTTGGCAAAGATACTGGAGTGGTTTGCCATTTCCTTCTCCAACTCATTTTATAGATGAGGAAATTGAGGTAAATGGGCTTAATTGACTTGCCTAGGGTCAAGCAACTAATAAGTGTCTGAGGCCAGATTTGAACTCTGGAAGATGAGTCCTTCTGACTCCAGGCCAGATACTCAATCCACTAAGCCACCTAGCTGCCCCAGATGTCCTTTGAAATAGCCTAAGACAGAAAGAACTAAAGGAATTGACTAGATGAAGGGGAAGTGCAATTTTCCCTGGAGAGAATAAAGTGAACAGAGAGGTGAGCAAGAGGAATGAACGCTGCTGTTTTCCTTCCTGGTTCTCACTTGATCAGAAATAGATATTTCACCCAGTTCATAGTTCATATTCAGATCAACCCCATCATCCTGGGATCAGGAGTAATCCTTCTGCTCATGCTGGCAATGTCATCATTTCTCTGATGTCATGGTCCTCTTCGAAAACGAAGGATGAACACAACAGCAACAACTACTTTAGGCAGATCCAAGGGCTCCTATCAGTTGTTTCTGTGGCTAGTTCTGCTCTGGAGATTCCCTGTTTCTTCCACTGGCTTCTTCCCCTTCCTCATAACCCCTTTAAACTCAATATCAGGGCAGACCCCAGACTTTTTGGGAATTCTGGGGAAACCCATCCCGACCAACAAGGCAAGTACCTCATTCCTTAAGTCGCCAGAGTCAATGCCACTTTAGGCAGGGCCAACAGAAAAAGAGCACAGGCTGATGACCCTTCTGAGGAAAGAAGCAAGCCTTGGACTTGAATTTGGACTGTGAAGTTGGACTTGACAGGGAAGCAAGTCAGATGAGAATGGAGAATATTCCTGGCATGGAGGACAGTCAGCCAAAATGCCTGGAGCTGAGAGATAGTTTCTTGTTTGTGGAACAGCCAAGAGGCCAGTATCACTAGAATGAAGGGTGCATGTTGGACAATAAGGTGTAAGAAGATTGAGAAGGTAGGGAGAAGGACTAGGTTACAGAGGGCTCTGAAGGCCAAACAGAAGATTTTGTAGTAGAACCTGGAAGTGATGGAGAGTCACTGGAGTTTGTTGAGTAGGGATTGGAGGTTGATGTGGTTGGACTTTTGTTTTAAGAAAATTGCTTTGGGATAGCAGAATGGATTAAAAATCTGAATTGAATAATGTGTTGCTTTCAGGAAACAATAAAAATGAGAGATACATGCAGAGATAAAATAAAGGGCTGGAGCAGAATTTATTATGTAAAAAAAAGCAGGAGAATTAGACATAATCTCAGACAAAATTTAAAGTTAGAATGGATTTAATTAAAAGATAAAAATAGGGAAATTATACTACCTGCCACCAATAATATTCAAATTTATTTAGACCATTTAAAATAACTAGACAGTAAAAAATAAGTCATACCCCAATTGATGAATGGTCAAAGAATATAGACAAGCAGTTTTTCAATGAAGAAATCAAAACTATATATAATCATATGTGAAAATACTCTAAATCACTGTGATTAGAGAAATGTACATTAAAATAACTTTGAGATATCATCTTGTGCTTTTCAGATTGGCTAAAATGATAGATGCTTTTCAATTGAGGAATGACTAAACAAGCTGTGGTATATGATTGTGATGAAATACTGTTTTCATATAAAAGATGATGAGCTGGTTGATTTAGAAAAACAAGGAAAGATTTGGATCTAGGAAGGAAAACATTATCCAACTCCTGAGAAAGAAATGACAAAAGAAATATGCATAGGATGGTCTTACATATATGTATATGTGTGTATATATGGGTATATGTTTATAGATAGGTATATATAGATATAGATATGTGTGTTTGTCCTTCGTTGTGGAAGATCATGTCATCAGAAAAATGATGACATGACTTGCACTTGACTTTGTTTTGAGTGAAGGAGGGCTGTGCAGGTCACCAGCCTCACTTCTCCTCCAGAGCCATCTGAATCCAGTGACCAGATATTCATTACGATGACTGGAGATGACTCAGGATGAGGCAATTGGGGTTAAGTGAGTTGCCCAAGGTCACACAGCTAGTGAGTGTCAAGTGTCTGAGGTGAGATTTGAACTCATGTCCTCTTGATTCCTGTACTGGTGCTCTATCCACTGCACCACCTAGCTGCCCTAGACACACTTGTGTGCGTGTGTGTGTGTGTGTGTGTGTGTGTGTGTGTGTATTTAATTGTAGCCTTCTCTAGGGCAGGGGTGGGAGGGAGAGAGAAAAAAATAAAATAAAATAAAAAGTACCCAGCAGAGAACAAAAGAAAGCCTAGAAGAAACACAGAAAAGCTAGGTTGCTTTGAAAACAATGTGTAGGATGTATTACATAAGTTTTTGTGAAATGGAAATTTATTGTTTTACATTGAATTCTCTCTTATATAAGTTTTGCTCTGTACATGAAAATGTTCTTTTTGCTTTTCTCATCTTGGAGTTAAGGTTAAAATGAATAAAAAATTAAAAGTCATTTTGGCAGTTAAATGGAGGATGAATAGGAATGGGGAGAGACTGGAGGCAGGTAGACACACCAGCAGGTAAATGATCAAGGCTTGAAGTTATAAAGCCTTATACTAGAGTGGTGGTAGTATCAGAGAAGAGAATGGAACATATTCAGGAGATGGTGCACAGGTGAAATTGGCAGGTCTTGGTAACAACTTGAATATAGGTGGGACAGATAGTGAGGAGTGTGGGATGACACACCTAAGTTGCAAGCCTATGGCACTGGGAAAATGGTGTTGCCCTCTACAAATAATAAAGTGGTTGGAGCAGAGGGAGGTTTGGAGGTAAAGGAAGTGAATTCAGTTTTGAAAATGTTCAGTTTAAGATATCTGCTGTATATCCAGTTTGAGATGTCTGCAAGGCAGCCAGCTCAAGATGTGAGATTGGAAGTCAGCAGAGGGTTTGGGGCAGAATAGATAGATTTGAGAATCTAGACTGAGGAAAAGTTGTAAAGAAAAACTCCTTGTAAAAATTAACTCTTCCACCCAGCAGTATGGTGGCAAATGTTTAACAACTGACTCCTGGGGCAGCTAGGTGGTACGGTGGATGGAGCACTGGCCCTGGAATCAGGAGGACCTAAGTTCAAATCTGACCTCAGACACTTGATGCTAGCTGTGTGACTCTGAGTATGTCACTTAACCTTGATTGTCTTGTAAAAAAAACAAAAACAAAAACAACTGACTTGTCTGGAGGGGGGAAATATGAATGATATACTTTCTGAAGTCTAGATAATCAATGGCTGAATCCATGACTTGCAGCATTTGACAATTTCTAAGGTATAAATACTTCTTATATCATCTCAATTCTCCTTATATTTTCTTTTGTTTTTCAATTGTTCTAATATTTCTTATTATTGCATGGAGTTATTGATTTGTTTAGATTTTTTCCATCAGGCCTCTGCCTCATGTTTTTTGGCCATTGGTAATGCTATCAAAGCTTTCTATTCTGTGCTCCTGCTGGTTTCTCTGACAGGACTCTTCTTCTGGTATCCATAGCTTTTGGCTGCATCTTTGTGAAGTCCTGGGCTAAAAGAGGAGTTTGTTGGTGTTTCTCTGTGGATCTCTTGATCATTGTTCAGTCTGGTGCTCCTTCTATGTCATTGTTAGAGTTTAAAAGCAGGAAAGCTGGGCTCCTATGGGATCTACGTAACCACTCTCTTTAAGGTACTAAGTGGTACTAAAACAGTGTCTTGAAAGTTGTTTCTGCATACTAGACTGTAAACTCCTTGAGGACAGGCACTCATCTTTGTATCTCCAGCAGCTAGCATAGTACCTTGCATATGAGAGATACTCAATGTTCCAAATGTTACCAAATATTATCCAGCAATTATCTTTGAATCAGAAATTTTGGATTATGCTCATTGTTATTTGTGTCGACTTGGGGAAGTCATACATAATTATTTAGCCTCAGTCTTTTCACTTGAAAAATGAGGATAAAAATATTTGTCTATCATAGGTTCATTGTTAAGATGTATATGATGATATGCATTAGAACTTTAGAAATGACCATGTATCTTTGTCATTGTCTAGCTGTCAGAATGGCAGGGGTGGGGGGTGTAAACGACATTGTGTTTGCTTCCTCACTGGAGAAAAACTACCCAAATGACCTATAGAATTTCAACTTAAGTGATCCTTTGGTTATCACTATCCCAAGGATCAAAGCCGGCCAAAAAGATTTCATTAATTATACTTTAATATATCATGTTCTTGGTTCTAGAAAACAGACGAAGATGTGAAATTTTATTGTTTTCCTAAGAAATTATCTGAGGGTTGCTAAGGACTTGGTAATTACTGCAGCAAGAACAATTCAGAAAATATGATGAGAATTTAGGAACTGGGTATAATTCACCACAGCTAACTAGACTTGAAATCAAAGAAAATCCCTCTGGAATATAAGTTATCACAATGTATAGATGCATAGACCTTAAGAGCTGATGGTTCCATGGTCATACCATGATTGGACCAGATGGGTGAAAGAACACTGGAATATCCATGGAAGGAGAGGAGGGCCAGAGAAAGGCAAGGCAGCCAGATTAGTTTTGTGGGGGAGGAACTGAAGACCTGAATCCTCATCTAAGCTTTCTTTACTCAAATTAACCATTCCTCTAAAATCTAGGTTTGCTACATCAATCTTCCAAGAGTAAGTTGTCTTTTCAAATTTCCAATAATTGGGCAAGAAAATAGGACCAAATCTATTCACTTCTACTAATTATCTGTATGACCTGGAGGAAGCCACTTTCTGAATTTCAATAAAATGATTGAATTGGACCAGAGCTGAAAGGGCCTGAAGTGATTTATTCCTAAAAGATAGATACTTGACCTTATCACTCTCTTGTTTAAAAAACTGTAATAACTCCCTATTGTCTCTAGGATAAATTCAAAAATCTACTGTTTGGCATTTAAAGCCTTTCACAATCTTATTACACACTGTTGTTGTTGAGGCTTGATTGTTTCAGTCATGTCTGACTTCATGATCCCATTTGGGATTTTCTTGGCAAAGACACTGCAGTGGTTTGCCATTTCCTTCTCCTGCTTAAGGTCACACAACTAGTAAGTGTCTGGAGGCTGAAATTGAACTCGGGTCCTCCTGACTCCAGGCTGGATGTTCTATCCACTGCACCACCTAGCTACCCCTTCATGACACGTTACTCCTCTTTATACTCTCTATAGTCAAGCCAAACTAGTCAGCTTGCTGTTACCCACACAAAATATCACCTTTCATCTCTATATCCTCACACAAGCTGCCCCTTATGTCTAGAATGAATTTACTCTTCACTTTCATTTCTTTGAATTCTTAGCTAGTTTCAGACCTCAATTTAGATGTCACCTACTACATGAATTCTTTCCTGATCATCCTCCAGCTGCTAGTGCCTCCCCCTCCAAAATTACTAAAAGAGAGACATTTGACCTTATCACTCTCCTGTTTAAAAAATTGCAATGACTTCCTATTACCTGTAGAATAAAATTCAAAAATCTACTGTTTGGCATTTAAAGCCCTTCACAATCTCACTGTCTTATATTATATTTCCTTAATATTATATTTTGTATTTACATGCACACACACACACACACACACACACACACACACACACACATATATGTTGCTTGTCTTACTGTAGTTAAGTTCCTTGAAGATGGGAACTCTCATTCTTGTCTCTGTATTCCCAGCACTTAGCATAGTGTTTGTATATTAAAGGCACTTCATTAATGCTTGTTGATAGATCAGTCATATGAGCCAACCCCCTCTTTTTACAGGTAAAGAAATTGAACCCACAATCCTATAAAAATATAAATTTGAAAAGTTCTAAGTTGGAATCTTCAAATTAAAAAGCTTTGCATTTATAAGCATTGTGCTCCTCAAAATTTTTTTCTTAAATACTAGCTAGCTTAAAAAATTATCACACAATGTAAAAATTTTGTGCTAACCTTTGAATAACTGCATTTTTTTTTTGGCTGCCAGCAAAGTGAAGAAGCTTCCTCCTTGGTTATTTAGTGTCTTGTTAATCTGGATGCTACTAATATGTTAGATTCATTTGATAAGACTGGATTTTAAAGCACTAATCGAAAAAAGTTAGAATAACCAAAACATAAACACCCATTGAGAAGTGACCTCTACCTATATATGAGAGGAAGCATTTGTATAGGGGATAGAGGAAAGGTCTTAGAGTCTGGCAGATCTAGGCTACATACTAGCTGTGAGGCTGAGGGCAAATCACTTAACTTCTTAATCCCTTGGATCAAAGACATGGGTTCATATACTAATTCTGTCACTTCCTAGTCATGTGACCGTGTGTGCGCGCACGTGTGTGTGTGTGTGTGTGTGTGTGAGAGAGAGAGACACACACACGAAGACACAGAGAAAGAGACAGATGAGCCTGGTTTATTCTCTACCATCTTTTATCCCTTGTCCTTTCTTTTCCCTTTATCACCTCCTAGATAAGTGTTTAAGATAGACTGATAATAACCATATTCATATACCTGTGACTTCCATGCTAAAAAGTTGTCTTTTTTAATATCTGTTGACCACTCTGCATCAAGATTGGCTGGTGTGCCTACAGTTCCAACAGTGAAGAGCTCCTTTTCCAGACCTTAGCATTATATACAGTTGTGTGATGTGGGGATAGAGGGTATGATGAAGCCAGTTTATACTAACTCAAGAGAGCTGGTTGTTAAATTTCAGTGTGAGCATTTATGCCTCAGAAATTGGCTTGATATATTAGCTCTTTTATTATTATCTAGACATAAGGAAGTAATTAAATTTAAGTGTGTGTCATACATTTCAAAGAGCTGGTTGTCAGACATTTACCAGGATGTTCCTGATTGTGTCCTCTGGATCAGTGAGCAGAGATGGCAGATTCCTAGACTTAGTATTCTTGCAGCAGACAGCAATAGTGACCTAGTTATCAAATAGTTAAACTTTTTCTAGCCATTTAAGGGACAAATAATGAGTCCATCTGGGTCCTGTTTCCCTAGAACAGTAGTGGCAGTGCTGATGACATCCATGATGTGGCAAGGACAGGCTACACTCACAAGCTTGTTTTGAATGTTCTTCCTGGACTCAGCCTGTTGCCTTCACTGACTTCCTTCAAGTCTCATCTGAAATCCCTTCTACAGGGAGTCTTTCCCAAGGCCTCTAAACAATTCCTTGTTCCCTCTCTTAATTATTTCCTATTTATGTGACTATAACTTGTTTGTATATATGTTTACTTGTGGTTCCCACTATTAGATTTTAAGTTCCTTGAGGGCAAGGAATATCTTTTTCCTCTTTTGGTATCTCCAGTGCTTAAAACATTCCAGGTCTGTAGTAGGTACCTAATAAATGTTTATCAATTGATTGACTGGGCTATTTCTGCTCTCTCCTCCCTGGAGGATACTAGTTCCAGTCAATGGAATGGGAGCTTTGGAGATTGCCATGTGGTGACCATGTACTGAAGGAATTTTGTATTTTAGATTAGCATGAAGAAACTTGAGTGGTCCTTTGGTTCTATTACAATCCAGGGGTTTTGGGGACCCCTAAATGCAAGGACAAAGGGTATGGGTCTGTCTCAAAAGAATTTGACCACTCAAGTCTTCTTTCAGTCCAAACAGTTTATTAGAACACAGATTGGGGTGGGCAAGATTCCTAGTGAGTCTGCACTATTTGTGACCCCAATGCAAGCAGGCCAGATTTTAAGAATCTGAGCAATATAATGGGGAAAAGATTGACACTTTTATGCAGAGAGATTGTGGCTGTGGCAAGTATCTTGGGGTGGTGATGGTGGGGTTAATGGGAGAAAGAAGAGTTGGGCTGGGTCAGAGGTAACAGAGAATGATGGGTTGGGCAGGGGTTATGATGAAAGGACAGTTGAAAGGACCACTGGGATAGGCAATGCCTCAGGTGACCCCTAGGGATCTGAGCTGTGTGGGAAAGTCCAGGGGTTTTTCATTTTTGAGATGCAGATCCCAAAGACATAGTCATTTCCTTTTAGAGGTCTAGATTCCATGCCCATCAGTTCCACACTCCTACTTCCACCTCCAAACTGAAGACAGGAGCAAGGGAGCTGGGTACTTCATCTATTAAAAACAGAGATAATATCAAACTGGAATCTCTACAGTGATTTTTTAGGTGACATGATGTAATTCTAGTGAGAGGTGAGAAGAATGACTCCTTCTCTACCCTCATATCATGCCAACAATGACCATAAACTTGTGATTAGGAAAGCTTTTGCGAGGACCCAGGGCTGCTCGTGTCTCTTTTGTGTTTGTTCTGTCCTGATCTTAGAAAATCAGGCAACAACTTCAAGATGGACACATCCAAGGGATGACCTTGTGAATTTGGAAAGCCTGGAGGTCTTTGAGTGTGGCAGCAATGGACTCCAAAAGTGTCTGGGCATGAAGTTCAAAGGAGGCTCCGTTTTGTAGTAGAGTGAAAGCAGAGAGCTGAAAGGAAATGAAAACCACCTAATCAGCCACCCCACAAACTGCTTCATGTTTTGAAGTTTAAATATAACCCACTTAGTTGACTATACAGATCATTTTAAGCTACCAAATCTGATTTTGTTGATGCAAGCTTGTGAATTGGTTTATGTTTAGTCTTTCTTGCATATGCAGGAATAAATTACCTCTCCCATTCTTGATTCACATTGTACATGGAGTTGTCTTTTATTCCCTATTTGGCAAAATGAGACACAAACCATAAGCTAAGCCTTAAGCAATTTTTCCTCAGGGCACAGGGTGGGGGAATTATTGAGCTGGGGAGTAGGAGAAAGGAGAGTCTAATTAGGTGCAGGTCACTCTGACCTGAATCTGGTCCAAACCACTGGTGAGCACAGAGCAGGTTAAATATCCTTGCTCCACTAGTCCAGCCCAATGACAGATAAGTAAACTATACTCTTTCCACCATTACAGTGAAATTAATCAGAAGAAATTCAGAGAGAAAGGAGAACCCGGAAACCACTAGAAGCCAAGTTCTAGAGAGATGGAGGTAGTATGGAGCTGTAACATATAAAATGGGCATATATTAGGGCTACCTCCCTCATGCAATTGTTAGGAAGAAAGGACTTTAACTTGAAGAATTGTAGAAGGGTTAAGTTTTTATTATTATTGTAGGACATCTGGCTGGTCTCTCTGTAGGTATATCTGTATTTTCAACCCATCTGTTTGTCATTTCCCAAGATTTTCTAAGGCATGATTTTTTAACCTCCGAAGATTTTTGTTTGTTTGTTTTGTTTTGTTTTTTTTTTTTAGATTCCGTCTAGGTTTATTCAGCCAACTAAAAGATCTTAAGGCAAGTTGGGACTTACATTTCAATCACTAATTTCTTTAACAAGCATCCATTTGTTGTTCAGAACCACCTTTAGCTTATATGTTCAGAATTAAACTTTATCTTTTCTTTTTTCATTCCAGGCATTCTTCACAGATTTCTGAAGCTGTCTCTTCTTCCCACAGGGAGTTGTAGGGAAATACTTCTTTTTTCCCTTTTAGGTCTACTTTGTTTAGCAAAAGTCGTAAGAGACAACCATCATTTTGGATTTAGGATCATAGTTCTCATCTAGTTCAACCCCTTTGTTTTAAAGATGAGGAAAGTGAGACTCAGAGACACCAAATAATTTGTCCAAGTTCACATAGGTAGTACATTGCAGAGTGAGGATTCAAACTGAGATCCTGTGTTGATATTTAATGCTCTTTCCACAGAACCATGGTAAGGCTTCCATTCTGAGAAATCTCCTTTTTAATGTACGTTGATCACCATATACCAGGATAAGCTTCAAATTGATACATGATAGAGATATGAACAAATTAGGAAGAAATTACCTTTTAGAGCTATGAATAAAAGAGTTCACAAACAAGTAACAGATCATACAAGACAAAATGGATCGTTAAGATTTTATTAAATTAACAAAGTCTTTGTACAAACAATCTAATGCAGTAAAAATTACAAGAGAATCAGGTAACTGGGGGAAAAATTTTTGCAGGAAGTTTGTCTGATAAAGGCCTCATATCCAAGATAAATAAAGAACAGTTTCAAACATATAAGACTTAAGAGTCATTTGCCAATGGATAAAAAAATGGTCACAGGATAGCAATAGGTAATTTTTGAAGGCAGAAAATCCAATCTATCAATAATCATATAAAAAATATCCTAAATCACTAATAACTAGAGAAATGCAATCTAAAGCTACTCTCAGGGTTTCCCCCCCCCACAGCCATCAGAATGACAAAGTTTACTAAAAAGAAAATGACAAATATTGGAACAACTGTGGGAAAATAAGCATATTGATGGAGCTATTAATTAATTCAACAACTTAGACAAAATTTGAAACTGTGTCCAGAAAGTTATCAAGCTATGCATATCATTTGACCCAACTACACCACTATTGGGACTATGCCTCAAAGAAGTCCAAGAGGAAAAGGTTCCATATGTACAAAAATATTAATGGCAGCTCTTTTTTTGTGGTATCTCCAATTTGGAAACTAGGGGAATCTACTTATACTGGTGAATGGTTAAACAAATTTTGGTATGTAAAATGAAAGGAATATTATTGTACCCTAACAAATGGTGAAATGAACAGTTTCAGAAGAAGCCGAGTAGCCTCACTTAGAGCTAGGAATACGTAGGAGGAGCAGAAGGACAAATTAGGTAAGGATGCCATCATAGAGAAAACCAACTTTGAAGGTCTTTGAAGGAGGACAATTTAGGTAAGAACACCATCACAGAGAAAACCAACTGTGATCAGTGAATGACAAACCAGGAGTCCAAATGAATGAAGATGAAACACATCCCCTCACTTCCTTACAGAGAAGTGATGAACTTAAAACAAAGAGAAATTCATTTTCAGACATGGCTCACATAGGACTTTGTTTTGGCGGACATTCAGCTATGAACTGATGACCTTATTTTAGAGTCTTATTTTTGTGGTAGTGGAAGGGACACATTAATTTTTTTTTAAAGCTTGTTAATTGGAAAAACAAATAAATACAAAAATAAATAAGTGTGCTGACATTACAAATGATCTCCCTGCTTACTAGCACTCCTATTTACTATGGGAGTAGCACAGTATTTCTGGAGCAAGGCTCTTGGCTCACTGAACCAGAATAAGACTGGTTACATCTCCCTTTCAGGGTTTTAAGGGCATCCCTGGGGGTCAGGCATACTTTTCTTTAATGCTTTTGACTGTATCATTTTGATGTGTTCCACCCACTGATAGACTGTTGCCTCAGTTTCAGTTAGCTTTTGTACAGGAATATTTACTGTGAAGACTAAAAAACATTTCCCTCCTAATCTCTTGGACACACTCTCCTCTGTTCTACCTTGATCCCTTAGGAGAGTGGACTCAGATCTACCCCAGTTTCTAAACAGTATTTATTCCAAATTCACTTTCAAATGTTGTATGGACCAATGGAGGTATAGATCAGCATGAATCCTTTGTCTCCTTCATCTAAAAACAGGAAAGAATAGTCATAAAAAAAGACAGAAGCAGCAGTAGGTGCATGTGCTCTCAGCATCATGCCATGAGGGAGGCCCTGAGGCTCCTTCTTCACTGGGAGGTCCACAGAAGATCAGCCTCCTCCAGTGCCAATCTGCAAAGAGTCATGGCCAAAAGTATTGGACTGGATGGCCAGGGTTTATTGAATGAACCCAAGCCTTACCACCGCACCTAATCAGCAGTCAATCTCTTCACCTCATGGTTAACAGGGTAGAACTAGCTATACAGCATCTTTCCAAATTGGGAAGCAGGGTACTTGCATGACACTTATACTTTTCTGCACACAGCCATTTCAGCCTCTTCCATGTGGGAAGTTGCACCTGTTCCTCTACTACTTTTAAAAAAGATACATATATAAACATAAACATACACACACATGCACACATACACATCCTTGCCTGGTAGTGCCTAAATATGCCTTGCGTTTAGACTGAATACCAAACTGAAGGTCTATGGAGCTGTTGTGCTGACCTCATTGTTATATGCTTGTGAAACATGGAAAGTCTACCAGCACCATGCCAGGAAACTGAATTGCTTCTATTTGAATTGTCTTAGGAAGATTTTGAGGATCACCTGGCAGGATAAGGTACCAGACACTGAAGTCCTTGCTTGAGCTGAACTGCCAAGTATTCAAACTGTGCTTCAGAGAGTGCAACTCCGATGGGCTGGCCATGTTGTTCGAATGCAAAATGTATGCTTGCCAAAAAGACTATTTTATGGAGAACTTGCTTGGGGCAGGCGATCACATGGTGGCCAGAAGGAGTGATACAAGGACACTCTAAAGGTCTCTCCAAAGAACTTTGGATTTGACTGTGCAACATGACTGTGGGACTGTGTGGGAGACACTGGCATGGTGTGACCATATAAGAAAAGGTGCTGTGCTCTTTGAGCAAAGCAGAATTGAGACACCACAAAGTAAATGCAGGATGCACAGATTTGGGATAGCCACCCCAAATATTCATACGGACTATCTGTGCCCAACCTGTGGTAGAGCATTCAAGCTTGTATTGGTCTGATCAGTCACAGTTGAACACACTGAAATTGCACTTTACAATGGTGATGTCATTTTGGTCCTCTTCGAAGACGAAGGACAACAACCAACCTCCTTCTAAAACCATCCCCTAGTTGATCCTGTATTTATTTTATTCACATGTAGATGTTTGCATGTTGTCTCCCCCACAGACATGTTGTCTGTGAACTCCTTGAAAACAGAGACTATTTTTTGTCCTGGAGGGTGATGTCAGATTAAAGCATAACCATTCCTTTGTGTGATTGGGGTGAAGTGTAGTAGTAAGTCATGGGAGGTAGGGAAATTGAGGAACTGGACAAGAGATGGGAAATTTGAGAGGGGAGCATTTAGGTTGAAGTCTTCTAGTAAAAGAGCAAGGTTTTGGGTGGAGAGAGACTTGGAATCTTGAGAATAGAGAGAGAATGACCTGGGAGTTGGTGGGGAACAGCCACCATGATTTAAAAAGATAAAAAAAACTTGAGCAAAGGCAACTTTCTCTCAAAGGAACAGGATCAAGTCCTTTTCCTATTGGAATGTTAAAATGGAGGTTGATATAACTACATATGACTTTATGACTTTATAATCCTGTTATCACAAACTACTATCACTGAATTTAGCACAGTACCTCACACATAGAAGGTACTTAATAAATGTTAATTGACTGACTAAGACGATTGACAGTTTCAAAGGGATTTAATAGCTGGTTGTTCTATGTTGATATGTTTTAACCACATCCTTGACTTCCTTTGTCTCCCTCAGTAAAAAACCAACCCATCTCTAATAGCTGAAGTATACCCATTACTAACCAATGGCCAGGAAAGAGTCACTTTTTTTGCTTCATTAGTTATATGGGTAACAATTTCTTGAAATGAGATCATAGTGGAGACCCAGATTGCCATATATGTCATATTTTTCTTGTGTGAGGAATTATGCCCATTAAATCAATTCATCAACTATCAGTAAATTCTGTAGTTAAACCAACCTAGCATGAAGTTTGTTTACGTTCCTTGAAATCTTGGACCCAACCAGCACCAATACCCATAGAACATGACCTTGGTCTTTTACTCCTAACGTTCTATGATATCAACCTACTGTTACCTTCCTTATCTTGCTAATGTGTCCCAAATGTTTTAGGTCATTTTTAGTGCCAGGTTAATATGCTTCCTCACTTTTCTTTCTTTTTAGTAACAAGTACAGCACGTTCAGTAATCTCAGTCAAAATATTCTTAATGGTATTGTACTTGGCAACCATACTGTCATTATGGTGATATATTTGCTTTCCACAAAGGTAAATAATGACATGGAAACATTCTGAGTACAGCTGGTACAAAAGTTTTTAAAATGCTCATCCTTAAGCAATTTTTTTTCACAAGAAATTACATAAGATGTGATTAGAGACTTAGGAAGGAAATGAGAGAATGTGATTCTTAGTATTCAAACCTGAAGGCATCGAGCTGTGGTTTGATTCTTCATTTTTCTTAAGACGCTCTCAATCCATCCGTTAGGGAGGCTATGAGAAAGTACTCAAAGAAAGAAAAGACTGTAGGATGAAAGAGTCCCTTACTACTACGTATCTATCTGATTTACAAAAGCTATATGTGGCCCAAGTATGGGACACGGCTCGGAGGTATGCTTCCTATCCCCATTTAGAATCATAGAATTTTGAGACTGGAATAAACCTTAGAAGTCATCTAATAAATAGTTCAATCTAAGACAATAAATATTTATTAAGCACCTACTATATACAGAACACTGTCAATGGATGTTCAGAATACAAAGATGGTCATAGAACTTATCTAACCTTCTTTTATAGATAAGGAAACTGAGATCCCAATTCCTTCCTAAGTTTTCTCTATGGTTCTTTTGCAGGACAATTTTTGTGAATTTTCTAAGTGTCATTGAGCCTATTAAAAATAGAACTGGTTTTCTGAGCTGTTCTTCCTTCCCCTAATACACATGACTCCTCAATATACATAATTTAAAATTTTTGATATCGTTGTTTGATACCTTTACTCCCCTGCCTGTCACCATTCTGCATCAAACATATGCTCACATTCACCATCACACCAATTATATCTTTAAAATATCCTTACTGATTGCATACTAATTTTAGATGAGAGGTCTATAATCAAGCCCCTTCCCTGGAAATGATAGTGCCAATTGGAATGGTTTAGGGAAGCATATGTACTGTAGCCATCTTCCTCAAATCTACTTAATGATCCACCAGCCCTACAGTTCTTTTCCCAAGCCTAAGAAAAGTATGACTTGTGGCTCTAGGACCATTCCCCTCCTCTTTCACTGGTAATTCTAGGTTAGGGCCCCCAGAGGACAATTGACTTCATTTTTCAGGGCTCCCTTGAGGGACTATTCATTTCTAGTATTATAGCTAAGGAGCCCCCACTAGTGGAATCCCCATTAACAATTAGCCAGCCAGACTTAATTAGTTTTTCCAAAGGTAAATCAAGAACAGTAAACTCAACAGATACAAAATTTCCCTCAAAGGTCAGGATACATTCTCCCACAAATACACACAATATTAATGGGAAAAACAGATTTAAATATAGAGTAAAATGATAATGAGGCCACAGAGAACACACATGGCCAAAGGGTAAATTCATATTCTTGATTAGTTGAAGTCACTTCCTTCCATAGCCAGCATTCTCTGATACAAGGGATCACACTTCTGTCTCTGAAATATTTCTTTGGGAACAGTGACCTCTTGGTCCAGTCTCTAGAATGATGTGATCATTCTCTCTTCCTTCTATCCCTCAAAAGTGATTCCCTCTCACAGGATTCAGTTCAACTCTGGAACTGCAATCCTCAGCTCCAGAACTTGAAGTCCCCCAACACTAGATTGGTTCACTACTTGATAGCATCTATTGATAATTCTCCAGTTATTCAAAGTCCTAATGGGTATGGTTAATTTATTTGATTAGTCAACTCTCCTGTTCCTTTCTTTTACCCAATTAAAGAGCAGTTCACACCTGATAAAGGGATTACAGAGTATAAATAATCTTAAATTTTTTTTCCAAAAACCCAATTATGGTTGTTGAGTAGTTGACCTCATTCCCTACACTAGGTATAGGTAAGCCACAGAGATTTGTCATTCATAGGTTTATAGATGTGAAATTGGAAGACACCTCATAGACTGTCTGGTGCAACCCTCTTGTTTAACAAATGAGGAAACTGTGGCCCAGGAAAGTTAATGACTTGTCCAAAGTCACACAAGCAATAAATATCAGAGAAAGATTTAAACCTAGTTCTTCTATTACATAATACTGAGAGGTGGGATATGTCTCTTGTTCAAGAGCATGAAAGCCATGCAGAAGTCTGGGCTTATGGTTTGTAAAGCAAACAGTAGCCATGGTCTTATTATTTATTTACTTATATTAGAGGCAGCTAAGAAGTGCAGTTGATAAAGCACAGACTTGGAATCAGGCTAGATCTCAGTTCTAATCTTGCCTTAAACACCTACTATTTGTGTGAGCCTGGGCAAATGACTTAACCTTCCTCACAGGATTGTTGAGAGGATCAAATGAAGTAACATATGTAAAATGCTTTGAAAACCTTAAAGTGTTATATAAATACTATTATTGTGGAATACTACTTCTATTTTAGCATTGTTCTTCAAATATCATTGATACTTCCCAATGGCCTCCCCCTAACAGGGCACTTTTGTAGCCAAGAAATATGATTATACAAAACAAAATGATGCATTGACCTTGTCTGATAACACATAACTCATTCTGCAGCTCCATCCTGTTCGAAATTTTAGACAAAGATAAATAAGTGTACCATTCTGGGTGTTTTAAAAAAAAATCCATTTTAAGATCCAATGCAAAAGTGGAATAGGTTTCTTCTGGAATTGGAAGGTTCATTCTCCCTGCAGATCTTTTACCTGTACCATCCTTTACCTGGGATGTTTTAAGAGAATTCTTGTTTGGGTTGGACTAGATGACTTCTAAGGTCCATTCCAACTCTAAAATTCTGTGAAATCAAACATCAAGATCAGGAAAGTCATCAAAGGAGGAACCTTCTCCCCCATCCCCAGCAAAATTGGGAGCCCTTCAAAGAGCAATTGAGAGACAAATGGTGGCATAAATAGGTTGAAACAAATTATTATCCAAGAGATATAGGACCAGGAAACAGTGTGACAGTGGTCATCTAGCAAGAGTGAGAGAAAGCAGATAGACAACTTGAATGAGTGTTGTGCTAATCCTCATGAAATTACAGGGAATCTAGAGAAAACTCTCCCCTTCGTCCAGTATGTTGGATATACATCCTGAGGAGGATCTACAGGAAGATATAGGCAAGAATCTTCAGGATAAAGAAGCATAGATGGGTTGCTATCTGTGCAATGGAGGGAGCACCCAAATCAGTCAAATCACAGATCCACCGACATCTTGAAGTATAAGAAAACCAACTTGTAATGCCTACAGTCAACATAGTGACCCTCAGTTCTAATGATGGAAGTTAATTGGATAATTACCAAATCTTCCCTTTGAAAATACCATTTTCTATAAAATAACAGAAGCAATGTGCCTACTCTTTAATATACTTGGGGTCTTTGGTATAGTCCAGTTGGAGATGGTTGTAGACAGTAGTTCCCGCATGATACCTATATAGATTTTGGTTGCCTTGTTTATACATTAAAGGACAAACGAGACTACTTTATCCATTGCTCCCTTCTCTCCTTAAAATAGAAGTTATTCATGACAAAGCATAGGACTAACTGGGGAAAACCAAACTATGGGATAATAAGAACATATGTATTTTCAAAGGATCTGTTCAAAGCTCAACATTAACCTTTAAAACAATGAAAGTCCTTGAACATAAACAAGGCAAGTAATAAAATTTTTTATGTTAGTTACAGGGTCTCTCTCTCGCTCTCTTCTTCTTCTTCTTCTTCTTCTTCTCTTCCTTTCTTCTTCTTCTTCTTCTTCTTCTTCTTCTTCTTCTTCTTCTTCTTCTTCTTCTTCTACTTCTCTCTCTCCTACTCCACCTCATGTGTTTTTGTCTCTCTCTTTCTCCCTCCCACTTCCCTCTGCTTTTCTTATCCCTTCCTCTCCCTCTGTCTCCTTCCTCTCTTTCCTTCTCCCCTCCTCCCTTTTCCCCTTCCCCTTTCCTTTCCTTCTCCCTCTCCTCGCTACATTCACCTGCTGTTTGAAAATTTAGCACTATAAAGAAATGAACAGTAAAAGCATGAGCTCAACAGCCAGAGCAGGAGTCCCAGTGTAGCACAAAATTGCAGGATCTCAAGGCCAGAAGTGGCCTTTAATAGAACACCCAGGCCAGCTTCTCAGCCTCAGTAATAATCACACTTCAAACATGTAAGCCAATGTGCATTTATCATCTCCAAAGAAAAAGATCCCAGAATTTTTGACTAACCTATACTGGTATTTCAAAACTTTGCCAAAGATATTTTTCTTTATTTGTAGCCTAAATGCCTCTGTTTAATTGTAGTCTCATGCTAAGTGTTCAGTAGTCATTTAAGAAGGAAGGAAGGAAGGAAGGAAGGAAGGAAGGAAGGAAGGAAGGAAGGAAGGAAGGAAGGAAGGAAGAAAAGAAGGAAGGAAGGAAAGAAGGAAGGAAGGAAGGAAGGAAGGATGGATGGAAGGAAGGAAGGAAGGAAGGAAGGAAGGAAGGAAGGAAGGAAGGAAGGAAGGAAGGAATGGAGGGAGGGAGGAAAGAAAAGAAGAAAGCAAGGAAAAGAGGGAGGGAGAAGAAGAGAGGGAGAAAAAGAGGAAAGGAAGGAATAGAGGAAGGGAAGAAGGAAGAGAGGAAGGAGTGAACGAAGGAAACAAGGAAGGGGAGAAGGAAGGGACAAAAAGAAGGCAGGAAAGGGGAAAGGAAAGAAAAGAGGGAGGGAAGGATGGAGGGAGGGAAAAGGGAAGAAAGGGAGGGAAGGAGGGAAGAGTAGAAGGAGAAAAAGAGCAAAGGAAGGAAGAAGGGAAGGAAGGAAAGGAGAGGGGTGGATGGAGGCAAATATCTCCAGGTCTCTGGACTCCCAAATCAAGTGCCCTTTACATCAAGTTAGATGTCTCCTAGGACATTATCACTTAGTCCAATATCAGCTATTCACACCCAATATAGTTTAGCTGATCAGATTACCTAAAACAGTCATAAGAGAATAAGACATAGGTCGAGTATGTTGTGGTAAAAGGAACAAGAATAGAGAAAATTCTGGTACATAAAGTATTGTCAAGGAAGGATAGGTACAGACCGCACATCAGCGTAGCAGGCCCTGTATCTCCAGTGTGAGAACCATGGGGAGGAAGAAGTGAGGAGTACTAAGATGAAATCAATTTTCTTCCCCATTTGACTTAGTTTATCTTCCTGGTCAGTTGTAGTGGTAATCCAATGTGAGACAGTGTAGTATATGGCAAAAGTACATTGTCTCTAGCATCAGAGGGCCTGAATTCAAGTCCTGTTATGGACTATTCCTATGGGTAACATTGATTACTTATTTTAAAAATCCACAACAGCAGCAAACAAACTACGCTCAGCTCTTTCTGCTGCTTTTTGGCTACCCTTTCTTTCTTTCTTTTCCTTTCTTCTGCCCTTCCACCCACAGCTCAGGCACCATGAACTTAGAGTGTGAGAGAGGAAGGATTTCTTCCTTCTGCTCTCCCTCTTTTAACTTGCCTCCAAGAAATGGGCCTAGGGGTGTTTGTTTTTATTCAGTGTTGTTTGTCCTTCGCAGTTCCAGGTGCAAGAAGAGCCAGGATTGCAGGCAGGAGAGCATAATTAGTTAGCCTACCACGGAAACTGGGAGAAGCCAAGGAGCTTGGGGCTCAAACATGAGGGAATTTTGAGCTTGGAACCTGGATTGTGCTGTATAGAAGCCAAGCTAAACTGTGAATCTATTCCCCTTCCCTTCCCTTCCGCAGAGACTGAGATATTACAGAGTTTGGGTCTATGTGTGGTGGGGTTGGGGAATTATGTCTCTCAAGTATTGTCCAAGGCCTTGGACTAGGTCCTTGGAATACAAGGAAAGATATGAATCAGACCTGCCCTCAGTGAGCTTACATTGTATAGGGGAGTACAGTATGCACACAGATAAGTAAATACAAGGTACATAAAAAATCAATACAAAATAATTTGAGGGTGAGGAGAATATTAACCACTGGAGGAGGTGTATGTGTTAAAGGAAAGGTCTGACGAAGAATGTGGCATCCAAGCTAAGCCTTTTTTAAAAATTTAATTTATTTTTACCATTCACTATTTGAAAAATATTAAGTTCCAAATTCTTTCCCTCCCTCCCACTCTCCTATCCTTGGTAAAGCAAGCAATATGATATCAATTATACATGTGAAATCATACAAAACATTTCCATATTAGCCATGTTCCAAAAAAATGATCAAAATCAAGAAATAGGAAGAAAGTGAAAAAAATGCTTTAATCTGTCCTCAGAATTCTCTAGAGGTGAATAGCATGTTTTTTTTTTATCGTAGGTCCTTTGGAATTATCATGGACCATTGTATCGAGAGTAGTCAGATTTTTTTCACACTTGATCATTGCTACAATGTTGCTATTACTATGTATGATAATCTCCTGGTTCTGTTCATTTCACTTTGCAACAGTTCATATCAATCTTCCCAGGCTGAGCTGTCTTGAATGGGTTAGGCATTCTAAGAGGCAGAGCTGAAGAAAGAGTATTCCAGGTCTGGGGGTGGCTATTACTACAGTAGCTTGGGTCAATTATTTTCATTCTTGGGATTCAAGTTAGCCTGATCTCTCAGTCTGAACACACTTAACTGTACATAAATGATCTTTCCTTAAAAACATTTATTTTCCTAGTCTCTGAACCCCTGTTGCTGATTCTGTTCCTTGGATTCTTGTACAGTTCTTGTGGAATGACTAAGGTTAACAGAAATATAACATTAAAAATATAATTTGTCTTTTTGGATCTCTTTCATGCGGTGTTCTGCGGATTCCTTGAATATTTATTTTGACTTCTGGTTCTAGAATCTCAGGGCAGTTTTCCTTGATAATTTCATGGAAGATGATGTCTAGGCTCTTCTTTTGATCATGGTTTTCAGGTAGTCCCAGAATTTTTACATTGTCTCTCCTAATTCTATTTTCTAGGTCAGTTGTTTTTCCAATAAGATATTTCACATTATCTTCCATTTTTCGAATCTGCGCGGTATGTTCTGAGATATCTGTCTTTCTCATAAAGTCCTTAGCGTCCATCCGTACCATTCCAGTTTTGAAAGATCTATTTTCTTCACTGAGCTTTTGAATCTCCTTTTCCATTTGGTTAATTCTGCTTTTGAAAGCATTCTTCTCCTCATTGGCCCCTTGCACCTCCCTTGCCAGCTGAGTTAGGCTAGTTCTCAAGGTGCCAATTTCTTCAAGATTTTTTTGGTTCTCCTTTAGCAGGGAGCTGATCTGCTTTTCATGCTTCTCCCTCATCCCTCTCATTTCCCTTCCCAGTCTTTCCTCCACCTCTCTAACTTGATTTTCAAAATTCCTCTTGAGCTCTTCCATGGCCCGAGCCCATTGGGTGGGCTGGGACACAGAATCCTCGATTTCTGTGTCTTTGCCTGATGGCAAGCATTGTTCCTCCCCATCAGAAAGGAAGGGAGGAAGTGTCTTTTCTCCAATAAAGTACCCTTCAATAGTTTTATTTCTTTTCCCTTTTCTTGGCATTTTCTCCAACCAGTGGCCTGACCTCTGAATGTTCTCCTCACACCCACCTTGCCTCCTGGTCCTCCCAGCCAGTGTTTGGGGACTGAGATTCAAATGCTGCTTCCCGCCTTAGGGTTTTTGGCGGGGGCAGGGCTGCTATTCAGTGTTAAATTAAGTTCAGGTGCTGAGGTCAGGGGCAGGGCTGCCTCTCTGGCTCAGTTCCCTCAGGGGGTTTATGCACAGACCTTCCACAATGGATCCAGGCTCCCGCCCTCTTGGGGAGCCCTTGTCTGTAGCTGCCTCTCAGCTTCTATCTCCTGGGGGGGCCCGAGCCATGGGGGCACCCCACTCCCCTCTCAACCCGCCAAAGAGACTCTCTCACCTACCCCCGTCAGTCACCTGTTGGTGGGGGGGCTTGTGCCGCTGCTGAGGATCCCGTCTCTGGAGCCTTCTCAGATCTGTGCCTCTCGGAGCTGCGGCCGCCACCGCCGCCGCAGGTCCGGGCTGGACTCCGCGTCTGCAGCGTGACGGACCTTTTGCGAGAGGTTTGCAGGTCCCTCTGTGGGTGGGGGGACCCGCGTGGCCGCTGGAGATCCCATCCCCGTAGCCCTCTCGGATCTTTTCCTCTCGGTGTCGTGGCCGCGGCAGGGCTGCACTCTGCTCCCCGTCCCAGCGCCCAGTCCACGGCGCGAAGGACCCCCCGCGAGAGGTTTGCAGGTCTCTCTGGAGCAGAAATCTCCCTCGCTCCAATATTCCGTGGTCTCTGGGTGCAGAATTTGCCCTGGCTTGGTCCCCTCTAGCCGTTCTGTGGTTTGTGGGTTCGGAGCTATGTGTATGTGCGTCTTTCTACTTCGCCATCTTGGCTCCGCCCCCAAAAGAGAAACTCCTAGGAGCATTGTGGCCAAATTCCAGAATTCCCAGGTGAAAGAGAAAATATTGCAAGCAGCTAGAAAGAAACAATTCAAGTATTGTGGAAATACAATCAGGATAGCACAAGATCTGGCACCCTCTACATTGAGGGATAGAAGGGAATGGAATAGGATATTCCAGAAGTCAAAGGAACTAGGACTGAAGCCAAGAATCACCTACCCAGCAAAACTGAGTATAATACTTCAGGAGAAAAAATGGTCTTTCAATGAAATAGAGGACTTTCAAATTTTCCTGATGAAAAGACCAGAGCTGGAAAGAAAATTTGACTTTCTAACTCAAGAATGAAGAGAACCATGAAAAGGTGAACAGCAAAGAGAAGTCATAAGGGACTTACTAAAGTTGAACTGTTTACATTCCTACATGGAAAGACAATATTTATAACTCTTGAAACATTTCAGTATCTGGGTACTGGGTGGGAGTACACACACACACACATGCACACACGCACACATACATAGAGACAGAGTGCACAGAGTGAATTGAAGAGGATGGGATCATATCTTAAAAAAAAAAAATGAAATCAAGCAGTGAGAGAGAAATATTGGGAGGAGAAAGGGAGAAGTTATATGGGGCAAATTATCTCTCATAAAAGAGGCAAGCAAAAGACTTATTAGTGGTGGGATAAAGAGGGGAGGCAAGAGAAAAACATGAGGTCTACTCTCATCACATTCCACTAAAGGAAAGAATATAATGCACACTCATTTTGATAGGAAAACCTATCTCATAATACAGGAGAGTGGGGGACAGGGGCACAAGCAGGGTGGGGGGGAGGATGGAGGGGAGGGCATGGGGAGGAGAATGCAATATGAGGTCGACACTCATGGGGAGGGAAAGGACCATAAGAAAATAGAAGTAAAGGGGGACAGGATAGGATGGAGGGAAATATAGTTAGTCCTATACAACACAACTAGTATGGAAATCATTTGCAAAACTAAACAGATATGGCCTATATTGAATTGCCTGTCTTCCAAGGGGAAGGGGTGGAGAGGAAGGGAGCTAAAGAAGTTGGAACTCAAAGTGTTAGGACCAAATGTAATGTTCTTACCACTGGGTAACAAGAAATACAGGTTAAGGGGTCAAGAAAGCTATCTGGCCCTACAGGACAAAAGAGAAGACGGAGACAAGGGCAGGGAGGGAGGATAGAGGAGAGAGCAGATAGGTCACAGGGGCAATTAGAAAGCTCGGGTTTGGGGGGGGAGGGGATAAAAGGGGAGAAAATTTGTAACCCAAAATTGTGTGAAAATAAATGTTAAAAGTTAAATAAAAAAATATATATATAATTTGTTCTTTGGGAGTTTTAGTATCAACCTCCTCCCCACCCCCACTCTCCTTCTGTCTACTGAGAAGACAAGATTTCCCTTATCTTTTTACTATTTTTGATCGAACCCTTAAAACATATAGAGCTTTTGAAATCCAGGAGGCAGGTATGGATGTGGCCATATCTATGCACTATGATTTTTCTCTAAGAATATATCCTGTGACAACTACTAATAATAAAGGAAA
Source organism: Notamacropus eugenii (assembly GCF_028372415.1). NCBI lineage: Eukaryota > Metazoa > Chordata > Mammalia > Diprotodontia > Macropodidae > Notamacropus > Notamacropus eugenii. The sequence goes on along the minus strand of NC_092875.1, from coordinate 236,945,945 downwards.
CTGTAATGACTTGAGTGCCCCACAGACATGTATATCAGCAATGATACAGTGACTTAGCCCAACGACAGAAAAGTTGCCTTTAAAAACTCGTGACAGTATTAAAAAGTTTGCCTCATTTTTTGGACATGTCACAATTGTTATTAGTCAAAATACACTGCACTATCCTGGGGATCTCTGGGCTGCACATGAAAGGAAAGAAAACACTCAGAGGGCAATCTTTGGCCATAGTTTTGTGGTTTCATATGGGAGGAGTTACAGAGGGAGTATGTTGTATAATAAAATAACCGAAGGATTAGGAGTGTTTGGGATAACCATATGTAGCACAGCAAAATCCCATTGTAATTTTTTTACATACTGAACTAGGATCAAGGTCATTCTATAAAGATAATTTTCTTTTAAGACCAAAATTGACCATTTAATCGAAGAAAATGGCACAGCTGCCAAGAAGAATCTTGAGAACACTTACATGTTTATTGTGGAACCCATTCAAATGGATCAGTGTTTTCTAACCTGCTTGCTGCTACTATACTGCAAGGAGTTTTGTTCACCATTCCCTTTATCATAAACTCCATCGGATGTCATCTCATCTCCACTGTCAAAGATTCTAGGGGAAAATAAATTTAATTGAATTCTACAAATATTTATTAAGTACTTACTATGTCTATGAAAGAGACAGCCTGAGGTAGAGGACAAAAGTCTGGTCTTTAAAGTCAGATTCAAGCCTCATCTCTGATGCATACAAGTTATATGACCCAGAGGAAATAATTTAATTTCTCAGTGCACTAAGCAACTTTCTCTCTTTCAGAAATTTTTATTCATTTTAAACTTAAACACAAAATGAGAAAAGAAAAAAAGAACATTTTCATGTACAGCACAGAACATAGGAGAGGAATCAGTTTGAAACAATACATTTCCATTTCAAGAAAACCTATGTAATAAATACTATACATTGTTTTCAAAGCTACCCAGCTTTTCCTTGCTACCTTCTAGGTTTTCCCTAAGCAACTTTGTGAGATTATAAATTGCAGAGAAGGTAGGGATCTGCATTGCTAAAAAGTCGTTGCCCTTCTTGTCCCCCTCTCTGAGTTCCCTACGCCAGTGAAATTGCAGGTCAGTTTCCTAACTCCTATTCTTATTATGTCTCAGGTATTGTCTATACAAAGATTAAAGGTCACATATTCCCTTATTGCAAGGTGCTTATATTTTACTGGGAGAAAGTGCATATATATGCATATATATGAATTTAGAGCATAAGGGTATGACAGAGTATATAAGATCCAAAGTGATGGAGGCAAATTACATACCGAAACAAAGTGCTCTAGGAAAATGTATAAAGACTTCATGAAGTCCTCTCCTTCTCCTGGGCAGATCAGAAAAGACTTCATGAAGGGACTGGTGCCTACACTATACTAGGAAGCCAGAGAAATATTTTGACTGGTGGAAATGAGGAGGCATTCAAGGCACGGGGATTTGGCCTAGATGAATTCATGGAGATGGGAGATGGCATAAGTAGTCACACTTTGCTGTAGTGGGGAGTTGTTCACCAAAGGGAATAATGGGAGAAGTCTAACTGTGGTGGTCTTCCTAAGGAATTTAATTTTCTCTTAAGGTTTTGGAGTGCCCAAGTGGCAAGGTCAGATCTAGTCTTAGGAAAGCTGTTTTACTAGCTTTGTGGAGAATAGTTTGGAGAAGGAGAGAGATTGGAGATGTGGTACCAGGGAGGAGGCAAGTTTAACTAAAAGGTGATGAGGACTTGAATTGAATGGTGGAATGGATTGGGATAAGAAAGAGTCAAAGATTCTCTGAGGTTCAACCCTGGATGGCTGGAAGGATAGAAATACTCTTTATAGGGAGAAAAAAAAAGAAAGAAGACAGCAGGAAGGGAAGGATTGGGGAAGATTAATTCAATTTTAAGTGTAAGATTCTGGGGTACAAAGGAAGATACAGTCCCTCAGAAGACTGATTAGAACTCCAGTGCAGATTAGGGAGTCATCTGATTAGAAATGGTAATGCACACATGGGGTAATTAAGACTACCAAGGGTTAGATGTACAGAAAACGGAGAATGTAGGACAGAGCCTTGGGGGACTCTCACACTTAGGAGGTGGGAAGAAAAATGATGAGGCAGCCAAAGAAATGGAGAAAAATACTCAGATAGGTAGAAGGAGAAGTAGGAGAGAATATCATGGAGGAGGAGGTCAACAATGTAGTTTGCTGCAGAAATGTCATAAAACATGAAGACTGAAAAAAGGGAGGAATAAGCATTTACATATAATGCCTGATATGTGACAGGCACTGTGCTTGGCACTTTTTACAAATATTATCTTGTTTGATCCTCATAATAACTCTGCAAGGGACGTGTGTGTGTGTGTGTGTGTGTATGTGTGTGTAAAAATCTTCATTTTTACAGTTGAGAAAATTTGAGGCAAACAGAGGTTAAGTGTCTGACTTGGAATCACACAGCTAACAAGTGGTTTAGGTTGAATTTGAACTCAGGTCTTCTTGACTTCAGAACCAGTGAACTTTATCCACTATACCACCAGCTGCCTCTGAAAACCCACCACACTTACCAATGAAAAGGCCGTTTTGGTTATTTTTTGCAAAGAAGTTTCAGTATAATGGAGTCAGAAGCCAGATTTCAAGGGGTCAAAGAGGACATCATTGTTGAGGCAGTAGAAACCAAGATTTTAGACTATTCTTTGTAGAAATTTAGCAGTAAAATGGAGGTAAGATATAGGATTATAGATTGAGGGGATGACAGTGTCGAGAGAAGGCTATTTTGAGGCCAGGAAAGGTCTGAGTCTATTTGTACAGAGTCAGTAACAGGGAGAATGAAAATTGGAGGGGCAAATTGATAAATGAGGATGAAGCAAGTGGAAAAGAAAAGAAGACAGTTTGAGAAAAAGGTCATTTCATGCTCTGAAACTAGAGGAAAAGGGGAGAAAAAGAACAAAGATATAAAAAATGGTTTAGAGCTGTAGAAGAAGAGGGAGGTGAAGAAATTCATGATGGATGACCTCACTCTGAATAATATGGGATCCCACACCATCCACCGAGAAACTGGATGCTTAATGAGAGAGGAAAAAGTTTGGAATTGTGGCTATGGGGAGTGTAACAAGGAATATTTGAGGCCTTGTTCTTTCAGGCCCTGGATAGACTAGGGGCTAACTAGGTTACGTAGCATTAGTAATTTGAAGTGAGAAACTATTCAACAGCATCATCACAGAGTTCCTCAATTTATATGCACTGTCCATAGTGGTGGTGCAGGAGAAAAGTGGGAAGATCTAAACGCATGTAGTTTAGTAGACTTTGAACATGACAAGTAATATGAACCATTATACCATGACATAAATTAAGGATGCTCTGAACTATTTGCTATATAGTCAGTCATTTTTAATGCTGGACCCATGCAGTGGATACTATCAGAATGCCATGACAGAAGAAAACAAGGAGAAAGCAGCCATTATCTTCCCAGCAGGAATCTACCAATTTAAGCATATGCCACCTCCATCTCTACCCCAGGAATCTCATTGGCACTTTTTTCAGCAATTTTTTCCCCCAAATTTTTCAGCAATTTACAAAATAAGTAGTTGGAAATATGACTTAGTGGAAGGTGTTGGTCTATTTGGATGAGCCGATTGTCTTTGAGAAGATGCTATAAGAATATGATGGAGACATTAAATGTACTGGAAGAGGCTGGTCTGAAGCTGACAACTGACAAATGCTAGTTCTGCAGTTGTTGTCAAGCATGTGAGTCACATGATATCCTAAAGGGAATGCATGCAGATTCTGAAAAGATGGAAGCACTTTTCAGCTGCCTAAATCCAAAAAATCTAGAAGAACTAAGGAGTTTTCCAGAATTAAGCGGCTGCTATTGAAACTTTGTAAAAAACTATGCTATCATCACTAATCAATAAGTCATTTATCTATTTATCATAAATATTATGATATATTATAAACAAATTATTTATTAGGCACCATGTGCTAGTCATCATGTTGCTATTGTTTATCCTTCATTCTCAAAGAGAAACATGACCTCAGGGAAATGATACTGTGACACAGAAGAGAACTGGATTAAGGGACAGTGGGCTGTGCAAAGTCACTAGCCTCACTTTCTGTTCCAGAGCTGTCTGGTCCAGTGGTGAGATACAGATCAGGACAACTGGAGATGGCCTTGGATGCAGTGGGAGACTTTGGCTTTTTTAAGCTAAAGTCTTTAACAGGTTTCAGTTTGACTGAAGCAATGCCCAATCAATGATTAAGACTAGATAAGAAATGAGGCAGAGAATGGCCTCTTTTATCCATTTAAAAAAAAAATCAATCTGGGAGGGGAAGACCCTTAGGGTTTCTGATCAAAACAGAAACAATTGCTATTTACACTGACCCTGAGCCAATTAGGGTCCAAACAATGACCAAAGGGAGCTTGACCTGGGACCTATTGTTGGCCAATCAATGAAAGCCAGAGTGATTTGATTTTAAGGTTTGGTCCTTAAGAGAGAAATCTATCCCTAAAGCCTAAGATATCTTGAAATAAAAATTTACATTCCTTTGGACAGAGCACTGGTAGATAAGTGTGTGATATCCTATGTGAGAATGGTCATGGAGACAAGAGATAGGCATAGAGACAACAGATAGAGTATTGTTTGTGACTTGAAACATTTCAGTGATCTTGCTCGTGGTCATGACATTGGCAAGCAGATAGACAAGAAATAATTATAAAAATAATAACTAACTTTCATATAGCATCTACTACATACCAGGTACTGTGCTGAGACAAATATTATCTCATCTGATCCTCACAACAACCCTGTGAGGTAAGTGCTATTATCTCCATTTTTGAGATCGTTGAGTTGTTTCAGTTGTGTCCTATTCTCCATGGCTCCATTTGAAGCATTCTTGGCAAAGAGACTGGAGTGGTTTGCCATTTCCTTCTCCAGTTCATTTTGCAGATGAGGAAACTGAGGCAAACAGAAATTAAGTGATTTGCCCAAGGCCATGTAACTAAGTAAGTGTCTAAGGCTGGATTTGAATTCAAGTCTTCTTGACTCCATCCACTATGCCACTTAGAAATATCAATTTAGCTTGACAGCATTTGAAGATCTTTAGAACCTATAGTGTGAATACATCTTCAAGGACTTGATCAATTGCTTTATGTGCCTACCAATACTGCTTTATGAAAACCCAGGCAAACTTTTTTTCTTGCCCACTAACAGTAGCCTGGAAGGGTTGAGAGTAATCTGGTACAAAGTGAGTACTATTCACTAGAAACCTGTTGAATTTTGTGGTGGAGGGCATTTTGAAAATAGGACTCCTTCTCTCGTCTACAAACTGACTTCCTTAAATGTGAAGTGGGTGCTTATTGAGAAGTTCCAAAATAATGTTTTGGAGTTCAAGTGTGAACTGATAACAAGTCACTGACACTAAGTTGGATTCTCTTGACAGAGTTGGATAGCATCCCTAGCCGACTCTGAGCTCAGCATATGTTATAGACCAGAAAAGAACCACATGGATGCACATGCTAAGTGATTCTGAAGCTACAGTGATACTCATAGAAGGAGTGAAGACAATCAGTGATATACAGAAAAGGATCTTTTCACATGAAGATATAGCTGAAAGTTTTTGACTTCAACCTGAAAGTGTGCTCTAAATGATAGATTGAACCAACCCCTTCTTTCCCAGCTGTGTGGATGACTCTGTAATGAAGGATGATGAGGAGTGATACAAGCCAAGAAGCAAGGAAGTGGCCCCTGAGAGCTTTATTCTCCCAAGGGGCATTGTTGAGACAATGGCAAAAGTTGGATCCATGCCAGTGGAGTGCTGCACTGCATTTCAATAGATCTCGCAAATGGTACCAGAAAACAGTTAATGCCACAATGAGGCATCTTACTCTAAGACCGTGAAAGGACTGCATGATGATCCCATCAGATAAGTCCAAGACAGGACACTTGAGTTTGTAAAAAAGAGAATCCGTTGACTCCAAATATCATCAGTAGTCTTTAAGAAATGTTAGATTTGTGCCTTTTTTTTCCAGTGGAAAGTGCTACCAACTTGTATTGTGTATTTAGATAAGTACTAGTATTTGAAAGTTATATGTATATATACATAGATGCATATATGTACATACATAATGTATACATATTATATATATACATAAAGAGAGAGAAAGGGAGAGAGGGAAGAAGGGAGATGGAGAGAGAAAGAGACAGAGGGAAAGAGGCATTTTAGTCTCTGGAAGACAGAAAAATATAAGCCACAATCTCATGATACAAGACCATTTCACTTACTATATACAGATACACCCAAACAGGAATCAATGAGCTTTTACAGTTGTTTAGGTGGTGTGGAATATTTCCCTGTCAGAAAGCACCCTGAAGGGAGAGGCTTTTAAAACAAACTTTAAACAAAATTTTGGCAAGAATCAATAAATCTAGAACCACACATGACCTCCCGTAGGGAGACCTCAGCCTAAGTATTTTGACCACACATTACTGCATATGCTAAGGATCCCGAGGCCAAAAAGAAGGCTCAGGGGAGTCAATGTGGCTTTTTTTTAGTGAATGTTCAGATGCTATCAGGTATAATGTTATAGGCTTTACACCATATCTACTGATGGCTCAGTTCCCAATTTTTTCCCCCAATTACTTGTGTCAGTAAATGTAAAAGAAATAGAAACTCAAAACCAGTATACCTTGCAGTTGAGAGATGCCTGTTGCCTAGCTATTATCTCAGCCTACAAAAGTTCTAATACAGATAAAAGATGGTATGATGCTTGAACTCATTGTCAGGGTATTCATCAAGGTGACAGAGTTCTACTAAGAAATTTTGGTATGCAGGGAACAGAGAAAATAGGAGATCCATGGAAAGCCATCCCAGCCCAAGCAGTTGAGACTTTGTACAACTTGCTAGCTCCAGAGAGTGGTAGCAATTCTGCAAAGTCAATATGCTACAACTAATTATTGTCCACTGGGGAGTAAGAGAGAGCAGATGGATGGGAGAGTCAGCTAAGTGGACTCCAAGAAGGAAACTCTACTAGCTGCAGAAAAGCTCTCTAAGCTTAACAATAAATAATTCAGAAGACAATGACTCAGATGAAGAAGAAACTGAATATTGGTAACTTCCAGAGGACAGGGAAATCAATTGTGTTTGTTCCAGTTCTGGGAAGGCCTCAGTTCAGACAGAGTGGGAAGGGATGAATCCAGGGTCAGCCCCTTTGGTTTACCTAGTATCTAATAACGAATACTTTTTGAGGAAAAACTTATGGAGTAGAAGTAACTTAAAGAATTAGGAGATGGTGAGAGGTAGCCTAGACCATTGCCACCTTCAGGAGATCATGGTACAAGTTTCAGTCCAGTTAGGGTAATGACAAAGTTTATTTGTGATTCACTAAGAAAAAGGTGGTGCTGAAGCTGGATTCTACCAGCGCATGGGAGCTGACTGTTAAATTTTCCGTGTGAGAATTTACTCCTTGAAAACTGGCAAATGCTATAAGTCAGGATTTGATTTATTACTGTGTTGATTATCTAGATTTAAGAAGGTAATGAAGAAAAATATTAATAATGCAGGTTAAACTTAAAAATGTATGTAGATTTTTTTTCCCCAGAGAACTGGTTACTAAACATTTACTGGCATATTCCTAATTAAGAAGAATTGCAGAAGTGGTTGGCCATAGGGCCAAACTCTGCCCCTTGTTGGAATGTGTTTAGAATGTGCTTTGTATGTAACTGCAAATATGTGATGTTTTACATGACCTGAAGTATGTGTTCATTGTATAATATCTTACCATTTCTGCTGATGTGCCCTGATATGTGTGTGTTTTTGTCAGATGTGCTTCTGACTCTGCTCATATCCTATAAACTTGGTTCTGTAGCTCTACCATATGATACATACTATATAAGCTATATCACATAGGATTTATTTTCTTAATCAAACGTATCATTGTTCTTATACCTACTACTAATTAGATGCTGTGTGATAAGTTTGTTTGATGTTCCAACGCTAGTTGCATACAATTTGAATGTGAATGCCACCTGTACATATATTGTATTAGGAAAATGGGGTGGCTATCTGTGATATCCATCACATGTTAACTTAGAAACTTAAGGCATGTCCACTGTTGTTCAAGTATGTTTTATGATTTGTAGGCACTCTAAAATTTTTCATTGGAGGTAAAGATATAATTAACCTGAACTGGTAGTGATTCTGCGGGACATGTTCAGAAAAGGTTTAGATCCTGGGTACAAAAGAAAAAGTCAGACTAAGGGTTTTAAAAAAGGAAAATAGCCTAATGTGAGGAAAGAGGTAGGAGGTATAGCATCTGGGAAGGACTTTTGTGAATTTTTCCTCTTGCTGCTTGGATAGGACTAAGATTCTTAGGCAATTTCTGTCCTGTCCTGGGAAAACAACTCCCCCTTCCCTGCCTTCACTGAGGAAAGGGTCACCCACCAGAGACATTAATGCTTGAACCAGTCTTTTTGGTGCTGCCTTGCCTGTTTAAGCCATGTCCCACTCTGGCAGGAGGCAAAGACCAGCTGGGACATGCTGAGTTAACAGTCATTCCAAATGACTGGACCTTGACCTTCTAGGTATTTTTGTCATGAGTAAAATACCCCTGTGGTGGACATTGCTAGCTCCCCGAGGAAACAGCTGGGGTGGGGAACTGAGCTCTTGGGTTTTGACTTTCCTGCCAAAAGGGAGGGTGGCTGCCTGGTCTGGAAAGAATTCGTGGGCTGGGAGGAGATATCCAGATTAAGTGCATTAATGTAATTTTTTTCATTCCTTTCTAATATTACGATTAAAGAGTTGTAAGTAAAAACAAAGAGTTGTTTTTATTCCTTTCCAATAGTTTGATTAAAGAGTTATTCCTGTCTTGGTGAACAACCTCATTTGACAAAAAAAAAAAAAAAAAAAAAGGCAGAGAAAGGCTGAGGGATAAAGTTTTCCCAGAGTGAGCTAGAGCTGAAGAAATCTGAAGGAATAAATCCACATCAGAGGCCTGGGTAAATGAGATGGGCATTGCCACCCATAGAACAGTGTGGGCAGAAAGGCAGCCAGCTCTCTGAGCATCCATGGGCTCAGAGGTTACTCCAGACCACCCTTGGGGCTTTCCTGAAACATCTGATCACTAAGGTAACCACTTGATTCACATCATTTGACTCTCATTATTGAATACATTCAGGCATGCAAAGCACCTCATTTCCCCCTCCCTCCAATCTGTGGCATATTTAATAGGCTTATTATCACACTAATACAACAGGGGCAGCATAGGATGACCCAACAGGAAGACAGGATATGATGGCAGGGTGATGTGGTAACAAGTGAAGGTCAGGAGTCCAAGTAGTCTCTATCATGGAGATCTGGAACTGGGTACCTGAAGTTGTCCTGGAAGATGAGGAGAGAGACAGAAAAACTGAGAGAGGCAGAAAGACAGACAAAGAAAGACAGAGAGGGAGAAATGGAAAGAGAGAGAGAGAGAAGAAAGCACCCACTGAGATCTACTCTAATAAGAGTGTGTTTGGCATCATGATCTGGCAATGGGTAGCAGATTTCACCACAAGAACTGGGATTCAGAGACAGAATTTCAGTCTCCAGAAGCACTGAGAATGGAGTATGAGGCAAAGAAGTAAGACAAGGACTCACCAAGGAAATGTTCTACTGGAGAGGGACATGATTGTAAGAAATGATGATGATGAACAGGAGGAGGAGGATGGTAGTGGTGGTGATATCTATTAGCTATAATAGTATTATTAATAATGGCTAGTATCATAGACAGTATTTTATGGTTTGCAAAATACAAATATTATCTCATTTGATACAAGGCAAGTGCTGCTGTTTTCTTCATTTTAGAGATGAAAACCCTGAGACTGAGATAGGTTAGTTGACTTGCCCAGGGTCACATAGCTAATAAGTGTCTAAGGTAGTTTTTGAACTGAGGAATTCCTGACTTCAAGCTCAAGTTTCTATCCACTGCCTCACCTAGAGATACTTCACAAAGTGCAGATTTCAGACAGATAATATCTTGTTTTCACGGAGTACTTCATGGTTTATAAACTGCCTTGTGCCTCTTTTGATCCTCACAACAACCCTTGGGGAAAGGTGCTATTATTATTCCAATTTTACAGGTGGGAAAACCGAGGCTGAGACAGGTTAATTGACTTGCCTAAGAGTCACACAGATAACAAGTGTGTTTGGGGGAGCATTGGAGCTCAGGTCTCCCTGATTATACACCAACCCTCTATCCACTGTACCACCCAGCAACCTAACATTAGAGCTCAGTCACTGCCACTTGGCTTCAAGGTCAAAGCAGAATTATTCCTATTGCTAACTTCATGTCAAACTGCAAAGGTCCTCACTCTAGGGGATTATACACACGCACACACACGCACACACACATACACACACACGCACACACACATACACACACACACTCATACACACACACACACACACACACACACACACATATTTCTCCTGAATAAGGACTGGATAGGTTCCAAAGCCCAAAAAGGGACTGCTACCAGGTGTGGGTTAAATTAATGGGGTTTGGGACAGGGAGTCAGGCTAGTCATTACAGCATGACTTGCTCTTATATTTGAATCTATCTAAACTGAAATGGCTGAAAGCTAGTGTGATGCTGAGATTCACTGTCACCACCTGGGTACCAGGTATATTAGAAACTAAAGGATACCATAGGAACTTTAAGTATAGGCATTTCCATTAACATGACACTCCATACAAATTGGATTTTAGTATAAAAGCAATCACAAGATGTCTCCTTGAGAAACACTGCCAATTCATCCAAATCTTCAGTAATTATACTCATTGAGTATCTCTGAGTTGGAATGACCCTGAAGGGTCATTTAATTCAATCTCACAATACATTGTGGTAATCTCCTTTATAACATCTCTGACAGGTGATCCTCCAGACTCCACTTATATTTCCAGTGACAGAGGGCTCACTACCTAACAAAGCAACTTGTGGTTCAGTCGTTTTCAGTTGCAATTCAGTTCCAATTCTTCATGACCCTGTTTGGAATTCTCTTGGCAAAGATACTGGAGTGTTTTACTATTCCCTTCTCCAGCTCATTTTCTAGATGAGGAAACTGAGGCAAACAGGGTGAAATGACTTACTTGTCCAGGGTCAGGCAGCTAGTGTCTGAGGCCAGATTTGAATTCAGGAAGATGGATCTTCCTGATTCTGGTTCCAGTGCTCCCTCCACTGTGCCACCTATTAGAAACTATGTTCCCCAAATCACTAAACTCGTACCCTTTGGTCTAGTGATTAGACTTTCAGGCCTGTAACCCAAAAAGGTCAAAGGAAAAGGACTCATATATACAAAAATATTTATGCAACTCTTTTTATAGTAGTAAAAAATGGGAAAAAGAAAATGCCTATTAAGTAGGGAATGACAGCACAAATTATGGAACATAAATGTGTCATAAGAAATTATGAAAGGGATAGTTTCAAAGAAAATCTGGGAAGATTTTTATGAACTGATGTAGAGTGAAGTGAGTTGAATTTAAAGAGAAATGTATACAATAACACTATAAAAAAAAACTTTTAAAAGCTTAAGAACTCAGATCAATGCAATAACCAACCACAATTCCAGAGGATGAGACATGACATCCATCTTCTGATAGAGAAGTAATGAATTCAAGATAAAGAGAAAGTTATATTTTCAAACATGGCCAGTGTAGGAAATGGTTTTACTTGACTCTGCCTATTTGTTATGAGGGTTTTGTTTTTTCTTTATATTTTTCAGCGATGGGGGTAGGGGAGTAAGAAAAGAGTCTAAGGAAGGATTGGAAATTAGGGGAAAATTAGGTGCATGGACAAGGCATCTTATATAACTGTGTAATGTAGGTAAAAAAAATCACCAGGCCAAGTCCTGATAGAACATTTTGGAATGAACTATGCACATGTGGAATAGAGTGACTGTTTTCACTCTGGGGCCGTGTGGGGTGAACTTTCTCATAAGGAATCAGAGAGAAGGGAGCTACAATACTGTTAGGATTGAGAACCCTAGAGATATCCACAGTCATTGATTCCTTTCCCCCAACAAAAAGCCAAGACTATCTCTTGATGGTAGTGGTCCTTCGGTGTGATAGGAGGAGTTACAGCCATCTCCAACCTTAAATATCTTTGAGGGGAATTTTGAGTGTTAGTTGGAGTAAAATAAAAGGAAAAACCTTACTGAGTGTGAATAGATTTGTCTAATAGGATACTATGAATTGAGTGTGAGAAAGGAAATACATAACTGGGCACAGACCTGAGGAGACAATTCTGCATTCAGATTTGAGGGAATGAGTCTTGAACTGTGATCTTTGTAGCTCCCTAGAGCAATAGGTGTCATAATCTTTCTTTATTAGAGTCATATGAAACAGATAGGCTTAGAGGGAAATCAAAGGATAAGTGAAACTGTTAGTGGAACCTAGCATGGGAAAATACCCATCTTTACACGGAGATATCTGAATGACACCCATCTAAGCCCTCTGTGATTTTCTCATGGGACAAAGAAGTGTTAATGGTTTAAGCAGTTACGCTCCACCAATAACGATAAACGAGTAAGGACAACTCATTTCTGCTTTGCCATTTCAGTTACCTTTCTTCCTATGCTTCAGTTTCCATAAAGTAGTGCTTCTTAATTATCTAGTTCAAAAGCATGGGAAGAACCCAACTCCAGGCAGAGAAGTGATGGACTTCAGTGCAGACTGCAACGTCCATTTTTGGATATTCCCATGGTGGGCATTTGTTTCGCTGGTCTACGCATATTTGTAAAGATGGTTTTATTTGTTCTTTTTTATTGTTCAGTTGGGAAGGAGACAATGGGAAAGATAACAAATGCTTATAAAATAAATAAAGCAAAATTTGTAAAAGCTAAAGGGAAGGGAAGAGGGAAAAGAAAAGCCTCACTGGAGTCCTATGAAATGCACAAGCTTGTCGGTGTCTGTATAACCAGCAAGGCTTCAATAACCGCTGCAAACTTAGAAAACTCTTTGGGATCCAAAAGTTTGTAAGGCAGCTTGGAATGCAGAATTCATTTCCCCAGAGAAAAAATGTCGCACATGGGAAGACTTGTGTGAATGGATACACAGCAAATTAATCAGAATCAAGAGAACAATATACAAAAATATGATGATGATGAAAACGAAAACCATACTTAAAACAGTCAAAATCAAATTAATTGCAATGACCAATCTCAGTTTTGGAGAACAGAAAATGAAATACACACATCATCCTCATGTGAGAGAGATGGGGCATGACAGATACAGAATGATGCATATTTTGCTAGGAGGGATGTGGTAGTATGCTAAGAAAAAGTTACTGGGAAACAAAAAACACATCAATTTTTTAAAAAATGTTATACTCAAAGGTTATATCCCCATTCTGTTTATCCATATAATCTAGCTGAGCTACAGTGCTTATAGTACCTGCCTGAATTTGGGGTCTGGGAGGTAGTGAGGGACAAAATTGCCTATTGGCACCTGTTTCTGCAACCTTGGTATCACAGTGCTCTGGTATGGGTCTGGGATTTTTCTTGCCCTTAGGTGTTGCCTCAGTCCTTTTTAAGTCCTTACAGGCTGGAATGGTCTTGTAGGAGGGGGGAACCTGCTGCAGCTTTCTCACACCTGGTCTATGGGGTATGCTCCAGGCCAGACTCTACTTCTAGTATGTGCACACTTCTCTGTCTGTCTCTCTATGCCAACCTGGTCTAGAAAAATGACTCACTGTGATTTTTTTCTTGGATTTCCCAATCAGGACTTTGTCTAGTACATTTTCTATATCTTTGGGGAGGAGGACTAAGGGTTCAACTGTTCTTTGGTTATTCCTCTTGGCTCTGTTCTCCTTTCCAAACCAGAAACCCACTAAATTCTTAATTGCTAGTCTTTTGAGCAGGGTATCAAAGGGGGAAAATTCTGACTGTGAAGGGAAGCTATCTTTGGTCCAAATGAGGTACCACTTGGGCCATCTCCATCTGACAATTTACTCTTTGGGAAAGGCAATCAGTACCACTGTTTTCCACAAGTTTTCTCCTTTCTCTGCTTAGAGTTCACAGATTTTATTAAAAATTTTCTGGTTTTGTGTATTTTTCTCCCATAGCATGAGAGGGTCTGGCCTGAGGGTTGGTGTATAGGACCAAGAGAGTATAAGGAGAGGCAATGGTTTATTTGTAGATCAGGCATTTGTCAGATTGGAGACTGTCCGTACTTAGCACAAAGTACTCAAAGCTCTTCAGAAGTATACTTTGGAACCATGAAACATTTTTGCAACTCAGTGTGTTTTGAGGACAACTTAAGCTGCACCTGGGACCAATTATTAAAGAAGCATGAATCAAAGTGATGAATTCTTTCCTCAGGAAAGCTCTAATATTGAGTAGAGCAGAAACGTTTGATTTTAAGGGATGATAATATGATGATAATCAGTTTACTCCTTCTAAGACAGTCAACCCAAAGGTCCTCTGCAGAGACTCATCTAAAATCACAAGACTGATTTAAGTGGAGTCATTTGTACAAGGGCTCCCCTTTAGATATAAAGGTTGCCGTGGCAATAGATGTGAGATATCAGCCAATATGTGACCATAGGAATGTACCCTGCTGATATTGCTAAATAGGTTGATAATAGGAGAAACCATAAGCAAGAACCTCCAGGGACTAGAGGATCACAGATATAGAGGTGGAAAGGATTATGGGATTATAGATTTATAGCTAAAAAAGACCTAAGAATTATCTACAGATGGGGAAAATGAGGCCCAGTGAGGTTAAGGGAGTTGTCACCTGAGGTCACACAGGTGACAAACCTGAGATTTGAATAAAGGCACTCTGAGTGAATTTAGGTCTCTCCTCACTGTATCACACCAAAAAATAATAATTAGAATAAATCTAAGGGTGATTTTCACTCTTAGTTTCTGCAGATGTCTAGAGAACAATAGATATATATAGATATTCACATTCATATATGTACATATATATGTACGAAAACATACATATAAATATCCATTTTAGACCTGAGATTTCATCAGTGTAGGAATCTCAAAGTTAGGGATCCTCTTCTACCAATTCAGATAGACATCTGTTCTGAAACTTATGGAATTAGAGAGTTGAGAGGGAACCTGAGAGCTTAGCTGATTTGTCCAGGGTAACACAGTTAGCATGGGTTAGAAGTGAGACTTGAACTGAGACCTTCTAAATTCAGTCCAGTTTGCTCTCCCCTACATGAGACTGCCTCTCCTTATTGGGTCATCCACAACAGCTGTCTTATTTAATTTCCTTATTACTATTTTGAAATATTAAGATGTTGTAATGTATAACCCTTCATCTCTCCTTTCTCTGTTGAGGATTCATGGTGAGGCTGGCCAAAGTAAGTATGTATTTTAGACATTATATATAAATATATGTACATATATATAATCTACATATATAGATGTGTGTATATATAAATATAAATAGTTTATATGAAATCTTTAGTTTCAAGAGTTATTACTATTCCCCATTGTGGTTGTCTCATTTTTTTTTCTGGCTATAAGCCTATTTGGCTTCAGTTTTCCTTTTCTAAAAAAGAAATCTATCAATCTTTCTCCTTTCAGCTCTCCTTTCTCTATTAGGGGTATATGGCTAGCCTAGCCAAAATAAATAGAAACAGAGCTGGTGGAGGCATTAACATTGCTGACAGCCTTCCTCTTAGGAATACCCCATGAATTTGGCCTTCTCACATAAGAAAGAGACAGACGAGAAAAAGAGTTGGAGCAGATACTGAATTTCCAAGCTTATCAGATTTCCCTGGACATGATGAGGGGAGGTGGCTCTTAAAGGAAGGAATATCCCAGTTGCATGGTTGGATAGTATGATATCATGGTATCATGATGCTAATAACCATCCTAATGGAATATAGTCAGTCCAGGTAGAAGGGAGAGAAACTAGATTTCTATTGACCAAAATTAAAAAAAAAAAGAATAGTGCTACAGGTTATTACAGATGGGGAATGTTGAATATATTTTCATATACAGAAGGAAATAGATATTTATTAAGAAGCTACTATGTGCTAGGTTATTATTGACATTCACTCTAAGCCAGGAGGGTCCAAAACAGCCGCTGAGTGGAAGTTGGGCAGGGACCCTTCCTTGTTCAATCCATGGGCTTCAGAGTCCATGGTAATGGTTTCTCTTTGAAACAACAACCCTGAGGCTCCTGCCCCTCCAGGTGTAATTTATCTATTTTTTTTTTCTTTTCTATTAAAAGGGCCATCCCTCTGACTACTTTTTAAAGAGGCCTATTCACAGAATGGGCATTACCTCACTTTAAGTGAATACCTGAAAAGGCCTTAGCCTAAAAGGCCAAGGTCTCCCATTACATCCTGGGCCATCTCCAGTCATCCTGATGAATATCTGGTCACTGGATCTAGATGGCTCAGGAGGAGAAAGTGAGGCTGGTGACTGTATGCTAGGCAGTATGCTAAGTGCTTTACAAATACTTCATTTGACACTAAGAGGTAAGTACTATTGTTATTCCCATTTTACAGACAAGAAAACTGAGGCAGAGGTTAAATGACTTTCCAAGGGTCACAGAGCTAGTAAGTATCTAAGGCTAGATTTGAACTCGGATCTTTCTGATTATAGGCCCTGCACTTTATCCACTTTGCTACCTAGGCCACTATATTATTAGTTTCACTTGAATGTTTTGCTTTGTGACAAGAGAACTCCCCAGACATGGGAGTGATCTGCAAATGTTTGCAATGTAAAAACAAAACAAAACAATACAAATTAAAATAAAAAAAAGAAAAACAAAAAAAGGCTTAACCATTAAAAATTTCTATTGATATCTCTCTTTTTTATGTCATAATTATTTCTATTACTACCCAGAAGCTTTCTCTATAATTTAAAAAAATGGCAAGCAAAACCAGCGTTATAATGACCAGTCATAGCACTGTGAATTTGTCACATTCAGGATGCGAATGTCTAAGTGGCAAGGGAGGGTAACTTCGGAAACCATACATGGCATACCTGAACAGATATGCTTGTTTTAACTTGTTTTGTGTGATTATTTTTTTTAATCACAAGGAAAGGCTCAGAATGGAGTCAGAAATGGATACTGGGAAAAGATTGTGATGCTAAAAACCAAAAGACAACAGTAGGTCAACATAGCAATTTGTTTGAATATGCCAATTCAGCATAAGCTATTTCTCCATTTTCTACTGAGGAGAGGAAGGACAGGTACACTTTTAAGTTAATAATTATATAAATTCAATTCACTTTAACTCAAACATTTATTAGACATATACTATGTAAAGACAGGGGAAAAAAGAACCCATGAAGATATAGCTGTTAATATATTAATGCATTAATGCATTAATAACTGATCTAATAATTAACATAATAATGATATATCTATAAATATTCAGTAAAAACACATTGCTTTCTAAAAGAATTATAAAATCACATTTGAATTTTTATTTAATTGAGCAAATTGTTTTTACTTTTTGAAACTACTATTCTAGGAAAAAGCAGAGGGTTAGAGAGTTACGTTTTCGAATTCAAGGCTTAGATAGAATGTGAAGGCTTGTTGAGATTTTAGAGTTTAATGTAGAATCTTGGAGCAAGAACTACTCAGTTTCTTGGTAAGTACTTAGGTAAAGAAAATATTTTCTTTGGCAATGAGCGTTTTACTTTTTCTTGGATAAAAAAGCTATTAGGAAAAAGAGTGGAGTTGGTCCAGTTTATTTAAATAGGCAGAGGGTGAACTTACAATAAATATTCTGGAGAAATCTTTCCTGGATTAAATGAAGAAGCAGAGGACAAACAAAGGAAAAGACAAGAAAAACAATTTTTGGCTAAAATTATCTTACATTTTAAGACTCAGGCAGAGTTTGCACTTACTGTCTAACTTACTGAAAGAGAGAAACCAGCAGCATCTCTAACAAATCCCACAGATACATCCTGGGTTAATAGAAGGAATACACATGAAAGTTGATGTTGGAATGATATGATAACCAAATCTTAATCTGCTAAAATTCAGAGTTGGGGGAAGGTGGAGTCAGCTCACTAAGACCTTCTGAAAAACATTACATCCTCAAATCCAAAGTCTCCAAACTATTGGCATGTGATAATCCTGATATTTATTAAATTGTAAATATGAAAAGACCCATTTACTTGCCTCAGGGTCTAGGAGATTCAAGTAATAAAACTTTTGTAAAGTATTCCATAAGACAAGAAAGAAAAACTTGCATGTATAACATGTATTTTCAACCTTCCATTTGTTTCCCCCTCAAATATAATTTCCAATGTTTTCCCTAAGTTTTTGATTCTGTTCAAGACCAAGAACCTGTTTGCCAAATTCAGGCCAAGAGTTAAATTACAGAATGAAACTGTAAACCCAACAATAGATGTTAATGACAGAAACTGACAGAATCATAAATGCATATTTGGAAGAGATAGTTCTTCTAAAGACAGCAGATGTTTTCTTGGCATAGCATTATTTTCCATCTTTGCATCAAATTTGGGGCTGAAATTTTAGTATACTATAGGTAGGGAGGTGGGAAAAACACAAGACCTTTTAGGGAATAGAAGAATTTGTTTCCTAGTGGACAGAAGACCAGGAGAAGGAGTACAGAAAATAGATTGAGGGGGCAAACTCCCAGATGATAGGGAGGGGATGGAATGAAAGACTTAAATTGAGGGATTGGTCTTGGCAAGGAGGGGGATCACCTCCTCATCTGAGATTAGAGCACAGAATGAAAATGATGATGAAGAAGGCTATTGAGATGTGAAACACAGGGAAGGAACTCTAGACAGATGATCTTTATTTACTCAGTAAAGTAGGAATTAAAGTCCTATTCTGAGAGCAAAGTGGGGGGGGAGGGGTGAAGAAAGTTTGAGAAGTTTCATTTCCCCTTGTCTAATAGGTTCCTTATACCAGAAAAATGTCTTCTGTAGTGAAACTTGGATGAATGGAATGCTCAGAGAAGGGCTGAGGGATCACCTGAAAGCATTTTTGATTAGACACTTATTGAAAATCTATCAGAATAGAATCCTTCTATATGTATTGAGTAGTCTATTGGAATTAGTCAGATTCAGTGAGAACCAGGAAATCCAACATTGCATACCAAATTTTTTAAAAAAAGATAAGAAACTCCACATTTTATAGCATCCCTGAGATTTTTTTTTTTTGTATCTCTCAGTTCTAGTAAATCTATCAATAATGATTAATTTCAAACTATCCTTTGAGGGCCATCAGGCAGGAGCCAGACAAGGGAAACAGGAGTCATATAGCTGATAACGTGCTGAAATTTTGCTAAACCCTGGTGATAGCAACAGAGGCAGAGAGAAGGGCACATTATGGGTCATAACATCCAATCCATAGACTTTGTTGTTCAGTGGTGTCTGACTCTTCGAGATCCCATTTGGGGCTCTCTTGGCAAAGATACTGGAGTGGTTTGTCATTTCTTTCTTCAGTTCATTTTAAGGAAACTGAGGCAAATGGGGTTAAATCACTTGCTCAAGGTCACACAGCTAGTTAAGTGTCTGGGGCCAGACGTGAGCTCATCTTCCTGACTCCAGATCTGGTGCTCCATTCACTGCTTTTTGTGCCCAAAACTGTGCTAGGTGCTAGACTACAAAGACAAACAAAAACAGTTCTTTACCTCAAGAAGCATACACTCTTGGAGAGTAGTGGGTGGGAGAGATAATGTGTGCACATATAAGTGGGAATTGGAAGTGGAGAGAGATTTGCTTCCTCCCTTCTGGTTCAGTTGATGTAGTCACAGAATGTAACCAAAGAAAACAAAATAGTCACTAGTTAACAAAAGCATTGACACCCAAAGGTCCTTTTACAAAGTGTGAATGTTATTTTGATGGAACTAAAGGGAACCTGGTCTTCAGATAAGTAAAAATTATTGATGATACCCCTCGAAGCTTTAAATAGTAATAGCCAAGAATCAGGGGAAACTTCCAGTTCTTCACCTTTCAGGATGAGGGGAAGAGAAAGGAGGGATTTTTACTCCTTCCCCAATCACAAATCATCCATAATTATCTAACAACCAAAATATCTACCCAGAGAGGGATTCCATCCAGCAGATGAAGTCAGTTCAAGAGAGTTTGACATATATAATTCAGACAGATGCAGATATAGAGGAACAGTCACTCAAGGCAGGAATCAGTTCCAAGGAGTGTGACCTCTGGAAGCAGAGAAGAGAGCCTGCTTTGAACTCAGGAGGGTCACTGTGCCTTGCAATCATAAACTCTGGGAGCCAAGTAAGCAATTTGCCCATTGGAGAATCTGCATCCAAAAGGGAGATTTATAGAGGAGATTCTGTGGGAGAAAGGACTTCAAGGTCCTTCAGTACCAGAAGTGTGACTTGCCTTGGCTAAAAGTATATCTCACTGAAGGTGAATTTAAAGTTTGTGAACACATCCCACAGATAATGTTTATGGGAGGAATGTATTGTAGATACTATTTTTACTCTACCATCTTGATAGGTACATTTATTGGGATCTAGATGTGCTTACTTGTTTATGGTTAAGGGGAAGCATACTGCTGGGGGTTCCTAAGTCAATAGTTTTAAGATTGAATATCTGGAGGCTATCACTTGAACCCCAAGATAGTAACTGCCCTTTGAGAAGTGGCTCAGAGAATACTACATTAAGTATATACATATACATATATGTATATATGTGTGTGTATCAATATATGTAAAACCAGTATGAAGTAATTGGAGAGGGGAGACATTGGCAGGTAAGACTGGGAAAGGTCTCATGAAGGAGGCAGCATCTGATCTGAGCTTTGGAGGAAACTAAGGATTCTATTAAGTACAGCTTAGTGGGGCAAATTCCCCTTTCTGGACAATTCTAAACACCAATATAACTATTATTTTAATTACAGGACTCTATAAATTCCAGGGATTCTCTGATCTCACCACACCCCCTCAGGTAGATATGCAAGGCTAGTGACTTCACAGGCTCTCAGCAATCTAGTCTCTCTCTCTTCTGAAAAGACAGACTTAAAATGCCTTTTGTCTTTAAGGAAAAACTGAAGATGATTCACCACGGATACAGGTAAGTATAAAGCAGAGTATGTTGTTGTTCAGTCAAGTTTGACTTCCCATGACCCCATCTGGGGTTTTCTTGGAAAAGACACCACAGTGGTTTGACATTTCCTTCTCCAGCTCATCTTATAGATGAGGAAACTGAGGGAAACAGGGTTAAATGACTTGCGCAGTGTCACAAAGCTATTAAGTAAGTGTTAAGAGGCCAGATCTGAACTCAGAAAGAAGAGTCTTTCTGACTCCAAGCCAGGCGTTCTATCCACCATACTACCTAGCTATCCCATAAATGTAGCTAAGGGCATAAATAGCTATAAAACAGGATAAAATGATAAGAAAAAAAAACAAAGAAGAAATCTAGACAAAGGGCTCCAAGAAAATTGGAAAAGGAAAAGATCAGTTTCAGTTGGAGAATCATGGGAAAATACTTGGAGAAGATCATCAATGCTAGGCCTAAAGGGACCAGAAGACTTACCCCTTCAAAATGCAGAAGCTACAGGTAGGCAGCAGAGTTAGAGTACTGGATGGAGAGTCAGGAAGGCCTGAGTTAGAATCCTGACTCCAAAACTCAACAACAGTGTGACCTTATAAAGACGCTTAATTATTCTGCCTCGATTTCCTAATCCATCAAACGAGAATAATAGCGGCCCTTACTTCCCAGAGTTGTGAGAAGGATAAAATAAAACACAACATGTAAAATGCCTTGAAAGCCACAAATCTCTGCATAAATGTTAGGCATTATGAATATCAGCACCAAGTTATGTAAATGCTCAGAAACAGGAATGGAAAAGATGAGCTCTGAGGACAATGTGACTGGGTACTAGAGCATGGAGAGGGTTGTAGCTCTTTGTCCTTTGTTTTCAAAGAGGGCTGATGACATCATATAGTGGTGTCAGGCAGAGCTGCAAAGTCTTCAGCTTCATTCTGTCTTCCAGAGCCTTGGAAGTCCAGTGGCAGGACAAAAGTCAAGATGACTGAGGATGGCCTGGGACGTAGCAGATGACTGTAGTGTCTTCAACATCTGACCAAACTCTACGCCTTCCACCGTACCCGCTTCAGCTGCTTTCATGGTTATTGGAACAGATTGCTCTCATCTGCCCCTTCCCCTCCAGGCGAAGACTTCACATACTTGGGGTAGGCACCTCTGTAACTCACCAACAGGTCTGAGGACTGTCATTTGCCCTCAATGGGGAAGGTAGGCTGTGAATTTAGGCTAGACTTAAGAAGCCATATTCAGAATGCACAATCACACTTTAAGTGCGGGCTGGCCTGAGTGATAGAGTCTAGTTCCATAACTGCTGATCTTCTAAGATCAACATGCACAAGACATTACAAGATCATCAGTCATCACATATAGATGATATATGTACACACTGCATAGGTATTAAGACTTTGGGGGAAAGATTTTCAAAGACTTTGAATACAAAGCAGCTTTTTCGGGGCTAACCTTAGTGAACCAGATTGCCCCATTTTCTGAACATTCCATCAATCAAGGTTTCACTATGAAAGGATTTTATTCTTCATTACAACCTGTTAGAAGGTGGCAAATTAATCTCTCAGTAACTGAAACTGAAATACCTTCATGACAAATGTAAAAGTCCTAATACCTTAACACCAAGTCATAGTTTTTTGCAAATCTCCATTTGTCAAAAAGCTCAAGCATTCCATTTCCGTGGTAATAAATGTGATACTAACTCCTTTAAGCATGGAGCCCTTTGATACTGAAGTGGTTATTAGAAAGAAGGAAGTGGTCAAGGGAATGGAATTTTCTTATGAAGCAGGTTACATTAGAGCACTGGAGTAGTTCAAAATATTGAGGAGGGAATTAAAAAAGATGACATCTCAAAAATGGATCAAAGCCCATCATACTGACTACTAAATCATTGTGCCAGAAACTCAAAGTCATAACTGGGACAGGTCAGCTGGAGATATATCCCAGAGCATTTAAAGTTAGAGGATGCTGATGGTACTTGTAGCCCTGAGCTTAAATGAACTCTTCTCCACCTATCCTCCAGCAGCTGCCTTGCATACAACTAGCTAGGTGGTGCAGTGAATAGGATGATGGGCTTGGAGTCAGGGAGACCTGAGTTCACATCCAGTCTCAGCAACTTTCTAGCTGTATGTGACCTTGGGGAAATCACTTAACATCTGTTTGCCAGTGGAGAAGGAAATAGCCAATCACTCCAGTATCTTAGCCAAGAAAACCCCATGAACAGAGTTCCACAAGGTAGGATGTGACCAAAATGATGGAATAACAGCAGTTACTTTGCATTGATCTGAGGTTTTCCTCACTGGGATCTCTGCCCAGAGCAGTCAGAATCTACTTGCCTGGAATATAGTAAATGCTTGTTATATGACTAATTCATGGTTGCTATTTGGTGATATCACAGAGTCTCTATCCCTTCCCCCTCAATTGAATTTGTCTTGAGATTTTATTTTTGGGTGAGTCACTTGATCTCTCCCTGTCCCAGGCAACTCTTTAACAGTGTAAGTTCTAGACCTGCAGTGTTAGGAAGAATTTCCTCACTGTACCAATGAAATCACAGGTGTGGTCCAAAAAAGCGGGGGAAATGGATTAGAGGGCCATTTGATCTCATTCTGCTTGCCTGAGAGGAGAATTATGCTGCTTGCCCTTGGTTTAAACATTTCTAGTTACAACTCTGCAGAAACCTGTCACCAATGGGAATTATGAGAATGTACAACCTATTCAGTCCTCAGCAGAGCTCAGAAGCAGTGGGTTGCCAGGTGATGCACAGGGCAGAAAGAACAAAGGATGTTTCATGTTTACAGTAGCACAGTGTCAAGAGCAAAGGAGGAGAACAAAAATAGACCTATGGCAGGTGGCAACGGAAGCTTTTGGGCTCTAGTTAGGAGTGACTGATGACTAGTGGGCTTTTTCCACGTGCTCTGTTCTGCGTCTCATCTGTCTCACTTCTATAACTTCAGACGAAACATTTAGATAATCTTTGTCTTTGACTATCCCCTCACTTCGCCTTGTACAGGTAGATCTTTTGAAATCTCCAAGCATGATCCTTTGTCATTTCTTATTAGTGTTAATTAGTACAGATGGTATTAGCTTTACAATGACTTAACTTCCCATTTGGGAGCAATTTAGAGTTCTTTTCTTTCTCTTAAAAAGTACGACAGTTACCAAAAAAGCTTCATTTAGGAAAATGTGGAGAGATTGTTGAGTTTTTTTAATAGCATATTTAATTATTAATGTGCACTGACCTTGAAAGCAGCTGGCCTGTCACTGGTATGTTGGGAGGAACACACAAAGCATTTGTTGTCACTCCGGGCTGCTAGGAATGTCCTGTTCCGGAGAAGCATGTTGTGTGTGGGGACTGTAGAGAAGAACTTGGGGAGGTGATGTTTGTTTGACCTATTGTGGAATGTAAAATGTGTGTGTGGTAAGGAGGGTTGGGGGGGATGTTTAGGATCTAAATGTGTGGGAAGGCTTTTAAAGATCATTCAGCTGGGCATGTTTAGTCCATGGGTCTAATTTATTTTTCTCTTTTGCTCTTCTTTTCAATAAAATGCCCTAAAGTACAGCCGGACCAGATGCTTTTCTGAGCATTTGTTTTTTCACCTTTCACCTTTTCACCATTCACCATAAGAATATTGGTTATAGTTTATTTAAGCTGTTCTTCAAAGTGTTTAAAAAACACAATCCAAACTAACATCGAGCTGCTTGAGCCTCCCACCGAGAGGCCATGTAGTGTCTTGGATAGAGAAGTGACCTTGGAATCAGGAAAACCTAGATTTGAACCTGAACTCTGACATGCATTGGCTTTCTCCAACATGTCCCATAAGCTTTCTCTTCCTGGAAAATCACTCTGCCTCTACAGCCTTTTCCTCTAATTAGTAAGTGCTTTCAGAAAGCTTCGTTTTAAAGCAAATGCCCAGAAAAATCTGCTCAGGTTTATAGCAGAAATGATACACTTACATACCTTACTTCAGGAAGGGATAAAGGGACCACCCTCAGCAGTTGTTGTGATTAGGATCTTTGAAATATCCCGGGGAGAAAAACAAATCAAAAACAACAGCAACCCACAAATGTTTTATGAGTTTCATGTTTTGTATTGCTTTGTGTATAATATATAATATAGCAATTTAATTGTTTCAGGCTTTAATTTGGACATAAAATAAATCCTTTGATCATTGAAATGAATAGACAAATGAATGAATGAACAATTAAATAAATGAGTGAATGAATGAAGAGAGAAAAAAGGAAGGAACGAAGGAAGGAACGAAGGGAGAGAGGGAGGGAGGGAGGAAGAAAGGAAGGAAGGGAGGAAGGGAGGGAGGAAGGAAGTGAAGCATATGCCCAGGGCTTCTTTCAGCTCTGATTTCTAATCTTGACTTTCTGTATTTATTTTCTCTACCATGTCCTCAACTCAGGTACATTTTCTCCTTTCTCCACACCCTTGCCCATGCTTTTCAGTTTCCTTTTAATGAGTACTCTTCCACTAAGAGACTTTAAGCTTCTTGAAGGCAGGAGCTCTTTCCTTTTGCTTGTCTAATTTAATGTAGTGCCTACATAGGAAGCACTTAAAAATAGTTGTTCACTTTATGAGTCTACCGTGGTTATTAAGTTAAGCCCTCATTGCCTCCAGGGCACAGCTAGGTGGCACAATAGATAGAGTTTCTGGCCAGGAGTCAGGAAGACTTACTATCTTCCGGAATTCAAATCTGGCTTCAGACACTAACTAGCTGTGTGACCCTGGGCAAGTCACTTAACCCTGGTTGCCTCAGTTTCCTCATCTGTAAAATGAACTGGAGAAGAAAATGGCAAATTACTCCAGTATCTTTGCCAAGAAAACTCCATATGGGGTCATGAATAACAACAACCAACTCTATATCCCACTATAAATTGCAGAGAAGGTGCTGACCTGAATTGATCATTTTTGTATAGGACTTCCCGATACAAAAGAAACCACAAGTCCATTCCCTATCTCTGCCTTTACACTACAGAAAATCACAAATTTGGCCATTTTTTTTACAAACAGAAACACTGAAGCACAGAGTTAAATGAACTAAATAGCTTATTATGGTCTTAATTTGAATCTGACAGAAGCTTGCTTCTAGGTGCTTATGCTCCTAGCAACCAACAACCTTCATCCAAGGAATCTTCATCGTCTCTTCCATTTAGTTTGCTATCTCAGCAGCTGGAACATTGCAGGGGGGAAAAATAAGAAGCTGTACCTAATAATGCATATGTATGTATGTATGTGTGCATGTATGCATATATGTATGTGTTTATACAAGATGTCCCAAAAGTCTTAGGGCAGGTTTACAACCACCCTAAGACTTTTGGGACACCGTGTTTTTGCTCTTGTGCAAAATCCTGGCTACTCTTGATCCCTACAGTTCATCCCACATAGCTTTTTTTGGTGAAAAAACAAAAATAAAAATTCACTGTTCCAAACTTCCTTTTTGTTCAGATCTCCAAGCCTTCCCTCCATCCCCTTGTTTATAGCAAATGACTTTATGTGAATTAGTGACCCTTACTGAATCAAAGAAGAACATTTTCATTTACCTTAACATATCCATATCTCTACTTTCCTGTAAATTCTGGAGTCTCTTAGCGTTAGACAGACAGACAGACAGACAGACAGACAGACAGATAGATAGATAGATAGATAGATAGATAGATAGATAGATAGATGATAGATAGATAGATGGATAGAGAGATAGATAAATAGATGGATGGATAGAAAGATAGATAGGTGGATAGATGACAGATAGATGATATAGATAAATAGATGATGTAGATAGATTATATAGGTAGATGACATAGGTGATATAAATGAATGGATAGATGGATGAATAGATAAATGAGATAGATAATATAGATGAATAGATATATGAGATAGATATGATACAGACATAGATGATTTAGATGATAAAAGATATGTAGATTGATGGATAGATAGGTGATAAAGACAGATAATATAGATAGATGATACAAATAGACAGATAAATGAGATAGAGAGATGAGATAAGTAGATGATTGATAGATAGATAGAAATATCCCTCCCCCTTTTAAAATTTAATCCCTTCACCAGTGTTTTAGACCCCATCCTTTCTCACCATCTTATAGATCTTTCTCTCACACGTGTTGTCTTTCCTAATAACTTTGACCTCTTTTTCCACTGGCTTTTCTTCCATCTACATCTGAACATGCCTAAGTTTCCAATTTGTTGATAAGACTATCTTTTGATTCAACACCCAGCTCTCACCCAATTTCTCTTTTTCCTTTCAGAACCCACCAATGATCTTCCTGCAAGAGCCACTGTTCCTTCCAGCCGTTGAGATAGCTATGCTGTTGAGATGGGTGTGGCCAACCTGCCCCATCAAAACGAGCCCACAAATCATTCCACCTTGTTGCCAGGTGACTCATATCTGCAGGGGCAGACCTCTGATTTTCCTTTGATATGAATCCAGCTTGCCTTTGGGTTCTGACTTTCCCTTTCATCTTTTCCCACTCAATTTCACCATTTTCTCTCAGCATCACAATGAGGCTGCTGGAACTTAGACTCATATCGGGCTAGGCTTGCCTCCTTCAGATCTGACCCCTTGATTTCTTCCATTTTTTTTCCTGTAACTGGTTTGACTTCCATTTGCAACACCAAGTAATAAACCTGGAATATTTTCGGTTTGAGCAGTTTCTATTGAGCTGTGTTAATGGCTGGAAGTAGACCCAGTTTCTCTGATGAACTGATTGTCAGTGTAATAATCTTTCCCTTCCACCAAGATCAGACTAAATTCAAATCAGAATAAGAAGCCTATACTTTCACTTCTATATCTTCACAATTCACTCCCCTTTTTAGTTTGTAGAGTTCTAAGTTTTTTATTTGAAAGGGACCCTAACAACAATCCCAGACCCTTTATTTTATAGAAAAGGAAATTGAGGCATAGGGAGCCTAAATTACTTACACGAGGTCATAGAATGAGTCAACAGCAAAATAAGGACTAGAATCTGGGTCTCCTTATTTTTCTTCCAGCTCTCTTTCCAACACAATGCTCCAGAGGCAGTTGGGTGGTACAGTGGATAGATACTAGGACTTAGAATCTGGAAGACCTGAGTTCAAATCCTGCCTCAAATACTTACTAAGCTGTGTGACCCTGGGCATTTCACCTCTACCTGCCTCATTTCCCTTACCTGTAAAATGAAGATAACAATAGTACCCATTTCTTAGGGTTGTTGTGAAGATATGAGAAAATATGTATTAAGTGCTCAAAGCTCTTAATATAAAGGCTAGCTATTATTACTGCAAAACCACATAAAATGAAAGTAATTTTAAGTTACCTAAAATAACGTGAAGTCACCAAGTAACTTTTTGTCCACCAGTGACAGTCGTTCCCAACCTGGACCCTCTAATCTGGCTTTTCTTCCTCCTCTATACTGTGTTCCGCCCTTTGTTCCTTCACTCATGCCACTATCCTTTCCCCCCTTTCTGCCATCCAATTTTATATTTTCTTCAAGACCCAGATACAGGCCCCGATATTCTATGAATCTTTTCCAGGTAAACCCCATGCTCTAAGGACATTTCCCTTGATTTGAATTTCTTCAACAGTTATGAGTCCTGTCATAGTGCCCTATACTAGCTTATCTGCAACCTTAGACTTGTTCACTGGCTGCTCTGTAGCTGTTTTGTTTCAGCAACAGGTGTGTAAGCTCCTTCGGGGAGTTGGGGGGTGGGGGGTGGCCTCATCTCTTTCTGTGTCCTCCACAGTCTTTAGCACATAGAAGACCTTCAAGAAAGGCCTGGTTGAGTGAATAAATAATGTATGTGGTTTATTGCCCCTATTTCAATAGCTAGAGGGAACACAGGGAAATCAAATGACTTTAGGTATCCCAGAGACCAATCCTGGTGGTGTGGCAATGTCAAGTAACCTCACATCTCAGGTGGGTTTCTCCTTTGCAATGTCCCTCAGTTTCAACAGCTAGGAAGCCTGGTGGACAAAGGTCAAAGGATAGACTTAAATGACTGAACAATTTCCTGAATCTATCAGTCATGCCCAACTTTCCCTGGCCCCATTTTGGGTTTTTTTGGCAAAGATATTGGAGTGGTTTGCCATTTCCTTCTCCAGCTCATTTTACAGATGAGGAACTGAGGGAAACAGGGTTAAATGACTTGCCCAGGGTCACACAGCTGGTAGTTATCTTAGGTCAGAGTTGAACCCATGAGGATAAGTTTTTCTAACTCCAGACCCTGCTCTTTATCCACTGTGCCATTTAGCTGCTCTGAAAGCTAGAGTCAGGAAGATCCAAGGTCAAATCCTGTCTCAGATAGTTACCAGCTATGTGAACCTGGGCAAGGCACAACTTTTGTCTGCCTCCATTTCCTCATCTGTAAAATGAAATAATAGTCACACTTACCTCCCAAGATTGTTGTGAGGATCAAATGAGATGATGATTGTAGAGTGCCTAGCACAGTGCTTGTCACATTTATGTACAATATAGATGTTAGCTATTATCATTTAAAATAACCAATAACCTAGAGGTAATTTAATACATAGAAAGATCCCTGATTTAATTGATGTAGATGCTTTTGTGATGTAGTTAACAATCATTCCATGCCTTAATAAATGTTCTTCTCTGTAGCCCAAAATACTCATGACATGGTGGCCAATGAATAATCAGTCAATTTAATCTTTCCTTCCCATGAAGATTGGACAGAATCTAATAGAATGAGGAGCCTATACTTCCCACCTGTATCTACTCATAATTTACTGTCCTTTTTAGTTTGTTGGCATGTGTACATTTTTTATTTGAAAAAATATGTATGCATGTAAATACATATATGTTTGTATGCACACATATACACACAATACATATATTATGTGTGTCATGCATGTAATTCAGCTATATAAGTAATATACTACTAATAAATAGCAACATATATAGCTAATAAGCACTATATATGTACATATGTATATTGCCATATACATACACATATATGTGTGTGTGTATTTTCAGAACATGATGCATTTCAGTGCAACCTTGATTTGGTTCAGCTGTCACACTAGACTATTGACCCAAACTGAGTTTGTAGTTGAATCTTTTTCATAGGAACTAGCTACATCTTTCTCATCTTGTAATTAAGAAGTTGGTTGTTTGAACCCGTCTAGAACTTAATATTTTTACATATTTCATTTCAACTTATCAAATTTCGGCCATTATTTTCATCTCATTTTTTTTTATTCTCAACTGTGTCATCTAACATATTAGCTATTGCATTAAAGCTTTGTGTCATTGGCAAGTCTAAGAAACTTGCCTTCTGCTGCCTCATCCAAATCATTATATTTTTTTTAAAAAGAAGTTAAATAGTAGAAGGGCAAGAATAGATCCTTGAAGCACTCTATTGGAGAGCTACCTTGAAGCTAACACCAAGTTATTAATGATCACTCTAGAGTCTTGCCTGAAATTTGAGTTCCCTGGCCTATAGTTTGAAGTGTCCATTCTCTTCTCCTTCTATAAAATGAAAACATGTGCTCCTTTCCTTAGGGCACCCTGCCCACTCTCTAAGATCTTTCAGAGATCATCAAGAACATTTTAGCATTCATAGCTGCTAGGTTTTTTTTATATACTTTTAATTTACCTTTTATACCTTTAATACCTTAGAATGAAATCCATTTTTATTTACCTGGCAACCTAAGCTCATTAATAGCAGTTGAGTAATCGTTGTTTCCTAACTTATATTCCACTTAAATTCCCTGTTGAAATTCTTATTTTACCCTTTTCACTTCAAAAATCATACTTCATGAAAGAGAAAATGGAAGCAAAATAAAAGTTGAATATTTCAACCTTGTCATCATTGTCCATTTTCATTATCTTTTACTACAAAGTTCTTTTTTTGTAAGATATAGTCCTTAAGATTTGGTCATGATTAGTTCCATGCTTTTGTATACTCCTACTCTCTTTCAGAACCTAAAATTTAGTATATCAGTAGACCCATGAATTTCATGGATATGAGATTGCCTCCATTGGCATAGATTACAGCCCATACCTGCCTTCTCATCCTCTATGTTCAATTCATGACCTTTCTTAAATACTATGTAGATGATCTGTGGAGGTCTTCCCCTATTTCTTTTAACATTTTATTACTATCAGTGCCATGCCTGGCCAGTCCATTTGTTGTCTCCCATCATCAGCTCACTTCCTTTTCTTATCATATATTTCCTGAACGCCAATCCCTTTTGTCACTTTTTGTACATGAGGGTTCATTGCATATGCTGCAACCTACTTATACCTACCACACATCTTTCCACTGCCTTGAGTGTCATTCACAGTTTTGATTCTTTAAATATTGTACTGTTCAATGACTTGCTATCATATAGCACCTCTGGACAAAAATGAATGATATTTTTAAGAGAGGATTTTTTTTTTTCTGGGAGTAGCTTGGGAGGCTTGAAAGTGCTGTACAATTTTTCCAATGCAATGAAGTTTACCCTCTCCTGGGATTACCTTGTTTTCTGTAGATGGTATCTCTCCAAGTCACATTTTCTGATTCATTTGCTTAATGGATTGACCATCCAGTTGCATGTCATAATCTGAGCAGTCAACATTCCTCATCATTTCAAATTAAGAACAAAAATTTTAGTCTTGTTTCTTTTAAATGGATTTTCTTCCTCTTTCCCTAACTCACTCCTGAGCCAAGAGTTCAGCTCATCAAAAACAAGAAAAGTTGATGCTGATCAGATATGTCAAGAGGTCTTTATGGCGTGGAGCTCAGGCTATATCACTGCAGTTGAAGGAAAGCAGCTGAGGCAAATCCCACAAGCTCAGAAACAAGTATTTCAGGGACCATGGAAATGAAATGCATTTATTAAAATCAGGTTTACTTTTCACTGTTCAATTGCTGCATTTGCTTTCTGTAATTCTTTTGCCTTTGGAAATGACAAGTCCATTCTTGGCTAGCATATTGTTTTATTTCCTATTCACACATGTGAGTTAGCAATACTCCAGGGATAAGTTTTCTTAAAACAAGAAATGTGTTTTAAATTCTTTTTTTCTTGCTACAGAAATATTTCAAATCATGCTGAGTTCTGCTGCAAGTTACTTCTAATTTTAAAATATGTCTGCAAATTTGTCAGATAGCCTCATTGGAGTCTTTCTCTTTTTTTCTTGCTCTCAAGTTGAAGGAAAGAAGTATAAAAACCCTGTTTTATAGAATCAGCAGTTAATATAACAATGTTTACTTGAATGCACACAGAAAAACCAAAACCACTCATATGTTAATACATTTGAATAAAATCCAGTTATGAAAGGATCACAAGTTTTGTTTTGGGAAATTACAGATGTCATGATAAGAGGTTAGCAATGGGCATTTTTACCAATTAATTCCCATTTGGAAAATATGCTTCATCCACTTAAAGATTCCTTAGTAAAGACCCTTTGCAAGACCTTGTTATACATAAATATAGTGTTGGTGGGCAATGGTCCAAGGTTTTTGATGGGGTGGGAACTTTTGGAGGAGGAGACGGATCACTGTAGCCACAGTGGGACAATCTCATATTCTTTTAATTCTACAAGGGATAACTGGGAAATTGTCTTTTTAAGGAAAGACAATGAGTGCCCTGTCCTGGAACTTTCTCCTTTCTATTTAGATACAATTCCCATTTCATCTCTAAACTTTATCCTCAGGTTGCTGGAGCTAAAAGAGATATTAGAAATCTTCAAGTCCAGAGGTTCTTAACCTGTGGTAGGAAACTTAAAAAAAAAATATTGCTATAATTCTAATTCATTAGCAATGATTTCCTTTGTAATCTTATATTTTATTTTATGTATTAAAGATATTATTCTGGCAGGGGGTCCATGATACAGGAAAAGTTAAGAATTTCTGATCTAGTTTGTCACTTCATTGTATGAGGATGACATTGCCAAAGAGTCTTGCCAAAGGTCAAAAAGTTAGTGGAAGTAGTCAGGAAACCAGAACTTGACCCCAGGCTTTCCCGGTCTTAGTCCAGCAGTCTTTCCACTAAATCAGCCTGCCTCTATTGAAATAACAAAGACATCTTAAAATGATCCTGACAAGGCATAACTTTAGAGTAAGTGAAATAGGTCCTATTGGGGGTGGGGGGGAGTGGGGTGAGGAAAGAGTTGACCTTCCCTTCTCTTCTTAATTCTCTCCCTCCCAAATCACTCCTTGTGTTTGTCTCTTTTTAATGAATAAAAAAATCTAGCAAACAGACAAGATAGGGAAAGGGAACACCTTGGTATGAATGAGTACATCACAAACTTTCCTAAGAACAAATTTGAATGAAAGCGAAATGGGAAGAACCTGTGGACTTCTGGGCCAGAGAAGATGGAAAGAAATACTAAGAAAGCTCTGGGGATGTCAGTGAGAGGTAGCACTGGCTCTAAGACCTGTAATGGAAGCCTGGGATCAAGTTCTGCTAATTCAACAAAAGCTAATTACAGGCAGTTGTCAAAGGCCTCCTTAGAAGAGCTATGTCAACTAAACCTTGAGGTTATCCTCCTATTTCTAAAGTTTAGATTGTGGAAAAAGCACTCCTAAATTTATTTTCCCTAGTTCTCTTTTTAATTTAATCAGCCAGTTAAAAGAATCAAATTACTACTTCCCAAAGTGATGGAATTCACCATGCTAGAAAACTGAGCCTTTAGGAATGTCTATATGACAAGAAAACAACCAGATGAAAAAGCAGTGGGGAAGTCAACCAAGGAATTATTTGTTTTGTCTATGTCATGGTAAAAAAAAAAATCCAAACCAAACCTTTTATTTCTCTGATGAATTGAATGATTCTTTGTCTAGAACTGAATAGATTAGAGGGTTCAGTGTGTAGACAACTCATGTCTCCATAGGCAAAGTCAATTAAACAACTGAGATGAAATGAAAAAAAAAAAAGATTAGGTTCAAATTTTCCAAATTATCCGTTACAGTGATCAAATATTACTTGATAATTGTTAATCTCTTTATTTCTCCTTAACAATAGGAATCTAATGACAGCTGATGAAGCGGCCCCATTATAGAGTCTGGCAGTTTTTGAGATAGCTTTATCAAAGTTTTGAAATGACAGAGAAGGAGGAAACAAGGAGAAAAATAGTGAAGCACAACAAATGCTGCGGAACAGTTTGGAGACTTCCTCCTCTCCTGCTAAGGTTGGACACTGGATACTGGTGGAGTAATACTAATGTAGCACCAAGACATTTCATCGCTCCATTTGATGCCTGGCTGGGGGCCTCCATGTTCTCTCCTTTATAGACTTAGGGCAAGACTTTAGTCCAGAAAAGTCAGTGTATTTTTGTCAAGCCAGCAATGGCTTCTAGATTTCCAGGATGAATGTTCCTGAGATGACAGGCAAGTTCTTGTCTCAACATTTTTTTACTTTCCTGACAGAAATGTCCCTAGACATTTAACTTCCTACCTGTTGGCAGTTGGGGGGAAATGAGGAGGTTTATTTGGGGTCCTACATATTAGAAATGCTTTGCTATTGATGAACTTTCTTTATTTCAGAAGGCTTGATATTTTAAATTTGTTTTTATGCTGACCCTAATCTGAAGTCTAGGTGATTTTTAATGACTGGTTCTAAATAAGAAAACATTCTAGGTGGTGGGTCTGATATTGGTTGATTGGTTAGTGGTTGTTGTCCTTCGTTTTTGAAGAGGACCAAAATGACATCATCATGATAAACTCAAGTTTCAGTGTGTCCGACTGTGACTGATCAGACCAATATGAGCTTGGAATGCTCTACCACAGATTGGGCAAAGATCGTCCGTGTGAACATTTGGGGTGGATACTCCAAAGTCATATGTAGATTCTTAGGGAATACAAAAAAGGCACTGCTGAGAAGCTTACATGTAAACACACCACCTGTTACACATATATGGAACATTATAGGGGAAATGAGCTTGGATACCATTGCTGTTGCTGTTCAGTTGTTTTTCAGTCATGTCTGACTCTTTGTGACCCCATTTGGGGTTTCCTTGGCAGAGATACTGCAGTGGTTTGCCATTTCCTTTTCCAGCTTATTTTACAGATAAGAAAATTGAAGCAAATAGGATTCAGTGACTTGCTCAGGGTCACACAGCTAGTAAGTACTTGAGGTCAGATTTGAACTCAGGAAGATAAGTCTTTCTGACTCCAGACCCCCTATTCAATCCACTGTGCCACCTAGCTGCCCTGTCATACAATCATAAGGAGTTAAATGTACTCAAAAAGTGAGTCTAAGAGTAAGATACTTGTGATACAAAAACATATTTGAAAAGTCTTTTTCTCTCTATGAAAAAACTCAATTTGGTGTTGAAAGATTCTCATACAGATATTTTGAATACAAGATTTAACAACAAAATTCTGTACAGAGAGAGAGGATAATTTATTTTGCTGTTTCACCATATGTTCAGGAGTACTCATAGTTCAAATGAATTCTTTTAAACCAATTAAATAAAGAATAGGATAAGGAGATAAATACAATTTTAAAAAAGTAATTGTGATAGGCCTCAGGAGAAAACTGAATGGGAATAGAAAGGAATATACCTTTTCTCAATAGTACAAGACACCTCCACAAAAACTGACTATGTATTAAAATCTCATAATCCAATGCAGAGAATCAGAAACATTAAATGCATCCTTTTTAGATCATAGTACAAAAAAATTACATTCAATAAAGGGTCATAGAAACAGAGGTTAAAAACAAATTGTAACTAAATAATATAATCTTAAAGAATAAATGGATAAAAGAACAAATCACAGAAAGAACCAACAATTTTATTAAAGATAATGACAAAACAATATACCAAAATCTATGGGATACAGTCAGAGCAGTACTTAGGGAGAAAATGTATATCACTAAACAGTAATATCAATAATTTAGAAGTAGAACAGATCAATGAATTGAGCATGCAACTAAAAAAATGAGAGAAAGAACGAATTAAAAATCCCCAGTTCAATAACAAATTGGAAATTCTGAAAATCAAAGGAGAGATTAATAAAACTGAAAGTAAGAAAACCATTAAACTAATAAATAAAACAAGGAACTGATTTTATGGGCAAAAAAGAAACAATAGATAAGCCATTGGCTAGTTTGATTAAAAAAATTAAATTACCAGTATTAAAAATGAAAAGGCTAGATGTATCAGCAATTGAAATGAAATTAAACTAATTGTATGACAATTATATGACAATAAATCTAACAATCCAAGTGAAATGGATGAATTTTTACAAAAATATAAATTTCCCAGATTAACAGAAGAGGAAATAGAATACTTAGAAACCCTGCCTTAGAAAATGAAATTGAATAATTTCATTATGAATCAATGAATTCCCTAAGGAAAAAAAATCCCCAGAACCAGATGGATTAACAAATGAATTCTACCAAACATTTAAAAAATAATTATTTCTAATACTAAATAAACGATTTGGAAAAACTGGCAAAGAAGTCCTTCAAAATTTCTTTTATGGGAAAAATATGATACAGACGCCTAAACCATGAAGAGCAAAAACAGAAAGAAAACCATAGACCAATTTCCCTAATGAGTATTGAGGCAAAATTTTTAAATAAAATACTAGCAAAAATTTTTACAGCAATATATCATGAGGATCATATATGATGAACAGGAGATATTTATACCAGGAATGTAAGTCTGGCCCAACATTAGGAAAGCTATCAGCATAATTAATCATTTCAATAACAAAACCAACAGAAACCAATAGATGCAGAGAAAGCTTTGATAAAAATACATTCCTATTCATTCCTATTAAAAATACTAGAAAGCATAGGAATAAATGGAACTTTCCTTAAAATAAGTAGTCTCTATTTAAAGCCATCAGCAAATATTATCCGTAATGGGGATAAGCTATAAACTTTCCCAATAAGATCAGGGATAAAGCAAGGATGCCCATTAGCACTACTATTATTCAATATTGTTTTAGAAATGTTAGCTTTAGCAATAAGAGAAAAAAAAAGAAATTGAAGGAATTAGAATAGATAATGAGAAAACAAAACCATCACTCTTTGCAGGTGATGTGATGGTATACTTAGAGAATCAACTAAAAAACTAGTTGAAATAATTAACAACTTTAGCAAAGTTGTAACATATAAAATAAAACCACATACATCATCAGCATATACATGTTGTCAATAAAATCTAGAGACAAAAAGAGAAATTCCATTTAAAATAACTCTAGTTAATAGAAAATACTTGAAAGTCTACCTACTAAAACAAACCTGGTAATGATATTAAGACAATTGTTAAGTACATTTCACACAAATAAGGCCAGATCTAAACAACTGAAAAATATTAATTGCTCATGGTTAGGTTGAGCCAACACAATAAAAATGACAATTCTACTTAAATTAATTTACTTATTCAATGCTACACCAATAAAACTACCAAAAATTCTTTTATAGAATTAGGAAAAATAATAATGATATTCATCTGGGGGAATAAGAGTTCAAGAATAAAAAAAAACAAAGGAAGGTAGCCTAGCTGCACCAGATTTTAAACTTTATTATAAAACAATCTAGTACTGTCTAAGAAACAAAATGGTGGATCAATGGAATAGAGAAGGTACACAATAAACCATTGTAAATGACCATAGTAAACATTTTTGTTTCTGTTGTAGAACCATTTGTTTGTTGTTGTTGAGTTATTTTAGTCCATCAACTCTTTGTTATCCTATTTAGAGTTTGCTTGGCAAAGATACTGGTGTGGTTTGCCATTTCCATCTCCAGCTCATTTTTACAGATGAAGAAACCGAAGTAAGCAAGGGTGAGTGACTTGTCCAGTTAGTATGTGTCTGAGACCAGATTTGAACTCAGGAAAATGTGCTTTTTTGACTCCAGGCCTGGCATTCTCTCCACTTTGTCACAAAGATCCAACCTTTTGGGACAAGAAATCTGACAAAAACTGCTGGGAAGACTATATAAAGTAGTCTAGCAGAAACTAGATACAGAGCATCTCACACTGAATACCAAGATATAAGCTCAAAATAGATACATGGTGATACCATAAGCAAATTAGTGGAGAATGGAATAGTTTACCTATCAGAGCTATGGATAGGGGAAGAATCTGTGATCAAAGAAGATATTAGAGAATATTATGGAATGTAAAATTGATAATTTTGATTACATTAAATTAAAATGAATTTGCAGAAACAAAACCAATGCAGCCAAGAAAGCAGAAAACTGAGAGGAAAATTTTATAGTAAATTTCTCTGATAAAGGCTTAAATGTATAACAATATAAGCCATTCCTCAACTGATAAATAATCAAAAGATATGAGCAAGCAGTTTTAAAATGAAGAAATCAAAGCTATCTATATGAAAAAATGCTCTAAATTACTATTGATTAGAGAAATGCATATGAAAATTACTCTGAAGTACCACCTCATACCTATCAGATTCATTAATATGACAGAAAAGGAAAATGATAAACATTGGAGAAGATGTGGGAAAACTGGGATACTGATGTACTGTTGTTATTGTGAACTTATCCTACCAGTTTGGAGAGCAACTTGTAACTATACCTAAAGGGTTATAAAACTCTGGATACCCTTTGACTCAATAATAGGTCTATATCCCAAACAGATAAAAAAAAATTTTTTTTAAATCCATATGTTCAGAAATATTTATAGCAACTCTTTTTGTGGTACCAAAGATTTATAAATTGAGAAGATGTCCATCAATTGAAGAATAACTGAATAAGTGGTGGTATATGATTGTGATAGAATATTATTGTGCTACAAGAAATGATGAACAGTGTGCTCTCAGAAAAACCTAGAAAGACTTGCACAGACTCATGCAAAGTGAAGTAAACAGAACCAGGAGAACACTGTACACAGTAACAGCAATATCATATGATTTGTGAATAGCTTGGCTATTCTCAAGAATACAATGAAGTAAGATAATTATGAAGGACTTATGATGAAAAATGCTATCTATCTCTAGAAAGAACTGATGCAATCTGAATGAAGACTGAAGCATATTTTTTATTTTATTTCTTTTTCTTTCATTTTTTTGGTGTGTTTTCTTTTAAACACGATTAATAGGGAAATACATTTTGCATGATTGTACATGCATAACCTGTTTCAAATGGCTTGCCTTTTAAATTAGGTGGGAAGGAAGGAAGGGAGGGAAAGAATTTGAAATTCAAAATAAAAAAAGTGTTAATTGTTTTCACTCATAAATGGAGAAAGTTAAATATTTTAAATTATTTTAAAATCACTATGCAAAATGCACTATATTAAGTTTTAAGAGCGATATAAAATACAGTAAAACATGGTCCCTATTCTCATGTAGTTTATAATATTTCAGAGAAGATTAGATATGGGTAAATTCTTATAATATCAAATAGGATAAGGTAAGTACATAAGAAGCTTAAAGTATTCTTTGAGTTACGAGAAAGAAAAGATTATTTCCAAAAAGTGAGAAAATGAAAAATGTCTTGGGAGAGGTGAAATTTGAGTTGAATCTTGAAGAACAAATGGGTGCTACATTATCCCTATTTTACAGATAAAGAAACTGAGGCAAATGGCAGTTAAATGATTTCTCCATGGTCACACAGTTAATTAGTGTCTGAGGGTAGATTTGAGCTCAGATCATCCTGATTCTAGATCCAGCCCTTTATTCACTATGACAGCTAAACTGGTTAATGAGGTCTTTAGTTTGTGAATCATCAGGAGTACTATGTAAATGTAAATACTAAATTTAATACAAGAACCTCAATTTAAACCAATCCAATGAAAGAAAATCTAGGTTTAGAAAAAAAAGCAAATTAGGGAGCGATCACTGTTTTTAGAACACGATTCTTTACTTTTAGAAAAGAAATGATCATTTTATCCTTTGAAAACCAGAGGCAGCAGCTTCCTGATAAGATGGTCACCTGAATGGGAGACAGGTCATTCAGACCACACATATCAACTCCAGCAAAACTCTGAAATTTACACCAGACTGAGTGATGATCCAAAAATCCATTGAGACACTACAGTGAGTGACATTTTCCGCCAAAGAACCTTCCATCAAAAAGTCAGTCAGATGCCCAGGGGCAATAGATAAGGCCCCTCTTATCCCAACAATATCAGTGCCAATGCTTCCCAGCATGACCAGAGATAGCCCACTAGAGTGGGCAAGCCTCTGTGGCCAGAGGCAGCAAGAGACAAGTGTTCTTCTGAGAAAGCCTTAGAGTGAACAGAAGTTTGTAGGGTGAGGTATTTGGAGGTGGATTGAGGAGGTGGGAGAAAAGAACAAGTATTTATTAAGTTCCTATTATGTACCAGGCACTGTGCTAAAAATCAGGACTAAGAAAAAGGGAGGAATGAGTACACACACACACACACACACACACACACACACACACACACACACACACACACTTTTGCCATTGTCTCAACAATGCCCCTTGGGAGAATAAAGCTCTCAGGGGCCACTTCCTTGTTTCTTGGCTTGTATCACTCCTCATCATCCTTCATTACAGAGTCATCCACACAGCTGGGAAAGAAGGGGTTTGTTCAATCTATCATTTATAGCACACTTTCAGGTTGAAGTTAAAAACTTTCAGCTGTATCTTCATGTGAAAAGATCCTTTTCTGTATATCACTGATTGCCTTCACTCCTTCTACGGGTATCACTGTAGCTTCAGAATCACTTAGCATGTGCATCCATGTGGTTCTTTTCTGGTCTATAACATATGCTGAACTCAAAGTCAGCTAGGGATGCTATCCAACTCTGTCAAGAGAATCCAACTTAGTGTCAGGAATTGTCAGAGACTTGTTATCAGTGTGTGTGTGTGTGTGTGTGTGTGTGTGTGTGTGTGTGTGTATGGTTCCTACTATGTGTCAGGACTGTGCTAAGCTTCTCTCTTTTTTTTCCCTTTTACAAATATCATCTCACAGTCCTCACAACAATCCTGTGAAGTAAATTATTTTATACCCATTTTTACAGTTGAGAAAACTTGAGGCTAATAGAAGTCAAGTTATTTTTCCCCAAGGTCACACAACTATTAAATATCTTAAGCTGGATTTGGTTCAGATCTTCCCAACTCCAGGCCTATTGCTCTATCAACTGTGCCACTTAAATCCATTGGAAGCTCAATGGACTGGTAGCAGGCCAGAAAATCATCCCATAATCAAACAATTGCTGATCAATGCAATATAAACCATAATGTGCTCCAACGCAGTTTGGCAGAGCTGGATCAGACAGGATCCACCAGAACTCTATGCCCTGAATTCTCCAACATTTTCATTGGAAGCCAAAGAGGGCCCTGAAGAGTTAGCACTATGAACCTCAAAGATCTAGGAAAACAAAACCCTTGCAGGTAGAGGTCAGTGCAAGAAACTTGAGGTAATAAGAAAAATAATTTGACTGTCTCTTCAGAACTCAGATTCTCCAGGACTGAACTTAGGTCCATGCATGCGACCTGAGTTGGGGTTCCTCAATGGGGGAGGGCATCCCCAGACCTTTGGCCTAGTGTGGGGGGCTATTGTTACATAAGTTAATATTTGGGTTATTCTTTAGTGCAGCTAGGGTTACCTAGGCTCACATGACAATGAGTCATTGTAATAGAACTTTTTGAGGGAAAGTGATAGAAAGAAGAACGCAAGGAATGTCATGAAGCAGTCACAGCACAGTCAACTTCAGCTTCAGTTTTCAGTGACAAGAGTTTGAATGGTTTCCCTTAAAGCAGCTGACTGCATTCCATCACCCAATATTATGAGTGGAGGAGAGTGAGGATTATTATGACTTTCCTTTGGTTAATGGTTAGCATGATGTAATCAACTAGAGGTTAAAGGAGCAAACAGTCGCCAAAAGATGGTGAAAATGGCATTGCTGATGAAGCAGACTGGTGACTCAATATTCATTTTACAAAAAGAAAAAAAGGTTCTAAAGTGATGAGCACTTGATGAACATTTTATTTCCATTTGGAAAAATCTTAACCATTTTTTAACACCATAGTTGACCTTGCTTTGATGTGAAGCTACAAATAAATATGGCAACCATGTGGTCTAAACCCCCTTTCCTCCAGGTTAGGTTTCCTAGATTTTTCAGAGCTCAGTGAAAGATACTCATTCCTCATGTTAACCTAAATTTAAAATTTAAGGTATGTCATCCAATCAAAGAGTATTTCTTAAGCACCTACTATGTGCCAGTACATGGAAGAGAAGGTGCTGTGCTCTATGAGCAAAGCAGAATTGAAGTAGTTCAAAAGAAACATGAGATGTGTAAATTTAGAGAATCCACCTCAAATGTTCACATGGACTATTTGTGCCTCACCTGTGGTAGAGTATTCAGAGCTCGTATTGGTCTGATCAGTCACAATTGGTCACCCTGTAACTTGACTCTAGCATAGGAATGCCATTTTGGTCCTCTTTGAGAATGAAGGACAACAATTATGTGTCAGACACTGTACTAAGCAAAAGACAGTCTCCACTCTTGAGCAGGAGCAGGGAACTCTTGCTAAAGTGAGAGACAATAAGAAAACAAGGTAGATACAAATTAAATTGGAGATAATCAAAAGAGAGAAGGCACTCATATAACAGGGGATTGGAAAAGACTTCTAACAGAAGGTGGTACTTTAGCTGAGAATTAAAGGAAGCCAAAAAAAGGTGAAGATAAGGAGGAAGAAGGTTGCAAATGTGTAGCTCAACCAATGAAAATGGCCAGAGTCAGGAGATGGAATGCAAGGAATGGCAAAGAAGCTGGTGTCCTTGGATTGATGAGTGGAAAATGGAGTGGAATGGGGGGAGACTTGAGGTTAGGAAACCAACCACTTGAGACTATTGTAATTGTCTAGGTGCGAGATGATGAGGGCTTGTACCAGGTAGTGGCAGTGTCAAAGGAGACAAGGTAGTATAATTGAATGATGTTAGGAAGATAAATTTGCAAGGACTTGGTCACTAATTGGATATGGGAGGTGAGAGACTGAAGAGTTGGGGATGACATATTGAACTTAGAGGAGTGGAAGGATGATAGTGCCCTCTACGGCAATAGAGAATTTAGGAAGAGGGAATGGTTTGGGAGGAAAGGTAATGAGCTCAATTTTGGATATGTTGAGTTTAAGATATCTACTAAATATCTGGCTCAAAATGTCTAACCAACAGTTGGAAATGAGAGATTAGAGGTTAAAAGAGAGTCTAGGAATGGACAAATAAATCTGAGAATCAATCATCTGCATAGAAATGATAGTTTAATCCATGAGAGCTAATGAAATCTTCAAGTGAAATATTATAGAAGGAGAAGAGAAGAGGGCTCAGGATAAAGCATTTAGTGAGTATACCCACATTAATGGGCATGACCTAGATAAAGATCCAACATAAGAGACTAAGAAGGAGTGATCAGACAGGGGGGAAGAGAACTGGGGGAGAGCAGCTCAGGAACGTACTGGAGTCACCCACTGTAGGAGCCAATCATTAAAATTTCAGGATGAGCATTTATACCTCAGAAATGAGCAAATCCTACAAATGAGGGGGTTTGATTGCCTGTTTTGTTGATTGTCTAGATGTAAGAAAATGATGGAGAAAATGTTAATAATACAAATTAAACATAAAAGTGTGTTATGTATATATTCTTTTTCATGGAGACCATTTTTTAATCATTTTCCAACACACTACTAGGACACTGCCTCAAAAACCTAGAAAGAAAAGAATGTTAAGGAGATTAGGATGATAACTGAAAAAAGACTATTAGATTTTGCAATTAAGACATCCTTGAGAGAGCAGTTTCAATTCAAGAATAAGGCCAGAAACCAGCCTGTGAACAGTTAAGCAGGGACTGAGAGGAAAGGAAATAGAGGTACTAGTAGTCAATGTCCTCCTCAAAGAGTTCCACCGGAAAAGGGAGGATAGATGTGGGATGATAGCTACCAGGGATGGATGGATCAAATGAGGGTTTTTTTGAGAATGAGGGAAACATGGACTTCTTTTGTAGGCAGAGAGAGGGCTTTTCAGGCAGCAAGGTGATGCGGTGACTAGAGCTCTTGACCTGGAGTCACAAAGACCTGATTTCAAATCTGGCCTCAGATTCTTGGTAGCTGTGTGATCCTGGGCAAGTCACTTATCCTCTGTTTGTCCCAGTTTCCTCATCTGTAAAACAGGGATGACAATAGGACCTAGATCCCAGGGTTGTTCTGAGAATCAAATGAGATAATTATAAAGTGCTTGGCGCAATGCCTGTAATCTAGTAGATGTTATGCAAATGTTGACTACTATTATTATTTGCATTTATTTTACTCTTGTTTCAATATTGAACTTGGAATCAAGAAGGCCTGAATTCAAATTCTGTATCTTTTTATTATATTTTTATAATATTATTTATTTATAATATTTATTGTATTATGTTATATTTTTGTGTGACCCTGGGCAAGTCATTTAACCAGTTTCAACTGTGG
This sequence comes from Notamacropus eugenii, assembly GCF_028372415.1. Taxonomy (NCBI): domain Eukaryota; kingdom Metazoa; phylum Chordata; class Mammalia; order Diprotodontia; family Macropodidae; genus Notamacropus; species Notamacropus eugenii. Next base: position 236,901,569 of record NC_092875.1, on the reverse strand, counting down.
TTTTATTAGTAACATGGAGATATAATAGCACCCTTCTCTTAAGGTCAGTGTGAGGCTACAGTGACAATGTGTGCAAATTGTTTTGCAAACCTTACAGCAATACACACACACACACACACGTATACACACACATATGCCATTATTTGTAACATTACTTTATTTTTCCACCTATATGTAAACACAATTTATGACATTCATTTTTACAAAATTTTGAGTTCCGTGCTAGCTATTATTAGTATTGCTCATATACTATATATTTGTGAAATATAGCTAAATGAAGCTGACTGATCAAACCTGATCTCAAGAATCCACAAAGATGAAAGCATTTTTTTCAATATATCAGAGTAGAAAATTCCCAGTATTCCCACTGGATGCTTCATATTCTTGTGATTACAGTGTTCGTGGAAGACAGATCTGCATAGCTGGCTTCTTAGCAAGGATGTTTTGCTGATGTGCATAATAACTGGGATGCAAGGATTATGAGGGGGAAAGAAGAATTCCTTTGCCTTTAGAAGCAGCCTTGCCTCCTTTTCTGAGTTTTCAGAGAAATAAAAGCTTTTGCTAGTAGAACATCTGTCTTGAGACACACACTGCATTTGTAAACTCTGCCACATCAGCCTACAACGCCTGGTTTCCATAGTGCTCCTCTTTCAAATACCACCATGGCTTTTAAAGTCTATTTTCATTCTTCTGGCTCATTTCCTTCTTTTGGTTTGTCTTCTCATCCTAAATGTGAAGAAAGCCAAGCAACACACAAGGAGGAAAGAAGAGCCTTGACCCAGTTTATGGGAGGAATGGTTGGCATCATTCACTATTCATTTATCTCCTAATTCCATATGTTATTCTTATTTTCCTGTTCTTTGAAGACTGGATTAGCCATGTCCTCTGAACTCGGGGATTTCTCTCAGATGAACTACTTAATTAGTACACAAGTATAGAGGGCAGAAAGAACATTATGATTGATTAAATCATCCAAGAAATTCTTTCGGGAAACCCAGAGAGCCTTGTAACATCCTGAATTTTAGTTCTAAAATATTTGAATGATAAATGGCATGTAGAAATAATTAAACCTGTAGTTGATCACACAAACCCTTGAAATTCCCATGTGGGGCTGGGTCAGATGTAGAATCTAAATATGATCCATAGGGGAAACTGGAAACAGCTGAAAAGATCCTTTCAGATGGTAGCTTGACCTATCTTAGACCCATTCTTAGTCCCAATGGTAATGTCAAGTGAATAGGCTTTATGGACACGTAAGGGCAGACATTTATTTTTTTGGAGTAAAATTCCAGCCTGGTCTATTTTTCTTTTATGGCTCCCCAGAGGTCTAAATGAAGCAGGACATGTGAACTAGAATGAACCCTTTGAGAGTACCATTAAGTAAACGCAGACACCAAAATCCCTGCCTAGGTTCCAGTGAGCGCTCATTACCAAATTCTCCCAAAAGGATCTTGAACTGAAGGTGTCTTTTTCAATTCTCTCTCTCAACTTTGTGCCAATCCTGATCTCATGTTTTGGCTTTTTTTTTTCAACAGGAACATATTATTCCCCAAATGAAGATGTTACCATTTTTCTCTTTTCTCTGCCAGAGGCTGTTACAATCAACTGATTTGCTCAATTATTTAGTTAAGAGAGAGTAACTAATTAGAAAGCTTTCTTCTCCCAAAGACTGCTTTAGAATTGACTCTGGAGCTGAAGCAGGGGGAGAAAATTAGTCAGAGAACCTCTAGGTGCTAATTATACAGCTATGTAATTCATGTAGATTTATATTGAATTAACATATGAATTTTAATTTCTCTAATCCATGGCACAAAGCATAAAGGATAAGTACTGTTGTATCTTACAATTTTTCCTTGGGTTCCACCTAAGTATATAATTTATTGATAAATGGGTGCTGGTTTGCCCTCATGGAAAGAGCCCTAAATAGACAGACCTAGCCGTTATTCTTTGAAGTTATGATACTAAGTGGAATATGTTTTAATGGCATGAATTAATATTTTAGTGCCAGAAGAGTGCACATAAATTAACTATATTGCATAAATATAGCCTAAAACCCACAAAACATAATAACTTAACTAAGTAAAACCTAAGTTCTTCAGAGGCAGAATTAAAAGCACTTCTCTTAGTAGGCACTTTGGAAATCCCTTGATACAAATGGCAAAGGGCCAAGCTGCCATCTGTTGGTTTCTTATTAGTTAATGATCCTGGGAAAGTATTAAAAAAATCATATGGTCTTCCCAGGTATTTTAACTGATCAACAAGAAATATCTCTCATCTTTGTTCTTCTTCCAGGTATCCCATATAGCTGCATATAATTGATATGAAAAAGGTGATTGTGTATGTACCCACTCATTGACTCTATACATGCAACAGTACTTCTGTACTTAAAGGATGGGGACATATGCATATTTAACTACACATATAAGGAGATGTATATATGTTAATATACATGCTTGTATATAAGTATATATACATAGATATATATAAGAATATGCACACACACCTATACACACACACACACACACACACACACACACACACATACACACACAGGGATAAGGATTGGATCTGTGATCTGTTGGCATAGGGAATTGCCAAGTGAGAAAACTCTTTTTACCAATGCAGGGTGACTCTTTTTCTAAAACTTATAATTTTAGAGAGCTGCTGCTGAGAAGTTAAGTGACTTGCCCAGGTTCACAAAGCCAGCATGCATCAAAGACATCTTTAGTCAGTTTCTCTCTCTGTCTCTGTCTCTTCTCTCTCTGTCTCTCTCTGTCTCTGTCTCTGTTTCTCTCTCTCTTACTCTTTCTCTCTCTCTCAATATACAATATACATGTATCTCCTAAAACTAGGAGTCGATTGGTCGATTGGTATTGGGAAATTCTGTGTGGGTATTTGACACAGACTGAGAGAGAGACACACACACACACACACATACACACAAGGAGACAGAGAGAGACAGAGAGACAGAGACAGAGAGAGAGACAGAGAGAAACAGAGAGAGAGAGAGAGAGAGAGAGAGAGAGAGAGAGAGAGAGAGAGAGAGAGAGAGAGAGAGAGAGAGATCACTAGGGGAAAAAAAAAGATAAAGCCAAATCATGGGACTGCAATCCTAAGCACCATATGGTCAGTGTTTAAATCGCTATCATTGCTTATGAAACCAAAATAATCTATCAACATACCTGATCCTTGGAATAATAATTAGGTGGAAAAATTAAAGTTTTGAACACAAGATGTTTCTCTCTATGTAGAGCAAGTATAAATTATTTATGTAGACAAATGATGAACAAAATGAAGGTTCTTTTCTGTTAGGTTATAAAAAATTAATTACTACATCTAAGAGATGGAAGTAACCTGAGAGGCCATCTGATCTCACCTCTCCATACCTGTACAAGAGTTTCCTCTACGTCATATCAAGAAGCCATCATATAGCCTTTGTATGGGAACCTCTAGCCAATAAAAACCCACAAACTCCCTAGGAGGCCTGTTTCATATTTGGATAATTCTAACTGTTAATTTTTTTTTTTTTTTTGCTTATGTAGAGTTCTCATGTTCTTCAAGGAAAGAGCATCTATCACAAGACTGTGTAGAGCAAAGTAGGGTATGATGTTTCCCAGGGATGACCTCGAAGCAGATGGAAGTGTTTCCAGAATGGCTCTCCAGAATGCCATCCACCTGGTAGGAGAACGGCCATGAATTCTCAAGACAGATGAGAAGTAAGAGGCTTTAAGCAGGGTTCTGGAAAAGAGAAGGGAACCCCTACTTGTCTGACCACTCTGTACTCTCCTTTGCTAGTTCTTCATCCATATCATGCCTACTAACTACAGGTGTCCCACAGTGCTCTGTCTTCTCTTTTTTCCTTACACTATCTAATTTGGTGATTGCTTCAGTTCCCAAAGATTCAATTATCTCTGTGCAAATGATTGCCAGATCTATAAAGGCACACCTTGGAGATGATTGTGGGTTTGGTTCCAGACCACAATAAAGCACAATTTTCATGAATTTTTGGTTTCCCTTCAGCAACCACCACTCTGATCAGTCAGCAGTCAAAGTCTGACATATAGATATGATATAAGCATGTGCTGTTGGGAAAATGGCACTAATAGACGTGTTCAATGGAGGATTGCCATAAACCTTCAATTTGTAAAAAATACACTATTTGTAAAGTGCAATAAAGCAAAGACAATAAAATGAGTATGCTTTTATGTTGAGACCTAGTCTCCCCCTGAGCTATATAGACTCACATAGCCAACTATGTTGACTTTTGGACTTCTCAAACTGGATATCCTGCAGGTATCACCAACTCATTGTGTCCAAAACATCATCTTTCCTACCAAACTCTAACTTGTCTGAGCTTCCCTATTATTGTTGAGTGTATCACCATCCTTCCAGTCACCCAAACTCTCAACCTCAAAATCATCCCCGACTCCTGTCCCTGTTTTGATGCCACTTCTGGTATATTATTTAGAAAAAATTCCCATTGCTTCTAACCCTCAAACAGTTCCCAAGGCAACTAAAAGATACTGGCAAGAAAGACAAAAGCAGTCAGCAAGGAAGTTCCCTGGAGTCTCAGGAACTCCTAGCAAAAGTCATCAAAATTGCTTTTATGCTATTCTGTGGTTTTACTCAAAGGGTCCAGAGCTGGGTTCCAAATTAACTTACGTGGGGCAACATCAACCAAAACTGTCCCAGGTAGACACCCTAACTTCTTTGCTCAAAGCAGTGCCTGCTGGTAGAAGGTGGGAGTGTTAACTTCTGCCTTCCTAGTTCCACCAGTGTCCTCACCAACAAGAACCTTTCACATTCATTCATCCTGCACATCCAATCTCTTGACAAGTCTACCTTCATAGCATCCCTCCTCACATACCCTTCTCTTTATTCACATAAGTATTACCCTAGTTTTTTCCCTTATTATTTCTCACCTGGACTATTGAAATAGCTGCCTAATTGGTCTTCCTTGATCAAGTCTGTCCTCACTCCCATCCATCTTTTATTCGGTTGCTGAAGCCATTTTCCTAAAATGAGGGTCAAAATAGCTCCAGTGATTCCCTATTACCTCCACAATCAAATATGAAGTCCTTTGTTTGACATTTAAAGCTTTTCATTACCTATTTCCTTCCTGCTTTTCCAATCTTCTTACACTTCAGCTTGCCAACATCCCTTCTAAATACAGCTCATTGTGCCTAACACCAAATTCATCCTCATTCAGGACTTCAGATGAGTTCTGAGAAGGGTATAAAGTATGGCAATACTCTTTATCTCCCTGGTTCAAGATACTATAATGTTGACGAGTATATTGACATTCTTCACAGCCATATCACACCCTTACTCATATTGAGATGTCAGTGCCCTAAAGCCCTTTGGTGTTTTTTAGAAAAAATGTTACACAGCCATGCCTCACTTATATTGTATATGTGAAGTTAATTAATTTTTAAAACATAAATATAAGACCTTAGATTTATCTTGATAATCTGATTTGATTCAGTATAATGATCTATTCAGTCAAGATTTTTAAACCATCCAGTAGGTAGGCCATTTTTCTCAGTTTTGTGTCCTCTGCAAATTTGATAAATATGTCATCTATACATTTTTTCAAATTATTGATAAAAAATGTTCAATGGCACCATTACCAAGAATAGATATGTGAGATACTTCATAAGATGGCTCCTTTCAATTTAACTTTTTTTGGAGACTGGGTCTCTCTATCTAGCTCAGACTGGAAGTACAGTGACCACTCAGGGTCCACTTCTGCTACTGATTGGCACGGGAGCTTTCACCTGTTCCATTTCTGACCTGGACCATTCTGTTCTTCTTAGGAAGCCTTGTCACCTCCTGATCCTAGGGTCTTCCCATGTTGGTACAAAATTGCGTAGACACCCAATTGGCTTAGCCTATGAGTCCTTAGAACTTCCAAGTTTAAGTAATCCACAATCCTCACCCTTCCCAAGGAGCAAGACCTATGCACCACAGCATCTTAAAAAGTTGATTTCAAATAACAGGGTTAAATTTTCAACAAGCCCCAACCCATCTAATTATAATATGATGTAGCCTACATATAAAAAATGTAAGAGACTATTTATTTTTTTTGCTAAATCCTAGATAAACTATATCCATATCATCTCCCTGATCTACCAATCTAGTAATACTGAAAGAAAGAAAATGAAACTAGTTTGCTTTGATGTATTATTATTAAGGACATGGGGATACTTTGTGAACACTATTGCATTTTCAAGATATTCACTAACCATTCTCTCAGTAATAAGTTCCAGAATTTTTTCCAGGAAACAAAATCAAGCTTACTAGATTATAGTTTGGAGACTTCATTCTCTTCCTTTTGAGAAAATTGGGACAATCTTTTCCCTTAGAATCCTGTGGTATCCCTCTCGTTCTCCACAATCTTTCAAAGATAATCAACAGTGACTCCACCATCACATCAACTAGTTCTTACACTACTCCAAGATGTATATTTATTTGAGCCAGGTATTTTGAACTCTCTAAAGGTATCTTACTTTCTCCTTACCTTTTTTGGGGCGGGGCAGGTAGGGGGAGTGTCAGCTCTCTAATAACTATTTATGTTTCGTCCTTTCCTGTTCAAAGATAATTATCCTTGGCACACAAAACAGAAACTTGACTGTGATGTTCCTTCAAGTTTTCATCTTGGAATCTCTTTCAGGTAGTAATCAGTGAATTTTTCTCAATTTCTAATTTACCCTCTTATTCAAAACTTCAGGGCAATTTTCCTTGAAAATTTCTTGAAGTATAGTGTCTAGACATTTCTTTTGGTCATAACTTTCAGGCAGTTTGACAATTCTTGTATAGTCTCTCCTTGATCTGTTCTCCACATCAGTTATTTTTCTAATGAGACGGCTCACAGTTTTTTCATTCTTTTGATTTTGTCTTATTATTTCTTGGTGTCTCACATCATTAGTTTCCCCCTTGCCCAATTCTACTTTTTAAGGAGTTATTTTCTTCTGTAAGTTTTTGGATCTTTTTTTCAGTTATTGGACTTTCTTTTCATAATTTCCTTGATTTTCTTGCAATTACTCTTGATTTTTTTCCCTAATTTTCCCTCAACCTTTCTTATTTGATTTTTAAAATCCTTTTTAAGCTCTTTAGACTTGTGACTATTTGAATTTTATCTTTGAAGTGGAAATAGCTGTTTTAACTTCACTATCTCCTTCTGAGTATGAACCAGATCTTCTTTATCACCATAGTAGCCATCTATGGTTGCATTCTTTCTCTTTTACTTACTCGTTTTTAGTGGCTTATTTCTCTACTGTTACCTTTTTATTAAAGTCAGGCTCTAGTCCCAACGAGTGAGGGAAAACGTCTCAGGCTTCAGGCTAGTTATACTGCTGCTTTCTGAGTTCTATCTGGGGACCTTATTTTAGGTCCCTGAGCCAAAGCCAGGGCCTCCAGTAACTCTATCATCTCAAATACTCTTCTGTCCTAGAGCAAAAACCAGGGAATTTAGCTCTTCTAGCAGTGCCCATAGCCAGAAGGACCCAGATCTTTGCAACCTTCACTCAGGGCTGTGCTTGATCCTCCTTTTCCACAGCCAAATCCTGGGACCCCACCTGAGACTCCATCTGGTCAACTGGGTCTGTTATCTAGCATCTGATCCTTTGCTCTTCTCCTAATGAGCTACCTGATCCCCACACTATCTGTGGGATAAAAGTTCCTGAAGTTGAGACTACAGCCTACACACCTGTCCCCAGGGCTTCTTGTTTATTGATGTGCCTCAAAGGTGTTTGTACTTTGACCAAAAAAGGCCACCACTGGGGAAGTCAGGACTTTCCTAAGGTCTTCCCAGGTTGTCTGGGGCAGAAAACTGTTTCAACCTGACTTTTATTTATTTCTGACACTCAAAGTTCACTTTGAGGCATTATTTTAACTAGTTTGTGGGGGAATTTGAAAGAGCCAGGTAATTTCCTGCCTTATTCCACCATCTTCTACAAGTCACTTAACCCCATTTTCCACAGTTTCCTCATCTATAAGATGACCTGAAGAAGGAAATGGCAAACCATTCCAGTATCTTTGCCAAGAAAACCCCAAATGTGATCACCACTAAAAGCAACTGAATAATAACAACAGCAACAATATATTAAGTCCTGTGTTAGATCCTGATGATACAAAGACAAAAACAAAATTATCCTACCTCAAAGAGATTGCATCATGGTGAATGAATGAATGAAGCATTCGTCAAGTGCTTACTCTATGCAAAGCACATGCTAAGAACTGAAGATACAAAAAGAAGTAAAAGACAGGCCTTGCTCCCAAAAAACTCCAGTTCAGAGGGAGAGACAATAAGTATGAAAGGTTTCTGCAGCAAATAAGACAGAAAATTCCTGTGGTTCCTAGGGTGCAGGAGGAAAGCAGCTATGAATGCTCTTCTTTAATATCACTTCCACTGATATAATAATACCAGTTTCCGATGTTGAACCATTCAACAATGCCAATGATTTCCTGTTAGTGGCAAGCTCTCTCTTTCTTGGTTCTTCTGTTGCTGTGGTGCCACAGCAGGAGCATTTGGCAGGTCACATCTCCACAGAGGTGATTCCCAGGAGGATGGTTGAGGGTGCTGGGCTGGAAGTATTGCTGTTCCCAGTGCTCTTGGGTTCAGGGTCTTGAGCTGTCTCCTGAAGGGTCTGAGAGAAGATGGTGATCAAGGTAGTGGTTTGACTTGGCTGGTACATGCAGCCTCCCATCTTTCCCAAAAGGTGCTTTGCTGCTTCAGATAAGCTGACTTGTCTGCCTTGCAAGGGGCAGTTGGTATACATGTTATACTGTGAGGCAACATCATGAATATAAGTCCATCAATACAAAATAACTTAACATCTGTCTCTCCAAAAATGGGGAGGGGATGGAGGCAGGTAGACAAAACACCTTTAAGTTTAATCTGAATTATTAATATTTTCTTTATTGCTTTCTTAAGTTTAGACAATCACCAAAGCAATAGATCAAGTCCTAATTTGTAGTGTTTATTGCTTTCCAAGGTGTAAATGGTCATACTGAAAGAATGTGAGTTGAAAAATGAGTAACAATTATGGATTTCAGGAAGGGTCTACGGTAGAGCAGAAGGAGACAATTGAGCTAAACTTTTCAAAGAGTTGACATAGTATTGGAATTAATCGTTGTTTCAATGTTTGGTAGAATTCACTTGTGAATCCCTCTGTTCCTAGGAATTTTTTTCTTAGGGAATTTATTGATGGTTTGTTCAATTTATTTTTCTAAGATGGGGTTATTTAAATATTCTGTTTCCTCTTCTGTGAATCTGGGCAATTTACATTTTTATAAATAGTCATGTATTTCACTTAAATTTTCAGATCTATTGGCATATAATTGGACAATATAGTTCCTAATAATTACTGTAATTTCCTCTTCTTTGGTGGAGAACTCACCATTGTTTGGATTTTTTTATACTAGTGATTTAGTTTTCTTCTTTCATTTTAAAAAATAAATTAACCAATGGTTTATCTATCTTGTTGGTTTTTTCATAAAACCAGATCCTGGTTTTATTTATCAGTAGAACTAAACCTTGGAGGAAGATAAGATGTCTTAAAGGCAGTAATGCAGATAGACAGTGTTCTAGGCATATGATATGGCATGTACAAAGACAGGAGATAGAATATCTTCTATGGAAATACAGTAAGGGAATTCTATGGCCTGAAATGCAGAATGTAAAAGGAGAGGTAAGCTGAAATAAATCTGGAAGGATAGGTTGGAGACAGACTGTGAAAAGTTTTACATGTCCAGCAGAGAATTTATATTTTATCCTGGATTTATTGGGGAATCATTGGAGATTTTAGATCAGAGGAGTGAGTGATTTGATTGAACCTATACTTAAGGAATGCATACATTTTGTAGCTGCATGGAGAATGGATTAGAGAAGAAAAAGAACGCAGGCAGGGAGACCCATTAGGACTACATTGTCATAGTCCAGGCGAAAGGTCGTGATACCGTGCCTTTATGGGCCATTGTTTGCTGCTGCCACAGACTAGACATCATACATCTGAAGTGACTCATTTGTGGGTCTCTGTTTAAGTAACGATCAACACACTAGTTTGGTAATCCAGGGAGCTTTGTGAATATGGGAACTTTATCTATAGCTCTGTCGTGGTACAGAAATAAAATTTTGTTTTTAAATTCTTTAGTCAACTTGTATGTGAACATGTGAGCAAAGATCAACTTTCATCCTTCTTTAGGTCAAACTGCTCATTCAGCTCTCCCATGTCATAGAAACTTCACCCTGAAACCTAACTCCACTCCTGAGCTACTTCTCATTTTGGATCTCCTCTCAACACCTGAAGCATCACTTTCTGTTTGGCTGGTTTCTCCCAACCTCTTAATTTAAGGAGGAGACCCAGGCCAAAGGGGTCTTCATCTCTCTCCAGGCTGCACTCTTGACTCCATCTCCACAGGAGCTTTCCCTCTATGTCCTCATGTTGGGGATCTTTCCCATCTTTCAGCCTTTTTCAGCTTCCTTTTATGTATTATCTTCTCCCATTAGAATGTCAGTTACTTGAGGGCAGGGACTGTCTTTCTGTATGTATTTATATTCTCAGCTTTTAACACAGTGCCTGGCACATATTGGGTATTTAATAAATGCTTGTTGACTGACTGACAACTGTTCTTTTTTTAAAATTTATTTGTTTTCAGTTTTCAATAATCACTTCCATAAGTTTTAAATTTTCTCCCACTCCCTCCCTGAGATGGCATGCAATCTTATATGGGTTTTATACATACTTTCTTATTAAACACATTTTCACATTAATCATGCTGCATAGAAAAATTAAAACAAATGGGAGAAACCATGAGAAAAATCAAACCAAAACAACACATAACAAAAGAGAAAATAGTCTGCTTCATTCTGCATTCTGATTCCATAGTTCTTTCTCTGGATGTGGATGGCATTTTGCCTCAGGAGTCTTTTGGGAATGTTATAGATCCTTGCATTGCTGTGAAGGGCTAAGTCTATCAGAAACAGTCCTCACACACTGTGACTGTCACTGTGTATAATGTTGTCCTGGTTCTGCTCATTTCACTCAACATCAGTTCATATAAATCCCTCCACGTTTTTCTGAAGTCCACAATAGTATTCCATTATATCACAACTTGTTCAGCCATTCCCCAATTGAAGGACATCCTCTCAATTTCCATTTCTTGGCCACCACAAAAAAAGCTGCTATAAACATTTTTGTACATGTGGGACCTTTTCCCATTTTCATGATCTCTATGGGATACAACCCTAGAAGCAATATTGTGGGGTCAAAGGTAATGAACATTTTTGTAGCCCTTTGGGCATAGTTCCAAACTGCTCTCCAGAGTGGTAGGACAAGCTCACACCTCTACCAACTATGAGTTCCAACTCTCCCACATCTTCTCCAACATTTATCATCTTCCTGTTTTGTCATGTTAGCCAATCTGATAAGTGTGATGTGGTACCTCAGAGTTGTTTTGAATTGCATCTCTCTAATCAATAGTGATTTAGAACATTTTTTCATATGACTATAGATAGCTCTAATTTCTTCCTCTGAAAATGGTCTGTTCATATCCTTTGACCATTTATCAATTGGGGAATGACATATTCTTGAACATTTGACTCTATATATTTTAGAAATAAGGCCTTTGTCACAGACACTAGTTGCAAGAATTCATTCCCAGTTTTCTGCTTCCCTCCTAATCTTGGTTGCATTGGGTTTGTTTGTGCAAAAACTTTTCAATTTAATATAACCAAAATTATCCATTTTGCACTTCATAATGTTCTCTATCTCTTGTTTGGTCAAAAATGTCTTCATTCTCCATAAATGTGACAAATAAACTATTCCTTGCTCCTCTAATTTGTTTGTAGTATCAGCCTTTATACCTACATTACTGACAATTCTTCTTACCCAATGTTGTAGGCCATCTGTGGTATGGGAAATCAGAATGAGTTATCACCCATGAACATAGCTTTTGAAAAACTGATTTTTGCCTTAGCAGTTTACATCTTTTGGCCCCAAATCAACACCATCTATGAAGAAAAACACATCTGCTTTGATTTTCTAGATTCAAAGTTCATTTCTGAAATGCAGCTTTATTTTTCATGACATTCTTAAGGCATTACATGTGTGCGAAGGAATGACTTGGATTAGAGTGTGCATAAGGCAGCTGTTTGCAGGGTGGAATTTGAATGAATATAGGTGCTTTGTCAACTTTAAAGTCTATCTAAATGTGATTTAGTGTTGTTGACATTACTATTATTGGAAAGATTCCACTCCCCTAATTGTTATATGGTTATCAGGAGCTGGAAATCCAGTAATTAGAGACTGATTTTTATGAATCTTCAAGTACTTGAGTGTTTCTAACTTTTTTTGGCATAGGGTTGGGGATGGGGTAGGGAGGAGAAATCTGTGTGGGATAGAGGCTGACCTTTAGATTTTGTTGATTTAGAGAATTCCAAGGGAGGAAATACTGGTTACTACCTCTTACCAGCCCCTGATCTGCAACTTAGAAAGTTTCCTGAGTCCCTCAGAAGTAAAATTTCCTAGTTTTGCTTTTTGCCAGCTGTGAAACTTTGGGCATGCATCTTAACTTCTCTGTGCCTCAATTTCTTCTTCTGCAAAATGGGGATAATAATTTTTCCATTATAAACTTTATGGGACTCTCGTGAAGATCAGATGAAATGATATATATAAAGAAGTTTATGAATTTTAAAGCATTATGTGAATGTCAGTTATCTTCATCATTATTGTAGTCCTATGGAGGATAAGAGATAATGGGAAGCCAAGAAAAATAGCAATGGCAACCCATCAGAGGAAAAAAACAAGCTTTGAAATCTCATCACTTTGGCCATTCATAGGAAGATTTCAGAAGCTCTCCCCTAAACATCCCTGTAGTTTGGAGAGCTCAAAGATCAAAGTACAAAAAGCACTCCATGAAGGGGGCACGTTCTCCAGGCTACAGTGCTGCCAAGACCACTACTATAGAGTACCTTTTCCCCACAGATCCAAAAAAGTATCTGAAAAAATGGAAGGGAAAGAGTCAATATGGTACCTCAAGAATTATTATTATTTGTTTTATCCACAAGTATCATTATCTTTTCAAACAGAATATGCTATTTGCATCATTCATAAAGGTGGTATTCTTATACCTATGACTCCAATTATTTTCACAGGTCCGATTTTTGCAATAGAAAAATAAGATTCATTTAATGTAAATCTGCTTTATAGTACAAACCACACCCATTACATTTTGTGTGTGTGTGTGTGCGTGTGTGTATAACAGAAGTATGACGACTTTTTATGATTTTTTTAATGCTCAATCTTGACATAGAGGCAGCATGATAGAATGAAAGGTACATAGGATTTGCAATCCAAAGACCTGGGATCATCTTTATTTTTTTACTTTCTATGTGGGTGGCCTTGGGCTTATGTTATTTGTTCCTTTGGCCTCTATTCCCTTACCTGTGAAATGAGGAGAGTTTCACTAAATTAAAAAAATGCTTTCTTTATCTCCATTTTGAGGTTATTGTAAGGATCAGATGAGACAATGTGTGTGAAAATGTTTTGTAACGAAGAAAAAATTTTCTATAAATTTGAACTATTTCTCTTCTCCTTGGTCAGAAAACAGGACAACGTTTTCCCTCAGTTCTGTATAAAGCTTAATTGAAATCTGTAATTGTACTCTCAATGAGAAGATGGGTAAATGTAATAATAATATTAACATATTTTGATGCTTCAAAGGATCTGTGATCTCATCATTGTGGGTACTTTCTCCATTAGGGCATAACCTCTTATAAATGCACCATGGGGATCCACTCAAAGTCCTTAGGGCATTCCTCTAGATTGTTTGCCATTATGTGGACACTAATAGAATATGTAGGCTGTCCATTGGTTATCGCTCACTTTCTATATATGATCAATCTACCCTTTTTTTCTAGCCATGGCATTCTTATATGTTGTCCTTTGTCCTGTTTCTTGTGCACATTTCTTTGTGAAGAGTAGTTACAGTCTACTCACTGGAGACCATTCTCTTATTTTTTTTTAAGATTTTAGAGCCATACTTTCAAATACCTTTCTGATCTTCCCACCATGACCTTTTGAGGCTGACGTTGTTACAGACATCTTAGAAAGAAATATTTTTTAAAAACTTTTTTGCTTTGTAATTTTGTATAAGTTTTCTCTTAGTGAATGCTTACATATTATACTCCTTTCAAAGAGAACCCATTTTAGGTATATATTTAGGGGTGGCCTATATTCCAACCAATGTGGTATTCTCATTAATAAGTGAAAAAGCTGTTTCTGTGGAGTTCTCTTGACTTTCCACTGGGCCTGGGGTATGAGTAACAGCAGGATCACTACTGATGAATTTTGCCATGGAGTTTAAAAACTTAAATAAGTAATTCATCTTCTGAAGAAAACTAGCGAAGCCCTAATAAAACAACAGAAGTCTTGCCAGATACAGATGGCTGGTGCCCAACAGAGATTCAAAAAGAAACCACATATCACTGGCCAAATATTTAAAAGATCAGCTGGTACTGACAACTATAGTCAAAAGGGAGGCTTTTGCCAAAAATAAGCTTCTCCAAAGACAACAACAAAAGAGATTCAGTTCCACAAATGAGAACATCAGAACTATTTACTATAGTAAACAACAGGTGAACTGAGAAAGCTTTTCAGAGGGCATGGGAAATGTGGTGGCAAGAGGGAGAAGTGGACTTCCTCTTACTTGAGGATAGGTCCCAACGGGGAAATTCAATTCCAACCAAAGAGGCTGAGAAGCAGTGTGGTCTAGTGGGAAAAACCTGGAGCCTGGGACTCAAGGACCTAAGTTTTCCCCCGGCTCTCATATATACGGTCTGTGTGGCTTTGGCATTACTGTTGCTGTTATCAGTTCTTCATTCTGAAGATACTGAATTAGAGGTTTTAAGCCCATTACTGAGAGAAGGAGGATGTCATTAGGAGAAATGGGTAAATGAGGAGAAAGGGCCAGTTTTTGTGTGAAGGTGGGGAGGATGATGGTTTTGTCCTTTTGTACTTGAATTTGTGTAGTTTTCAAGACATCCAAATAGAGATGACCAGCAGGCAGGAGATGGGCACTAGGTTCAAGAGAGAGCTAGGGCTTGATTAATAGATTTGAGAGTCATTAGTATACAAGTGAATATTGAATAGAAGTGAAGAATTGAATAGTGGATTAAAACACCATAATGGGTGGGAGGAGAAAGGGAGAGAGAAAGGAAGAGAAAGAGGGAGGGAGAAAGAGGGGGAAGGAAGAGAGAGAGAAAAAGAAAGAGAGAAACAAGCAAAGAAAAAGAGAGAGGGGAGAGAAGAGGAAGAGAGGGAGGGAGAGGAGTAAAAAGGTGAGAAAAAAGGAGAAAGAGAAAGGGAGAAAGATACACACAAGGACAGAAAGAGACAGAGACAAAGACAGAAACAGACTGAAACAGAGAGAGACAGATATACAGAGACACAGAGATGAGGCAAAGAGAGACAAAGGGGAGGGGGAGACAAAGAAAGAAAGGCAAAGAGACAGACAAAGACAGAGGGAGATGAGAATGAAGTAGAGAAATGGAAAGAGAGTGAAACAAAGAGACATGGGAGGGGGAGAGACTGAGAGAGACAGAGAGGGATGGAGACACAAACAGAGAACTTCAAGAAGTGTTCCTCAACACTAAAGAAAAAATCATTCATGATGGAATATCTGATATCAGTGGAGGAGCTCATGGGATCATAGATTTAGAGTTGAAAGTGCCCTTAGAGGCCATTGAGTTTGACTCCATTTTACTAATGAGAAAACTGAGACCCAGAGAGGTTATAGTACAAACCAAACCCATTACATTGTGTGTGTGTGTGTGTGTGTGTGTGTGTGTGTGTGTGTGTGTGTGTGTGTATAACAGAAGTATGTTGACTTTTTAGGATGCTTTTTATGCTCAATCTTGCCATAGAGGCAGTGTGATAGAATGAAAGGTACCCCGGAGGTCCTTGGGCTCCAAAGCTATTTCTATGGCATCACACTGACTGATTATTATTTACTTGTATAATTTCTCTTGAATCATATCATGTGGATGAATGGATTGTCACCTGTATCATTGGAAGTGCTCAGGTTGAAGTATAAAAATATCACACCACAGGATGAGCTCCCACCTATTCTGTCTATGCATAAGACTAGCTTATATCTGAGACCTATGAACAAAAAAAGAAAAAGAAAAATTCAGTGGCTATTTGGTCAAGGAAATAGTAGCAGCCAATAAAACAAATGCTCTAAGAAGTGTTTTTTTTTTTTATTTTGAGATCACTTAAAGCAAATGTAAAGTATTTCAAAAATTAGAAAAGGGTTCTTTCTACACCCTCTTCCTATATACTCCCTCTTCCCAAGAATGCTAGAAATCAGCAGTGATTAATGAGGGAAGGGAGAGAAGAAGGGAGGTAATATTAAAGGCACTTAGCTTTGAGGTTCCCTGATCCCACCAGCAAACAATTCACCTTACAACATACCAATTATTTCACAGTAATATAATCAGGGTACTGGAGTAAATTACTCTGCTCTAGCAGCACAAGTAATGGGAGGCAAAAAAAAATGCTTTTTTTAGAAAGGCAAGATCAACTGCTCATTGAACACAGACAAAATTTTTAAGGGGCAAAGGGTTGAGAAAATCTAAGTAAGGATGTAGGAGCCCACCTGCCCTTGGATTGGTCTGTAAGTGAGGCTATAGGGAAATTACATTAATCCCTGTTTAAAATCCTTATTATGGTCCATGAAAAAGTTATGTTCTGATATAACCTAGGATTATTTGTGTACCTCCAGGCACTCATTTGAAAGCAAATGTACCATAAATGGTCTGTATCAGAAAGCAGATTAGTACCTAATCTTAGGAGATAAAGAGCTACCAAGGGGAATATCTTTCTAAACTAATCAGTAATGCCCAGCAGCAAGATGTCTAACAGATGGGACTACCTGGGGGAAGCTGTTCCAAGGCAGGGCATCCTCAAAGACCAGTAATGTACATCTCAATGAATTTCTTTTCACTTGAGCATGAGGCAGGGAAGACCAAAGGGTTGATGATGATTTTCACATTCAATTTAGTTAACCAAACGTATTTCAACCATTTTTTCAGTTGTGTCCAACTCTTTGTGACCCCATTTGGGGTTTTCTTGGCAAAGATACTGGAGCGGTTTTCCATTTCCTTCTCCAGCACATTTCCCAGATGAGGAAACTGAGGAAACACGGTTAAGCGACTTGCCCAGGGTCACACAGCTAGTAAGTGCCTAAGGCCAGATTTGAACTCAGGAAGATGAGTTTTCCTGACTCCAGGCCCAGTGCTCTGTGTACTATGGCACCACCTAACTGCCCCAAGGATTGAAAATGCAACCTCAAATCACCCAGGCAATCTGAACCTGCTGAACACACAAACCTCTCTCTAATCCCTCCCCAACTCAAAACAGCACAACACTAACACTCTCCACTGCCACATGGTCACTCCATTACGTAATTATCCCATTCCCCTCCCCCCCCAAGATTGAACCCTTTATTATTCCCAATCTCTCACTGACCTTCAGTCTCTCCCTTTCTACTGGCTGCTTCTCTGCTGCCTACAGACATGCCTCAAAAAACCCTCACTGGATCCATCCACCCCACTAGCTACTGCCCCATGTGTCTCTTGTCTTTTTTGGCTAAACTCCTTAAAAAGACTGTCTGCAATAGGTGCCTCCTTCCTTTCCTCTCACTTTCTACGTAACTTTCTGCAGTCGGCTTCTGACCTTGTCCTTCAACCAGAACTGCTGTCTCCAGTCTTACCAGTGATGTCTTAATTGTCGGCTTTTGATACTGTTTATCACCCTCTCCTTGGTATCCTCTTCTCTCTAAGTTTCTAGTACACTACCGTCTCCTGGTTCTTGTCCTACCTACCATTTCACCTTTATAATGTCTCTCCTATATGTTCCCTTCTTTCCTTTAATATTGCTACCACAGTATTTCAGGGTCTCATTTCCTCATTCTTGGGGTATTGTAATAGTCTATTGGTCTGTCTGCCACAAACCTCTTCTTATTCCATTCCATTTTCCTCACTCAGCTGTCAAAGTGATCTTCCTAGAGTTCATCTGGCCATCTCTCTCTCTCTCTCTCTCTCTTTCTCTCTCTCTCTCTCTCTCTCTCTCTCTCTCTCTCTCTCTCTCTCTCTCTCTCTCTCTCTCTCTCTCTCTCTCATACACACACACACACACAAACACACACACTTTCTGTCTCTCACTTTCTGTTTTTCTCTCACACACTTTCTCTGTCTGTCTCTCTGTCTCTTTCTCTGACTCTCACTTTCTATCTTTCTCACACTTTCTCTCTCATGCTTTCTCTGTCTCTGTCTCTGTCTCTCTTACACACACATTTTCTGTCTCTCACTTTCTCTCACACACTTTCTCTGTCTCTGTCTCTCTCTGACTTTCTCTTTGTCTCTCACTTTCTATCTTTCTCACACTTTCTCATACTTTCTTTGTTTCTGTGTATCTGTCTCTCCTATACACACACTTTTTGTCTCTCACTTTCTACCTTTCCCTCTCACACTTTCCCATACTTTCTTTCTCTCTCTCTCTGCCTCTGTCTCTCTGTTTCTCTCTCTCTTTCACACACACACACACACACACACACACACACACACACACACTCCATTTCAATAAATTCCAGTAACTATTTCACCTCTAGGAGTAAATATAAAATCCTCTGTCACTCAGAGCTCCTCACAACCTAGTCCTCCCTTTGTAATCTTCTCATACTTTATTCCCCCACCCATGCCCACATACTCTTTGATCCAGTGACTCATGTCTCCTTGCTGTTCCTTGAACAAAGCGCCCCTTCTCTAGACCCTTAGTATTTTCACTGACCTGCTCCCGGTACTCCTCAATCCCACTTTCTGACTTCCCTGGCTTCCTTCAAATCCTGCAGAAGTTTTCCCAATCCCTCTGGATTCTATGGTCTTTTCTCTCTTGAGGTTTTTCCATTTATCATCAATATACCTTGTTTGTACACGCTTGTATGCATGTTGTCTCCTCCGCTAGACTGAGAGTTCCTTAAGGACAGGGCTTGTCTTTTGCCTTTCTTTCTATCTCTAATCTTAGCACAGTGCCCAACAGATAGTAAATACTGACTGACTGACTGACTGACTGACTGAGTAAATTGCTCTCTCTGCTTCCCCAGTCGCTCAGATCAAACACTAAGTCTCCATCCTTCATGCGCTCAAGCTTTGTTCTTTTCTTTGACATGATCACTGCCACTCAAGGATGGGCTTCTATAGGTGCCTTCTCTATTCATTTACTGTATCATCGTCAGAGCAATGTCTGGACACTCTCAACCATGGGTGTGCTGGAGCCAGTTCAAACCGGCTCTTAAGAACTGATTGTTAAATTTTCAGTGTGAGCCTTTTTATCTTGGAAGACAGCAAACACTACAAATCAGGGCTTGATTTATGGTTTTTATTGTCTAGACTTAAGGAAATGATGGAGAAAATGTTAATAATGCAGTTTGAACTTCAAAGTGTGTAATGCTATATTGTTTGCCTTCTCAGTAGGTAGGGGAGGGACTGGAGGGAGGGCGAGAATTTGGAATTCGAGATGGGGGGGGAGGGAGGGAAGAAGAAGAAGAAGAAGAAGAAGAAGAAGAAGAAGAAGAAGAAGAAGAAGAAGAAGAAGAAGGAGGAGGAGGAGGAGGAGGAGGAGGAGGAGGAGGAGGAGGAGGAGGAGGAGAAGGAGAAGAAGGAGAAGAAGAAGGAGAAGAAGAAGAAGAAGAAACAGGAGGAAGAAAAGGAGGAAGAGGAGAAGGAGGAGGAGGAGGAGGAGGAAGAGAAGGAGGACAAGAAGGAGAAAAAGAAGGAGAAAGATAAGGAGAAGGGGAGGAGAAGGAGAAAAAGGAGGAAGAGAGAGAAAGAAAGAGACATTGAAAATAAATAATAAAATTTTTAATATTAAAAAAAAGTGAGCCATGTATTTTTAGAGAGTTGGTTGTTAAACATTTACTATTAGCAGCATAGCCTATGAAGGAATCACAACTACAGGCAGTTGTGAGTCAGCTGCTAGGAATGACTCCACTCTGAAAAGAAAACAGTTCAAAATATAAACTCATTTGTACAATCTTAAGGGGAAGAGTGGTGGAAAATTATAAGCAATATTGTCTCATAAAACAGTGAAAACCATTACTTAAAGCTTAAGAAGGAAGTGTAAATAAAATTTGACATTTGACACTATTAAACTAAATGATTCCAAGAAGAGTCAAGGATGAAACTGGGAAGAAGGCAATGAAACAGACAATAGAAAACTTGTCAAGATTATTGTTGCAAACTATTCTTTCTATCGGTGGAAAGAATACTGTAGATAGAGACTTTCCATTGATAGAAAGAATACTGTAGACTCAACATTCCAGACTTTGATGTGCTTCATGAGGAAGTAGAAACTACACTAAAGAAAAAAAAAATGGAAAGAACCATTGAACTAGACCAAATATACATAGAAGAGGTCTGTGTTGGAGGCTACACAATTGTAGGGACCTTGAGGGCTTTAATCTCAAGACATATAAATAAAAAGAGAAGAATATCAAATACTTAGGGGGAAAATATCACAGACCTTATTTTTCCTTCACCTCCAATCCTCCAAAAAACAATTCAGAAAACACCAGTAATTTTCCTAAACTGCCAAGAAATCCAAGTGAGATGCAGGAGGTAGCAAATGCCAAGAGGATCAACTCCTTTCAGACCCAATGGAAGCAGCCTAGGACTTTGAAGCAAGGAACCCCAGAAATAGCAGTGCCTCCACCAAATCACCACCCCTAGTTTCAGCATAGTCCCCACAGCCTTCATTAATGGGAGTAATATCTGTGGAGAATTTGCCTGTCTTCCTAAAGAATACCATCACCCAACATTGACCAACCATGACTGATGGGAAAGTAAGCCCAAGAACTCAGATGATGGCGCAAGATTCCTTGAAAGATGGAACCTTTCTCAATGACACACAAACTCTTTATTTTAGTTAATCAAGTTTAAACTGCAAGAGTGGAAAGTCGGTGAGTCAAGAGGCATTTATTAAGCTCGTTCCATGAATGATGTTGTTATGTTAGTCCTTCATTTTCAAAGGAGACTATGACATCAGGGAATGATGACATGACTTGCAGTTGACTTGGATTTGAGTGAGGGAGGGCTGTGCAAGGTCACCAGCCTCACTTTCTCTTCCAGAGCAATCTGAGTCCACTGGCTAGATATTCATCAGGATGACTGGAGATGGTCCAGGGTATTTTGGGCACTCCTGGCTCGGAGTGAATGTCAATGAGAACTGTTTCTCTTTTGAACAGCAATCCTGAGGGTCCTTTCCTCCCAGTTTGATTTGATTTTTTTTAATTAGAGGCCATCCCTTGACTCACTTCTTAAACAGGCCTATTCACTGAATGAGCATTACCTCACTCAAAGTGAGAACTTGAAAAGGCCTTAGTTTATAAGGGACAAGGTTTCCCATTGCATGGATCCCATAAAGTGCTAACCTATGAGGATACAAATACAAAGAAAAAGAAGACAGCTCCTGTCCTCCATTTGTATTTTAATAGGAGAAATGGGCACATAAAAGGGAACTCAAAAGGGGGTGATAGTGCTGGAGCAGTGGAGGTTATGACTTGGAGTAGGGTGGTGAATTCTGAAGAATAAGAAACAAAACTGGGAGAGGAATGAAGGGAGGTTGGCCTGAGTCCCACTTCAAAATGAAAACCCTGGAAGCAACTCACCAATGAGAGAAGCCAGCCACGAAGTTACATATGCTGTCAACCTCAAACATTGTGTTAGAAAGCGTTGTTTCACTGGTTTTTATGGAGGGTTTGAGACAGGATGATTTGCTTATAGGGAAATGAATGCAACATCAAAAGAAAAGAAATGCTTCTTTTATATTTTTAAAACAATTTATTTTTAGTTTTCAACATTCACTTTTATAAGATTTTGAGTTCTAAATTTTCCCCCTCCCTCTTCTCATCCCTCCCCAAAAGAGCATGCAATCTGATATAGGCAATACATGTACAATCATATTAAACATATTTCCACATTAGTCATGTTGTGAAAGAAGAATTGGAACAAAAGAAAAACCAGGAGAAAGAAAAACAAAGAAGAAGAAAAAGTAGTATGCTCTAATCTGCATTCAGACTCCATAGTTCTTTCTCTGGGTGTGGATGGCATTTTCCATCATGAGTCTTGAAGTTGTCTTAGATCACAGCATTGCTGAGAAGAGCTAAGTCAATCAAAGCTGGTCATCACACAATGTGGCTGTTACTGTGTACAATGGTTCTGCTCACTTCACTCAGCATCAGTTCATGTAAGTCTTTCCAGGTTTTTCTGAAATTCTCCTCATCATTTCTTATCGAACAACAGTAGTTCAGCACATAATAATTATCATTATGTAAATACCAGGGGGCACTCAGAACCACTTCCTAGGGAGTCCCATCTCACAGTGGTGACTTATGTATGCCCCACAGAGGGTAAAAGGACTCAGTAGCTGCATGACTCTCTCTGGTTACCAGAGAACCTAAGACTTATGCCTCTTATCACTGGGGAGGATCACTTGTTGTCTAGAGGCATGTCAATGTGTGGATCTACTCTAATCCACATTAACTCTAAAATAACCAGTCCTCTTCTGAACATTTTGTGCTTCAGTGCTAATCACACGACCTTAGCAAAATGGAGTTGGTTTCCTATGGAAGCTGACATATGTACTGGACTGCTGACTATGTCATTTGCTGTTGCTCTTGTTAAGTCTTTCAGTCATGCCTGACTCTTTGTGACCATATTTGGAGTTTTCTTGGTGAAGATCTGGAGTGGTTTGCCCTTTCTTTCACCAGATGATTTTACAGATGAGGAAACTGAGGCAACAGGGTTAAGTGATTTGCTCAGGGTCACACAGCTAATAAATGTCTCAGGCCACATTTGAATTCAGATCTTCTTGACTCCAGACCTGGCATTTTATCCACTGAACCACCTTGCTGCCCTGAATAAGCACTATTCAACTACAATGAAGCAAAACATAATAATGAACAATATAGGTTCACAAAACTTTTGTAACCCTGTTGTTCCCCTAGACCCCACATGTCCCTCAGCCATAGGATTGATCTGGAATCATGTGCTAAGCCCTACTTTCAATAAGAAAAAGTTTGTGAGTACCTAGTTCCCATTTCCCTTTCAACTGGTCATCCATTGCCAATACAGAAACTCTGGAGTCAGAGTC
The DNA here is from genome assembly GCF_028372415.1 of Notamacropus eugenii. Taxonomy (NCBI): domain Eukaryota; kingdom Metazoa; phylum Chordata; class Mammalia; order Diprotodontia; family Macropodidae; genus Notamacropus; species Notamacropus eugenii. Next base: position 236,878,359 of record NC_092875.1, on the reverse strand, counting down.
TTAGCTCACTCATGGTACAAGAAAACAGAATAGAACACAAAATCTGTTGCAAACTATAATTTAAAAGGGTTGGTGCTGCCACAGTCTTAGCTGCCTACTTCCTGGTAAGGTCCTTTGACTTTGTCTAGCCACAGTTAACCCTTCACAGAACAAGGCATTTAGAATGGGCAGCCATCTCTAACAAGAAGCCCCACTACTACTGCAGCATGCCCCTCCCAGGGCTGATCACCTGAAATCCTGTCCTCAAAATGATGGACTCAGTTTTTGATACTCACCACATAATCAGCTCCCTCAGATAGCTCTCCCCTCTAGAGAGCTGGAAGATGGAATATGACACTCCTGTCATTGCCTTCCTTTGTAGAGAGTTCTGAACTGTCCAGGTAACTCTTCATTTTCTGTCAGCAGTTCTGCTTGGGTTTATCTCCATTAACCTTCATTGCCCCCTTCATGCCCCTTCCCTTTTTTGTATATTGTCTTCCTCCATTTGATTGTGAGCTCCTTGTGGACAAGGGACTGTCTTCCTTTCTTTTTATTTGTATCCCCAGTAATTAGCAGAATGCTGCCAACGTAGCAGACACTTAATAAGTATTTACTGAATTGAAGCCTAATCCTGCTGTCTATTCAGCTGTTTTTTTCAGTCATGCCCAATGCTTCAAAAGCCACGTTTGGGGTTTCCTTAGAAAAGATACTGAAGTGATTTGCCATTTCCTTCTCCAGCTCATTTTTTAGATAAGGAAATGGAGGCAAACAGGGTTAAGTGACTTGCTCAGGGTCACACAACCAGTAAGTTTATGAGGCCACATTTGAACTCAGGAAGATGAGTCTTCTTGGTTCCACCCCTGGCACTCTCTCTACTGGCACCTACCTGCCCCAAGACAACATTTCAAATACTTGAAGATAATGGTGATGTCCTCCCTGAGCCTTTTCCTCTACAGCCACTTCTCTTAGTTGATCATCATATGACAATAGATACTAAAGAAATGTTTATTGACTCAAACTGAAGTGAACCAAGATTACAACATTTCTTTAGCTCCTACTGTGGGCAACAAATCAGGCATACAAAGACAAAAATGAAATGGTACCTGAATTCAAAGAGCTTACAGTCACAAATAATATATGAAAGTCCAACTAAGCTTTTGAGTCTTGGATTTTATTCCATAAGTTTCAAGACTACCACCCTGCTGTCTTTTTTGCTTATTGTTCTAGCTTATTTTTTAAATGTTAAGGTTTTCAGTTCAAAAGGTTAATTTTAATTTGTGTACATTGAACTGAATAATGAGGTCATAATTCCAAGGACATAAAGTAAATTAAAGGAAGTTGCTATCATTATATTTGGACTCAGTACTCAGAACATAACATGCTTGAACCACATTATATATCTTTATATTTACCTATAGTTACACACTGGATAAAGGAAGAGTCTTGGCTGACCCTCTGTGGCTATGCATCTTGCCCAGGCTGTGGAATTTCTAGGGGAAGCTAGGTGGTATGCTGGGCCTGGATAGAGTCAGGAAGATTCACTTTCCTGATTTCAAATACAGCCTCAGACACTTACTAGTTGTGTGACCCTGGGCAAGTCACTTCATTGTGTTTACCTCAGTTTCCTCATCTGTAAAATGATCTGGAGAAGGGAATGGCAAGCCACTCCAGCATCTTTGCCAAGAAAACCCCAAATGGGATCACAAAGAGTCAAGCATGATTGAAAATGACTCAACAGCAACAAATGGAATTTCTAGGACCCCTCAGTTCTAGACCAGTTTCTACCTGCATCACTGTCTTTGAAAGGTAAGGCCCCTGTTCTGAAAAAAATCCAGTGGGCATGCAACCAGTGTCCAGCAGAAAGATAGTCAAATGCTTATGGACTCCAGTAGAGAAAATCTTTGATTTATTCCCGTTATTGATGGGCTACCTCCAGGTTATAGAGATGTGACTGCGGAGATAACAAAAGGTTTAGAAGACACCCAACCAGCAAAGTACTTTAATTAACTATGTCTCATTTCTGTTCTATCAGCAGCAGCCTTCATTGTCTTCTAGAAAATGTAAAGATATATTCTTACATGAAGTGTAAAAGATTTCCACTGCCCCACTCTAGTTAAAGCTATCATTGCTTCGTGCCTGTCTTGTAGCAATAATTTTCCAATAATCTCTCTGTCATCTGACTCTTTGCACTCTAATCCTTACTGTACTGTGTCACTAGATTAATCTCCTTAAGGACCACTTTGATCATATTCCTCCTCTGTTCCAAATCTTTACTGATTTTCCATTGTCCAACAAAGTCTAACGTCTTACACCTGACATTCAAAGCCCTCTTCTATCTGATTCCAATTGACTTTTTGGAGAGCATCTTGTATCATTCTCTACACGAGCTCTATTGAGTTTTTAAAATGAACTTCAGAAGTACAGAATGGAAAAGTAGGGCCAGATAAAGTTCATGTGAAAAGATGGATTTTATTGGTTGGTAGGCTCAATTCAAGTCAAGCACATGAAGTGACATATAAATAAGCTAATTTTAACTCATGCTAGCTTTAGAGGAAAACTGTCCAAAAGGAGATCAGAAGTATACAGTCTTCTCTCATAGCCAGGCCATTTAGTTATGAAATCACGTTTTAGCATGACTTAGATGTGCTGGAGAGCACTCAAAAGAAGGTGATCAATGTGATAGAGGAACTGGAAATCAGAGTATATGAAGTCCAATTGAAAGAACTTGGGATATTAAGTCAGAAGAAGAAAAATCAGGAAGGTCATTTAAAGGATTGTCATGTGAAAGAGGGAGGGCAGCTTGGTGGCAAAGTGGATACAGTGCCAGGCCTGGAGTCAGGAAGACTCATCTTCCTGAGCTCAAATCCAGCCTCAGACACTTAGCAGCTGTGTGACCTTGGGTATGTCATTTCACCCTCTTTGCTTCAGTTTCCTCTGCAAAATGAGTTGGAGAATAAAATGGCAAATCACTTCACTATCTTTGCATAGAAAACCCCAAATGGGGTCATGAGGAGTCCAACACGACTGAAACAAGTGAACAACATTTGCTCTGTTTAGCCCCGGAGATTAAAATAATAAACAACAAATGGAACTTGCAATTAGGCAGATTTAAGATCCATGTTAACAAAAAACCAAGCAAATAAACCAAAAAAAAACCTTTCCTAACAATGGGAACTATCCAAAAGTGAAATCAGATGCCTTGGAATATGGTAGGTTCTCCTCTGCTGAAAGCCTTCAAGTTAAAAATGAACAACTATTTGTGGATGCTGTTGTACAAGGGGTTCAGATATTTGTCAGAGTAGTTGACCTTTGAGAAGCTTTCTAATTTGGATATTCTATGCAACTCTAGCCAAAGTACTCTCCTCTACAATTTTATAGTAAAGCAGGTGAAATATTATCTCAGTTTTACATCTGAGGCAAGATAGATCTAAGGAAGCTCGATAAATGGCTCCAAGTCACACAGGTGGAAAATGGTAAAACGGGAAACTCAGTTCTCCTGCCACAAGTGCTTCTTCAGTGTCCATTCAAATTCAGTTCACCCAACGTTTAGTACATACTTTCCATGTGCAAAGGACAATAGAAGATGAATGACCATTTTTTTCCAGTGCTATAGTGTCGGGAATATATATGTTTTTAGAAAGTTACCTGTAAAATGAATATCTACTTAGCAGCATCTATCTTCCTTTTCACTTTTATTATCAAATTGGAGATTTATGTTTCCTTATTTAGAAAAAACAATTGGTCTCAAGGTATAACAAAATCATACTCAAGCATTTAACAAACAATAAGAATGAAGTAATAATGGAATATTGCAATAAAATAATAAAGCTCAGAGAAGACTGTAAAATATGACTATAATGTCACAGGGTTATTTTTATCTTTCGCACAATAGATGAGCACCTTAAAAGAAAAACAATTCTATCTTAACAAAACAAGGCATATTGGGCTAAAAAGTCACTCAGCCTCCAGCAAATTTCCTCCTCGTTACTTGACAATTTGGTTGACGCAATGCTCTTTGACTTCCTGGATCCTGTTCCCTTGCACGTTGCTGCTGGCTTTTAGAATTGAGTGTGTTGATTTGGGCACCAGGGAGGAGGACGCAAAAGAGGCAAAGGCTCAAAATACAACAGGGAGCAAATTTCTTGAGACATCTACAAGAGCCCTTGAAGTGACAGAGGAGTATATTTCACTTGTCCAGAAAAGGAAGAAAGAATTCTCTGAAGTTGTCTACAGCTAAAAATTTCTCTCTCATCAGTTCTCTGAGTTACAAATTCTCTAATAGCAAGTTTCTCATAATGCTTTTGTATGTAACAAAGTAAACTTGTAATTTGAATATAAATAATAATTGTTAATTTAAATTAACAAACAATTATTAGACACTGACAGTGTGTAAGGCAGTCTGCTAAGCACTGGAGATAGAGACAAAAATGAAATGAAATAATCTGCCCTTGAGAAACTTGTCATCTCTTGGGTGGAGAAATGACACCTGAACAGGAAAAGACAAAAATACAACAAAGTAGATGAGTGGTCGTGTAGTAGAGTGAGCACTGACCTTGCAGTCAGGAAGACCTGAGCTCAAGCTTTTCTTGCAACTTATACCCTAGGTAAGTCTTTTAACGTCTCAGCACCCCAAAACAACTCTGAAGTCTCCAAGTAGAGCTCTTTACACTGATAAAATCCTAAGTCTTGCAAAAAAATTTTAAATCAAAGTAAATACAAAGCTATTTCAGGAGAAAAGCAACTAACAACTAGGAAAGATCAAGGTAAAAACTTTTTATTAGAAGTGGTTTAGGGGAGCTAAGACTGAAAGGGGTTCTAAAGGTGTCAGGAATATGTCAGGCATGAGGTACAGCCTATGAAAAAGTATGCAAGTCAAAGACACAATCAACCAGTCAATATGTATTTATTAAATGCTTGTCTGGTAGGACTGTGCTAGGCATACAAATACAATGAAAGGAATGATCCCTACTTTCAAGGAGCTTACACTTTCATGGGGGAGACAACAAAGACATAGAGAAGTACATGCAGAGTAAATAATAAGGGTTAACATTTCTATAGCACTTGCTATGGGCCAGGCATATATGGTGTGTTCAAGAAGAATTAATACCTCTGGTTCCCATTCAGGGCTGCTCATCTGCTTTTGTAGTCCACCTTTCACCCAGCTTTCACCTGTTGCTCCAGGAAGCTATAGCGTGTGCAGAATAATTTGTTCCAAAGGAGAGGAAGATGGCTGAAGCAGTTACTCTGGAGTGCTTAGAGTTTGGTCAGTCATGGAAGATGCCAAAGTCATACACTGCATCCTGGGCCATTGCCGGTTTTTCTTTTGTCTGGCCACTAGACTTTGATGACTCTAGAAGAGAGAGTGGGGCTGATGGCTTTGGGTAGCTCTGCCTCACTTAAACCCAGTTCAAGTACAAATCAATATTACACCCTGTGATGTCACTGGTCCTCTTGGAAAATGAAGGAACTATGTGCCAAGCACTGTGCTAAGTGTTTTACAATTATTATCTCTTCTGATCATCACAATAACCCTGAGGTTGTTGTCCCATTTTATAGTAGAGACAACTGAGACAGGCAAAATGATAAGACTTGCCCAGGGTCACATAGCTAGTAAGTATCTGAGGATGAATTTGAACTTGTCTTCCCGACTCCAAACCCAGTGTTCTATTCACTGTGTAACTTAACTGCCAATAAATATGAAAAGAATAAATACAAAGTGTTTAAATCCAAGGTAGTTTGAGAGTGGGGGATGTGAGGGCATGAGGAAAGGTTTCATATAGAAGGTGCTGAATCTCAAAGGGAGGAATGCATGATACAAAAGGTGAGGAAAGGGTGTGCTCCAGGCATGGTGGACTGTCATTGAAAAAATATGGAGACAAAAGATGGATTCTCATGTATGAGAAACAGAGAAGTCAGTCTGGCTGGATCATAGAATGTGGCAGTGACAGAAATGTAGAATTAGGCAGAAAGTAGAAGTTGAGGTCTAGTTGAAAAAGCCATTCCAAGCTAAAAAGAGGAGTTTATATTTGATTCTAGAAGCAATAGGGAAGTGATATGACTGTGGCTATGTAAGCAGAGAAAGGACACATGCCAAAGATATAGCAATATTTGTTAAATAATTGAATATGTGAGGGAGAGAGCGAAGAGTTGAGGATAACATCAAGGATTTAAACTTGAGATATTGGGAGAATTATAAGAACCTTAATGTAAATAGGGAAGCTCGGAAGAGGTATGGTTTTGGAAGGAGGAGGGCAAGAGTTCTCTTTTGGACATCATAAGTTTGAGATATCTCTGGGGCATTTAGTTTAAGTTGTCCAATAGGCAACAGTGATGTAGGATTGATACTCAGGGAAGATATTAGAGATGAATATATAGATATAGGAGGCCTGGGCATAAAGATGATAAACTCTTGGCATCTGATGAAGTCAGAAGAGTATAGAGAAGGGAAGAGGACCTAGAACAGACTCTTGGGAGCACCCACAATAGTAACACAGCAAAAAAGAATAGTAACCCAGTAAAGGAGAATAAAGAGTAGATCAGTTCACAACTCCATCAACAGTGTATTAGTGTCCCAGTTTCCCCAAATCCACTCTAACGTTTATCATTTTTCTTTTTTGTCATATTAGTCAATCTGACAGCTATGAGGTAATACTTGAAAGTTGTTTTAATTTGCATATCTCCCATCAATAGTGACTTAGAGCATTTTTCATATGATTATTGATAGCTTTGATTCTTTGTCAGAAAAGTGCCTGTTGATATTCTTTGACCATTTACCAATAGGGAAATGACTTATATTCTTACAACTTTGACTTAGTTCTCTATATATTTGAGAAATTAGACCTTTATCAAAGATTCTTGCTGCAAACTTTCCTCCCAGTTTTCTACTTTCCTTCTAATTTTGGTTGCATTGATTTTGTTTGTGCAAAACTTTAAAAAAAATTTTCTATAGTCAAAGTGATCTATTTTACGCTTTGTAATGCTCTGTATCTTCTTTAGTCCTAAATTCTTCCCTTGTTCATAGATCTAACAGGCAAACTATTTATTCTATGCTCTTCTAATTTGCTTATGGTATCAACCTTTATGCATAAATCATGTATCTTTTTCAAATTTATGTTAGTATACAATATGGGTTGTTGGTCTATACCTAGTTTATGCTATTCTGTTTTCCAGGTTTCCCAGTAGTTTTTGTCAAATAACAAATTTTTGTTCTAAAAGCTTGGATTTTTGAGGTTATCATATGTTAGAGTACTATGGTTATTTACTACGATGCATTGTGTACCTAATCTATTCCACTGATTTACCACTCTATTTCTTAGCCAGTACCAAATTGTTTTGATAATTAACACTTTCTAATACAGTTTGAGATCTAGTATGGCTAGATTACCTTCCTTCGCTTTTTTTCATTGATTCCCTTGATATTTTTTACCTCTTGTTCTTCCAAATGAATTTTGTTCTTATTTTTTCTAGCTCAATAAAGTAATTTTTGGTAGTCTGATTAGTATGGCACTGAATAAATAGATTAATTTAGGTTGAATTGTCATTCTTATTATACTGGCTCAGCCTACCCATGAACAACTGTTTTTTTCCAATTATTTAGGTCTTTATTAGTGTGAAAAGTGTTTTATAATTGTGTTTATGTGGCTCCTGGTAGATAGATTCCCAAATATTTTATATTATCTACAGCTATTTTAAGTGGAATTTCTCTTGCTATCTCTCTCTGCTGGACTTTGTTGATAATATATAGAAATGTTGATGATTTATGTGGGTTTATTTTGTATCCTGAAACTTTGCTAAAGTTGTTAATTACTGTAAGTAGTTTTTTGGTTGATTCTCTATGATATTCTTAATATAACAAACATCATGCTGTCAACAAAGAGTGGTAGTTTTGTTTCCTCGCTGCCTATTCTAATTCCTTCCATTTCTTTTTCATCTCTTGATTCAATAGCTAACATTTCCAGTTCAATATTGAATAACAGAGATGATAATGGACATCCTTGTTCCACCTATGATCTTATTGGAGGGTTAGTTTATCCCCATTACACATAATGCTTGCTGGTGATTTTAGGTAAGCGCTATTTATTTCTATACTCTCTAGTGTTTTTAATAGGAATGGGTCCTGTATTTTGTCAAAGGATTTTTTTTGCATCTATTGAGATAATCATATGATTTCTGTTGGTTTTTATTATTTATGATCATACAGAAAGGAGGAGAATCAAGAAGAGGTAGTGTTATAAATGCCCAGTCAGTTTATACAGGAGGCGAAAATAAATGGTAGTGTGAAAGGCAAGAAATTGGTCCAGAAGGATGAGGACTGGGAAAAGACTATCTGATTTGCCAATTAAGAGATAACTGAGAGCTTTGGAGAGGGTGGTGATAAGGTCAGAAGCCAAATTGCAAAGGTTTGAGATAGCTTTTTCTAAGAGTATGGCTGAGAAAGGGAGGAGTGCTAGAGATGGTAGTCTTAAGTACGGGAGAGATTTGGGCATGTCTGAAGGTCGTAGGGAAGAAACTAGAAGAAATTTGATGGATATGCACTTTAAGAGATGCAGCTAGATGAGTCAGGAATGTCTGGGTTCAAATCCTGCCTCAGACATTTATTAGTTGTACGATCTTGGACAAATCAATTAACTGCTGTCTGCAGTTTCTTCATCTGCGAAATGAGGATAATGACAGCACATACCTCCCAAGAATGGTGTGAGGATAGATTAAGATTATATTTGTAAAGTGTTTTTCAAACCTTGCAGTATGCTATATAATGCTAGTTATTATTACTATAGAAAATGAACAAAAGTCACCAAAAGTGATAGATAAAATAATCTAAAGTCACACATCCCTAAACTGTAGCCTAACTATTCTCCTTCTCTTCCTCCTGCATACCATGTTCCTTCCCATTTCTATGACTTTGCTCCTGCAACCCTTCCTGCCTTGTCTCTGCCACCCAAACTTTATACTTTCTTCAAGGTAGAGGGAAGAGATTTGAGAGGCTTAAGGGGAGAAGGGAAAGTCTGGGACAACTTCTGCAGGGAATGAAATAAGTAATCAATCAAGGAAGAATAAAATAATTACCTCAGAGTAATAAGGGCCCAGTTGAAGTTGGAATAAACAGCAAATAGACCAGTTTCCATTGATCAAGAAACATTCATCAAGAGCCTACTATGTGCCTGCCATCATGTTAAGTGTTGGGGATAGAAAGAAAGACAAAGACGGTCTCTGCTCTCAAGAAGTCATAGTTTGTCCTGAACAAAGAATATGTCAAATATCTCTGAGAGTTGTAATTTCAGTACTCAGTCAGTGACAGACATATAATGCTTGAAGTTTGCACACACTCACAGACACACACACAAAACCACACGTTGATACACACACATACAAACATATATGTATGTATACATATATGTATATATGTATGTAATTTGAACCTCACAAAAATCCTTGTGAAGCAGGCACTCCAAGTACTGTTATCTCCATTTTACAAATAAAGAAACAGGTTCAGAGGGATTCAGTGACTTCAATCAATGAGCATTTGGTACATTTCTATTATGTACCAAGCACTGTCCTAAATGCTGGAGATACAAAAAGAGGCAAAAAAATAATCCCTTTGTTCAAGGAGCTTGCAATCTAATGGGGGACACATATATACATGTAAATACATACAAAGCAAGCTACATACAAGACAAATAGAAAATAATTAAAAGAAGGAAAGCATTGGTTGAAAGTGGTATTACAGAAAGCTTCCTATGGAGGGTGGGATTTAGTTGGAACCTAAAGGAAGTCAGGGAAATCAGTAGGTGGAGTTGAGGAGGGCAAGGGATCGTCAGAGAAAATGGTAGAAGCCAAGAGATGGAGCATTTTGCTTGTTGAACAGGCAGGAGGCCAGTGTTGTTGGATCCAGGAGTGTGTATCACAGAGAAGGCTAGAAGACTAGAAAGGTAGGAGGTGGTCTAGGTTTTGAAGGGCTTTGAATACCAAACAGATCAATTTTTATTTGCTCCTGGAATCAGTAAGAAGCCACTGGACTTTACTGAGTAGTGGGGTGACATGATTAGACTTTGCATTTTAGGAGAATCACTTTAGTGGTTGAGTAGAGAATGGATGGAGTGGAGAGAGAATTGAGGCAGGCAGACAGACCAGCAACTATTGCAATAGTCCAGACATGAGGTGGTAATGGTTTGCATCAGAGTGGCAGCAACGTCAAAGAGGAGAAGGGGATGTATTTGAAAGATAGGTAAAATAGGTAAGGTATGGCAAAGGTAAGATAGACCTTGACAGTAGCTTGGATACGGGGGGTGAGGAGTCCAGGATGACTCCTAGGACAGGAGGGACTGGAAGCATATGATACCCTCTATAAGTAATATAGGGAATTATAACTATAAGTATCAGAATATAGGGAATATAAGTAATAGGGAAGGTAGTAGGGGAGGAGTTTAGGGGGAAAGATAATGAGCTGTATTTTGAGTTTCAGATGTCTACTGGACATTCAGTTTGAGATATCTGAAAGGCAGTTAGAGATGTGAGATTGGGAATCAGGAAACTGGGGCAGGAAAAGGAGATTTGAGAATCATCAGCACAGAAATAATCATAAAAATCCATGGGAATGGATGAGATCACCAAGTGAAGTAGCATAGAGGGGAAAGAAAAGAGGGCCCAGGACAGACACCTGAGGGACACCTACGGTTAAAGAACATGATACGGAGGAGGACTCGGCAAAGGAGACAGACCCTCCTTGAGGTCAGATAGGTAGGAGGAGCATCGAGAGAGTGGCATCCTGAAAATGGAGAGAGAAGAGAGCAGTACCAAGGAGGAGAGTGATCAGCAGAGTGAAAGGCTTCAGAGAGGTCAAGGAGAACGAAGACCAAGAAAAGGCCACTGGATCTGACAGCTAAAAGATGATTTGTGATTTTGGGGAGAGCAGTTTTGGTGGAATGATAAGGTCCAAAGCCAGACTGTAAGTAAGAGGACAGAAAGTGGAAGCAACCTTGTCACCAAGCTAACAAGGGTCAGAAGTGGTTTGTATCGTTGTTTTCCATGGGGTAGGAGGAGGTGGGTCTTCCACTTCCTCTTTGGGGAGCTTCTGTTCTGCTATTCACTTTGGGATTTGCAGAGACTGGTTCAGAGTTTGCAAAGCTTTAATTTTATCCCAGCACCTCCCTCATCCAACCAACACCTCATACTCAATTACCAGGCAGACTCCCCAGGGTAAACAACTGGTAAGTTTCTCAGCTGGAAAAATGAGAATTGTAAAGGCAGACAGAAGTTAAATAATCAAGCCAACATGTAGGTAGGGGTCAACACAAAGATGGGGAGAGAAACGGCAGCACTGAGTCAATCAAGGAGTAGACAGAAAGCTGAACACTAAAACTGGGACAACATTTGTAGCTATGAGTTAGAAGATCAATACAGGTACAAGGCTTGTTTAACCTGCTCCTAAATGAAAATATACCTTCTGATCAAAGGTACCTAGCAGTTATATAGCATGGGAAGGTTTGCAAAGTACTTTGCATATGATAAATCACAAATCCAAGGGGATAGGTACTATTATCTCCAATAAACACTGAAGCAAGATCCAAACTCAGGGCTTCCTGACTCCAAGTTCATGCCTTATGGAAAATATAACCTAGTTGCCTAGAAATACCAGGAACATTTCAAAGAATCATAGTAAGTTATACCTAGAAGGTAACTCAGATATCAAATCCCACCTATTTTATAGATTAAAAAAATTGAGGCTGAGGGCGTGGTTTATCGGAAAGAGCCTTGGATTTGGAGTTGAAAGTAATGGATTCATCTGGAATTTCTTTCACTTCTCCACCATGCACTAGGTGTCCCCTTATCTCCCCCTCCAATACCACTTCTCAGCTTTCTTTTGTGTGTTGTTTACCCCATTACATACTGTAAACTCCTCAAAGGCAGGGCCTGTCTTTTTTGTATTTGTATCCTAAGCCCTTAGCACAGTGCCTGGCACACTGTAGATGCTTAATAAATGTTTATTGCATCTAAGTTCTTGGCAAATTGCTTCCCTTTTCTGGGTTTCAGTTTCCACTTTTGTAAAATAAGATGATCATACCAGATGAAATCTAATCTCTCTTCAAGCACAAATCCCATGACTCTGTGATACTATGAAGTGACTTCTAAGGTCACAATGCAGGTTTGGCAGTACTGATTCTGAGGGACAACAGTAGCCATACCCAGATACCCTTTATATGTATGATTGAGATGTAAAAACCTTGCTTTTGGAGTCAGAGGACCTGGGTTCTAATCTCACTTCTCCTACCACTTGAGTGACCTTAAATAAGTCATAACTTAACCTCCCTGAACCTCATCTTCCTCATCTGTAAAATGAAGGGGTTGCCCTCTGAGGTCCTCTGTACTTCTAGATCTCTTGTTACTCAGTGTTTTCAGTCGTGTCTGACCCTTCATGAACCCATTTGAGGTTTTCTTAGCAGAGATCCTGGAGTGGTTTGCTATTTCTTTCTCCAACTCATTTTACAGATTAGGAAATTGAGGCAGAGGTAAGTGACTTGCTGAGGGTCACACAGCTAGTAAATGCCTGAGGCTGGATTTGAACTCAAGAAGGTAAGTCTTCTTGACTCCAGGCCCAGCACTCTATCTTGGGACTCTTGCAAGAGTCTTCTATTTAGTTTCCCTGCCATAAATCTCTTCCCACTCCAATTCATCCTCCACGCAGACTCCAAAGTGATTTTTCTTAAGTGCAGATCTAGTCAGGCTAGGTGGCATGTGGGTATAATTACTCCTCCCAGGGAGGCTAATCCTAGTAGATTGCTTGAACTTAGGAGTTATGAGCTGCAGAGTGCAAGCCAAAGAGATATCCATGTTAAGTATGAAACAAATATGGTGAGTCCTTGAAAGCCACCAGTCTGGCTAAAGAAGGATAAACTGGTTCATGTTGGAAGCAGAGAAGATCAAAGCTCCCTTGCCCATCATCAGGGAGTGATCACTTCACTTCTAGCTTGGCTGAAATAGAAATCCGGTCTCCAAAAAAAAAAAAAAAAAATCAGATCTGATCATATTATACCTTCTCATTCAACTAACTCCAATGACTTCCTGTGGCCTCAAATTCTTCCGTCTGGATTTAAAGCTCTACATAACCTGCCATTCCCTATCTTTCCAGTTTTCTTTCACATTATTCTTCTGTATCCACTTTACTAGGCAGCTAGGTGGTGCAGTGGATAGAGCATCAATCCTGGAATAAGGAAGACCTGACCTCAAATCTGGCCTCAGACACTTACTACCTATGTGACCTTGGGTAAGTCATTTAACCTCTGTTTACCTTTATCCACTAGGGAAGAAAATGGCGAGTATCTTTGCCAAGAAAACCCCATGTGGAGTCACAAAGAGTTGGACACAACTGAATAACACACATTTTCTCCCCCATTACAATGTCATTTTTGCCTGGAACACAGTAATCAAATGCTTGTGGATTACTTGATTATTAATAGTTTGCAATTCCTTTTAAAGCTTTTCATTTTCTATAACCATTTATCCATTGGGGAATGACTTTTTGGCTTATTTATTTGTGCTAATTGTATATTTTATAAATCAGACCCTTTTGGGGTATATACACACACACACACATACACACATATACATATATATGTATGTATTCCCCTTGAATTGATAGAATCCCTTTTTTTCCTAGTTATATTGGTTTTATATGGGCAAAAGCTTTTTTATTTCATGTATTTGAAATTATCTGTTTTATTTTTTAATATATCTTCTATACTTAATTTGGTTAAGAATTTTCTTCCTTCTAGACAGTACAGTGTATAGGGCACTGGCCCTGGGGTCAGGAGGACCTGAGCTCAAATCTGGCCTCAGATACTTAACACTTGCTAACTGTGTGATCCTGGGCAAGTCACTTAACCCCAATTGCCTCGATAAAAAAAAAAAAATTCCTCCTAGACATACCTGCAAAGAATACCTACCATTATTTCCCTCCATTTAAAAAAGTGAAGCAATCTTTTATATTTAAGCTCAGTATCTATTTAGAACTTTGAGATGTGTTGTAAGGTGTTTACACAAACCTATTTCTTGCCAATCTGCTTCTAGTTTTCCTAGCAGTTCTTGTCAAATATGGAGTCATTCCTCAAACCATTTGCATTATTAATTTGAATATATATTCAACTCTAGTATTTTAGAAATGAAAACCAGAAAATAAAAATGGTATCCTTTTAAAGTACAGTGTCTAAAGAGATCAGTGGACAGGCAAATTATGAGCAATTGCACATATAAATATATTATGAATGTTTCCTTAGTATTATTTTTGATACTTTGCATTAATGGATCCATTATCTCATTGATACTGATGCTCTCCCTATTAGGAAGGGTCAAACCCATCCATGCTTTCTCCCAACCTTTGTGAGTGTTCTTGTTCATTCACACATCCTCTACAAAGGGTCTATCTAATATTTTAGAGCAGAGTTGTCACAGCGTGGTTCACCAACAACCCTTGGAGTGTCTGAGACCCTGTCAGAGGGTCCATGAGGTCAAAACTATTTTTCATAATAATATTAAGATGCTATTTGTCTTTTTAAATATTCTTCTTATTACATATCTGTGAGGCCAAATTTTCTTCCTATACTTCAACTAGAGTAACATATTGCAGCAAATTGAATGCAGAAGCAGATATGAGAATCCAGCTGTCTTCTGTTAAGTTAGACATTAGAAAGACTTGCAAAAATATGCAAAACAAGTCACTTTTTTCTCTGTTTTTTGTTTTGGAAAATCTATCATTCATAAAAATAGGTTATTTATAATAAACTGTAAAATGTTTATTATTATTTTTAAATTAATTAATAAGTAAATATTTTAAAATTTCATTAGTTTTCTTTTCTAATATGATAAATAATAGCTAACATTTACATAACTCTTACTATGTGTCAGGCACTATGCTGAATGTTTTATAATTATTATCTCATCGGATCTTCACAACAACCCTGGAACATAGGTGCTATTATTATCCCATATTATAGATGAGGAAGTGGAGGCAAACAGGCTTAAATAACTTCAAGATCACACAGCTGGTAAGTGTCTGAGGTCAGTTTTTCCTGATCTGAGGACAGGTTTTCCTCAATCTGGGCTTTGTACTCTATCTACTCTACTATCTTGCTCCCTCATAAAAATAAAGGGCCATCTCCAGGCATCCTGTTCTGTATCTCACCACTGGACCCAGATGGCTCTGGAGGAGAGAGTGAGGCTGGTGACTTTGCACAGCTCTGCCTCACTTAAATCCAAGTCACTTGCAAGTCATGGCATCACCTCCCTGATGTCATGGTCTCCTTCGAGAACAAAGGACAAACAACGATATATAAACAAGAGCTCTTTCAGCCTCAAAAAATTTAATAGTATAAAAGATTCCTTAATTTTTAAGTGTATATAATTCCAAGATTCCAAGAACAATAAGTTAGAGAATCATCGTTACCCAGACTGGAATACTTTCTTTAGGTCTTTTTACATTCCATCAGTACCAGTGAAGCACTCTAGCTGCCATGGTAATCCTTGACCTTGCTAAATGGTTGCCCCATCTCCTTTTCTGATCACACATCTCCCAGGGATATCCCTTGCATCACTTCAGATGATGAACAGATAATGGGCCAATAAGTCCAGGTCATCTTTGGAGGCAGGCTATGGCCAGCTTGGGCCCTGTGGGTCACTTGTGGTTTCAATTTCTCAGAGACTGTGGTATTCCAAGGCATGAAACTACAGAGCATCTTTAGAAGAACACTTGTGTTGAGGGGAGATGGGTCTGAACTGGAGAAAGGTTTGGGTCCCTTTAATGTGTTTTCCAAACACAATCCAGCCCACCATCTTCTTTCTACTAAATTCTGAACCCAGTTGCAGTGCCTCTCCCAGATATCTGTCCTGGTGGACTGGCTCTCCAACCATACCATAGTAAATTGTGTAAAACTTGGCATTCTACCACTTTTGTTCTCCCCTGCACATGGCAGAGCCCCAGAGAGGCCCATCTCTGCATGAACTATCTTTCATAAGCTATGACAGGGGCAGAACTCATGCTTTGGCATTTCTTCACTTGGCTTCACCCTCACTCCCACATCCTCACTTCCGTTCCACAAACATTTCAGGCTTGCCAACTACACACAAGGCGCCAAGCTAGCAGTAGGGATTTGATGTTGAAAGGTGACAGTCTTGCCCTTGTCTAATGTAAGACACACACTCAAATTGCGAATACAGAACATGATAGGATAAGTGGGAAGGAGAGGTCTAGGCAAGACAGTTTTGAATCAAGCTCTTATTAGATCTTATGGACAATAACAAAATGACAATATGATATTATAACAACTTTTTTTGGTACTTTAAATGGAGACTCAGCTAGCAAGCATGAGATCCAAGATTCAAATGCACATCTTGAGACGTTGAACCTAGTGGTTTTTTTCTCCCTCATTACACCATATTATACAGAACCCCAGGAAGTAGTAATGCACATGGTTGTGAACTGAATTGGCCCACATGGGGTGGGAAACCTAATTAGTCTACCACTAAGCGGCATCTTTCTGTCTTATTGTAGGTAGGGCTGGAGTCATTTCATACTTCCACACAGGCAACTTATTTAGCAGATGAGGATGCTCTCAGGGCTCTAGTGATGGGGGTCATTCTGGATATAGTGGAAAATGTTTGGAGTCAGAATCTGGGTTTAAGTTCTAAGTTAAGCCACTGTGAGACTTTGGACAAGTTATCTAACCCATCTGAAACTCATTTGTTTCATTTGTAAAACAGGGGCAATACTTTTTGCCTAATCTGCATCACAGGGGTATCATAAGGATCAAATGAGGTAACAGATATGACACATTATACAAATGTGAGGTAATAGTTTTTATTAGGGATTTAGAAAAAAGAATTTAAGAAATATGCATATGATATTGCAGCTACACTAACACTAAAAAGGCAGTTGGACATAGAGGACAGAGGGTCAGAGCTGTCTCACCCTGGGTAATACATTTACCCTCATTTACCCACTCAACCTCCCAGGCAACTTCATAATTTTAAGTGGCTGAACAAAGTTGATCCACATTGATAGAGAAAGTTTAGTCATCTGGAGTAACTCATGCCAAGGAAAGGTCTAGCTCCACAAAATTAATATTAACCTATTCTCACATGAAATAATGGAAATAAGGAAGAAAATGAAAACAATTCTGGAATATTGTCTTGTCTTGAAGGTTTTTCACTGGCCTTTCTGTAAAGGACAAATTCTAGAAGTAAATAGAAATACTTTGAAATACTGTGGGGACAAAAAGTTCAGAGAAGATAATAGAGTAAAATAAAACCTTGAATTGAGGTTCTTGCACATAGAGTAAAAAGTCAAATGGAGAGGGGCGGAGTAGAAAGACACACATACACATAGCTCCGAACCCACAACCCACAGAACCGCTACAGGGGAGTAACTCAAGGCGAATTCTGCACCCAGAGGCCACGGAATATTGGAGCGAGGGAGATTTCTGTTCTGGAGGGACCTGCAAACCTCTCACGGGGGGTCCTTCGTGCTGCGGACTGGGCGCCGGGACTGGGAGCTGAGGGCAGCCCTGCGGCGGCCCCGGCACCGAGAGGAAAAGATCCGAGCGGGCTTCAGGGGCGGGATCTCCAGCGGCCACGCGGGTCCCTCCACCCACAGAGGGACCTGCAAACCTCTCGCTAAAGGTCCGTCGCGCTGCAGACGCAGAGCCCAGCCCAGTCCAGCCCTGCTGCGGCCACGGCACCAAGAGAAACAGACCCGAGCAGGCTTCAGGGACGGGATCTCCAGCGGCCGCACAAGTTCCTCTGCCCACAGGTGATGGGGGTCGGTGAGAGAGTCTCTTTGGCGGGTCGAGAGGGGAGTGGGGTGCCCCCATGATTCGGGCCCCCCCGGGAGGTAGAAGATGAGAGGCGGCTGCAGACTGGGGCTCCCCAAGAGGGCGGGAGCCTGAATCCATTGTGGAAGGTCTGTGCATAAACCCCCTGAGGGAACTGAGCCTGAGAGGCGGCCCTGCCCCAACCTGACCACCTGAACATAATCTCATACTGAATAGCAGCCCTGCCCCCGCCAAAAGCCCTAAGGCTGGAAGCAGCATTTGAATCTCAGTCCCCAAACGCTGGCTGGGAGGATCAGGAGGCGAGGTGGGTGTGAGGAGAATATTCAGAGGTCAAGTCACTGGTTGGGAAAATGCCCAGAAAAGGGAAAAGAAATAAGACTATTGAAGGCGACTTTCTTGGAGAACAGGCATTTCCTCCCTTCCTTTCTGATGAGGAAAAACAATGCTTACCATCAGGCAAAGACACAGAAGTCAAGGCTTCTGTGTCCCAGGCCACCCAATGGGCTCTGGCCATGGAAGAGCTCAAAAAGAATTTTGAAAATCAAGTTAGAGAGGTGGAGGAAAAACTGGGAAGAGAAATGAGAGAGATGAAAGAAAAGCATGAAAAGCAGATCAGCTCCCTGCTAAAGGAGACCCAAAAAAATGTTGAAGAAAATAACACCTTGAAAACTAGCCTAACTCAATTGGCAAAAGAGGCTCAAAAAGCCAATGAGGAGAAGAATGCTTTCAAAAGCAGAATTAGCCAAATGGAAAAGGAGATTCAAAAGCTCACTGAAGAAAATAGTTCTTTCAAAACTAGAATGGCACAGATGGAGGCTAAGGACTTTGCGAGAAAGCATGATATCACAGAACAAAGAGAGAAGAATGGAAAAATGGAAGATAATGTGAAATATCTCATTGGAAAAACAACTGACCTGGAAAGTAGATTCAGGAGAGACAATTTAAAAATTTTGGGACTACCTGAAAGCCATGATCAAAAGAAGAGCCTAGACATCATCTTCATGAAATTATCAAGGAAAACTGCCCTGAGATTCTAGAACCAGAGGGCAAAATAAATATTCAAGGAATCCACAGAACACCGCCTGAAAGAGATCCAAAAAGAGAAACTCCTAGGAACATTGTGGCCAAATTCCAGAGTTCCCAGGTCAAGGAGAAAATATTGCAAGCAGCTAGAAAGAAACAATTCAAGTATTGTGGAAATACAATCAGGATAACACAAGATCTAGCAGCTTCTACATTAAGGGATCGAAGGGCATGGAATAGGATATTTCAGAAGTCAAAGGAACTAGGACTAAAACAAAGAATCACCTACCCAGCAAAACTGAATATAATACTTCAGGGGAAAAATGGTCTTTCAATGAAATCGAGGATTTTCAAGCATTCTTGATGAAAAGACCAGAGCTGAAAAGAAAATTTGACTTTCAAACACAAGAATGAAGAGAAGCATGAAAAGGTGAACAGCAAAGAGAAGTCATAAGGGACTTACTAAAGTTGAACTGTTTACATTCCTACATGGAAAGACAATATTTGTAACTCTTGAAACATTTCAGTATCTGGGTACTGGGTGGGAGTACACACACACACATGCACACACGCACACATACATAGAGGCAGAGTGCACAGAGTGAATTGAAGAGGATGGGATCATATCTTAAAAAAAAAATGGAATCAAGCAGTGAGAGAGAAATATATTGGGAGGAGAAAGGGAGAAATTGAATGGGGCAAATTATCTCTCATAAAAGAGGCAAGCAAAAGACTCATTAGTGGAGGGATAAAGAGGGGAGGTGAGAGAAAAACATGAGGTCTACTCTCATCACATTCCACTAAAGGAAAGAATAAAATGCACACTCATTTTGGTAGGAAAACCTATCTCAAAATACAGGAAAGTGGGGGACAAGGGGACAAGCAGGGTGGGGGGGATGACAGAAGGGAGGGCATGGGGAGGAGAATGCAATTCGAGGTCAACACTCATGGGGAGGAATAGGATCAAAAGAGAATAGAAGTAATGGGGGACAGGATAGGATGGAGGGAAATATAGTTAGTCCTATACAACACAACTATTATGGAAGTCATTTGCAAAACTACACAGATTTGACTTATATTAATTGCTTGCCTTCCAAAGGGAAGGGGTGGAGAGGGAGGGAGGTAAAGAAGTTGGAACTCAAAGTGTTAGGATCAACTGTAATGTTCTTACCACTAGAAAATAAGAAGTACAGGTAAAGGGGTATAGAAAGCTATCTGGCCCTACAGGACAAAAGAGAAGACGGAGACAAGGGCAGAGAGGGATGATAGAAGAGAGAGTAGATTGGTCACAGGGGCATTTAGAATGCTTGGTGTTTGGGGGGGGAGGGGATAAAAGGGGAGAAAATTTGTAACCCAAAATTTTGTGAAAATGAATGTTAAAAGTTAAATTAAAAAAAAAAAAAGTCAAATGGAACATTTCAGCCTGGATAAGCATCCCCTTGCTTTCCTGTCTCCACTCTTTATCCCACACATGCCCCTATGACTGAAATGCCCCCTCTCTCTGCCCCTAGAACCTCCATCAACTTCTAAAGCCCATCCCAAGCACAACCTCCTCCATGAAGCCCTCCTTGATTTCCTTTATTTAGTAATGGTCTTTTCCTTCAGATAGGCACTTGATTTGTTTCTCTTATATGTATTTTTATGTCTTGTTTTGTATTACCATTATATAGCAGAGGAGAGGCAAAGGCAAGTCCATACCTCAGTGTGCTGGGTGGCAGACATGAGCCCATTCAATTAAAATTACACTTCCCATGAAGTCGCAGTCCTGAGGGGAGGGATCTGGCCTCAGTGGCGCAAAGACTTCCTTGTCTGTGAAACATTCCTGCAGGGCTGGGGATTTCTGATGTCGTGAGAAGACAGAGAAGGCTGAAGAGCTATGTAGAGAGAGGTGGTCGTGGTCATGGTGGTGACTGGTGTGAAAAGGGAACAGTAGCAGCAGAGCCTGGTTTGGAACTGGCCAAGAAACTGGGCAAGCTGAAAGACAGACAGACAGATAGAGACATAGAGAGAGAGAGAGGCAAGTTCAGAGAGAGAGAGACACAGAGACACACCAAGACAGAGATAGAGACAATGGCAGAGATAGAAACAATGACAGAGACAGAAACAGAGAGATAGACAGATACAAAAGCAGACAGAGACAGAGAGACATAACTACAGAGACAAAACAAAGAGAAAGAGACTAAAGAAACAGCCAGAGTGGACAATGAATAGAGAACATCAGCAGCTGGTACAAATGAAGATCCCAGTGCTGCGTGTGTGGATATTCCTGCCCTTTGATCCATCTGGGTCAGGTCCATGTGGCATGAGTGCTCATCACTGGGACATGGCTACTAAACAAAGCTGTTTTCCTACACACTATTTTCACCCAGAGGAGACTCTAGTTCTCACGGTGTTTATGTTGTAATGGATTTGCTATTCCTCTACTTGTTTCAGACCCAGTGAAATATTCTCCTTTGTACTGTGTGTTTATTCTCCAGGTTGCTAGACTTTTGAAAGCTGGGTTTAGTGGCACTGGTAGTTGAAACCAAATGAGGTACACAACCTCAAAATACTCCCCATTGAATAAAATTATCAGTATGAATTTGGAGTTGAGTGCCACACAGTCTACAATTATTTGCATAAGTATCACATCCCCCTACCAAACTGAAATCTCCAGGAGGACATGGATTTTATCTAATGTAATCTTTATATTTTGTTTGGCATAGTCCTCTGCACACAGTAGACATTTAATAAATCCTTTTTGAATTGAGTTAAGTCAGAGAATCAAAGTACCATAAAAACTTGAGTTTTCTGTCTTCTTTTAGATGAAGTTACAACCTTCTCTGAAGGATTTTAAGGAAACATCTAGAGAGGATTAACATATGAAGAGATCATTAATTAATTCAACAGTTATTAAGCACCTGCTTAATGTGTGCATTGTCCTAAGCACAGGGGATAAATGGATAAAACTAATTCTGGTCTTTAAGGACTTTATTTTTTACTAGAAGGAGGCAGTGTTTACACAGATAAGTTAGTTAACAGTAATTTAAGGAAGGAGAGTGTTAACAAAGGAGATGAAGAAACGCTTTCTGTAGAATGTCGTTGCATAATTAAGCCTTGAAGGAAGCTAATAAAGAGAGGTAAGGAAATGCAAAGGCAGAGACCAAAGGAAATGTAATGCCAAATCCAAGGAACAAATAGGACAGTTTGAACTAACTGGAATGTAGAGTTATGAAGGGATATCAGTCAATAAACATTTATTAATCACCTAGAGTGAGCCAAATACTGAGCTAAACTCTGGGGATGTAAAGAAAGTCAAAAGATAGCCCCTAATCTCAAGGACCTCATGGCTTTAAGGAAGAGACAGTATGCAAATAATTGTATCAAATCCAGCTATCTACAGGATAAATTGGAAGTAAGCAACATAAGGGAGGAACCGGAATTAAGGAGGATGGGGAAAAGCTTCTTTTAGAAGGCTGGATTTAGTTGAAACATGAAGGAAGTCAAAGAAACCAGCAGGTAGAGATGAGAAGGAAAAGCACTCCAGGCACGGAGGATGGACAGAAAAAATGCCCGGAGGGGGACAGTGAAGTTTCTTTTTCAAGAAACAAGAAGGAAGCCTATTTGGATTGAAAAAGTGACAGTGGAAGGTGGTATAAGGTGAAAGATGGAGAAAAAGAGAGGGTTTTATATTTGATTCCAGAAGTGATCCATGGGAGTTCATTGAGTTAAGGGGATGATATAATTAAATCTGTGCTTTCAGAAGACCACTTTGGCAGCTGAGTAGGGGATGGATCAGATGGACTAGACTAGGGACAAACAGGTAGAACAACCAGTAGGCAATGGTGATAGTCCAGGTACAAAGAGTTAAAGGTCTGCACCAGAGTGCTTGGTACCATCAGAGGAAAGAAAGAGACACCTGTGAAAGATATTTCAAAGATAAAATTTAAAAGATCTGAAATCAGATTGGATATAGGAGGTGAGAGAAAGTAACAGGTCAAAGATTACCTCTAGGTTGTGAGCCTGAGTGTCTAGAAAAATGATGGTACCCTTACCATAATAGGAAAGTTAGAAAGAGGGGTAGCTTTGTGGAGAAAGACAACAAGTTCCATTATGGATACATTGTGTTTAAGATGTCTAAGTATACATAGTCCATGATGTCCAATAGGCAGTTGAAGAAGAATAAACTGAAGGTCAGGAGAAAAATTAGGGCTGGATAAATAGATTTGATTATCATCAATATAGGAATGCAACTGAATCCATGGGAATTGATAAGATCACCAGGTTAAATAGTATAAAGGGAGAAGAGAAGTCAAGACAGAGCTCTTTGGGACACTCATGTTTAACAAGTGTGACCTAGATGAAGATCAAAGGAGATTGAGAAGGAGCAGTCAGGTAGGAGGACCAGGAGAGAACAGTACCACGAAAATAAGAGTATGAAGAAGAAAGCAACTGACAGAGTCAAAGGCAGTAGCAAGGTCAAGAAGAGTGAGAGTAGAGAAAAGGCTGCTAGATTTCCAATGAAAAGATCTCTGCCCACTTTGGAGAGGACTCTTTTAGTTGAATGATGATGTCAGAAGCTAGACTACAAAGAGTTAAGAAGGGAGGAAGGGGAGAGGAAGTGAAAGCACCTATCATATAAAACTGTCTTAGAGTTTAGTCACAGAAGGGAGAAGAGATATGGGGCAATAGCTAATTTTTTGAGGGTGGAGGCCTACAGGCTACAAGGAAGCAGTAGGTAGACAGGGAGATATTGGAGCTAAGTGAGAGAGTGAGGATGACAGAGAAGGCTACCTGCTGGAGAAGAGAGAATGGAATGGGATCACTTGTACATGTAAGTGGGTTTGCCATGAGAAGGAAAAGGGCTGCTGCCTAAAAGAGGGGATAGTGGTGAAAGTCGTCTGAGTGATGTGAGATGAAGAGGAAGGGAGAAGAATGAAATATGAGGTCTGATATTTAAGATACATAAGGAATTGATACAAATATGTAAGAGCAAGAGCCATTCCCCCAATGAATCAATGGCCAAAAGATATGAACAGGTAGTTCTCAAAAAAATCCAAGTGAACAATGTCAAAATTTTCAGTGTGCCAAATCACTAATAGTTAGAGACATACATATGAAAACATCAATATTCTACCTCACACCTATCAGATTGGCAAAAAGGTAAATTACTATTGTCAGAATAGTTGTGGGAACAGAGACCCACAAGTACACTTTTGGTAAAACTGGGAATTGTTCTAAGCCATTCTGGATAGCATTTTGGAACTATGTCTAAACTCTTCATATCCTTTGACTCAATGATACCACTAATAAGCCTATCCCCCAAGGAGATCAAGGAGTGAGGAAAAGAATCCATGTTTTAAAAAATATTCACAGCAGTTTTTTTATTATAGAAAAAACCTGGCATCTAAGGTGATGCCCATTAATCAAGAGATGACTGAAAAAATGATGGTATAGGAATGCAATAGAATATTATTTTACAGTAAGATGTAGTGAAAGGGATGGTTTCAGAAAATTCTAAGAAGTGATGCCAAATGAAGTGAGCAGAACCAGGAGAACTTATACAAAAAGAACCAACATTATAAAAATAAATAACCAATAATTTAAGGACTCCGACCAGTACCCTAACCAAAAATAAGGCCAAAGGACTGATGACGAAGAGTGCTACCAACTCCACAGCAAAAAGGCACTGAACTTGATGTGCAGAACAAGATATACAGTTTCAGACAGAGCCAATGTGGAAATTTGTTTTCCTTGATTATGCATATGTTACTAACATTTTGTTTGTTTTTCTCAGTAGGGTTGGGAGAGAGGTGAGAAAGAGAAAACAAATGCATGTTAATTAATAAAAAAATTTGGAAAAAGAAGTTATTAAAATGTATTTTTATTAAAATTTTACTAAAATATTAAAATTTAATTATTAAAATTTAAAATAGTTGTAGGAAAAACTGGGAACGTTAGTATGAGCTTATGTAGAATGAAATAAGCAGAGTCGGGAGAAGAATTTTCACAATAACAACAGTGTAACAAAAAATAACTTTGAAAATTTAAGAACTCTGATCAAACAACCACAATTCCAGATGATTTATTATTATTAATAACTAAAATTTATAAAGCCCCTACTGTATGCCAGGCATTAGGTAAGCACTATAATTATCCTATTTGATCCTCACAACAACCCTGGGAGATAGATGTTATTTTTCCCCATTTTATAGTTGAGAAAACTAAGGCAGGCAGATGTTAAATGACTTGCACAAGGTTACACAGCTAGTACTACCTAAGACCACATCTGCACTCAGCTCTTCCTTGTCTCCAGGTCCATTTCTAGCTGTGTCTATGAAACGTACTGCTCTCTTCCTTATAAAGAAGTGATGAACTGAATGTGTAAACTGAAATATGGTTTCACACGTGGTCAATGGGAAAGTTCATTTTTGCTCCATTAGGCCCATTAGTTACAAAAGTTTTGGCTTTGTTTTCTTTTTTTTTCCAGGAGTTTGGGGTAGGGGGGAGAGAAGGGGATAGCTATAGGATTATTTAAAAAGTGAAAGAAAAGGAAAGCAAAAAGAGGATAACTGAATGATTTTTGAAATGTACAGAAGAGAACAGAAGGAAAGCCAGAAGGAATAATGAATGAATAGGACAGCTTTGAAAATTATATATTAAATTTACTATACATATTTCATGTGTATATTTATATACATACATAAATAAACTTGCCATAAAGGAAACTATATATAATAGATTTTAAGTTTTGTGTACAACTCTATTTTATTTTATATATAAAAGTGCTCATTTGATTTAGTGTTTAAGTTCAGAATAAAATTAATTTTTTAAAGAAAAATATTTCTTAAAAAGAGATCCAACTCCCAATTGCCAGTTTCTAAATAATCCAGAGTATTTTTTCAATATTTTTTAATATATCTAATAACTATGGATTCCACAGAAAAAGTTGCCCTCCAGACAGAGGCTGAGTCTATTTTGCAAGGTTCAAGAAAATCCTTGTGGTAAGCACATCTCCCTAGGTTCCTACCTTGAGCTAAGAAGATCCCCTCTTACCCTGACACCCTTGAGGTTCAGGATGGAATTTGTCATAAAGCAAGAGAATTAGGCTTCTTCCTGAAGCTGTGACCCAAAGCACAACATGAACTGCTTTCTCCTAGAGGCAGCTATTTGATGCAGTGGATAGAGTACTGGGCCTGACGCCGGGAAAACCTTAATTCAAATTCATCCTCAGAAACTTACTAGTCATGTGAACTTGGGCAAATTACTTGACTTTTGCCTGCCTTGATTTCTTCAACTGTGAAATAGGACTGCTGTGAGTATCAAATGGAATAGTGCTCGTAAAAAACACTTAGCACAGTACCTGGTATATGCTGTTGTTTTTGTTGAGTTGCATCTGACTCTTCATGACCCCATTTGAGATTTTCTTGGCAAAGATCCTGGAGTGATTTGCCATTTCCTTCTCCAGCTCATTTTGCAGATGAGGAAACTGAGGCAAATGGGGTGAAATGACTTGCCCAGAGTCACACAGCTAGTAAACATCTAAGACCAGACTTGAACTTAGGAAGATGAATCTTCCTGGCTCCAGACCTGGAGATCTATCCACCGTACCACCTAACTTAACCCCATGGCACATAGTAGGTACTATATAAATGCTTGTTTTCTTCTTTCTTTTCCTCACCACCATAGCTACCTGTTCACCCAGTCCTTTGTAGAGAAGGTAAGGAGATCATCTCCTGCTTCATCTGGCCTTCAGTCCTATTTGATTATCCTTCTATCTAGTCATCACTCAGATTCTCATATGGACATTTTGGAAATAAGAACACTACACCTAATATACATGTTTTGACTCTTAATCCAGATTTCTTCTGTTAAAACCTAAATTCATTTCCTTTTGTTCTTTCCTCAGTGAAGATGGAAAACAGCTGGTTCAATATAGAACAGCCCTGTTCATTCTTGACAGCAACCATTTTATCCTTAAACTTCAAAAGTACAAATTCCTTTAAATGGTCAATTAGATGATGCATACCTATGCCTTCTTGATAACTTGAAGCATTACTATTAGGCTTTATTCATAGAAGGGAACACTGAGAATCCTCACGATTCAAACAAGACTGAACTCAATGGAGATAACCTTACCTTGACCAAAGAGTTTCTATGACAGGATTCAGAGGGAGTTATTCCACTGTACCCCACCTATTCAAAAAACATCTGGAGTGTTATGGCCATTTTGGGGCATTACATTTTAGCAAATTCATTGACAAATTTAGCAAACATTGACAAACTCATTGATGGTGAAGGATCTCACCATCCTGCCATGTTCAATTGAAGGAACTAGTAATGTTTAACTCAAATAAGAGAAGATGTAGAGGAGACCTAATAACTATATTTGAGAAGATGAAGAGCTATCATCAGAGGAAAAGGTTAAATTTGTTCTACTTGTCTCCAAGAGGCAGAAGTAGGAGCAATGGGTGGAAGCGTTTGGGAGGCAGATGTAGAGTTGACAAGTTAAAAAATAATCCTAAGAATTAGTGTTGTTTAATACTAGGATGCACTAGCAGGAAGTGGTGGGTTCCTCCTCAGTGCAGGTCTTGAAAGAAGGTCAGATGAGGAGGCTAGATGGGGACACTGTAGAGTGGATTCTTGTTTAGTTATGGATTTGACAAGGGGGCTTTTTGACGTATCTTCCAACACCCAGGTTCTGTGATTCTGTGCACCATGCAACATTTAGCCTCCTTGGATTTGCCTGCCAGGTTTCCCAAGTGATAAATATTTTCTTACTTTACACTTTTCAAATGGGTCCCCTTTCATCTTCCTTCATGCAGGAATTCAGTGAATAAAGATGGCGTATCCCTCATTGGTTCCCAGTGACATACAGATGAACATCCTCAGCTCACCTGTGGCGGACAGTATTAAAGTTAAGCCAGAGTTTAAAAGGTGACCAAAGACCCCAGAAAAAAAATATATATAACATGACCTGTTATTGGACAGGAATCAATACACACTCCATCTGCCTTGGAAAGAGACTTACTTACTAGAATTACCAGAAGAAGCATGTTTGTTTGTTCTGGGAGGCAATCAGGTTTAAGTGATCATGTACAGATATATGCACTATATCAAGCTATATGGTGCAGTGGATAGAGCATCAAGTCTGGAGTCAGGAAGACCTGAATTCAAATGTGACTTTAAATACTAGTTGTGTGACCCTAGGCAAATCACTTAACCCTGTTTGCCTCATTTCCTCATCTGTAAAGTAAGCTGGAGAAGAAATGGTAAACCACTCCAGTGTCTTTTCCAAAACAAACAAACAAGCAAACAACAAACCCAAATGTGGTCATGAAGAGTCAGACACAACCAAAACAACTGAATAACAACAATGTACTGTGTTATTAACTGGGAGTTTGAGTAACTTGCTTTACCTATCTGGGCTCCAGTTTCTTCACCTGTAAAATTAGGGGCTAGATGATGTCAGAAGGTCCTTTCCAGCTCTGAAATTCTGGTATTTTTCCAATGCATTTTGACCTACACATGATCCCATGTCATTGAGACTCAAGGATGAAGTTATGTTAAGACTCTTGTGTATAATCCTTTGGCATGTACTCTGCTTTCCAGAATACTGAGCATCTGAACCACAACTTACAGAGTTTACACTATATTACTTCCCTTCCAACTCTGCATCTTGGATTAATTCTCCTTAACTGCAAGTCTGATTTTTGGAGCTGGGACCAGCTAGAACAAATTGTCCCATTCTAGCCAAGTTCTCAGGAAATGAGATCATAAGAACTCTGATCTTGTGAGATGTTTTAAATCAATTTTATACATTAATACAACTCATAATTAGCATAGGAAAAAAAATCTTCACCATAGATTCCAGAGCAACAGACTGATTACCACATCCTTTCCTCTTATATCTCTGGTTATTTCAATAAACTACTAAATTCTTAGAGACTCCCACCCTTGTTGTTGCTTATACAGTATAGTTCAATAAGAGGAAATAAAAAGAATCATTTCTTTAAGGAGAAAAGTATCTATCATGATAACTACTTGTTCACTGCTAGCTTAAGGCTTTAAGCTTAGCTTAAATCAGAATTTTATTATTTTCTAGCATTTCATCTTCACAGAGTTAATCAAACAAATAGTTCCAACTTGCAATTGGGTATCCCGGTAGGGTACCAGGAAAATGTGAACCGTATTCTAATACAGAATTTAGGCTCCCAGAGAGAGCCCCTTTGTTCTCCTCCTCAGGTATGTGTTTCCTGGGATCCTCAGGGGATATTAAGTGTCCACTGACAGATGGATTTTCCCATTATGTACTCCTTCTCTCCATTTGGGAGGGTAAGGCACAGCTGTACTAAGCTCTTTGTGTAAAGGATTTGCTAAATGGCATCATCTTCTTTCATCCACTCTTCAGCAGAGAGCTCCTACCAGGAAACAACAGGATTTAGGGCCCATTAAGAACTAAGTGCTTCCATTTTAATCCTTATCTCTTTGAGGGCACAGACGTTTTACTGGACCTCACAGCTGGTAAAATTCCCTCATGACCTCTCACCTCTATCATTTTCTACTTAATGTCCACTAGTTCTGCTTTCCAAAGCAGGTCTCCATCTTTATCGATTGCAGCAATTCATGACAATGTGCCACTCATGAATAAGAGTGTTCTCAGCATTCAGCATAATTGCTCTTCCATTTGGATCCTTCAGAAAGTGCAATGATTGGTTCAGGAGACAGTGAACTTCCCCTCACAGGATATCTTCAAGTGAAACCTGGGTAAACTCTTCCTAGTTTATATAGGAAAGTCCTATATAGTTCATATGGGACAGTCCTGGTCAAAGTTGAGTTAGAGGTTTCTTCTGAAGCTATGATTCTGTTTCTGTTCATGAAACTGAGTTCTCCAGTATGGCTGGAATACAGCAGGTGTAGAGGGAAGAAATAAAAGATAAGAATGGAAAAGCAGAGTTATTCCAGGTTGTGGAGGACCTTGAAGGCCAAGCAGAAAAGTCTGAACTTTCCCTGGTAATCAATAAGAGACCACTGAATTTTTTTGACCACAGGAGTATCTGACAAGACTACTAGAGAAGCAAATCATTCTGGCAATGAATACAGAATTTGAGAATCTAAAGGGACCTCAGTGAGATCCTTCCATTTCATCCAGTCTATACACAAAAGGGAACTTCTCTACAGCATACACAATTATTAACCATCTAACCTCGGTCTGAAGACATCCAAGGAGGAATATGAAGAATCAAATGTTCTTTGATTCTAACCATCCAGTCAGTTCTGAATTTACCTAATTACATTATTTTCTAGTCCATATATCTCTTCCTGTACTCCACAACAATAGTAAGAAGTATTTCATCAAAAACTTTGCTAAAAATCTAAGTAAATCTCATCCATAATATTCCCTTATCTACTAAAGTAATCCTGTCAAAAAAGGAAATGAAGTTACTTAGGCTTAACCTGTTCTTGATAAAGCAATGCAGGCCCTTTGTAATGACTACTTCCCCTACTAGATCTTCATCAACTATATAATGGGCTTTTCTAGAACTTTCCCAGGAATCAAAGTCAAGTTCACTGGTTTGTAGTTTACAGGCTCTGTTTTCTTCCTTAAAAAAGGGGGGGGAGGAACAGAGTCAAGATGACAGAGTAACAGCACGGACTTTTTGGGCACTTTCTCTAAGCCCAGCCAAATACTTGTAAAAATCTGTAAAAAATGGCTCTAAACAAATTCTGGGGCTTCAGAACACACAGAATGGTGGAATGAAGCAAATCTCCAGCCCAAGACACCCTGGAAGGTCCCCAGGATGTGTCTATTGCACCACACTTGGAGCAGAGTGCAGTCCAGTCTGGGCCATGAGTGCACAGAGGGGTCCTGAGCAGGCCTTGGAGAGACAATTTCTTACATCCATGGTGGTTTCCAGACTTTATGACCCCAAAACATTGAGGATAAATTGGAAGGTCAGTAGGAAAAGCCTGTGGGAACAGTGCAGAAGAGTGGAGTGGTGCAACCCCAGTCCCACGGAGGCAGAGGCGAAAGGGGACTGAGGAGCCCTTGGCAGCCACAGCAGCAGCAGAGGCAGCTGCAGCCACTGTATTTGGAGCTCTAGGCCCATAGGTTGTGGGGAGACTGAGGGGCTGACAGTACATCCCCCACCCCCACTAGAAGTAGAGAACTACCATGACAAAGAGCTCAAAAATCAAGCAAATGGCTGGGGAAATTAGCAAAAACCAGAAAAAGAATCAGACTATAACATCTAATTCTGGTGACAAGGGAAGACCAAAGCATGAAAACAGAAGAAAACCAAGTCAAAGCTCCTCCATCCAAAGCCTCAAAGAAAAACATGAATTCTTCTCAAGCCATGGAAGAGCTCAAAAAGGATTTTAAAAATCAAGTAAATTAAATTAAAAATCAAGTAGAGCAAAAATTGGGAAGACAATTGAGAGTGACACAAGAAATCATGAAAAATGAGTCAACTCCTTGCTAAGGGAGACCCAAAAATGCTGAAGAAAATAACACTTTAAAAAATAGACTAACCAAAATGACAAAAGGGATCCAAAAAGCCAATGAAGAGAAGAATGCCCTAAAAAGCAGAATTGGCCAGATGGAAAAGGAGGTGCAAAAGCTACTGAAGAAAATACTTGTTAAAGATTAGAATGGAACCAATGGAAGCTAATGACTCTATGAAAAATCAAGAAATTATCAAACAAAACTAAAGGAATGAAAAAATAGCAGACAATGTGAAATATCTCACTGGAAAAACAACTGACCTGGAAATAGGTCCAGGAGAGACAATGTAAAAATTGGTGGTTGTTGTCCTTCATCTTTGAAGAGGACCAAAATGACATCACCATGACAAAGTGAAATCTCTGTGTGTCCAACTGTGGCTAACCAGACCAATACAAGCTCAGAATACTCCACAACAAGTTGGGCACAGATAGTCCATGTGAACATTCAGGGTGGATATGCCAAATTTGTGCATCTTGTGTTTACATCTTGCTGTCTCAATTCTGCTTTACTCAAAGAGCACAGCATCCCTTCTCATATGCGCACACTGAGTGGTCCTGTGCCAGTATCTCCCATGTTGCACAGTCAAATCTAAAGTTCTTGAGAGAGACCTTAAGAGTGTCCTTGTATCACTCCTTCTGGCCACCATGTGATTGCCTGCACCATGCAAGTTCTCCATAAAATAGTCTTTTTGGTAATCATACATTTTGCATTCAAATAACAATGTGGCCAGCCCATCAGAGTTGCACTCTGAAGCATAGTTTGAATACTTGGCAGTTCAGCTCAAGCAAGGACTTCAGTGTCTGGTACCTTATCCTGCCAGGTGATTCTCAGAATCTTCCTAAGACAATTCAAATGGAAGCAATTCAGTTTCCTGGCATGGTGCTGGTAGACTGTCCATGTTTCACAAACATTTAACAATGAGGTCAGCATAACAGCTCCATAGACCTTCAGTTTGGTACTCAGTCTAATACCACTTCTCTCCCAAACTTTTCTTTGGAACCTCCCAAACACTGAGCTAGCTCTGGCAATGCATGTATCAATCTCATTGTCAATGTGTACATCCCTGGAAAGTACACTACCAAGGTAAGTGAACTTATCCACAACATTCAAAACTTCTCCATTTGTTGTAACCAATGGTTCCACATATGGATGATGTGGTGGTGGCTGATGGAGCACCTGTGTTTTCTTGGTGTTTATTATTAGGCCAAAATTAGCACAGGCAGCAGAGAATTGATCCATACTTTGTTGCATCTCAGCTTCAGAGGCTGTATTGACTGCACAATCATCTGCAAACAGAAAATCATGCACTAACACTTCCTCCACTTTGATCTTGGCTTGTAGCCTTTTCAAATTGAAGAACTTAATCTAAAAATTATGGGACTACCTGAAAGCCATGATCAAAAAAGGAGCCTAGACATCATCTTTCATGAAATTATCATTTAAATAAATGATAAATAAATAAATAAAAACTGCCCTCATATTCTAGAACCAGAGGGAAAATAAATATTGAAAGAATCCATGGATCACCTCCTGAAAGAGATGTGAAAAAAACAACTCCTAGGAATATTGCAGCCAAATTCCAGAGTTCTCAAGTCAAAGAGAAAACACTGTAAGCAGCCAGACAGAAACAATTAGAGTACTGTGGAAATACAATTGAGATAAGACAAGCTCTAGCAGCTTCTACATTAAGGGATAGAAGGGCTTAGAATATGATATTCCAGAAGTCAAGGAGTTAGGATTAAAACCTAGAATTACCTACTCAGCAAAACTGAGTATAATACTTCAGGGGAAAAAATGGTCATTCAATGAAATAGAGGATTTTCAAACATTCTTGATGAAAAGATCAGAGCTGAATAGAAAATTTGACTTTCAAAAACAAGAATCAAGAGAAGCATGGAAAGGTAAACAGGAAAGAGAAATCATAAGGGATTTAACTAAAGTTGAACTGTTTACATTCCTACATGGAAAGATAATATTTGTAACTCTTGAGACTTTTCTCAGTATTTGGGTAGTTGGAGGGATTATACACACATACAGACAGAGGGCACAGGGTGAGTTGAATAGGAAGGGATGATATCTAAAAAAATAAAATTAAAGAGTGAGAGAAGAATCTATTGGGAGGAGAAAGAGAGAAATGGAATAGGGAAATTATCTCTCATAAAATAGGCAAGAAAAAGCTTTTCCAATGAAAAGGAAAAGGGAGAAGGTGAGAGGGAAAAAGTGAAGCTTACTCTCATCACATTTGCCTTTAGGAGGGAATAACATGAACACTCAATTTGGTATGAAAAAATCTATCTTACACTACAGGAAAGTAGGGAAGAAGGGGATAAGTGGGATGTGGGAGGGGAATGAGAGAAGGGAGGAGGGCAAATGGGAAGGAGGGTAATTAGAAGTAAACACTTTTGGGGAGGGACAAGGTCAAAAGAGAGAATAGAATAAATAGGGGAATGGGATAGGATGGAGGGAAATATAGTCTTTCACAACATGATTTTTATGGAAGTCTTTTTCATACCTACATGTATAGAACCTATACTGAATTGCTTGCCTTCTTGGTGGGGATGGGTGGGGAGGGAGGAAAGGAGAGAAGTTGGAACTCAAAGTTTTAAAAATGAATGTTAAAAAATTGTTTTTACATGTACCTGGGAAACAAGAAATACAGATAATGGGGTATGGAAATCTATCTTGCCCTACAGGAAAATAGAGGAGATAGGGATAAAGGAAGGGAGGGGTGTGATAGAAGGGGAGGCAGATTGGGGGAAGGGGTAATCAGAATGCAAGGTGTCTTTGGGGGTAGGGGAAAGATGGGTAGAAAATTTGGAACTCAAAATCTTGTGGAAATGAATGTTGAAAACTAAAAATAAATAAGTACTTTTTTTAAAAAAAAATAGACATTTACCATTTTCTCATCTTTTGGTATCTATCCCATTTTCCATGGTTTTTCAAATACTATTCATAGTGGCTTGACAATCACATCTTGTAAGTTCTTCTAGTACCCAGTATAGTTCATCCGGGTCAGATGACTTAAATTCATCAAGGGAAATTAGTTGCTCTCTTACTAACTCTTCACTTATCTATGGTATCAACTCCCTATTAGTCATTTTTTTCTTCTCTCATTTCTAGTGTAAAGGTCATTCTCTTTAATATAAAAAATGGAAAATAAGAATTGCATAGTTCTCCCTCAAAGATCCCATCCTTCCTTTGATCCTCCCTTTCCTTCTCATATAGCTTAAGAGAATCTCTTTTTTATTTTCATTAGCTTCTCTTGGCAGCTTCTACTCATTCTGAGCTTTAGTACCCCTTAAACTATTTTTAAAGGAGCATGCCATGTGTATGTTCATTCTGTTACTTGTCCTTATTTCCATGTTCTGTATATTACTCTTAGAAATCGACATTGATTGATGAGTTCCAAATGTTTCTTCAGATGTCTCTTCAGAAAAATCTCATTTTTCCTCCTCAATGGAACTCTTTCCTTTGCTGTCTTCAGGGTGTCATTCTTGAGCATCTCCCATCCCTCCTAAACAAATTTCCCCAGAAACATTTTAGTCCATGGGATCCTCCATATCTTTCCTCTGAAGCCTTTGGAATCAGCTTTCCTCAGATATGAGATGCATTTCAGAATATGCCCACAGTTCTCTCCTCTTTCACAAACATTAGGGGAGAGTACTCATTCCTCTCCCTGCCCCCACCCTCCTAGCCCCTATCCCCTAGGGTTCCAACAATTTCTCCTCTAGCAATCTCTTGCATGTTAGGGAGGATTAGATCTGGAATAAAAATTTCCTTTGCTGGTTCCACCACTTTTTAAAGGATGAAAATATGTTATATTGGAGAGGTAAGAAAGTTAAGATGAAAAGATCCACCAAAGGCTATTACAGCAGTAAAAAGGTGGTAATGAGGGCCTATATTAGGGTGTTAGCAGTTGGAACAGAAGAGGGGCAGTGGGAAATTGGATTTGAGAGATGCTGTAGAGGGTGTGAATCCACAAGACCTTGTAACTAATTGTATATGAGTAATAAGTGGAGAAAAGAGTCAAACATAACCCTAAAGGTTATAAGCATGAGAAACTAAGAGAATAGTGGTATTACAGACAGAATTATTGAGGTCCAAAGGAATGGTTTTAACAGAAAAGAATAGTCTTGATTTGGGACATGATGAATTTGAGTTTCCAATGAGATATTCAGTTGGAAACATAACTGAGGCTCAAAAGAGAAGTCATGAGTAGAGTTACAAGTCTGAGAGTCATATGCATAGAAGTGAGAGCTAAGCCAGGGGAGTGAATAAGATTGCTAAAGGAAAGAGAGAAAAGAGAGACAAGATCAGACTCACAGGGAGGACCCATGACTGAAGACCATGTCACACAGGACAAAGAAATATGCCTTGTCCTGGAATAAATGGAATATGATGTCACATGATCATATCACACATATATTATATTTTCTGCCCTACTTGCCATCCTGGTTCCTGGCTCTATACTTGTGCTGGGCTATTTCCATGTCTGCAATGCTCTGCCTCCTGGATCTCTTGGGATTCCTGGCTCCATTCAAACCTAAGCTTAAGTGCCACTTCTGACACTAGACCTTTCCTTAACTTCCAGATTGTTAGCCTTCTCCTCTCCTCACTCTCAAACCTGTCAATTACCTTGTGTTTTGCTTTGCCTATATTTCACACTTACTCCTCTGTGTCCATGTTGTTTTTTGCCCAGTAGACTGTTTCATTTTTGTTTCTGTATTCCCTAGCACCAAGAACAGTGACAGGTATATGGTAGGAACTTAGTATATGCTTGTGAATTGACGTTTCTGTATTGTCTATTGGAACTTTTTGATCTCAAGGAGTCATGTGTAATGAGAAAGAAGAAAATCCTCTCACACACACACAGTCCAAAGCAGCTGAGGTTTACCAGGTTAATGGTGCGTATTTCCACCTTTCTGAGCTAATTTCTGCTAATCAGAGACGGCTCACATGAGTGTGTCCATGTCTTTGCTCATATATATATATATACAAATATGTACATTTGCATTATATGCATATACAAAGATTAATTATATTTACGTATAATTAATTATACATACAAAGATAATATATACAAAGATTAATTAAACTTCATAATCAAGAAATGATTCTGAGCTAAGAAGTTTTAAAATTCACAGTGTGGTGCCTGTTACCATGTCCTTTTCTCCCTCTTCTGGTCTTCTGCATTTAGTGATCATAATTTGAGAACTTTGCTAATTTAGTGAACACCCCTCCAAGACTGTACCCCTTGCAGTGTAAGGAATTCCTTCTTCAAATGGACCATATGCATGAGTCCGTGTGTCTTTCTATGTATCAGAGTCATAGACACTGGACCAAGGGAGACAAGCCTGTCCTTGGGTTTCTGGGAGAAAGCAGGAACTCATG
Source organism: Notamacropus eugenii (assembly GCF_028372415.1). Lineage (NCBI taxonomy): Eukaryota > Metazoa > Chordata > Mammalia > Diprotodontia > Macropodidae > Notamacropus > Notamacropus eugenii. Next base: position 236,841,663 of record NC_092875.1, on the reverse strand, counting down.
ATGAAGGACAGGATTGCTAGTTTGTGTCTAACTGTGAATGTAAGAAAGGAGGTAAAGCACAGATTCTAATCTGGTCAGATTGCCACTGTTGACCAGAAAGGGGTCCAAGATTAGATTCCTTAGGCTCTTATCTGAGTGTGACTCAAAGACAACCTGATCTCTACTTTCAGGGGGCACAGTGGAAACAACGATAGGAAAAAAAGGCAATACTTTCTTAGACTGTTTTAATTATTCATAGATTTCTACATGGTGTTTCAAAATCTTTACCATTCTTTAGAGTGATGTGTAGGAATGTATATATGAATATGTTTGTATGCATGTGTACACACATATAATATGTCTTATAGCTACAGTAAATAGCTACATATGTTCTTTGGTTTTTATTGGCCAATTCTGTCATCAATATTATGCTTTCCTTACTTTTCATTTTTTTTTTTTTTGCAAGATGGAAAGTAATACTAGGTATGAGAGATTAGGATTATACTTTTTTAAAAAAAATGCTACAGGAAGTAGCTAGAGAAAGAAGAAAAGACAAAATAAAGAAAGGATACGAAAGTAAGACAAGAAACTGAGGTCAAACAAAGGTTCCTAAAACTATCCAGAAAGAGAATGAGTTGCCTGGTGAGATAGAGAGTTCCCCATGAAGGCTAGATGACTGACCATAACAGGGATACCATTCTAAGGGCTTTTGTATTATGAGGGAAGTTAAACTACATGATCTTTAAGATGTCACAGTGACCATTTAGTTCCCTAAGTCAAGTAAGGTCCCTCTCCCTCTCTTCTCTACTCCTACCCAACCGGACCACATTCTTCTTCTAAGCAAAAACCACAAGCTGCTCATCAGAATCCAATAATTTGAACATGTTCTACTAGATAGAATATGATCCCAGTCTTTTATCCCAGCTCACTCTTTACTGGTATATGGGGATGGGGTGGGGAGAAGATAGAAAGCAACTAGGCCACAACTCCATGCTTAAGGATGTTTGCTACTCCACATTTATTCTGAGGCTATAACATGGTTCCCATGCAAAGTTCCAAATGTTCTATATGAACTACCCTGGTTCCCAGTGCTACAGTCTACTCACCTTCTAATTTCACACAAGCTCACTTTAGACATTAAATGTAGCTTCTACTCCACTCAAATCTCTTAAATCAATATCTAAAATTTCCATTTCATATATAGTAGGTGGTACAGTGAATAGAATGTTGAGCCTGTAGTCAGGACAGACCTCAGTTCAAATCCAGTCTCAGACATTTACTAGCTCTGTGACCCTGGGCAAGTCACTTAACCCTGTTGGCCTCAGTTTCTATAAAATGAGCTGAGAAGGAAATAACAAATCATTTTAGTGTCTTTGCCAAAAAAACCCAAATAGGGTCACAAAGAGTCAGATATGACTGAAGTGACTGAATAATACCAACAAAAACATATATTAACACTAAGACTATTTTTTGTGCTACTCCTAAATGCTGCAACCTTCATTCTATCCCCAACTAGAAGTTTTAACATTTGCTTTATTTTGTAACTTTGGGCAAAAGGTAGAAAACTAGAGAAACTCCTCAGGAAGGCGCATACTTGTCTCCCTTTTCCTTTTTCTTAATCCCTTAGCATTTCCAATATAAGACCCCTTCCAACTTTCATATTCCATGACCCATATGCATAATTAAAGATCATAAAATTGTAGAACTGCAGAGGAATGTTAGAGGCCATGGAATTTAAAGATGGAATGGGACATGAAAGATCATCTAAATCAAACCTTTCATTTTTCAGAGTAGGAAATCAATGTTCAAATTGGTAAAAGCTTGGCCCCAAATGGAAGCAGAATCAGTAGTGTGCTTTCCACTATACAATTTTCTCACCAGCTGCTCTGTTTAGTTTCACTGCTACAAATATCATACCTCCCCAAGGACAAGCTCCTCAGCCTGGAGAATGATCCAGTTTTGACACTCAACAACACTTCCTCAGTGGCATCAGTTCCTTTTCCCCTCCAATCAGACGGCTGAGGAATTAACTCCTACTAAAGCCTTTCTTTATAGAAGGCTCAGAATTTTCCAGCTAACTTTATTTCCCATCAGCCCCTCTGCTTGGTTTGGATGTGAAATTCATGCTCCCAAACCCTCTAGTTGAAACGTTTTCAACTTCCTTTTGTGTATCATCTTCCCTTATTAGATTATAAAGGCATGGATTCATTTTCTTTTTCTCTTTTTCTTATTTGTATCCCCAGTGTTTAGCACCGTGCCTGGCACATAGTAGGTGCTAAAGAAATGTTTATTGACTGTTGATTACCATTCTATGCATGCAAGAATTAAGAGAAAAGCAGATCCTGTGTTACAGTTAGCAAATGCAGGGGGGGAGAAAGGAAAGCAAGGGAGACCTAAGAAGAAAGTCCCCAAATAAAAAAAAGTAGAAGAAAAAAGAGGAGTTCTAATGCAAAAAAAAGAAAACTTAAAAGAAGACAATGAACAGGAAGTGATGGAAAGACTGAAGTAAAGGAAGCCTCTTTCTGAAATGACTCACCTTTTGAAAATAAATTCTTTCTGTTGATGTCATCCAATCATCCAGGCTTAAAATCAGGGTGGAAATTTTTGACTCCCCTCCTCTACTCAATCCCCAATGCAATTGGTCGCCAAGTTTTGTCAGCTCTGTCTTGGGAAATACCAAAATCAATTCTAGAAACCCAAGAATTCCTCCTCTCAAGTGGCAACTTCCTTTTGCTGAACCTATCTGTGCTCAGCAAGCCTGGACCTCAGAAACCACAGTCAGTCTGTGGCCAGATGAACATTTCCAGCATGGGAGAGTATGCTAAAGTTTGCACAGTGATGGCCTAGCCTTCCATAGCCATGCCCACCATGATGGGCCATTGAAGCAGCTGCCATTTCTGTTGATTGTCTAATGACAGAGATTCTTATATATTGGAAACATTCTCATGCAAGGTTTCCCTAAAGTCTTTGTGCAGTTTTAAGCTGTGGGACTAGTCAGTTAATAAATATTCATCAGGCATCTGCTATGTGGCAGGCACTGGGCTAAATCCTTTGAGATTTTGAAAAGTAGAGAATTGTCCCTGCTCTTAAGTGTCTTACAATTTCATGGAGGAGACAATATGCAAACAGCTATGTGCAGATGTGTTATATAAATAAGATATGGAAGAATCAAAAGTAGGAAGGCACTAAAACCAAAGAAGGGTTGGGAAAGGCTTCCCACAGAAGGTGAGATTTGAGCTAAAACTTCAAGAAAGTCAGGTAAGCCAGAAGGTGAAAATGAGGAGACAGAGGAACCTAGGTATGAGGACACCCAGTGAAAATGCAGGAGTTGAGAGGGGATGTTGAGAGTTGTTTGTACAACATGAAGCAGACCTATATTGCTGGATCAAGGATGGGGCTTACAAGGTATAAAAAGACTGGGAAGGTGGGGGTAGGGCTAGATGAGGAAGGACTTTGAGTGCCAAACAGAAGATTTGATCCTGGAGATGAATGGAAGTCACTAGAATTTATTGAGTAAGGGGTTGACATGATTGTAGCTGCATTTTAGGAAAATCATTTTGGTGGCTGAGTAAAGAAAGCATGGACCAACTAGCTGGCTATTGCAATAGTCTAAGTCTATGAAGATGAGAGGTCTGTACAAATGTCATAGGAGCATATTTGAGAGATGTTACAAAAGGGAAATCAATAGGTTTAGGAACAAATTAGGGATGAGAGATAATGGGGAATCCGGAATGATACCTAAATTGTAAGCTTGGGGAACTAAATTGTAAGCTGGTGGTGTCTTTGACAGTAGTAAAAAAGTCTAGAAGGAGAGAAGATGTAGGGAGAAAGGGGAGTTCAGTTTTGAATATGTTGTGTTTAAGATGTCTATGGAACATCCAGTCAGAGATGTCTCATGGGCAGTTGGAGATGCATGACTGAAGATCAGCAGAGAGATTGGGTCTGGAGAAGCAGATCTGAAACTCGTCAGCATGTTGTCTACAGCATTAATGAGAAGAGTTTTGCTTTAGTTTTCATTATTGGTATTTATTAGTAGTATTTATTAACATTATATCATAATAACTCATCCTCAAGAATAAATCAAAGTTACATTCAGCAACCATTAAGTGTCTACTATTTACAGAGCCCTTTGGTAAGTGTTGGAAGAGATAGGAAAGTAGAGAAGAGGCATTCTCTGCCTTCAGGAAACTGATAGACTAGTAGGGGAACTAAGACTTTTACAGAATAACTTGCAGTGTTAAGCTAAGGGGTCCTGAACTAGAGGATGCTTCTGAGAATGGTAAATTCAATGCACTCTGAGAGTCTGGAGGAAAGAGATATCTCCTTAGGGTGTCACTTCTTCCACCTTTAATTTTTTTAAATACATTTTTTCCCTTTCTTTTCTTTCTCTCCCTACCCCACCTTGGAGATGACTACCATTAAACATAGATAGATAGATAGATAGATAGATAGATAGATAGATAGATAGATAGATAGATAGATAGATAGATAGATGGATAGATGGATAGATGGATGGATGGATGGATGGATGGATGGATGGATGGATGGATGGATGGATGGATGGATGGATAGATTAGATAGATAGATAGATAGATAGATAGATAGATAGATAGATAGATAGATAGATAGATAGATAGACAGATAGACACATGTAGGTATACATATATATAATATATATGTAAAATTATTTCATACATGGTTCCATTTGTTAGTTCTTTCTCTGGATGCAGAGTGTCTTTCTTCGTATGTCCTTTATTTTTAGTTTTTGTATTTTTGTTGGGGGTGTAAGCTCAGTTCCATGTGGACAGTCTCGGGCAGGTAAAAGTGAGAACTTCTAACCTCAGAGTTCTCATGAGGCCCCCAGGGAATAGCTGGGAATTGAGGCGTGAGATACGGGCTATCTCGTGCATCTCTGCCTCTTCTCCGTGGGATATGTGCTGGGGAGAGCATCCCACCCTTGAGATTGGCCCGGAGTCTGAGCACACCTGTTGTTGACTGACAAAAGGCTGAGAGCACGCCCGGTATTCACATGCAAACTATGCAGCGGGAGAGCTTAAGTAGGGTCAGGAAAGCCTGAAGGCGTTCTTAGCGCTGAGGGGCCCTTAGAGGACAGAAGGCCCCTCTCCCCTCTCCCCTCTCCGCTCTCCATTTCCAATCTCTTACTGTAAGATCTTTGCCTCCTTGGGAAGAGGATTCCTCTCTCCTGAGGAAGAATTCCCCCTGCACATGTAACCAAGACCCTGAATAAAGCCTAACCCTTGTTCGACTCTGGAAAGTCTCTTCTCTCATACGTTTATCTGGTTTGGCCAGCCGAAGACCTGCGACAGGTAAGGAAAGACTCGGGTAGCCCTTAAGCCTCTAGGCCTGACATATTTTTAATAATCAAAGTGACTTAGTTGCTCAAAGTTGTTCTTAAAACAACATTGCTGTTACTGTATAAAATGTTCTCTTGGTTCTGTTCACTTCGTTCTTACATTATCCTTAGTGTGCTTTGTTCCGATCTCTCTTGCCTTCATTACAAGCTATGTGAGCCTGAGCAAATCACTAAAGCTCTCTGGGCATCAGTTTCTCTTATCTATAAAACAGGGATAATAATGCAAGGGGTAATAATAAAATATATTTTATCAATATTATAATAAATATAATAAATAAAAATTAAATAATATTAATAAGCATTAATATATTTAATAAAATTAAATATAAAATAAATAATAAATAAAATAGGGGAAATAATACAAGGTTGCAAACTTTAATACATGATGCACATGTGAGTTGGCATCATTATTGTTAATGTATTCAGTCATTTTAGTCATGTCCAACTCTCTGTGTGACCCCATTTGAGGTTTTCTTGGCAAAAATATTGGAAGGGTTTGCCATTTCCTTCTCCAGTTCATTTTGTAGACGAGGAAACAGGTAAATAGGGTTAAATGACTTGCCCAGGGTCACACAGGTAGTAAATGTTTGAGACCAGATTTGTATCCCAGCCTTCCTGAAGTCCAGGTCTAACACTCTCTCGACTACGCCGCCTAGCTGCCTCTATTACCGCTAATAACAGTGATAACAGCAGCAATTGATAATGCACCCATAAACAGGTAAGGTGTTTAAGTTAAGGACCAACTCCTTAGTTGTTACCAAAAGTCCTACAAGTTTTAGAAGATGATATAAGAACAGGGGATAGAGCTATGATTTCATTGTTTCATTCCCTCCGCGTATGAAGGTAAACACATTCTCTACAATTTATAATCTTAGGAAGTCACCTAGAGCACTGGGGGATAAAGTGACTTGCCCGTAGTCACACAGCCAAGACATATCAGAGAAGGGACTTGAACCCAGGACTTCCTGATTTCAAGACTTACCCTCTCTGCTAGTCCATGGGACCTCAGGATTCTGTGTACAAATGTAAATATAGATGTCAGTTTGAAAGTGAAAGGCTTATTCACCTTATTTCCCTACTCCAGTGAGCCTGTAATCTTATCGTGATGGGCATTTCCTCTGCTGGTACAGATGACAACCCTTCTACCCCTTGTGAGATTTTTGCTCCCATCTCTTAAATTCTTGATAGAGAATCTATCCTACACACTAGAGTCCTTTATATGGTAGATAATTAGGTGGTATAATAATAAAATGGTATGGGTGATGTCTTTTGAATTGTGCATAAATTGGATTTAAGTGAGGCAGAGTTGCATGAAGTTGTCGGTTTCACTCTCTCCTCCAGAGTCGTCATAGTCCAGTGACAGGAAAGAGTCAAGATGACTGGCAATGGCTCAGGATATAATGGATGACCTTGGCCTCTTCAGTGTCTAACCATGCTCTAAGCACTTCACATTGCCTGCTTCATCTGCCTTCATGGCCATTGGAATAAATTGTTCTCATCCACCCATTCCACCAGAGGAAGTCTTGACATGCTTGGCATAGATACCCCCCTAATTCGCCAATGTGTTTGAGAACCCCTGGTTACCCTAAACCTGGTTTGGCCCATCTGCTGAAACCGTTTACCGGAGTGTGGCAGCTGTGCACGCTGCAGCTTCTTGGAGTCACAGGTGAGAGTTGGGTGGAACAGGTGGACACCAAAGGTGGAAAGAGTCCCAAAAAGAGCTTGGCAGCCATCATATCAAAGGTACTGGTCCTCCCTGAACACACCCTACACCCGTGTGTAGGCCTGTGGAGACAGGCAAGTGATGAAGCAGGAGGTGTGGATACAATGGGAGCTGTAGTCACAACCCTGCACAAAGGCAGCCTGGACCATAGGGTCGTTTCTCACTGGAAGCAGCAGTGGGACTCAGGAGCCCCCTGGGTGTCTGAGCAACCTTTTAAGGATTATACTGTTCACTCCTAACGTGAGGAAGGGGACCCAAAAAGGTGTCCTAAACATTGTCTGCTTATCCAAACCTGGCCTGATTACTGCGACAGGTGGGGAATCCCACTATGTGGTCGAAACACATAAAAAATGTACAAAATATGCAAAAACATCTGCAAAGACTATTCCACTCACCCTCAGTACATGGAACATGCGCACATTAATAGACAACACAAGGTCCAGTAGACCTGAAAGATGAACTGTTCTTGTTACAAGAGAACTCAACAGGTATCATATCCAAATAGCAGCCTGTGAAACAAGATTGGCAAATGAAGGTCAGCTTATTGAAGTTGGAGCTGAATACACATTTTTCTGGAATGGGTGCAGTGAAGGGGAGTTTCATGAAGCTGGTGTGGGTTTTGTAATCAAAACTAGTCTAATCAGCAAGCTGGTATGCCTGCCAAAAGGAGTGAATGACAGGCCCGTGACAATGCGATTGCCACTCTCAGGAAAATGCCATACCACCTTCATCAATGCCTATGCTCCCTCCATGACAAACCCTGAAGAAGTCAAAGAAAAATTTTATGAAGACCTAGAGACCCTTATCATCAGTGTGCCAAAAGAGGACAAGCTTATAATTCTGAGTAACTTTAAGGGTAGAGTAGGTTCAGACTACCAGACTTGGCAGGGAGTCCTAGGGAGGAATGGAGTTGGAGACAGCAACAGCAATGGTCATTTAGTACTAAAGACTTGTGCATCACATGACCTCATCACCACCACTGCTTTTCAACACTATTTACCTAAATGCAATAAAACTTCATGAATGACCCCTTGCAGCAAACATTGGCATCTAATAGACTATGTGATTGTAAGGAGAAGAGACAGACAAGATGTGAGAGTGACAAAGGCAATGTGTGGTGCAGAGTGCTGGACTGATCATAGACTTATCCTTTCCAAGTTAAATATTTGCATTCATCAAAAGTGCTGCCTCCAAGGCAAAATGACTACCAGAAGAATTAATGTCAACAAATTACTCTTTCCTGAGAGTGAATAGTTTGTTGTTGACTTGGAGGGAAAGTTGAGCCAACACACAGTGGGCAAGACTGGAGCAGAAAAGGAGTGGGCAGCTTTCAGAGATCTGGTGTACAGCATTGCATTTGCTCATCTGGGTCAGAACACTCGCAAACACCAAGACTGGTTTGATGAAAATGATGGGGAAATTCAGAAGCTGCTAAATGAAAAATGAGAACTCCACAAGATTTACCAGCAGGATAGTTCATCCACCTCTAAGAAGGCAGCATTTAATTCCATTAAAAGCAAAGCACAAGCAAAGCTTAGAGAGATGCAGGCTTCATGACTCAGTAAGAAGGCAGATGAAATTCAGTTTTATGCTGATAGTAACAATCCAAAGCACTTTTATGATTCCCTGAAAGTTATTTATAGACCAAAAACCTATGGTGCATCACAACTACTCAGTGCTGATGGAGCCACATTGACTAGTGATAAGGCCATGATCCTAGAGAGGTGGGCTGAACACTTCCGTAGTGTTCTCAACAGATCATCATCAATCAATGCTGAGGACATTGACCATTTACCTCAGGTTGAAGTCAATCCCTCCTTAGCTGAACTTCCAACTGAAGAAGAGGTTTTGAGGGCCATTAAGGCTCCTTTCATGCAAAGCATCTGGTGCTGATTCTATTCCAGCTGAGAGTTACAAGGTAGGGGGACTATAGCTCTGACTGAAATTTTCCAGGTTAAATGGCAAGAGGAGAGTATCCCCCAGGAGTTCAAGGATGCCTCCATTGTCCATCTCTTTAAGGGTAAAGGGAATAGATTGTCCTGTGACAATCACAGTGGGGTCTCTCAGTTATTGCTGGCAAAATTCTTACTAGAGTCCTCCTTAATATGTTGATCCTTCACCTGGAAGATGATCATCCACCTGAGAGCCAGTGTGCCTTCAGAAAGGGGCGAGGAACAGTTCATATGGTGTTTGCTGCCTGACAACTCCAGGAGAAATGCCAGGAGCAGAACAGAAGTCTCTATACAACATTTATAGATCTGACCAAGGCCTTTGATACAGTTAGTTATGAGGGTTTATGGAACATTATGCCCAGATTTGGTTGCCTGGGGAAGTTCATCAATATTGTACACCAGTTTCATGATGGCATGTTTGCCCAGGTTCTGGATAATGGAAAATGCTCTTGTACCTTCTCAGTCACCAATGGAGTGAAACAGTGCTGTATGCTTGCTCCCATGCTTTTTAGCATGATGTTTCCAGCCATGTTGACAAATGCTTTCCATGAGGATGAGCACAGCATCAAGGTCAACTACTGTACTGATGGTAAGTTCTTCAATTTGAAAAGGCTACAAGTCAAGGCCAATGTGAAGGGAGAGTTGGTGCATGATTTTCTGTTTTCAGGTGGTTGTGCACTCAATACAGCCTCTGAACTGAGATGCAACAAAGTATGGATCAATTCTCTGCTGCCTGTGCTAATTTTGGCCTAATAATAAACACCAGGAAAACACAGGTGCTCCATCAGCCACCACCACACCATCCATATGTGGAACCACTGGTTACAACAAATGAAGAAGTTTTGAATGCTGTGGATAAGTTCACTTACTTTGGAAGTATACTTTCCAGGGATGTACACATTAACAACGAGGTTGATGCAAGCATTGCCAGAGCTAACGCAGTGTTTGGGAGGCTCCAAAGAAAAGTTTGAGAGAGAAGAGGTATTAGTCTGACTACCAAACTGAAGGTCTATGGAGCTGTTGTGCTGATCTCATTGTTGTATACCTGTGAAACATGGACAGTCTACCAGCACCATGCCAGGAAACTGAATCGTTTTCCTTTCAACTGTCTTAGGAAGATTCTGAGGATCACCTGGCAGGATAAAGTACCTGAAGGCCTTGCTTGAGCTGAACTGCCAAGCACTCAAACTATGCTTCAGAGAGCACAACTCTGATGGGCTGGCCACTTTGTTCAAATGCAAAATATACGCTTGCCAAAAAGACTATTTTATGGAGAACTTGCATGGGACAGGTGATTACACGGAGGTCAGAAGAAGCTATACAAGGACACTCTCAAGATCTCTCTCAAGAACTTTAGATTTAACTGTCTAACATGGGAGACACAGGCACAGGACTGCTCAGCATGGCATGCCCACATCAGAAAGGGTGCTGTGCTCTATGAGCAAAGCAGAATTGAGACAGCACAAGGTAAGCATAGCATGTGCAAATTTGGAGTATCCACCCCAAATATCACATGGACTCTCTGTGCCTAACCTGTAGTAGATCATTCCAAGCTTGTATTGGTCTGATCGGCCACAGTCAGATACACTGAAATTTCACTTTATCACAATGATGTCATTTTGGTCCTCTTCGAGAATGAAGGACAACAAGCAACCAACCAACCAGGTGGTACAGTGGATGGAACACTGCAGTTAGAGTCAGGAAGTTTGGAGTTCCAATCTTCCCTCAGATGTTTACTAGTTGTGTGATCTTGAACAAATTTCATACCCTCTTTTGGCCTCGGTTTCCTTATCTGTAAGACGAGGAGTGTTGAACTTAATGGCCTTTACAGTCTTTTCTCCCTCCATCTCTATGATCTGTCTTTTTTAATATTTTATGGATTCCAGTTTAACCCTTAGATGATCTACCAGTCATTTCTTTGTCTGAACTTACACATACTCAAGGGTAACTTTCAGACCACTTTTCATGTGCAAGTTATTGCTGGTAACCTACTACAGACTATTTCGACCTGCCATCTATCTTTCCATTTCTTCTTGGGTCACCAGCAACGTTGATTCTGCTCATGTCATGTACTCCAAATTTTGTTGCCAAACAGCATCATGGGGGCAGGAAGGGGGGGAAATATTTCCATTGAAGAGATGGTCTTTGGCAATAGGGAAGTAGTTTGGGATTTGAAAGTGCCACCCAGTTTCCCACATGTGAGCCAACCATATATTCTCCTGTCTAAATCTGGGCAAAACTCCTTATCCTTCTACAATGCCCATCCACCCAAAATGAATTCACATTGCCAGTTCAATGGTATATCAAAATCTGGGCAATCATAGGCACTTTTTATCCATGTTTCTCCTGTGGACAGCAAGACATCATGATCTCTTTTGAGTGCCTGTGATGTCAATGAGGAGGCCCTCCAGTGTTGGGGGTCTAGATGCATTCAGTACAGTATGAGGGAGAAAACAGAGAGAAATATTCACTTTGTAGCAAGAAAAGATAATTTAAAGAGATTTCCAGAAGCCTAACTGGACTAAACATCAAAAGACAGTGACAGGCTTAATAAATACCAGTATTGCCACATGCTCCTGTGTTATGTTTCTCCAAATCTTGCTAGATGTTCTGAGAACTGCCTCAACGCAGTGAAATCAGATATCTCTTGGCTTTCTATCCACAAATCAAGTCTCGCTGCAATTTGCAAAAATTTACAGATGAAAAATCCACCATTCAGAAGCTTCTATTAGCCAGTTTTCTTTCTGGGTGACAATGAAACCACAGATCAAAGTTAAAGGGTCTCTCAGTATCAATTAACATGTACTAAACTTAATGAAAATGTCAACTTCTTTGGAAAAAAATAAACAAGAACAAACAAAGGCAAAATGTCAAGCACTTGAAATAGAGAACTCACTTCTTTCAGAGAATAAGTCAGTCAATAAGAGTTTATTAAGCACTTCCCATGTGCCAGCACTGCAGTAGGTACTGGAGATAACCAAGAAAAGTAGAAGACAGTCCTTGCTTTATAGGAGCTCACAATGTAATGGGGACAACAACATGGACAAGATATGTAAGAAGAAGATATATATGGGATAATTGGAGTTAATCAACAGAGAGAAGAATTAGAATTAAAAAGGATCAGGAAAAGTTGATTGATCTGATCTAGTCTAGACTCTTGCCACAGCAAGGCACCGAGGCATGGCAAGTAGGTGGTACAGGGCATAGAGCCCCAGGAGTGGAGTCAAGAAGACCTGAGTTTAAATCCGACATCAGACGCTAGCTGTGTGACCCTGGCTAAGTCACTTCACCCTGTTTGACTCAGTTTCCTCATCTGTAAAAGGAGCTGGAGAAGGAAATGGCAAAGCACGCTAGTATCTTTGCCAAGAAAACCCCAAATGGGGTCATGGGATAATGACTTCAATGATTCAACAACAATAGAGCCTTGCTGTTCTAGCAAGACAACACAGGGAAATGCATCATCTCCATCACCAATGGAGTAAGGTCTTGAGCTGATGGGGTTGATGGCCCCACATGCACATGGAACAGCCTTGTGCAGGATATTGACCTAGCTCCTGACTAACAATAAAGTTTACCCATGACCCCTGCTAATGTCACTCTGCGGTAACGGCTAGTGCTAGTTCTCAACAGACATTAAGGAAGGAAGGCAGGAACTTGAAAGATGACCAAATCAAAAGAAGCAGGAGGATAGGAAGGGTCATCAGAGAGAAGGAAGTTCAGCGAGTGGGAAACATCAATAATATGAATTAAATTTATCACAGGGTCCCCAATGTCTTATTAAATGCCTCAGGATTCCAAAAGATCATAAAGTTTCCAGCTGGAAGAAACCTTAAAGATCACCTAGTCCAACACCCTCATATTACAGATGAATACAACGAGGCCCATTCGTGCTGCCATTGCCTACCACGTAGTAGGTGTTTAATACATGCTTGTTGACTGTCTGTGTTTTTGCCATCATAAGGATAGCAAAGAACAGAATCTGGTAGTAGGGAAGAAAGCTGGTGAGGGAGACAAAAACAAAAATAGAACTCCAGGGTGGCATTTTGAACATACTCCCAGTGTGGTGAGTGAAATCCCCAAGTGTAACCTAAGCCCACCTTGATGCAATCCTCTCTGTCTCTGTGTGTGTGTGTGTCTCTCTCTCTCCCTCTCAGTATATACGTGTGTATATGTATATGTATGTGTGTGTTTGTATATACATATAAAACCTAAAGGAATAAAGGTCCAATTAATAAAACACTGCGCTCTTTATTTTTTTTTCTCCTGCTTATCAAACCTTGGCTGACTTAGAAAGCAGTTGCAACCCGTGCCTTTCCAAGGGAGATGCTTGACTTCCTGCCAAAGGGGACATAGGAACAAAATATGTCATATGTCTGTCTCCTGCTATGGTTCTAGAATCCCAGGATCCCAACTTTTTTTCCCAGATGCCGCAGGTCTAAAAAATAAATTAGCAAAAAACCAGCTCAAACATGAATATATTCTTTTATCTAGCAGGGGGTATCCAATATTCAAGAAGGGGCAGACAGAAAGAGTATATAGAAAAGGGAAGGAGGGCGCATTGGTCAGTCCAGTTCACTGGAAATGCCACAGCCAGCACTAACCTCTGACTGTAAGGGCAGGAAATGAGTTTCCTGTTAGATACCAGAGAGGGGGTGGTTACTGCAGCAGTTTTCACCATGGCTCACAGTAGTTAGGGGAAAAGAACATGTTTCTGAAGCAGTGGTTTCACTGAACTAGGTCTATTCAACATCTCAGTGATTTACCATCCTCACCACATGTCATAATGGCTTTGAATGAAAGCACTGGAGGAAGCAAATCTAGATGCCACCATTTAATCCCATGTTTCCAAGATGCAGACATGTCTGAAAACTGGAGCTACTTCCTCCTCCTTTTCCATCTCATGTTTTTCCCACAGCGTCCTCCGTGAATAATCCCACAGGTCATCAAAGGGGGACTCTGGGAAATCTCTTCCAGCTCCCTGGCCACCCTGCCGCAGGGATGGATTCTGAGGCAGGGTCACAGTAGTGGTCAGTATAGTGGTATAGTGGTCAGGGATTATTTTAATCTCAGGAGCCAATAAGAGCATTGATGGGTGTATTGTTAAATAAAGCCATATTGTTAAATATTCTTAAGTTTATTGTTCAGTTCAGGCAGAAGGGTCATAAATTTAGAGCTGGAAGAGTCCTTAGCAGTCATCAAGTTCAATACCCTCATTTTACAGATGGGGGACTGAGACCTAGAGAGAAAGATAGCTATTTTAAGGGATAATTTTCCGCATAAATTATTAAAGATATTTGTAAGCACACTTTTGCCTGGAATTATGAGTACCTTTGTGTAAGGAGTTCTCTTCTATCAATATAGATGGGTAATTGCTGTAACTTCTATTCAAAGCACTGCCTGGGATGCTCAGAAGGTATGCCTGTGGTCAAGCAGCTAGTGTGTGTCAGAGATTTCAAGTTACATTGTCCTGACTCAGAGACTAACATCATCTTTAGCCTTTCTACATTTCTGTAAGTCAAAAATACATGTAGCAATTTTTCCACATATAATTTATTTATATTTCTCTATTTTTATTGAAAAAAATAAACCTCTCCAATCTCCTTTTAGTCATGGACTGGTCCATATCTTTAAATTCATTGAGACATAGGTTTCATTTTCTTGGACAAGCTGACCTTCCGTGCAGAACATAAATACAGATTTGGACAGAATAGCGACATTTTTATTTGACCATAGTATGAATTAATTGATTGCTTCTTCACGTTTACCCTGGAAGAGCACAGCATGTCAAAAAATGAAAGCATAAAAGGGAAATGGGGCAATACTAAGAAATTCCCTCTTTAAAGTGTTTCATAATGAAAATCAAAGTGGTGGGGAGGATGATGTACAAAAAAATACCTGCTTAAAATGAGATAAACTGAGATATCATTTTATTTCATGAAGTTATTTGATGCAGGAATGCTTAAATTGTTGGTTTCTGGTTTATGTTCAACCACTAGGTGAGTTGGGCAAGAATGTCTAGGAATCATTTTTAGTCAAAAAAAAAAATCTGACAACCAGGGGCGAAAATGTTCACAATACTTTGTAGCTTTGCACCCCTCAGAAGAAAGACCTTATATAAAGCTAAACTACTATTTTAATATTATTTGTGCTCATTACTATTATATGAAACCATTTTAATAACCAAAAAAGCATATATAATAGTCCTGTGAGACACTAACCCAGATACATTGACTTGGGCTAGTCTGACATGAAATCTCTGGGTAACAGACAATGCTTTTAAGACCCCCAATACTTAAATATCTTGGGCCTTAGTATTCCTGCTGGCTTTTAGAAATTTCCAGAACAATCCTCCCCAGAAAAAAGGTCTGTATACTTAATGCCCACAGAGAATTCATTCATAGTATTCCTGAAGGACTTTGGCTACTATGAGATCTTTCCTAGAGAAATAAGAATTGTTATGACTGAAAAATCAGGACAGCTACCTTTCTTTTTGTTTTCCTGACTGCCAAAACATGCAAAATTGCACCAGTGTTAAGAAAGAGCATTATTTAAAATACTAAAAAAAAAATTTAGAGTCCTTTAAATACTTAATATTATGCAAGATATATTTACAACTAAATTCATGTCCCTAAAATGCCTTTAAACATCATAGTTTTTTGAAGCATGATTTTAAAATTATTTATCCATTTTCAAGACCAAGGTATTAGACTTAAACCTTCCATACTGAAGAATGGAGATTTCTGCATTCTCATTCTTTTTTTTCTTGTCAAGTCTCCCTCTCTTTTCTCTGCCTTTTCCCTACACTTCCCAATGATAATAGTCCTGTCAATAAGAATGCATTACATTAAATTCCTTTCTTTGTGTGGGCAAGTCTCAGGGGTTGGGAGAAAAGTTATCTAAGAAATTAAAAATGAGGGAGGTGAAGACTGCATGTACAAAAACAAAGAATCCGTTTAGTCTTTCTCCAGACATTTTTTTGATCTTACTCAAGGTCTGTCAAACTTTGTGTTTGTAAAGTTCGATTTGGTCACCCCAAGGAGAACTAAATAGTCATTCAGTGCTCCCATCTTCTCCCAGAGTGATGGAGGTTAGTCACTGCATGCATCATTTTAGAAGCTGTCACAGTAAAAAAAAAAATTATTAAAATTGATAATGCATTCATTTCCTACAAATAGAATTATTGATGCAATATGGCTTCATTGGGGTTTCATATAAATTGTAGCAAAATCCTGGATATAACATCCAAGTACATTAAATGCACATTTGATAATATTGTAATGTCAGACACAACACTAAATCTAGGGTTACTCATGTCATACCAAAAAAAAAGGAGAAAAGGAAAAATATTACAATGAATTTTTTAAGTCATCTGTGCTTTGAATATATTTTTTGTCTTAGAGATATTTGAAAAATCCAAGTAAGAACAAAGGTTTCAGATTTTTTGACCCTTCTATATTTTTAGTTCCATTAACAAGCTGATGATCAAAAAAAAAAAACATCCATCGATAGATCCTAACGCCATGATGACAAAAACATTAAGACTATCAGAATTAGTAGTTTAAGAACTGGTTACATGATATGCATTTGAACAAATGGTCCATGGGCAAAACTCCCACCTCTCCTGTGGAGGCTGCAGAGTACCCTCCTTAATAATGCTCCAGTGTCCCAGTAGACCTGTAATAACATGATGTGGACATTCTCTTCAATTACCCATCTATGCTGTTCATTCTGTGTGATCTTATTTGTACTATCTACAAACTCATCTCAAAGATTTCACTCGATGTGTCAGGGACTTCCTTATATCACCCTTATATTGTGTAAATACCAGTGGAACACACAGGCTGATCAATAGTCTTTCCCTCCTATCACTGCAAGACTTTGGGAGAAGCTTGGGTCATTAAAAGAACTGCCCAGTTTCCCAATGGTAATCCAGCCCTCTCTCCTTTTTTTTTAAGTTTCAGACCCAGCTCATTATCCATTTACTGTGTGGGCCATATATTGATGGAAGACCTCAATGGGCTGTCCATCCAGTGTCATATCACAGTCTTCACAATAGGCATTCTTCATACAATTGTTTTTTGCATGTAGGCCAAATCTGATTATATGATTTTAAATTTCATTTAGGAGTCTCTGTAATGTTTTGTGATAGAAGCCATGAAATTATCCCAGGCAAGGTAATGAATAAATCTATGGCAAGCACTTTGCAAGCCTTAAAGTTCTACATAAGTAGTAGATATTGTATTTGACTACCATGGAGGTATGCACTAAAATTACACTCTTTCCAGCTTAACCCCATTCACCCCAGAATGTGCAATATATGAAGATTCTGCCTAGCTGCTGGGTATTAGCATATATGTAATTGAAGTGATGGGGGCAGCTAGGTGAAAGAGTGGAGAGAGTGCTAGCTAGGAGAGAGTCATCTTCCTGAGTTCAAATACATCCTCAGACACTTACTAGCTGTGTGACCCTGGGCAAGTCACATAACCCTGTTTGCCTCAGTATCCTCTTCTGTAAAACAAGCTACAGAAGAAAATGACAAACCCCTCCAGTACCTTTGCCAAGGAAACCCCAAATGGAGTTACAGACAGTTGAACATGACTGAAAATGCCTGAACAATAATTAAAATGTTATCTATGTCCTTAGATTTTCTATAGCACTTACTTTCCATGTACCCTTTGTATGAGACTTATCACATTGCGTGTCACTTAACATTTAATAGCACCTTACATAGAGAGGAAACACACACGCACACACACACACACACACACACACACACACACATACATTTGTTGAAGGCATTTAGAGGAATAAATTAATACTGTATTAGAGTTACTTCTGTCCTGTCCCAATGCCCTACTGTGATGTAGAGGTGATTCTGAGTTCTCAAAGTTCTGAGTTCTCAAAGTGTGTGGAGCACAGTGGAGCACAAGCCATTTGTATAGGTACTCCTAGGCTGGAGAGGTTTCTAATATGAATCCAATAGTGGATTGCATTCTGTCAGTGAAGAACCAGCCCAGCTAAGGGCAAAAGGGTTCATTGCCAGAAGATTAGCTCCCAGGGGATTTGTCAGCCCATGGTAACCATGAGAAGATCCTTAATGGAAGATTTATGGGAAAACATGGACAAGTGTTAAGGATGACGAGAATTTTGATCTGCATTAGGGAAGGGAATACACACAATGAAGAAATCACATATCACTCAAAATTATGAGTCTCTTTTATTCAGTTCTGACACTCACACATCTGAGCCTCAGTTTCCTCATCTGTAAAATGGAGGTGTCCAGTGGACCAAACAGGCCTCTAAGCTGTGGGTGGCCAGAGGCAAACAGAGCAGTCTAGAGACAGGAGAGCCAGGAATCAAACAGAAGTTTAATTTCAAAGTGAGGGAATCAGCTTGCAAGCAAGAAGACATGTGCTGGAGCCCTGGTCCCAGTGGGGGAACCTGAGGCAGTGTGAGGAGATCTCAATGCTTATACCAGTGACTCCATGGTAAGCTGTAGCCCAGACAATGAGGGGCATAACATAGCAGGGCATCATGACCCCAACATGGCTTGTCCGAGTTCAGAGAGCACTTAGTGCTGGTCAAAGTAACATAATAATTACATGGGATACTGCCAGAGGGTGAGATCACCCAGAGAGTGAGAGCAAAGGATTGTTGTTACACCAAGCTCGGCACAGCTTGCTTGCTAGGCCTTAGTTCTGGAAAACAGGGTGTCCCCTAATGTTTTGCCAAAAGTCATGCTTGAGCTATCAACCTCACAAGCCTGTGAAAAGCTTATGAAAAAAATGCTTTCTTGCTTTGTTTTGTTAGGCTATACACATCGGTTTAGAGAAGGAAGGGATCATACTTAGGACTTGGAGGTGTTATTAGTAGGTAGTGATAGAAATGCACAAAAAAACCAATAAAAAAACTTTATATGCACAAAAGAAAGCAATAAGGAGGGGGAAAACAGATCGCATAATTCTGTTAAGCTTGTGTTAAATGTATGTAAACTTGCCTAGACATATATGTGTATATACATATATATTTCTTTAAAACAAACTATATATAACAGAACTTGACAATTTCTTATTTTGTATATTGTATATTTGTATTATGTATTTCTTTTTTGTATATTGAAATATCTGTCAAAAACTGATAAATTCACAATAAAAAAAGAAAATTTAATTAAAATTTTTTATAAGTTACAAAGCACTATATGAATATGTGCTACAGTGGTATTTTTCCTAGCTCTTGGCTGCATTTTGGAGAGTTGAGGTCAACAGATATGTGAAATGGTGCTATATGTTTCTGCTCTAAATGCATACCAAATGATAGCTTTGTGGCCTGAAAGGCTCTCTTTCCTCTACTTGAAAATGCCAACTTTTTCCATTGCATGATGGGTGCATAAGAATCTGACTAACCATGCTTTGAGTATGCCAAGACTGAGGGATTCTTCAGTCTCATGCACTTCACCAAAACCCAAAAGCTTTCTCAATGAAAATGTCACATGTCTGTTTCTTTTCACTCCATCCAAGTGATTATTAACTCATTTCCAGATCTCATCGCATTAGACTATGGACACAGAAACATACAGTATTTCATTTTCCAACACATATGAACTTGATTTGAACTAAAAATGAAGCACATATTTTAAGCAAATGAACAGAACGCTGAGGCAGGAGAACGAAAGGATACTCAAATTATCACTGGTCATTCAATCAGTTTGAAATTATGGCAAAAATATTTTTAATGTAAAACATTTGTTCAACATATGCTTGAAAATCTTCCAAAATAGTTTTCTAACAAGGCAAAGTAGACATGAACTTCAAATCACTCTTCATATTTTTAATGCTAAGTTGCTGGTGGACACAAAGCATGCAAACAACAGTTAACCCAGAGAATTGAAGAAATAGCTATTTGCTCTCTAGCATCTTCATGAAATAGGACATCTATAGGTGGCATACATAGAGAACTTGGCCTGGAGTAAGGAAGACCTGAGTTCAAATGTGGCCTCAGATACTTACTAGTTGTGTGACCCTAGGCCAGTCACTTAATCCTGTTTGCCTCCATTTCTTCATCTGGAAAATGAGCTGGAGAAGTAAGTGGTAAACTATTCTAGCATCTTTGCCAAGAAAACCCCAAATGGGGTCACAAAGAGTAGGACACAAATGAAATGACTGAACAGCTACAACAGCAATCTCCACTGAAGTCTTATTCAAAGGCTGAATTGTAGACTGCAGGGGACCGGGAGTTTTTGAAGGAAGCAAATGATCTAGTAGAGTCTATCAAAGAGTGGAGGCCTTGAGTATGACTCTGGTAATGAACTCTATGTCTATTGGAGAAGGACCAGCCTGGCTAAATTCGGAGGAGATCATCACCAGATTAGATGCAAGGAGAGGAATGTTTTAGTCAAAGCAGTTTTCAGTGACCATGAAAGTCATGAAAATGTAAACTACATGTGGAGGTGTTGCCACAATAATTGGCTTGTAGGTATTGACATATCAAATTAGGTATCTAGCCATTTTCTCTTTCCATAAGTACGCATCATTCTACTCTTCCTGGCCCAAAATTTAGCTATCAACTATTCTTAAACCAAGTTGAGCCCACATGTTCCTATGTAATATATTAGAAAATAGTCTATCCCAAAGGTGAAGGTAAATTCTGCCCTTGAACTCCTGTGCCTTATTTCGCCCCCAAGGTGAAAGTGCCTTTTTGTATAAAATGACTAATACAGAAATGTTTTATAAAATATATGTGCATACATATATATGCATACATGTATGCACACATATATACATGTGTGAATACAGCACACATATAACATCAAATTAGTTGCCATCTTAGGGAAGGGGGAGAGGAGAAAGGGAAGCAGGGAAAGAATTTGGAACTAAAACCTTTTTTTAGGTTAAAAAAATTGTTTCAACATGTAATTGGGGGGAAAGTAAAATGTTATTTTAAAAAAAATAGGTGAAAAGGCCCCCGGAGAAGATGGCGCTGCGAGCGGCCAGGAGCGTGCGGGTCGCGGCCTCGTCCCTGTGGGCGGTGGTCGGGGCTGAGACCTCCGGATCCCCGGCCTCCCTCGCAGACGGCCCCGCGCGCCTTTGGGTCCGCCCCGGCCCGGGCTCCCCTCCCTTCCTCGCGGCCGCCGCCTCCCGGGGCCTCTGCACCAGCGCCCTGCGACTCGCGGTTCGAAAATTCACAGACAAGCATGAATGGATAACAATTGAAAACGGTATTGCAACTGTGGGAATCAGCAATTTTGCACAGGAAGCATTGGGAGATATAGTTTATTGTAGTCTTCCAGAAGTTGGAACAAAATTGAACAAACAAGATGAGTTCGGAGCTTTGGAAAGTGTGAAAGCTGCCAGTGAACTCTATTCTCCTCTATCAGGAGAAGTAACTGAAATTAATGTAGCTCTTGCAGAAGACCCAGGACTTGTCAACAAATCTTGTTATGAAGATGGTTGGCTGATTAAGATGACTCTGAGCAACCCTTCAGAACTTGATGAACTGATGAGTGAGGATGCATATGAGAGATACATAAAATCTATTGAGGATTGAACATTGGACCCCCCAAATAAATTAGCACAAGAATACAGCCCAATATAGTTTTGTCCTAAATTAGGGGTATATGGAAGATTAGCAACTTTAACACTTCTGAAACAACACCATGGCATGGAAAAGAATCTTAACTACTCAGAATGACTGGATAAAAATGCTTTTTACTATTTGCACCTTTTGCACAACTTCTTCCTTGTAATTTCAAATTAGTGTGTCTGGTTCTGAATTCATCGCATCATGTTTGGCAAAAATGAATTCTAAGACCGTGTACTTCAGAGCTAGAATTTTATCTGTAAAAAGCCTTAAATCAGTAATGGTATAATGGCCAACTCCATCCATCACCAGTTGTGTTCAGAATACATTTGGTTTTCTGTCCATGGGAATAATTTACTGAGATTGGTTAGCTGACTGGTGTCAGATGCTGTACGATACCAACTTAATTTTAATAAACTGCTTGGCTGAAGGTATTTTTACAGATGAGGCTTTGACCTTGCAGCAGAATAGGTAATGAAATTTAATAAACTTTTTAAAAACCTTGAAAAAAAAATAGGTGAAAAATGGAAGCAATTAAGCAAATAGGCTTTTTAACAGTAATTTTACATAAACTCTTGTACCAGAGGCTCCCTCAACACAAAAGATCCAGGAATACTTTGAGGACCTGTCACTTGAGCTCACTGACTTCACCCAGTTGATCTAAAAACATCAAAATCTAGAACTCCCTAAGGGTAGTTTAATTACCAGCTCTCCTCCTAAGCACACAAGCTCGCAAGACTCAAAGTAAGAGCTGTTTTAATTACGAATGAATGGAAATAAATGGAGCTTACATGGGAATCAGTAGAAAGTAATGACATTATCTCCATGAATAGTTCTCTCCCAAAGATGTGTATAGTCCATACGATTTACTTTCCTGCTCTGAGTAAGACTCCAATAGGGAGCTGTCCGCTCCGCCACATCGCTACTCCCCTACGTCGTTCCTTTGTCTATACTATTTTGCTGACTCTCACAAACTCTAACCTCACACTACTTTCATCAAACATGGCTGGTTGCTGCTCTATAGCCAAGCTCCAACTGTGCTCCTTTAATATTTCATTGGAGCCCTGTTCTGGCAGAGAGTGGTCATGTCAGCTACTGGTGTTTTCCATCACTCCTGTTTCCTACCTCTAAGTTCTATATTTCCCACCCCACTCTGCCAATGGGGCTTTCTACCCATCTGCTTCCTGCTCAGCCATTTGCTGTTCTGTGAGAATCATCTCATACCCAGTAGATAGTGTTCATTTTCTTTTCTAGAGGACCAGCTTTCTAAACTACCTGGGGAAGCTAGGTGGTGTAGGGGATAGACCACTGAATCTTGAGTCAAGAAGACCAGAGTTCAAATTCTGCCTCAAACACAGTAGCTGTATGACCCTGGGCAAGTCTCTTAATCTCTGTTTGCCCTAGTTTCTTCAACTATAAAATGGGGAGAATAGTAGCACCTACCTCCCAGTGTTGTCATGAGTCTCAAATGAGATAGCATTTGTAAGGAGCTTAACACAATTCCTGGCACTTGATAAATGCTTGCTTCCCCTTGTATTCTTACCCCTCCCCACTTTCAGTTCAAAAGCTGAGAAACAAACAATCCAAAATGAAATCGCACCTCTGTTTCTATTAAGTTTTCTTTTGTACAAGGTCCCCATAACTCTAAAATTCACATAAGAAGATTTCTTGGGAAAAGGAAAGAGGAAAACCTCTTTTTTTCCTTGCAGTTCTTTACCTTTAATTCCATGTGGACTAATTTTTGTCTTCAACTAGGTCTCAGAGTTTCAGACAAGTACCTGATTTCTCCCCACTTGTATTTCCATCTCTAACCTTCTGGTAGAGTGTCAGGAATGGTTTATTCAAATTTTTCTAGCCACTTCTGTGAGAAAGGAGGATGCTACCAGAGTCTTCTACTTGGATGCCTCGATATCTAGAGGAGGGAGGATGAGTTTGTGGATCCTGTTATATCAAATTTTAATGATATAGATCCATTTCTTATTAGAGATGTTTGTTTTTTTTTTTCTAGAATGACCATTTATTAACTGAAAAATCAATGCACTGGTTAGTTGACTGTCATATTACTACTATTTCCCTTGTGAGCTACCTTATGACCTTCCCTCTGGTAAGAAAACAGTAGGTATTGGAAATTCCCAGGATTTTTTTTGAGAGTGAGCCAAGGGAGCAGCTAAGCAGAAAATCCCCTCAAGCACCTCCTGAAGGAGCTATGCCACCCCCTGGGGAATCTGTCCATGGTTTAGCACTCTTACTTAGGGATTTGGAATGAGACAACTCCTGCTCCAAACATGGGGATTCCCCAAGGAGAGCAGACATTTTCTGAATGAAATACAGCTTTTGAATCATAGCTGACCATTTCCTGCTTCATGGAAGCTTTTTTTTTTCATAATTTTCCAGCATAAAGGTGAGAGGCAAGTGCTCAGCCAAGACCCCAGTACTAGAGATCTGCTCCAGTACCTTATATTAGCCAACCATAATGACTTGTGTCCAGGTTTGGGTCTGTGGAAGCCCAGAGGTCTCCTTAAAGGACAGTGTCAAACTCATTGCCTCATCACCACACTCTCCACTTCAATGCCCCAAGGAAATTATAGGAATAATGATGGACTCAGAAGTCAAAGGGGTCCCCCCCCAAAAAAGGGGGAGGGAGTATAAGAAGAACCCAAAGCACAATATGGGGCAAATGCCAGCTTCAAACCCTTTGATGCTCACAGGATTGGTGCTAAAGGGAGGAAACACAAGAAGGGAAAAAGTCGCCAGAAGGCCTTGTACATGTCTGGCTAATGAGGGGAACAGCATCCTACCACCATTGTGCTGAAATAGAGTCAGACTTTTCTAATCCTCCTCTAAGAAGCCTTTGTTGATCTTCCTTACCTCCCTGTCCCCAATGAAAGTGATCTCTGCCTCCTCAAACTTTTAACACCCTGATTTTTAAAAAAAAAAAAATTATCTCATTCTCCTTATTATCTTAGTCATCTATTCACTTGTTTTCCTCCATTCCACACTAG
Organism: Notamacropus eugenii; assembly: GCF_028372415.1. NCBI lineage: Eukaryota > Metazoa > Chordata > Mammalia > Diprotodontia > Macropodidae > Notamacropus > Notamacropus eugenii. Next base: position 236,817,057 of record NC_092875.1, on the reverse strand, counting down.
ATTGTAAACTTCCCGAGAGCTGGGCATATCATAATTGTCTTTGCATTAGCACCACTTAACACAGAGCCAGGCTTAGCACACAATAAATGCCTTTAAGAAATGTTGAATGGACTTCCCATCCCCAAATGGCAGATTGAGGAAGGAACCTTCATAAGCTCTTCCAAATTCCCCTCCAAACAACTGGAAAACTACCTCAGAATTGATCTAGGATCAGGAAAGTAGCTTATCAGCACAGGAGGAAAGTTCTGCCTTTCTGGGATAGGAAGGGAGCCACGTACAAGAGCAGCAGCCTCACAGCAAGAGGCTTGTGGCAGAGCTCCAAGTCTGGGGCAGTCCACCAATGAGGTCCTCCGTTCTGCAAACTAACAACCCCCTAGTCAAGTGAGTAGTCTGTGCAGCCTAGCAAAGTCCCATCTCAGCACAAGCCACCAATGAGGCTTATCAGTAGTGAAGCCCCACCCCAAGACTGGCCAACAGTGATTGGGATCTTGGGTCTGTCAGCAGAGAGACCATGTTTCCACAGCAGCAACCTGGAGCTGACCAGCAACAAGACTCCTCCTCCAGGGCCAGACACCAGGAAGATTGTTACCATAGAAAGCCAGCAGCAAGGCTCCACCCTTGGAGAAGGTCAGCAGCTTAACTCCACATACAGGGAAGGTCAACAGGGAAGCCTAACCCCCAGTACAAACCAGAAGAGAAGCTTGCCCTCCAGAGAAAGCAAGCAACTAAGTCCTGAAGGCAAGAAAGACAGCAGTAAGACACAGAGCCCCAGCACAAAAGTCATGGGACAGTGAGGCACCAGAGCCCAACTCTCACAAAAAACACCAAATCACAAAACAAAAGGTAAGAAAGATGATCAACTATAACAGACTTGGCTCTTCTCAGCAACACAATGATCCAAGACAGTTCCAAAAGACTCATGATGGAAAATGCTGTCCAAATCCAAAGAAAGAACTATGGAGTCTGCTTTTTCTTTCTTGTGGTTTTTCCCTTTTGTTATGATTCTTCTTTCACAGCATGACTAATGTGGAAATGTTTAACATGCATAGACTATATCAGATTGCATGATATCTTGGGGGTGGGAGGAGGACAGGGAAGAAGAAAAATTTGGCACTCAAAATCTTAAAAAAGAAATGTTGAAAACTATCTTTACATGTAATTGAAAAATAAAATACTAGTAAGAAGGGAGAGGGGAAAAGGAAGAAAAAAATGACCAAAAAAACCAAAACAGGAGCATGATTATAGAAAGTTACTATGGTGGTAAGGAGGATCAAGGCATAAACTTAGAAGAGGACAATAGTGTCAAAATGGTTATATGTGAAACCTCAAAGAAAAAAGTAATTTGGTCTCAGGCCCCAAAAGAATTTCTGGGAGAACTTAAAAAGGACTTTATAAAGCTAATTAGAGAAATAGAAGAAAAATTGGGAAAAGAAATGAGAGTAATGCAAGAGAATCATGAAAAAAGATTCAGTAGCATGGGAAAAGTTACACAAAAACTTACCAAAGAAAATAACCCCCTAAAAATAGAATTGGCTTCTTCTCTCTCATGGCTTTCCCCTTTGGTTCTAATTCTTTACAACATGGTTAATATGGAAAAATGTTTAATATGGAAATATGTTTTATAGCCCTTATCAGATTGCATGCCATATTGGGGAAGGGAGAAAAGAAAGTAGGGGAGAGAATTTGGAACTCAAAATCTTTTAGAAATGAATGTGTAAAACTAAAAGTAAATAAATAAATTATTTTTAAAAAATAAAATTGACCAAATGGAAAAGGAAGTGCAGAAGGTCACTAAAGAAAATAATTCCTTAAAAATTAGAATTGAACAAGCAGAAACCAATGACTCAATGAGACATCAAGATGCTATAAAACAAAGTCAAAAAAGAAAAAAATAGAAGAAAATGTGAAATTTCTCATTGGAAAAACAGCTGACCTAGAAAATAGGTCCAAGAGAGATAATATAAAAATTGTTGGACCACCTGAAAGTCTTGAGCAAAAAAAAAAAAAAGCCTGGACAACATTTTTCAAGAAATTATCATAGAAAACTGCCCTGATATAGTATAACCAGAGGGGAAAATAGAAATTAAAAGAATCCACTGGTCTCTGCCTAAAAGAAATTCTAAAATAGAAACCCTTAAGAATACCATAGCCAAATTCCAGAGCTCACAGATCAAGGAGAAAGCATTGCAAAGCAGCAAAAGAAGAAACAATTCAAATATTGTTGAGTTGCAGTCAGGATTACACAGGATTTGGCAGCTTCCACATTAAAGAACCAGAGTGCTTGGAATATGATACACTAGAAGACAAAGGAATTAGAATTACAACCAAGAATCACCTACCCAGCAAAATTGAATATAATCTTTCAGGGGGAAAAAATGGACATTTAACAAAATAGTGCTTCTCATTAAAAGATCAGAGATGAATAAAAAAATTTGATCTCTACAAAACTCAAGGAAAACATAAAAAAGTAAAAAAGAAACAAGAGAAAACATAAGAAATTAAATAAGATTAAACTATTTATATTTCTATATAACAAGGTAATATTTGTAACTCTTAACAATTTTATTACTGTAAGAGCAATTAGAAGGAGTATATGTAGACAGAGGGTGTGGATATAAGGTGACTTTGACGGGATGATACTCCAAAAAACAGAATAGAGAGGTGAGAAAAGAAATTGTACTGAATGAAGAAGGCAGGGGTGGGGTGGGGGTGGGGGGTGGAATTGAATGGGAAGTTTAAACCTTACTCTCATCAAAATTGACTCTAAGAAGAAATAACATATACACTCAGTTGAATACAGAAATCTCTCTTACTCTAAAAGGAGCTAAAAAGGGACAAGGATAATAGAAGGGAGAAGAAGGACTGACAAAAGGGAGGGTATATGGGGGAAGGTGGTGATCAGAAGTAAAACACTTGTGAGAAGGGAAAAAGTGGGAGAAAGAGATAGAGGAGGATAGACAAGTTAAAAATATCATGGAGGGAAATACACAGTTATTATAATTATAAGTATGAATGGCATAAACTCACTCATTAAACTGAAGTGGATAATGGAATGAATTAAAAACCAAATTCCTACAAAATGTTGTTTACAAGCAACACATCTGAAGCAAAGATGCACACAGAGTAAAGGTAAGGGGCTGGAGCAGAATCTGCTGTGCTTCAGCTAAAGCAAAGAAAGCAGGAGTTAGCAATCATGATCTCAGACAAAGTAAAAGCAAAAATAGATCTAATTAAAAGGTACCATAGATAATGAAGTCATATAAATACAAAACATATATGCAATAAATGGCATAGCATCTAAATTTTTGAAGAGGTTGGATGAGTCACAGGAGGAAATAGATAATAAAACTATGCTAGTGGGGGACCTCTCAAAAATAGATAAATCTAACCAGAAAGAATAAACAAGAAAGAAGTGAAGGAGGTGAATAAAATTCTAGAAAAGTTAGATATGACACATCTCTGGAGAAAACTGAAAGAGAATAGAAAGTAAAATACCTTTTTCGCAGCAGTACATGGCACCTACACAAAAATTGACTGTATTAGGACATTAAAAATCTCACAACCAAATGCTAAAAAGCAGAAACAGGAAACACATCCTTTCCAGATCATAATACAATAAAAATTACATTCAATGATGGACACTGGAAAGATAGATTAAAAATTAATTGAAAATTAAATGATCTAATCCTAAAAATCAATTGGATCAAAGAACAAATTATAGAAATAATAAATAATTTCATTAAAGAAACTGATAACAACGAGACAACATGCCAAAATATATGGGATATAGCCAAAACAGTACTTAAGGAAAAATCTGTATCCCTAATTGCTTACATAAATAAAATAGAGAAAAAGCAGACCAATGAACTAGGCATGCAGCTAAAAAACCTAGAAAAAGAGCAAATGAAAAATCCCCAATTAAACACCAAATTAGAAATCCTGAAAATCAAAGGAGACATTAATTAAATTGAAAGAAAGAAAACCATTTAATAAATAAAACTAGAACCTGGTTTTATGAAAAACAAACAATAAAATAAATAAGCCATTGGTTAATTTGATCAAAAAAGGGGAAAGAAGAAAAACCTAATTACTAATAAAAATGAAAGAGGCAAGTTCACCACCAATGAAGAAATTAACACATTTGTTAGGAGCTATTTTGCCCAATTATATGCCAATAAATTTGACAATCTAAATGAAATAGATGAATATCTACAAAAATATAAATTACCCAGATGAGCAGAAGAAGAAATAAAATCTTTAAATAATCCAATCTTAGAAAAAGAAATTGACCAAGTCATTCTTTTCCTAAGAAAAAATCCCCCAAACCAGATGAACTCACAAGCAAATTCTACCAAATACTTGAAGAATAACTAATCCCAATACTATATAAACTATTTGCAAAAATAGATGGAGGATGACCAAATTCCTTTTATGATAGAAATATAGTACTGATACCCAAACTAGGAGGAGTCAAAAAAATGAAAGAAAATTATAGGCCAATTTCCCTAATGAATATTGATGTAAAATTTTTTAAATAAAGTACTAGCAAAGAGATTATAGCAATATATCACAAGGATCATACAATGTGACCAGGAGAGATTTAAACTAGGAATGTAGGGTTGGTTCAATATTAAGAAAACTATCAGTATAATTGACCATATCAATAATAAGAGGAACAGAAATCATATGATTGTCTCAACAGATGGAGAAAAAGTCTTTGACAAAATGCGACACCCATTTCTATTAAAAACCACTAGAGAGCATAGCCAGAAATGATCATGAAATTCTTATTATTTATTTATATTATAGTATATGTTTATTATATATTTTATATTTGTATTATTATTTATATATTAATATGTATTTATATTGTGCATTTATTATATATTCATTTATATTTTATCCATATTATTTATTAATAAATTCTTATTTATTAAAATTGTAAGTAATATTTACCTAAAACCAGCAGCAAGCATTATCTGTAATGGGGATAAGCTAGAAGCCTTCACAGTAATATTAGGAGTGGAGCAAGGATGCCCATTATCACCTCTGTTATTTAATATTGTACTAAAAATTTTAGTTACAGTGAAAAGAGAAGGAAAGGAATTTAAAAAATTAGAATAGGCAATGAGGAATAAGGAAACAAAATTATCACTCTTTGCAGATGATGTGATATCATACTTAGAAAAGCTTCAAGAATCAACTAAAAAAATATTTGCAATTATTAACAACTTTTAGCAAAGTTGCAGGAAACAAAATAAACCAACATAAATTGTCAGCATTTCTATATATTACCAACAAAGCCCAATAGCAAGAGACTGAGAAATTCTGTTTAATATAACTGAAGACAACATAAAATGTTGCATTATTAATATATTTTAATGAAATGGAAAGCTCTTTCTCATTCATTAAAAGACCTATGTGACCTGCTTAAGTCACATGTATGCCTAAGTCATACGAGTTTGAGCTACATGAAGCTTGTGGTGGGAGAAGCTTGATGAACAGGTGGAGCAGGAAGGGTGGAACAGAAAGAGATGGGCTAGAGCAGAGATGAGAGGAAGTTGGTCAAACTAGTCAGATCTGGGAGAGAGAGAGGAAGCAGACAACAGGCTGTGAGTAAGAGAAGTGCATTATGCTTGAGGATGTTCATTTATGGGAAGGTCTGATAATGTGTATAGACTTCTTGGTTACTTACTATGATGTATTTCTTTGTTACTATGATGGATTTGGCTTTCTGGTATCTGAATAAATGTCTTGGTTCTTTCTTCCATGTAGAAAGTCTGTTATATTTTGCGATTCAGAACTATGCTGGCATATTCATAGCTGCTATAGGTGCTATGAATATCACATTGGCACTATATAGAGTCTATTTGCCAAAACAAACCTAGGAACTATATGAACACAACTATAAAACACTTGCCACACAAATAAAATCAGATCTAAACAATTGGAAATATATTAACTGCTCATCCCTAGACAGAGTCAACATAATAAAAATGACAGTTCTACCTAAATTAATCTATTTATTCAATACCATGCCAAATTATCAAAAAATATTTTATAGAACTAAAAATAATAAGAACAAAATTCACCTGGAAGACCAAAAGCTCAAGGATATCAAAGGTATCAATGGAAAAAAGTGAAAGAAGGTGGTCTAACCATACCAGACCTTACGCTGTATTATAAAGCAATAATTCTCAAAACAATCTGACTGGCTAAGAAATAGAGTAGTGGACCAGTGGAATAGATAAGGTACATGTTGCATTATAGTAGATGACTATAGTAATCTAGTATATAATAAACCCAAAGATTCAAGCTTTTGGAACAAAAACTCACTATTTCACAAAAACTGCTAGGAAAACTGGAAAACAGTATGGCAGAAACTAGGTATAGACCAACACTCACACCATATACCAAAATAAGGTCAAAATGGGATTTACACATAAAGGGTAATACTGTAAGCAAAATAGAGAGCATGGAACAATCTATCTGTTGGTAAGAATTTAGGACCAAAGAAAATATAGAAAGTATTACAAATTGTAAAATATAGAATTTTGTTTATATAAAATTAAAGTTTTTGTACAAACAAAACCAACGCAACAAAAATTATATGGAAAGCAGAAAACTGGGGGCGAGATGGGATGGAATTTATAATGTGTCTCTGATAAGGCCTTATTTCTCAAATATATAGAGAACTGAGTCATTTATAAGATACAAATCATTCCACAATTGATAAATGGTTAAAGGTCAAACTGGCAGTTTTCAGATAAAGAAATCAAAGCTATCTATAGTCATATGAAAAAATATTCTAAATCACTGTTGATTAGAGAACTGCAAATTAAACAACTCTGAGGTACCACCTCACACCTATCAGATTGGCTAATATGACAAAAAAAGGTAAATGATAAATTCTGAAGGGGATTTACACTGTTGGTGGAGCTGTGAACTGATCTTATCATTCTACAGAATCATTTGGACCTATGCCTAAAGGGCTATCAAACAACGGATATCCTTTGATCCCACAATGCCACTGCTAGGTCTGTACCCAAGATATCCAAAAAACAAAGAAAAGGAGCTTATTTGTACAAAAATATTTATAGCAGCTGTTTTTGTGATGGCTAATAATTGGAAATCAAAAGAGAATGTTCATCAGTTGGGGAATGGCTAACCAAGCTGTGGCATATGATTGTAATGGAATATTATTATGCTATAAGAAACGACATGCACGATGATTTCAGAAAAAACTGAAAGGCTTTTATGAATGCATAGTGATGATGCACGGTGAAGGAAACAGAACCAGGAGAACATTGTACACAGTACCAGCAATATTGTTCAATTAAGAATTATGAATGACTTAGCTATTCTCAGAAATCCAATGATCCAAGACAATCCCCAAGGACTAACAATGAAGCATACTCTCTGGCTCCAGAGAAAGAACTGATATTGATTTAATACAAACTGGTGTGCTATTTTTCACTTTTTTCCCCTTTAATTCGTCTTCTTGAACAAAATGACTAAAATGAAAATGTTTTACATAATTGCACATGTATAACCTATATCTGATTGCTCCCTATCTCTGGGAGGGAGGGAAGGATAGAATTTGGAACTCAGAAATTTAAATTAAAATATTAAAAACTTATAAAAAAAGGAAATGTTGAATGAAGGAGAGCAAGAATGTGAATGCTGACCTTTGAAAGAGGAGAAAAGATCTATTTGATTTGATACTGTCTAAATTAATAATGAAAGTGATAGAGGCAAAGGATCTATTCTATTTAAAAGAAGAAGATCTGATACTAATTTTTTAAAAATGACATTTATATGGCACTTGAAACTTTTCAAAACACTTTACATGTATCATCCCACTAGAGCTTCACAACATCTGCAGAAGTAAGATTTATGGGTATTCTTATCGCCGTTTTATAGCTGTGGAAACTGAGGTTCATAGATATTAAGGGACTTGTCCACGGTCCTACACAGTAAGTGTCATAGGCAGTATTTTAACCGAGGTCTTCATGATTCTAAAACCAGCACTCTAGCCACTATTTGCTGCCAGTGTAAAGGCAAGAAATTTTTTTTTCAGTGAAAGTTATGATTTCAATCATGCTCTGGAAAGAGAATGGAGCTTTTTTTCTGAGTCCAATTGTTCTGAAAATACATCTTTAAAAAAAAAAAAATCAAGCCTTTTCCTCAGATATTTGGGTTGATATGTTTCTTCCCTGTCTGCTTATGTTTATTTATAAGAATAAAGACTTGACAAGAGGAACTACATGTTTCTGAGGTCATTGGGTCGATTTTAAGAGGAGAATGAATGCTTTATGCTATATGTAAGTGGGGGTAATTATGCTGACTTGTTCAAAAAGCTCCAGGGGAGGAAGAGAAAGATTGTACTGAGATGGATGTATAAAAGGTTGAAGGTCATTTGGAAATGCAAGAGAGCAGGCACTGGGATCTGGCAGAATCAATAAGAAAAATTTCTGTCAGCACAGGAGCAAAGTGCTGAGTGAGTAAGGCATCTGAAATGGAGAACTAACTTACAATGAATTTCTAGAATTCACTCCCCAATGACTTTTTTTTTTTTAAATTAAAGACAGAAAGAAACTAGGGAAGAGGAAGCCACTCATGTTCCTTAGATGAGAGGAAGGCCTTGTCACAGAAGGTTCTTAAGGGGATTTTGTAGTGGTTTTCAAGGTTGTTTTCTTTCTTCTTCTAGGTCAACTGCATTAGCTCCAAGGTAAAGGGACATCCTTCATTTTCTTTAAATGTCAAACACTAACTTATTGAAGAGATGTAAAGCAATCCTGTCTTTGCAGCTCTCTCTCATTGATTTCATTGGCAGGGATTCTGTTTTGTTTTGTGTTTTTTTAACATCTTTTCGTATCACAGTGTCTGGAACATAGTAGCTGCTTAATAACTGTTGATTAGATTATGTAGCTATACATATAGGTATATACATTTAATATATGTGTACTTACCATACCTATATACATGCATGCATACATATATGTGCATATATACATATGTGATATACATATATATGTCATAGAGTTTCACAGATGAAAAAGACCTCAGTACTTGTCTGATCAAATCCCTCTGCCTTCAAACAGGTAACCAGGACAGAGAGTTATTTAGTCTTCAGAAAGAGAAATACTACAATCTTTCTCAGAAGCCAAACTATATTTTTTCAAATCTCATTAGGGGTGTGTGCGTGTGGTTATGATTCATTCATTCTAAATGTTTATTAGATATTTATTAAAGATGGTGTACTAGAACACGAGATAGAGAGAACTTTTCATCTAGTTTGGAAATATAACAAAAGTACAGACAGCAAAATAGATTAGATTACGCAGCAGGGGCACTGGAGAGATGCAGAACAAAGTGCACTGTGAGATCTGAGAGGGGAAAACTGACTAGATAATAATTTAATCTGATTTGTAATCATTTCACTTTGAGATATATTTGGGTCAGAAAATACTAGTTTCTGTATGAATCATTTAACAATCATTTTTTGAGTACCTGCTATGTACAGAATGTTGTTCTAGGCTATGGATATCAGACTAAATAGCCATTTTATGAAAACTGCATTTAGCAATCATCAACCAGCAATCAATCAGCAAGCATTTATTAAATGCCTATTGTGTGCCAGATACTATGTGAGACACCAGAGATAAAATGACAAAAATGGAATCATCGCTATCCTCACTGAACGTGGGGCTAAGACTAGAAGGCTTCTTAAGGACCATTTTGTCCCTTCCCAACATTTTACATGTAAGGAATGTTAGGCTGAGGGAAGGAACATACAGTTTATCAGGGGATACAACACATACATATATAAGTATACACACACATACATATGCATACACAATAAATACATGAGAATTTTGGGAAGGAGGGCACCACCAGCTAGGGGAGATCAGGGAAGCTTCATTTACAAGGTGGTTCATTATCTGAGATCACTTGAGCAAACATTTACTGGGAACCTACTATGTACTTAGTACTGTTATAGTCACTATGAGGGATACAGACACACAAGAGAAGGTCTCCAACTTCCAGATCAATCTATTTTGGGGACATAAGACTAAGGCACATGAAACAATTGACAAACTATGAAAGACAGGGTATGATTAAGAATTAAATTGTGATATGGAAGCAAGTCCTAGAGGAGTTCACATAAGGGGGAAGTTGAGGGGGGCCTTCAGTAATCAGACAAGGCTTCATGGAGGAAGTCAAGTTTGAAAGATGAGATGCATTTGAAGGGGAAGAGGGATACGCATTCCAGGTGAGAAGAAAAATACAAATGGACTATGGAGGAAAGAATAAGTATGCCTTCATACTTATGGATAATGAGGAGACTGGCCTCATCGAAGTACAGTTATTGTCGTTATTTTCTGAGAAGTAAGAAATAGTTGATTTAATTATCATCACTATAGAGATGATTCTCAGATCTATATATTCAGCCCTAGTCTCTCTCCTGACCTCCAACCCTACAATCGACAACTGACTATTGGACAACTCCAAATGGAAGTACTATAGGCATTTTAAACTCATCAAGTCCAAAATTGAACTTATCTTTCCCCCCAAAAAACTCACACCTCTCCTAAGTGTCCCTATTTCTGTCAGGGATACTCCCATCTTTCTAGTCACCCAACTTGATATCATCCTCAACTCCTCACTCTCATTCACCTCACATTACTCTTCAGTGGCCAAATTTTGTCATTTCTATCTCCACAAAATTTCTATCATGTGATCCCTAAGTTCCCTTCACAAAACCACCACTAACTCAGGACTCATCACCTGTGTCCTGGATTATTTTAGTAGCCTCTTAATTGATCTCCTTATTTCAAGTCTCTTCCTCTCCAATCATTTTTCAACCAGATGCCAAACTGATTTTCCTAAAGCACAAGCCTGACCCATCACTCCTCTACCAGTAAACTCCCTATCTAATGGCTCCCTGTTGCCTCCAGAATACAAAGGCCTTGTTTGGCTTTTAAAGTCCTTCACAACCTGGCCACTTTGTGTGAACGATGATTGGTTAATGACTTGGTTAGTTCAAACAAGGCTGAAAAGTAAAAATGGGGGCAGGCAGAGTTGTTTAGACTTGATTTGAGGCAGCAGATGATAGTGGAATAAGGATTAGGCCAGGAATATGAGACTCTTTGAGCCTCAGTTCTCTTATCTGGCAAGACTGGGGGGAGAATCAAGTGATCTAATTTATATATTAGATATAGTGTATATATCATGTGCACACAACATATAATATTTATACGCACATATAAGTATTATACACATATACATGCACATACACATGCATGCACATATACATGTACACACATGTATACATATACACATACACACATATATACATGTGTGTATATATATGTATATGTATGTACACATATATATATAGTATTTTCCAAACCTTAAATGGCTATGAAAATGTCAGGGGGGAAAAGAAAGGGACTCGGTTTCTTGGCCAAGTTCTTCTACTTAGCTAGCTTTGTCTTAACTTCTCCAAGTCTTATTTTCTTCATCTGTTAAACAAAGAGGATTATATTCATGTGACCTAAATACAGATCCAGTATAGATCCAGGATAAGATTTTGAACAGAGGAGTATATGATTGAAGATATGTTTAAGGAACGTTGGTCTAGCAGTGGTTGTCAAGATGGTCAGGAACTGAATTCAACAAACATTTTTTGTGTTTCCTATGTCTGAGGCACTGGAGTCAAAAAGACAAAGCACAATCTCTGCTCTCCAGCAGATTTTTGTTGTGTGGTTTTGTCTTTGTGACCCTGTTTGGGGTTTTCTTGGGGTGGTTTGTCGTTTCCTTCTCCAGATCATTTTACTGATGAGGAAACTCAGACAAACAGAGTTAAATTACTTGCCCAGGGGCACACAACTAGAACACTTCCTAGTGTCTAAGATCATGTTTGAACTCAGGTCTTCCTGACTCTAGACCCAGCACTCTATCCACTGCTGCACCTCCTAACTGCAGATTCCAGAGAACAAAGGAGGGTAGATTAAGAATGAATAAAAAGGACTGACTATGTGCTCCAAGAAATGTAAAGATAAAGCCCACTCTTCAGCAGAGGGGGTATCTCAGAATCACCAATTCTCTGAACTGGAAAGAACCACAGGGACTTTCTAGTTCAACTTTGACTTGACCAAAAATTCCTCCCAAAACATTCCCAAGAAGTCATCCAGCCTAAACCTCCAGGGAGGGAAAGCCAAGGACTTCCCAAGGCAACGTATTCTGGGTTTGGGTAGCTCTACTTGTTGGGAAGTTTTTCCTTACATCAAACCAAAACCTATTTCCTTCCAATTTCCTTTCAGTTCTGTGAGGATGAGGCATCCAAGTGAAACCTTGAAGGAAGGGAGGATTTCAACAGGAAAGTATGGGTGGGCTGACCATAGCAAGGAAAGAGGACAGTGAGAGCAAAGAAAGGCATTGAGGCAAAAGTGAGCATAGGATGATAGTGTGATATGGGAAATTGAGCCATTTGTCTAGAATGTCAAACAATGGTAGGAATCAGATTGTAAAAGGCAGGAGGGGGAGGGGGATTTTTTTAAGTTGGCAATGGGAATCATTGAGGATTTCTGAGCAAAAGGGTGACCTGTTCCAGGAGGACATAAACTGGAGGCAGGAAGTTCTGAGAAATGTGTGGAAAGGCTGTAAATTAAGCACCAGCCATTTAGAAGGGGAAGGATGTAGAGTCAAGGATACCAGTTAAGAAGTTGTTGCAGTCATGAAGAGGTGTATTTTTATAGTGCTAAGAATAGAGAAAAAAGGAAAGATTAAAAAATATATTTTGAAGGAAGAATCGACTTGGTGACTGACTATATGAAAGGATTAAAGGAGAAGGAGAAATCAAAATTATTTCTAGAAATTATTTCTAGGGAAAACAATGTTGCCTCTGTAAGACAGGTCAGGTTTGAGGGGAGAAAGATTTCATTCTGGAGGCTCTGATATACTGGAAAGAACAGTGGACCAGCAATCAGAGCACTTGAATTCTAGATCTTACTTGGTATTATCTGTGATCTTGGTCAAGTCATTTAAATTAATCTGAGCTTCAATTTCTTTATTAATCATATAAGAAGATTAGATTAATCAATGTCAAAATTTCTTTCCTGACTAATGGTCTGAGCTTGAAGGGACCCCAGGTCATACAACTTGAAATGTCTATTGGGTGGGTAAAGATGGGACAAGAAGTGACAAACAGGGCAGGACCAGAGACACGGACTTTGGAGATGACATCCTACTAAATCAACATATTTCCTACATGGGACAGTTGTTATGCAACCTGTAGTAATACCAAAAGGTCAAAAGATAAGAAGTACAATTAGCAAACCATAGGTATGAATACTGTATCTAAAACATACACAGAACATTTGCATAATGAAATATAAAAAAAAGTTTGTTTTGAATACAATGGCAGTATCTGTGAGCTGCATATTAAGAGCAATACCCTTTTGTTTAATGCATTGCCTGTGAGGAATCACTCCCTTAAAGAAGGCTGAAGAAATTATTCAACGTAAGTTGTTCTCAAAGGTAACCGCATAGATTCAGTGACCTTTCAAGGTTCCTTCTAGTCCAATAGCTCACATATATAGCTGTAAAGGTTACAAAGCACTTTACTTAAACTATCCTATTTGGTCCTTACAAGAACTCTGTAAGTTAGGCTAGGTGGTGCAGGAAACAGAGCATATGCCCTGGAGTCAGGAAGACCTGAGTTCAAATTTGACCTCAGACACTTACTAGCTGTGTGATCCTAGGCAAGTCCTTTAACCTCTGTCTGCTTTGGTTTTATTTGTAAAAGGGGGATATAATAGCACCTACCTATCATAATTGCTGTGAAGATCAACTGAGATAATAATTGTAATGCACTTAGCACAGTACAGGGCATATAGTATGGACCATGTAAATGTTAGCTGTTATTGTTATTTTCATTTTACAGATGAGAAACAAGAAGGGAAAGCAACTTGCCCAGCATCACACAGATTATTAAGTGACTAGTGTATACAATCCAATGATTCTGTAATTATTACTTAAGAATACAGAGGAAAGATGAATTGCTTTTTTCTCTTTTGGATGTGGAAAGATTTTGAAATGAACCAATGGAAATGAAGTAATTAGTGTCGTTGAGAAAGCTGGGTAAAAATGATCTCTGTTACTAAGTTAAAGGTTGAAGTTGGAAAAAGGAAATAAAAATTTACTGAATTAAGTCAAGATGAAATTCTGTGATGAATAAAGAGGATGGGTTATTAAGGAGTGTGCAGAAACTGAGCTCTGGAAACATAATTAGATTCTTTTGTGGAAGAGGATTGGGGGCGGGGTGAATTTTGAAAGAAAAAGAGGAAATCAGAAATAAAGGAAATAAAAAAATAGAAGCCAGATGAGCCGTTTCCTGTCCTTAGCAGTTCTTACTCTTGTCTGGTCGTTGATACTATATTCTTCTTGGAAAGTTACAGTTCTCCCTCATGTTTTTCTTTCCATAAGCATGATAGCAATGGCTGGATATTGTTCTCTGTTTTTCCTTCTACATAAATTATCCTGACCTCAGCCAAACAAATATGGCGTCAGTCACTTCAAAGCTTCTAGAAACCACTCACCCTTGACTGTGACCTTACAGGAGACTTTAATGACACTGATTTGTTGGGTCTCAAATCCAGCTTCCCAGATAAGGAATACAGCTCAAATCCTGTTGCAATTAATTACAAGTTTAAGTGTTTTTGTTAGATTGGAATTTCATTGTATTAAAAATATGGGTCATTAACCTGGACTTGAAATTCTGTGCTAGTGGTATTTAAGAATCCTGCCAGGATAAAGCAATTCGGTATGTAGGACATCATTTTTGTGGAGACACCTGTGCTTTTGGGTCTGTCTCAAAAGTTTTTGCTCTTTGTTTGTTGTTACCTAGTCATTTTCAGTGGTACCTGATTCTGTGACTTCATTTGGGATTTTTCCTGGAGTGGTTTGCCATTTCCTTCTCCAGATCATTTTACAGTTGAAGAAACTGAGGCAAACAGAGTGAGGTGACTTGGCCAGGGTCACACAGCTATTAAGTGTCTGAGGCCAGATTTGAATTCAGGTAAATGAGTCTTCCTGACTCCAGGTCTAGCAGTCTATCCACTGTACCACCTGCATGCCCTCATTTGTGTAGCTTTACATAAGTTCTTTCCTTTTTATATGTTACCCCATGCTGCCCCTTTACTTTGTTAGGAGCCACTTATTTAAAGGCTTCAGGTTCTCTATTGAAAGCCTCAGTTTCCCCATCTATAAAATGGTCATAATAATAGCTCCTACTTCATAGGGCTGTTGTGTGTCTCAAATGAGATAATATATATGTAAAGCCAAAAGTTTTATATAAATGCTACCTATTATTATCCAATAAAGCCTTTTATTAAATTCAATTCACTGAGCCCTTATTGAACTTTTAATATGTGTCAGGTACTGTTAACAGTCACTGGGGATATAAAGAAAAAGAAACAGTGACCCAAATGGCCAAAAAGGTCAAATATTGAGTTTACTCGAGTGAGGTATTGAAAATAAAAGAGGAAAAGGCAACCCACCTTTATACTAAGTCTCCTGGTCAAAATGTACTTCTATTTTAAAATGAAGAATGCAAAGGTTAAAGGGGTGGGGTGGCTGCACATTACTTTTTGTAGAACAGGAAGGTGGTTCATGCAGAAATGTATCTTTGAATTTTTTAACAATTCTTTTTAACAGACTCAGAAGGTCTGCTGCCGCTGCCCTTGGATAGGAGGTGTTCAGTCCTCTCCACACAGACAATGAGATATGACAGATAGCCTTCAAACAGAGGAAGCTTGAGGGGAGAGAGGAAAATGAGCTATCTTGTGAACAAAAGACTACCTCCTCTTCTAGGGAGCTCAGCAAGTGACTGGACTCAAGCAAGTGAAGGTCATTTCATATTCATTCCATAGACAGAATGGTCTCACATCATCATTCTTCACAAAATGGTCTTCCAGCTAAGTGGAGATAAACTTTGTTTTCTGTTTGAGTTAGATGCTATTAATTGAGCACAAGGGTAGGGTCAATTTTTTCTTTGGATCTCCAGCATTTAGCACAATTTTGCCTTTCTTTGTATCATTGGCACTTAACAGAGTACTAAGAACTTAGTAGGTGCTTAATAAATGTCTGTTGACTTACCTAGCCTGGCAGATCTAGCAGGAGCTTAATAAGTATTTGTTAATGGAATAATTCAACATGCCTTTCATTTTACAAAAATATACCATGAAAACTACTAGTTCTGGTCAAGAGATACCACTGTAGTATGGGAAAAATGGACCCCAAACCTCAAAAGGTTCTAACTTTTTCCAGAGAGATTATTAATTATCATCTCAAATTCCTCTGATTCCTCACTGATTGGGATACTAGCAAGGATGCTGACACACACGGGAGGGCCTCCTGCACAGGCTCTTAGATCTGCTTTTCTAAAAGGGAAGCAACTTTGGAAAGTTCAACAATCACTTCAATCAATCACGTTTATCAGTCACTTAGTTCAGGGGAAAAAGTCAACACCCTGAACTGCAGAGAAAATACGGACAGAGAAATAAAGACCAACAGACAGGACTTCCAATTGTCTGACCATAAGCAACACATACATCACAGACCAACAGAGTGATCTAACTGTCTGATCATACATACATAGTTACCAGAGAGAGAAGCACCAACATCTGGGTTTTCAAAGCGAGGAGGGGGCTCCTTAGTGTCTACCCAATCTCATCAGGTCAAACAAACCCTTCCAATGAGAAAGCCCCAAAGTATAACCTCACCTCAGAGTATTTACATTAATGGGTGGGGAAGATCTTTAGCTCTCATTAACATAATTAACATTACAATTGATAAATAATCCTCTTCATTAGGAATGAAATTAAAAATCATCTGCAAATAAAAATAAGAAATAAAAAAGTTTCTTAAAATGAAAAAAGTAACTTTAGTCAAAATCCTTCTTAGGAATGACTTTTGGATTATTTAAGAAGTTACCTCTGATACTGATTCCAAACTTCTTTCATTTATTTGCACAAAACTGCAAAAAGTGTGAAAGATTTGTATAAGAGTATGTTGGTAAATATTTAACAACCAGCTTTCTGAGGGGAAAAAAAGGAACTCATAATACACTTTAAAGCTTAATCTGCATTATTAAGATTTTCTCCATCATTTTTTAAAGTCTAGATAGTCAACAAAGCAATGTCCAAAGCAATTGTCAGCCTCTTAAGCTTCACATTGAAATTTTTACAATCAGCTCTCACAAGCTGGTTTGAGCCGGCTCTAACATTCCCTTCAATTTGTCACAGAAAAGGAAAGGTGGGAGAAGCACCTAAAAATCACAGTTTCAGAAGAAAAAGTACACATTAAATAATCCCTTTGCAGTGGAATGCTATATCTACGGTAAGAAGTAAAAATGTATGCCTATTAATGAATGTCTTTTGACTTTTACGAGCAACTGCACATTACCATAAAAAATACAAGTAATTCTCAAACAACTTAAGCAAATAAGGCCCCTGTAAAACACAGTCATTCACCTTTAATGGCAGGCCATATAAGCTCCTACAATGAATGATGTGGCCCGTGAAACAGAAATGAGAGCTCTGGTTATAAACAGACAAACAAACATTATTGGATGACAGTAAGCACCTACTCCTGGAAGGAAATACTGCTGTTTATTTGTATTTCTACAGAGCTTTAAGATCTATGGA
This sequence comes from Notamacropus eugenii, assembly GCF_028372415.1. Classification (NCBI taxonomy): domain Eukaryota; kingdom Metazoa; phylum Chordata; class Mammalia; order Diprotodontia; family Macropodidae; genus Notamacropus; species Notamacropus eugenii. The sequence continues at coordinate 236,799,343 of NC_092875.1, read as the reverse complement.
CAGCTCTTCTCACAGAAACCCCACAAGGCAATGCAAATATTTTTATTCTCATTTTATAAATGAGGAACTTGAGGTTCTAAAAAGTTAAATGACTTTCCCACCATAATCCAACTAGTAAAAGTCAACCAAATTTGTCAATCAAGAATTTGTTAAGAGGCTTCTAAGTGCCAGGCGTTGCACTACAAAGACAAAAACAAAGCAGTCTCTGCCCTCAAGAAGCTTATGTCCTAATAGGGAGACCACACGTACATATATAGGTACATACAAGACATAAATACATCTGATTTAAAATAGCTTTGGAAGGGAAGGTGCAAGAAGATGGGGAAAAGGGGAAGGAGGAAAAGTGTTTTGCAGAAGGTAGTACTTGAGCTAATCTTGAAGGAATAGGATGATTTCAGGAGGAGGAGATGAGGAGGGAGACATTCCAGGCAGGAAGTACAAGAAGTGCAAAATCACATAGGAGAAAAAGTCATATGCGAGTAACAAAAGCAAGTAGGTTGAACTGGAGAGAACAGAGAGGAATAGCAGAAAGGAATTTTTGTTATTCAGCTGTTTCTTGGTTATATCCGACTCTTCCTGACACTATTGGGGTTTTCCATGGGAAAGGTACTACAGTGTTTGCCATTTCCTTCTCCAGCCCATTTTACAGGTGAGAAACTGAGGCAAACAGGGTGATGTGACTTGCCCAGGTCATACAACTAGTAAATGTCTGAGCCAGATTTGAATGAAGGAAGATGAGTCTTTCTGACTCCAGATGTAGCACTCTATCCACTACACCATTTTTTTAGAAAGGAAAATCTTTTATAAAATTTAAAGTATTCTATCAAAATAAATGATTCTCATCAATGGACTACCAATATGATATACAATTACTATTTGCTATTCCTCTGATCTTCCATTCCATTTAATTCAAGAAAGATTTAAGCACATGCTACCATATATAGGAGAGTTGGAAAATGCTAAGAAAAGGAGCCTTACACTTACAGAGCTTGTAGTCGAGTCAGGGAGGGGTGACTCACAGACAATAGAGTTATCTCAACTTCAATACTACAATGGTTTCATTATCTCCTTCATGTGGGTTCTGCTTTCAATGACTCAGATCTTAGCCCATCCACACCTTCCCACCCTGAGTGATTCTTTTTCCCTTCCTCCCCCCCCCCCCCCCCAAATCCTCCATAAGGGATCTTTTCAAAATGCTAGAGACTTTCCTCTAAATCTTTTAATGCTCTATGAGCGCCAACTGGTAGTCACAGACAGACCATCTCTCATCATTTGCTCATTCAACATACCAATCATGTTTCCTTTTTCAACCACACATTTCCTGAATTATATATTTTATGCCAAGAGACACTGTGACAGACTAGATTGAACACTAATCTCAAAATTGGGAAAGCCTAGGTTCAAATCTCATCTACTCCATTTATTCTCTTGGCCTGGACAAGCCATTTAATGTCTATATACCTCAGGCAATTTCCTATCAATAGTAACTGTTGCTGTTTCCCTCTCAGCTTGATTTACTTATTTTTTCTTTGGCTTATTAAAAGAGCCATCCCCTGACTATTTCTTAAACAGGCCTATTCATTGAATGAGTGTTATCTCATAAGTTAGTGTTACTCACTTACGAGAGTGTTACTCTCGTAAGTGAGTACTTGAACAGGCCTTGGCCTAAAGGGGCCAAGGTCTCCCATTGCATTCTGGGCCATTTCCAGTCATCCTGATGAATATTTGGTCACTGGATCCAGATTGTTCAGGAGGAGAAAGTAAGTTTGGTGACCTTGCACAGCCCTCCCTTCAAAACAAAGTCAAGTGTGAGTCACATCATCATTTCTCTGGTGGCATGGTCTTCTTTGGCAATCAAGGACGAACACAGCAATCTGTGAGCAGACCCAGGTGCCTGAATGGGGACCCAGCTAGTTGGGTGACTCAGCTCCTCCTCTCCTGCCTGTCTCCCCCTCCCCTTCCTTCTCCTCTCCAAAGGAAAGTAAATTTGGATGGTCAGAAGATGCCCAGTTAACTTGAGGTTTACTGGTTAGATTTCTTATTCCTTTCCTTTCCTTTCCTTTCCTTTCCTTTCCTTTCCTTTCCTTTCCTTTCCTTTCCTTTCCTTTCCTTTCCTTTCCTTTCCTTTCCTTTCCTTTCCTTTCCTTTCCCTTCCTTTCCCTTCCTTTCCTTTCCCTTCCTTTCCTTTCCCTTCCTTTCCCTTCCTTTCCCCAAACCTTAAACCTACTGCACTCTGAAGGCCATAGATTGGACAACACTAGGCCCCTGCCCAAGCCCCACTTCAGGACTGTTTTCTGGACCCTTGTGGCTTAACAGTGATTATCAGTAGTAATTGTTGCTGTTTCTCTCCCAGCTTCATTTACTTATTTTTACTTTGCCTCATTAAAGGGGCCATCCCCTCACTATTTCTTAAACAGGCCTATTCACTGAATAAGTGTTATCTCACCTTAAGTGAGTATCTGAACAGAACTTGGCCTAAAGGTCTCCCATTGCATCCTGGGCCATTTCCAGTCATCCTGATGAATATCTGGTCACTGGATCCAGATGGCTCAGGAGGAGAAGTGAGGCTGGTGACCTGCACATCCCTCCATCACTCAAAACAAAGTCAAGTGCAAGTCATGTCATTATTTCTCTGATGGCATAATCTTCTTCAGCAACGAAGGACGAACACAGCAACTGAAGAAGAAAATGGCAAACCATTCCAGTATCATATGAATTACAAAGAGTAGGACATAACTGAATGACTGGACTACAACAAAACCCCTAGGAAACTCTCTAAGACTGTAGGCTTCAGAGATAATGCCAGCCTGCACTGACAGAAGGAGTTTCCTCAAACCCCTTTCTACCTTTCCAGTCTTCTTGCACTTTACTTCCTTCACCATATTCTATGATTCAGGCACACAGGCCTTCTTGCTGTTGCTTGCAAAAGATACTCCATCTCCTGACTTCATCCCTTTTCACTGACTTTCCTCTATGGCTGGAATGCTCTCTTTCCTCACCTCTGACTCCTGACTTCTCTGGCTTCCTTTAAGACCCAGATCAAATCCTGCCTTCTGCGGGAAGCCTTTTCCTAGTCCTTCCCATCCCAAACCCAACCCTTTCCTTCTGATATCACCTTTCATTTACGCTGTATATATCTTGTATGTTTATAGTTATTAATATTTTGTCTCCTGTATCATAACTGTGAGCTCACTGGGGGCAGGGATGAGGCTTTTTTTTTTTTTAATCCCCTAACTCAGTACAGTGCCTAGCACACAGCAAATGCTCACTAAGAAATGCTTATTGACTGGGAGTTTCCTATACCATTGAAATTACAAGTTCATACTTGATGCTGATAATGAGAAGATCTTTAAACAAAAATTTATCTGTGTTTGCAGCTAATAATGAAATCTCTGTAGGGTCCAAACACATGCATGGGAGATGTGCTTAATTCAAATGTGTGTTTTCTCATCTCTACAAAGCCCTCATGGGACTTATGTGCAGAGGCCATGCTTGATGAGAATGTAAGAAGATAGGCAAGCTTTCAGACACAATTATCAACAGTCAGTCTGATCTTCACAGTTATACAATCGGCTAAAAGGTATGGAAAATGCCAGTATTTCGTGCTTGTATTATAGAGTGAATGCTACTTTAAAGGCTCTCCTCCTACTGCTGCCTATAATACATATATAGTATATATGTGTGTGTGTGTGTGTGTGTGTATGTATATATATATAATATGAATATGACAAGTGTATTCAAGAGAAACAAACCTCTTTATGGGGCCTGGAAAGGGTCATTTTACTAAATTAAGAAATATTGTCGTCAGTCACGTTGAACTTGTTTAAATTCTTTACTTACTGGGTGGGACAGGAATAAACTAAGTTAGAGCTACTGTCTTTGGTTTTCATTTCTACTTAAATCAAATGTTCTCCAAAGAAAATTGAATCGCATTTGTTATGATGTGCAAAACATCAGAATAGGTAGGAATGAAGGAAATATTGCAAGGAAAGAAAATTGACAGGCCATGCATCCCTGATTATTGCTAGAGGGAGAGAGAGAGGCTATGCAAAAGTAATACCACAAGAAAAGAGGGCAAGATACATAGTATCTATCATCATAGTAGTATAGGATACTACACACACACACACACACACACACACACACACACACACACACACACATACGCAAATGAATACTTGTATCTATGTATAGTTTACCGACTACTTCAAGGATGTGTGATCTCAACATTTCTTATTCATTCCACCAGCACAGATCCCAATCAGTAAGCAGAACTATGAAGGCGATAAATACAAGGTCTGCAGCAATATAAATGGAAAGAACTCCACCATGGAAACGATGGAGACTAAGTACTATGAAATCAAAATGTCCAAACCATCACCGATAACTATAAACCTCTATCTCTTCCCCTTTGGGTGGCTAAATTCCATGAGAAGGCTGGCTACAATGGTGCCTCTGCTTTATTTTTCTCTCTCTCTTCTTAACCCTCATCATCTCCTCTCTCCAAAGTTACCAGTGGTCTCTTAATTGACAAATCCAGTGACCTTTTCTCAAACCTTATCCTCTTTGACCTCTCTGTAGTCTTTGACACCATAAATCACCCTCTTCTTGATACTCTCTCGAGGTTTCTAAGACTGCTGATTCACCTTCCTACTGACTGACCACTCCTCCATCACTTTTGCAGTATCTTCCTCCAGGTCCTGCTTCAGTCCTAAAACCTCTTCTCTTCCCCCTCTTTACTGTTTAGCTCAGTGAACCCATCAATGCCCATGTATTCAATTATCATCTCCATGCAGATGATTCTGAGGTCTATTTGTCTAGGCCTACCCTCTCTGCTGACCTCCACTCCCACATCTTCAGTTAGCGTCTGTACATTTTGAACTATATCTCCTATAGATATCTTAAGCTCAAGTTGTCCAAAATGTCTGTCTGTGCCTAATGCCTAGAACTCTTTCTCTCCTCATCAAAAACCTCTTGACTTCCTTCAAGTCTCAGCTAAATCTTACCTTTAAGAAATCTTTAATCATAGTGACTTCCCTCCATGGTCATCTCTGATTTATTCTCTACATATCTGGTTTATACAATATTGTTTTCACATTGTCTCCCCCATTACACTATGAACTCTTTGAGAGCAGAGATCACATTTTACCTTTCTTTGTATTCCCATAGTAGATGTTTAATAAATACTTGTTGGCTTGATTTGACTTGAGTTATTAGAATGTATGTCCCTTTCTTCACCATAGAGGTTGAGGGCAATGAATAGTAAATATTACAAATAATGTCAGACTTTTTCAATATATTAACTGGTTTTGATTAACTTTTTTTATTTTCTGTTTTATTTTTTCTTTTTTTTAGGTAGATAATTTTTTAAATTAATTTTATTTATTCTACAATCATTACCATATAACTTAGATTTTTTCCCCCTTCCTTCCCCCTAACTCCCCTCTCCCTCCCCAAGATGGCATACAATTTTATATAGGTTCTGCACATATTCCTATTAAATACATTTTCACTATAATCATGGTGTATAGAAGAATCAAAATGAGTAGGAGAATTCATATAACAAACCAAAACATAATACAAAAGAAAATGATCTGCTATATTCTGCAATTGAATTCCATAGTTCTTTCTCTGGGTGTGGAAAGCATTTTGCCTTAAAAGACCATTGGGAATTTTTTTAAGTCCTTGCATTGCAATGAAGTTCCAAGCCTACCAGAAAAAACTCTCGCACACTGTGGTCATTGCTATGTACAAAGTTCTCCTGGTTCTGCTCCTTTCACTCAACATCAGTTCACATAAGTCTTTGCAGGCTTCTCTGAAGTCTTCTTGTTCATCATTTCTTATAGCACAATAGTATTCAATTACATTCATATACCATAAGTTATTGAGCTGTTTCCCATTTGATGGGCATCGCCTTGATGTCCAGTTTTTGGCCACCACAAAGAGAACTGCTGTAACTATTTTTGTACATGTGGGACCCTTTCCCATTTTTATGACCTCTTGGGAATACAGTCGTAGAAGCGATATTGCTGGGTCAAAGGGTGTGCATATCTTTGTAGCCCTTTGGGCATTGTTCCAAATTGCTCTCCAGAATGGTTGGATCAGCTCACAGCTCCACAACAATGAATTAGTGTTCCAACTCTCCACATCCTCTCCAACATTTATCATCTTCCTGTTCTGTCATGTTAACTAATCTGATAGGTGTGATGTGATACCTCAGAGTTGTTTTGATTTGCATCTCTCTAATTGATAGTGATTTAGAGCATTTTTTCATATGACTATAAATATCTTTAATTTCTTCCTCTAAAAACTGCCTGTTCATATCCTTTGACCATTTATCAGTTGGGAAATTATTCTCTGTTTTAATCTTTGTTATAAGGGACAGCTCTCTGAGAGGGGGGAGGGTATATTAGGGAGATGTTGGTGATGTAAAAACAAAAGATGTCAATAAAATTCATTGAAAAAAACAAATATTATAACTTGTTCATGATTTTGCTTCATGACAGCACAATATTGTTGTTCAGTCACTTTTTAGTCATGTTCAATCAACTCTTTGTGACCTCATTTGGGATTTTCTTGGCAAAGATACTGGAGAGGTTTGTCATTTCCTTTTCTAGCTCATTTTACAAATGAGGAAACTGAGGTAAACAGGGTTAAGTGAGTTGTCCAGGTCACACAGCTAGATTTGAACTCAGGAATATAAATCTTCCTGACTCAAAGTTCAGCACTCTATCTACTGTAACACCTCACTGCCTCATCTGCCACATAGTAAGGGCTCAATAAATAAATGCTTCCTGTTTTATTGCTAACAGATAGTCATCATAAATTGTAGTTACAGGGGGAAATGTTATCAGTGTGTGCCAAACATCTAATGATGAAGCTCTCATAACTTTGCTTGGTTAGCCCTTTTATTGATGGGCATAGTCACATGACCAACCCAATGCATTTCATTCAATAAGCATTGATCTTCTTACAAAATCATACATTCTCCTACCCCTTTTCCCTTTTCAAGCACTTTCAGGTCCATTCTCTTTTACCTCACTTCCTTATGGAGTAGGTAGTATAAGCATCAGTCCCATTTTATATGCCAGGAAATAGATACAAGGGGTCAAGTAGCTTAACTAAAACCACATAGCTAGTTGGCAGCAGAGACTGGATTTGGTCCAAGTCTCCAGATTTCTAGTCTTATTCTCCTTCTACTGTTTTATGTGATGATATGTCCATGTATAGAGGAGTGTTTGGAAGGGAAAAAATGTAGACGCAGCAGTCCTTACTACATGAAACACATGTGAAGTCTATCCTTTGATGAGTGACTGTAGATCCTTTCACAGAGGTCCAAGATTCGGGATTGGCCAATGGCCTGTGCTCAAGAAGAGCTACTCCATCCATTGTCACACACACAGAAATCAGTGGCACACAAGATTGGGACTTTTGGTTACAACTGCTTTCCAGCCATCCCATTATTCCATGTTGCTTATGACTGCTCTTCAATGAATCCTTAAAGTGTTTCTTGTGCTGTACAATTTATAATGGCTCCCCTTCATCTCATTCTGCACCAGCTGTTTGTGCATCTTGAATGCAATGGAATATTAAATTCCACTTTACTAGAGGCAGCCCATCATACTAGCCTGTCGAGACCTTTTTGAATTTGAAGTCTCTCATCCTCCATGTTATTACAGCTCCCAGCTTTGTGTCAACCCCAAATTGGTAAGTATGCTATTGCTTCTTGGAGGCAGATAGGTAGTAGAGGGCATAGAATTCTGGATTTAGAATTAGAAAGACCTTCACTATTTCATAGTGAAGCATATCATTTCACCATTCTGTGACTCATCTGTAAAACAAGTTCAATGACCTCCCTTCCAGCACGGAATCTATAATCATGTGGTCCTGTACTGGATGGCCCAAGTCAAGGATACATCTCTGGGATACTCTACTGGAGACCTCTCAAAATTGACATGACTTTATTAATCACCTGTCTTCCAGCTAGTTATCCAACCAGTTCCAAATCCATCTAATGATAGAATTTTATAGCCTACATCTTTCTTCCTCACAAAGATGTTATATGAGGTTTTGTCAAATGCCTAATGGAGATTCATATACTATATGTATATGACTGAAGTTGCTAGGTGACACAGTGGATAGAGCACCAGGCCTGGAACCAGGAAAACCTGAGTTCAAATCCAGCCTCAGAAACTTAGTGGCTGGGTCACCCTAGTAAAGTCATATAAACACTCAATTTTTTCATCTGTAAAATGGGCTGGAGAAGGAAATGGCAAACCACTCCAGTATCTTTTCCAAGAAAACCCCAAAGAATCAGACATGACTGAAAAGGATTGAACTGAAATGCAGGTTATCAATGACTCTACTGTCCTTGCTCAAGGAGTCTAGTATCCTTGTAAAGAGAGGAAATGAGGGTAGGTTGATAAGATTTTGTTTTGTTGTTGGTTTACAGAGATCATTCATCTTTTCCCTTGCTAATTGTTCACAAATTGGCCTTTTGGCAACACAGTCTAGAATTTTCCTGGGATCATAACATTTAGAGCTAGAAGGGACCTTAAATATCAATTAGTTCAAATAGTACATTTTATAGATGAGAAGACTGAAGCCCAGAAAGGTTAATTGATTTCAAATTCATTGAATAGAGTCTGAAGAATTTGACACTTGCCCCTTTCTAAAACTTGGGTCGCTTACCCCTTTGTACCTATTCAAAATTGTTCAAAATCTACCCCCCCAAGTGGTTTAGCATTAAGATCAAAAGTTGTGGGATCTAGAGATGGAAGGAAGCTCAAATCATCTAACATAACCTCGTCATTTTGCAGGGGAGGAAACATAGGCCCAGAGAGTTGAAATTATTTGTCCAAGGGCACATAGAGAGTAAACAGGATATTCTTTCTTTATCCTGGGATGTGGTTCATCTGGGCCTTCTGACAAGCTCACTGTGGTCAACAAATTGCTCTCTTCTAAATTCCTTGCTAATGTTTTGGTCCCTGTTAGCCATTTTCTACTCTATCCTGTCCAGTCTGAATATGGAGAAAATAAAAGTAAAATAGGAGTTGAATAGTTTTTCTTTTTTTCCACGATTAGTTGTCATCATTGGTCCTATTCTTTGACCTTCCTTTTGCTTTGTGGAGAATTAAAATATCACACACACGCGCGTGCACACACACACACACACACACACACACACACACTCCCCCATAGCATTCACAACAAGCCTTAACTCATTCTGGGCTTTAGGGACACTGGCATAGGATTGACCTACTCTTTCATATTCTCTTGCTATTTGGTCTTATTTCAATCTTTTATACTTGTCTTTAAAATTATCTGAGTTGGTTGGGAAATTCCCTCTACAAAAAAATGATCGTTCAGCCTTGGCTCAAACATTCTATGTGATAGAGGAATTCATCATTTCCTTTATTCTTTTTTACTTAGTTTTCAAGGATATCTTTTGTTTTCATATTATTTCATTTTATTTCCCATTTTATCCTTTCCCACTTCTGGGTCCAAAGTTGTTGTTCAGTCATTTCAGTTCACGTCCAGCTCTTTGTGACTCCATTTTGGGGTTTTCTTGGCAAAGATACTAGAGTAGTTTGCCATTTCTTCCTCTAGCCTATTTTACTGATAAGGAATGGAAGCAGATAAGGTTAAGTGACTTGCCCAGGGCTGCACAACTAGTAAGTGTCTGAGGCCAGGTTTGAACTCAGAAAGATGAGTCTTCCTAATTCCAAGTTCAATGCTCTATCCACTGTACCACCTAGTTCTGCCTAACCTCCCTCCCCACCTCCATGCAAAGAATTATCTTTTTTTAATAAAGAATAAAAAAGGAAAGGGTTAAGGGGGAGCAATTCAACAAAACTAACACAGATCAAGTCCAATAATATATGTAATATTCTATACCCATAATCCCCCACCTCTGAAAAGAAGGAAGGGAGATATATTTTCCTATCTCCTCTTCAAGGTCCAGCCATGATAATTACACAGCATCCAGGAATTGGCAGTTTTGCAAGACAACATATTACATTTTTAGACAGTTTTGATTCTTTAGAATTTTTTTTTCATATAAAGTCCAAGTTTGACTCTTGGTAATTCCCCAGGTGACACAGAGCAAACCTAATCTCTGTTCTGTACCAGTCCTTCATATATTTAAAGACAGCTATCATGTCTCTGGCTCAAAGACTTTTCTTTTCCAGAATAATCATTACCAATACCTTCAATTTTATGTCATGTAACATGGTTTTCAGGCCTTTCATCAGTCTTGTTGCTCTTATCCAGACACACTCTTATATGTCAATATTCCTCTTAAAATGGGGCCTAGAAAGTGGAACACAAGACTCCAGGCATGGACTGCTCATAACAGGAAAGAGATAAGTGATTAGTTCTTTCTGTTCATGAGAACAGAACATCTATTAAGTCTATCTCAGATTGACTTACTTTGTTTGGAAGTTGTTTCACATTGTTGCCTTACATTGAACTTATAGCCAAAAATCAAATCCCAGTTTAAGTCTTGATGAACCAGTTTTCTGTCTTCCTGGGTCTTTTTTTTTTTAGCTTAAAAGAAAGTCTGCTCTTCTCATGTTTGTGTCATATTATAGATAATATTGAATGAAAGATTCAAAATTCAAAAAGATCTTAACAGGCTAGAATGTTTGGCCAAATCGATTAAGATGAAATATAATAGGGATCCATTTTGTATTAAGCTCATTAAAAAAATCACCTTCACAAGTACAAGAAGGGGGAGGTATGATTCAATGATAGGCTGAAAAGATATAGGGGTCTTAGTAGACTATGAGCTCAATAAGAGGCAATGGAGACATATGACTGTCAAGAAAACAATTGTTATCAAATAGCCTATGTTGAGGCAGCTAACTAGTGTAGTGGACAGAGCACTGGATTTGGAATCAAGAAGACCTGAATTCACACACTTATTAGCTATGCAACTCTGAGTAATTCATTCAACTTCTCTTTACCTTAGTTCTCTTATCTGAAAAGTGAGAGTTTTGGATTCATTGACATTTATGATTTTATCCCTAGGACAGGATGTGGTGTCTTGCTGAGTGATTTTCTGGTCACACCACAGCTGAAATACTGTGTTTAATTCAGCCTCATTTAGGAAGAATATTAAAGTGCCAGAGAGCATCCGAAGAGGGTCCTTAATATCATGTCACGTGAACTAGCAGAGGTTGGAAAAATTGAGGATGTTGAGCCTGAAAAAGAGAAGGTTCAAAGAGGACATGACAGATGTCTTCAAGTGTTTGAAGGGTTGTCTTGTGAAAGAGGGATTCCATTTATTCTCGGTAGCCTCAGAAGGCAGAGCTGGGAGCCATGTGGGGAGGATGCAAAAAGGCAAAAGGAGGTTTGATCCAAGAAGAAGCTACTAACAATTAGAGTTATCCAAAGGTGGCCTGGGATCACCACCAGCCATATCTATTATGCAATAGTATCATAGTGAAGGGAGAGGGAGATTCTTCTGCTGACCAAAACAATGCATTAAAACAACTGTGCTTTGATACTGAGAGACAGAGAGAGAGAGAGAGACAGAGAGAGAGAGAGAGAGAGAGAGAGAGAATATATGTATGTGTATGTATATATATATACATGTGTATACATATACATACATACACACATATATGTATGTAAAATAAAAATTGAAATTTTGGCTAGGTAGATAGAAAATATTGGCCTTATCTCTTTAGCTTACTTTTTGCTCAGTCTCAAATTCATTTTCAGCTAAACCATAGAGCAGGGGTTCTTAACTTACAGACAATAAACTGGTGATATATTATGGAGAGAGAGAGAAGAGAGATGATTGATAGAGATAGAGAAATAGATGGATAGACAGATGGATGGATGGGTAGATAGATTTTAGAGAAATAGATAGATGGATAAATATATGTATAAATAAGTAATTGATGTGTGCATGTGAGTGTGTTCATCCTTCATTGCTGAAGACCATGCCATCAGAGAAATAATGACATGACTTGCACTTGACTTTGCTTTGAGTGAGGGAGGGCTGTGCAGGTCACCAGCCTCACTTCTCCTCCAGAGCCATCTGAATCCAGTGACTAGATATTCCTCGGGATGACTGGAGATGACTCAGGATGAGGCAATTGGGGTTAAGTGACTTGCCCAGGTCACACAGCTAGTGAGTGTCAAGTGTCTGAGGTGAGATTTAAACTCAGGTCCTCCTGACTCCTGCACTGGTGCTCTATCCACTGCACCACTTAGCTGCCCCTAAGTGATTGATGGGATAGACATGGATAGATAAAAATAGAGATAGAGAAACAGGTGGACAGATGGATGGATTGACAGATGATTACTAGAGATAGAGAAATAAATTTCAATATTATTGGTTTTCTTTGTAATCCTATGTATTTTATATATCAAAGAAGCATTCTTCTGAGAAAGGGTCTCCACTACACTGCCAAAGCAGTCCATGACACAAAATGAAGTTAAGAACCTCTATCATAGAGGATTTTGAAACCTAAATTAAATAGTTATCTGAATGTTTCATAATATACCCAGACATAATGGTTGAAAAAAAAAGATCCAACCTTAACCTAGAGGCACTCTGCCTGGTTTTTTGTTAAGTGATGTGGTAGATATGACTGAAGTAGGCTATGTGAGCCTACTTCTTATCACATATAGTTCTAGTAACTATACATACCCTAAGAGACTGAAGTTGAAATAACTTGACAAGCTCTGAAGAAATGACATCAAATGACAGTAGCAGGGAATCTCTGCCCAACAGAGATTATGTGTCTAGAGACTACCAGAATACTACTTCACTGAGACCAGTGGGGACCAGTAGAGCAACATAAACCCAATGGAGATGTTAAGACCAGCAGTGACTAACAGAGTCATAAGCTCAGCAAGGTAAAGGCCCAGGGAAATCAATAGTGACATCACCAGAAGACATCAGGGGTCCTTCAGCGTCAGAAGGATGAAGAGTCGTCCCTCCAGAGATATCTCCCATGTGTGGGTTTATTAATGACTCCTGTTATGTTTGCTCTCCCCTATGATAGTGCATATATTCATAAGAAAGTATGCCCTATGTGTATGGAAGGGATGCATTTTTATAAATCTTCTTTGAAAATCAGACCATTTGATCTTCTCTTATAACACTTCGCCATGATTTCTCAAGGATTATTGGGGGCTCCTCAATCACATCTTTCTTTCCCTTTGGTTATCTTATTTGGTCCTGGACTGAGAGATATCTGGACCTAGAGACTTGAACTTATTGAAAAATGTCTCCATGTTACTCTCTTTCAGTCTTCTCCTTTGTGTTTCCTCCAATCACATCATGGCCATCTTCTACATCTACTTATTGGTCACTTCTAATGAGATTTAGAGACTTTATCCAGTTGGTTAAGTTCTGAAAATCAGACCCTATCCTACATATAATACCCTAGCAGAATCTAATCTTTAATACTCTGAAGGAATGGTAAGTGGTGGTAGATTTTTTGTTTCTAATTTTGGAAGGAGGGAGTATAGTATAGTGGATAGAGTGCTAGACTTGGCATTTGGTTTCAAATCTTACCTCTGCTACCTACTAGCTGTTGTCATTGTTCATCCTTCATTTTTGAAGAAGATAAATGGCATCATTTTGATGTCTTGACTCATGAGTGAATTACAAAGTCATCAGCCTCACTCTCTCTTCCAGTATCATTGAAGTCCAGTATAGGACAAAAGTCAGGACAACTAGCTGTGTGACTCTGGGCAAGTCACCTGTTTTCCCTAAGATTCAGTTACCTCTTCTGTATAATGGGACTAGAAACTTATGTCAGAATGTATGCAAAACATTCTGTAAATTTTAAAATGCTATAAAAATTAAGCATTTTTATGTAATCATTAAACTGTCACTTTTTTAAAAACCATTTATATATGATCAATGTCAGTCATCCATGAAGTCATCATGGCGTTTGTCCTTCTTTGCTGAAGAAGACCATGCCATCAGAGAAATAATTATGTGACTTGCACTTGACTTTGGTTTGAGTGAGGGAAGGCTGTGCAGGTCACCAGCCTCACTTCTCCTCCAGAGCCATCTAAATCCAGTGACCAGATATTCATCAGGATGACTGGAGATGACCCAGGAGTCCCATCAAGACAGAAAGCATCTTGACTAACATCCAATTAGACTTTTTGGCTAGAAAATTCACTGCATACTTTGAAATATTTGAAATAAATAATTTGATGAAAGTTTCATAGGGCAGTTCAGTTCTACCATTAAGAAACTCTTGCCCATGCCAAAAGGGTTCAATACATTCCTTCTCAAGACACGAAGGTAAGCCAGGATTTCTATCTATGATTTGTTTATTGCTCATATTACTGAGATGGAAGGATGAGTGTGCATTATTTTCTCTTCCTCCTTTTAAACTCAGTTTCCTCTTAACCCTACTTACTGTAATAGGAGACAGAATTAAAGCCTTTATCTCCTAGACCTCAGGAGCCAGCTCAGTGCTGTTTTTTTCATTCAAATCTAATGGTATATTTAAAAGTGGAACTTTGTTTCTTTCTTTAGTCTCTCCTCAAAGGGAAGGAAAAAAATCATTTGCAGAATCAAAACTTTCATCCTACAAAAAGCTCCCTTCTGGAAATGTCAGAAACATAGTTTCTAAAAACATCCCTTTAAATTTCAGGTGTTTTGTAGGAAAACAGATTGTGAGATCTGAAAAGAATAGTGGATCAAGTAACTCACTCAACAAAAAGCTGTTTATATGAAAATGCTTATGACTGTTATGGGAAAGGTTTTTCGTTAGAAATTGGAACACAAGAAGAATTTAAGACCAGGTCACTGACACTAGAAATTATAGAACAATGTAGATTAAAAAAAAAAAGAAATAGTAGTAAATGAACAACAAAATGCACCACTATTGGCTGCAAAAATTCAGATATGACCTGGCAGGTGGAATTAAGCATTAGAAACTCACTATCTCTCATGGACTGACAAACAACAAATCCTGTGCTAGAAGTATAAACCTCAAAATATCCTCAAGAACCCTACTAATAAGCAATAGTAGAACCAGACCAGTTCAAATCTGGTCTCAGACAATTACTATCTGTATGACCCTGGACAAGCCATTTAACCCTGTTTGCCTCAGTTTCCTCTTCTGTAAAATGAGCTGGAGAAGGAAATGGAAACTCATTCTTGTATCTTTGCCAAGAAAACCCCAAATAAGGACACAAAGAGTTGGATATGGCTGAAATGACTGAACAATACAAGAACCCGACCTTCACCACAGACTAAACTCTTATCCATAATCACCAGGCCAAAACACTGATCCATAAAAAGAGAAGAAAATATTTTCAAAAGTTGTCGCCATATCAAATACTCAAACTCCAAGCTATGAGAAACAAAACCTCTCAAAATCTAGAGCTCTAACAGAAGAAATCAAAATCATATAGGCATTAAACAAAAGACACATCATCCCCATTATCCTCTCTGCTGCTAGAATTCAGTAGAGGATTATTCAATGAGCTCACAGGGGATACAGTCTAATACTTTTCTTCAACTACAAAAGACAATTATTTTGTTCACCCCTTCAATAACCCATACAAGAGAATAATACCAGGATAGTAAGTTGTTCCAAGATCACTACTATTTTGAGTAGAATTTGGGCAAATCTCAAAGAAATTTTCTTTTGGTTTATCTAAAAAAAAAAGTTGGCATGATTAAAATAAGTAGATTATTTTTCTCTTATTTAGAGAGTTTTCTCCATTTTTACTAGATCCTTCTGATATGGAAAACATATGGCAACCATATGGAAACAGAATGAGAAGAATTTTTTAATAATACCTAACATTTATATGGTGCTTTAAACTTCACAAAAAAATGTTATATACATTATGTGTACAGAGGTAGAGAGGTGGTACAGTTGATAGATGAGCTGCGAATAAGGAAGACATGAGCTCATATCCAGACTTAGTTACTAGTTGTGTCACCCTGGGCAAGTCACTTGGCCTCTGTCCACCTCAATTTCCTCATCTAGAAAATGGGGATAATAATAGCTCCTACCTTCAGGGATTTTTTAAAGAATAAAATGAGATGATATTTGCAAAAAGCTTTGTAAATCTTAAAGTACCATTTAACTGCTAATGATGATGGAGGGTGGTGATGATGATGAACACGATCTTAACTGAGTTTCTTAACAACCTTTTGAGGTAGATACTACAAGGATTACCCTCCCCATCTGAATCAGCAAGGACCCCAACATACCCAGAGGGGCCTGCTATACAGGTTCTTAGATATACTTTCTAAAAGGAAAGCAGCTTTTGAGGGGTCAACAATCTGCTTTTATCTAGCACTTGGTTCAGGGGGAATATTCAGCACCCTGAACTTCAGAAAAAATACAAACGGAGAAACAAAGATCAACCAACAGACAGGGCTTCTAATTGTCTGACCATAAGCAATACCTACATCACAGATCAATAGACAGATCCAACTGTCTGACCATTACATACATACATAGTTACCAGGAAGAGAGCGGCAACATCTGGGTTTTCAAAGCCAGGGGTCTCCTTGGCAACTGCCCAGAGTCTTGTCTGGCTAAACAAACACTTCCAATGAGTAAAGCCCCAAAGTAAAACTTCACCTCAGAGTATTTATACACCTTTCAGAGCCAGAGGGCATCATAGTCCTTGAGAACCAGTGCCTCATTAGAAATTAAGAAAAAGTATGGGCCTCCGCTAATCAAGCTTCCCTTAATGGGCAGGCCCATCAATGAACGGGGAAGATCTGTAATTCTCATTAGCATTATACCATTTTACTGATGTAACTCAGAAAGGTTGTGACTTTCCCAAAAGCACACAGCTAGTAAGTGTTAGAAATACAAGTTGCACCTGGGTTTTACCAATTCCAGGTCTAGTACTTCGACTAGCACTCTAAAGGATACATCCACATGAATATATATACACACATACTCATCAAAGTGTTTTTGATAATATATACATACATTGTATGTATGTGTTACATATAACGATACATCAATATGTTGGTATATATTTTAATATATAAAAACACATATATGCATATATGTATACATGCACGTACACACACACATATTTTATATATATATATATACATATATATGTGTGTGTGTATATATATATATATATATATATATATATATATATATATATATATATATATATATACACACACACACACACACATACAATGTCCCAAAAGTCTTAGTACAATGTTAAGCTTTAATAACTTAAAACCACACTAAGATTTTGGGAACACCATGTGTTAGCTACATTTTCTACATTGCAACTATAAACTAATGATACTGATTTCCACAAGCAACAAGTGAAAGTCTATTTCCTTACTTTTTGTTCAGTATCTTGTTTCTGTAAATCCAGCGATCACATTAAACCTAGATGTGCTGATCCTTTTTTTCTGAGACCATGAATGTCACATTTAGATTATTGTTTAGAAAATTAGTCACGTCCAAATCTTTATGACAACATTTGGGGTTTTCTTGCCAAAGTGGAGTGATTTGCTGTTTCCTTCTCTGGCTCCCTTTACAGATGAGGAGATGGAGGCAAACAGGGTTAAGTGACTTGTCTGGAGTCACACAGCTAGGAAGTGTCTGAGGCTGGATCTGAACTCAGGTCTTCCTGACTCCAGGGCCAGCACTCTATCCACTGCACCACCTAGCTGCCCTATCACATTTAGGGCACTGGAAGAAAAAAAAGAATTTGGGCATACCCAAAAGCATTTTTGTTTTAGTCTATCTGAGAAGTTGGTGTCATTTAAAATGTCAAATTTTATTATTTTATTTAGATACTTTTCTTCATTTTTATCAGGTTTTTCTAGTATGAAAAACATGTGGGAACCATCAGGAAATAGGCATTTTTTTAACCTGACCTACTTGTATTTCATAATTAGCCACAAAGTATTCCTTACAAATTGTCGTTGGTGTCATTCAGTCATGTCTGACTCTTCAAGGGCCCATCTGGGGTTTTCTTGGCAAAGGTTCTGCAGTGGTCTACCATTTCCTTCTCCAGTTTATTTTACAGTTGAGGAAACTGAGGCAGACAGGGTTAAGTAACTGGCGGGGGTCATACAGCTAATAAATTTCTGAGACCAGTTTTGAACTCAGGTCTTCCTGAGTCCAGGCTCTGTCTACTGTGCCATGTAGCTGCCATGCCTTACAAGTAAGTATTTCTTATCCTTTACTATCTCACCCCTCTTTGTAGTGATAGCTAACCTTTTCCCTTTTGTTGCTGTTGCTATTGCTGTTGTCTTGATGAGTGATCCTGGTAGGGGGAGAGAGACATCACTCATGTTGGGGATTCCCAGTATGGAAACTCCCATCCACAGCTGCAGACAGGCATATTGGCCTGTATATAAGTTGTACTCTTAGAGAGTTACCTAGAGCACTCAGAGATAAAATGGTGTTATCAGAACCATGTATGAAAGGTAGGACTTAAATAAAATTCCTTCTTCCTCTGCCTCTCAAATATACAGTATTTATTTTAAAGTAACCATATGCTGATGCTTACAAATATGTGGACAATGTGGTTGCACACTGAAGCACAACATGGGCTTCTCCTCTATAAATCTCTCTCCTTAGCTGCCAGTTTTTAGTTCATTACTAATTTTAAAAATGCAAATTAAAACACCTTAATATATCATTTCACACCTATCAGATTGGCTAAAATGATTGAAGGGGAAAGAAACAAATGTTGGAAGGGATGTGCAAAAATTGGGACACTAATTCATTGTTAGTGGAATTGTGAATGGATCCAACCATTTTGGAGAGCAATCTGGAATTATGCCTAAAGAATTATTAAACTGCCTATACCCTTTGACCCCTACTTGGTCTATTTTCAAAAATGATTATGAAAAAAGAAAGAGAACCTCTATGTTCTAAAATATTTATAGCAGCTCTCTTTGGGGTCAAAATTGCAGGGATGCCCATCAATTGGGGAATGGATGAAAAAATTGTGGTATATGAATGCAATGGAATATTGTTATGCTATAAGAAATGACGAACAGGAAGACTTCAGGGAGCCTGGAAGGACTTATATGAACTGATGCTGAGAGAAAGGAGCAGAACCAGGAGATCATTGTACACAGTAACAACCACAGTATGTGAGGCATTTTTCTGGTAGATTTAGCCCTTCACAGCAATGCAAAGACCTGAAACATTCCCAAAGGACTTGAGTCAAAATGCCATCTACATCCAGAGAAGGAACTATGGAATTGGAATGCAGAATGAAGCAGAATATTTTCTCTTAAGTTATGTTTTGTTTTGTTTGGGTTTTTCTTATGGTTTCTCCTGTTCATTTTAATTCTTCCCTGCAACATGACTAAAGTGAAAATGTGTTTAATAAGAATATATGTGTAGAACCCATATAAGATTGCATGCTGTCTTGGAGGGGAGGCAGAAGGGAAGGAGAGAAAATCTAAGACTTATGGAAGTGATTATAGAAAACTGAAAACAAATACATTTTAAAAAATAATGAAGAGTGAAGTGAGAAGAATCAAGAAAACATTATACACAGTAACGGCAATATTGTTTAAGGAATGATTTTGAGTGGATAAGTTATTTTGACTATTATAAATACCCAAATTAACCATAAAGGGCATATAAGGAAAGATACTATTTGCATCCAAAGAAAGAACTGACATATAGAAGTATGAATAGAATAATTCTGCACACATATGTCTATATTTATACACACACACACACACACACAC